>NC_137954.1:2983268-3583268 GCF_963924665.1 Micromys minutus
AGCAAAGGTCCAGCTAAAGAGGCAAAGTTTCCAGAGGAAGGGGTGTTTCCAGACCGCTCCTCTGAGCTTTCTCTGAAGAAACGCTTGCACAGTTCCTGGTCTGTGCGCCCTCTTTCAGGAGACTTTGATCCAGGCGAAGAGAGAGGGGAGTGTGCAGGAAACACACAAGGTTCTCTGACCGTGGAATTGTGCTCGACTGAGAGTTCAAAACTAGAATCAGCCATGTTGCCTCGTTCAGTTGTAGTAGCGCATGTTCTTCCTGAACTCTCATAAAGAGGCAATGAAGGCACAGACTGCAAGAGACGCGGTTAGGCCAAGTGGGTGCGATGTGTGAGAAATTTGACAGGAATCGGACTCCCTTCTCACTTGATTTATTTTAGGAAAAAGCAACTGTTGCTTTTGTTGCTTTTGTTTTCGGGCCCTCCGCAAACACCTGCAGGCTTGTCCTCTGCCCCTGCCACTCCGACAGAGTTCCCTCTGGCTCCAGACATCAGTCTTAGGCTGATGTTTGTTAACCCATGTGGACAAACGCCCATTCCTGCCCCTGACACTGTGACTCTGATTGGCAGAGTACAGGCTGAGACTCTCCTTCCCCAAGTCACCAGTGGTCTGGGAGTGAGTCTGAGCGTGGGTAGTGGCTCTACGAACTTTGAGAAAATAAAAAGCAAGACTAGAAAACAGAAGTGATTTGGAAGACATTCTTTGTTCTTGGACAGAATGACTCAATCCTACAGGTAAGTCAATTAAATTAAATTATTAAATTAAAATGTATTTTTAAGAGTAGCTAAAAACACCAGTGAATTTTCTCCCCAAGTATGACAAATTTAGTTTGAAGATAATTAAAAATAAGAAACAAAAATTTCAGGACCACCAAAGAACAGTGGTTCTCAACCTTCTGAATGCTGTGGCCCTTTAATAGTTTTTATATATGGTGATCTCCAACCATAAGACTGTGTCATCTTACCTCATCACTGTAATCTTGCTACTATTATGAATTGAAATGTGAATAGTTATGAAGGATATCTGATATGTGACCCCCCCCAAATGGGATAGTGACCCACCCACTTGAGAACCACTATGCTAAACAAAGAGCAATGGAGGACATTATGCCCTATTCTGTTAGTGGTTTTAAGAGTCTGTTCATGAATCATTAATTTTGGGGGGAGGGGAGGAGGAAAGGGTTTATTTATTCAGCTTGTACTTTTCTTTCTTTTTATTTTTTAACTGGATATTCTCTGTATTTACATTTCAAATGTTGTCCCCTTTCTTCCCACTCCCATCCTACCTGCCCCCCATTTGCCCCCATGAAGGTGCTCCCTCTCCCAACCACCCTCTCCACCTCAGCACCTTGGCATCCCCTACACTGGGAAAAGGCGCCTTCACTGGACCAAAGGCCTCTCCTCCCATTGATGACAGACAATGCCATCCTCTGCTACATATGCAACTGGAGCCATGGGTCTCTCCATGTGTGCTCACTGGTTGGTGTTTTAGTACCTGGGAGTTGTGGAGGGTTTGGCTGGTTGATAATTTTGTTCTTCCCATGGGGTTTCAAACTCTTTCAACTCCTTCAGTCCTTTCTCTAGCTCCTTCACTGGGGACCCTGTGTTCAGTCTGATGGTTAGCTGCAAGCATGCTCAGAGGAGACATCCAATTCTGGTTCTTGTCAGTAAGTACTTCTTGGCATCAGCAATAATGCTTGGGTTTGGTGGCTGCTTATGGGGTGGATCCCCAGGTGAGGCAGCCTCTGAGTGATCTATTCTTCAGTCTCTGCTCCCTGTATTTCCTCCTGTGAGTGCTTTATTCTCCCTTATATGAATCATTATAATTTAATTATATACATATGTTCCTGTAGATTTTTCTCTACAATATCTTCTTAGACAGGTATGTAGATATAAGATATATACATCTTCTAAGCAGTTTTCTCTCTTGTGTGTGTGTGTGTGTGTGTGTGTGTGTGTGTGTGTGTGTGTGTGTGTGCATGTGTGTATTTGGGGTTTTGTCCTCATCTTGTGGTTCACACTTACCTTCCAATCCTAATGCCTTACTCTTCTATATACTATGATTATAGGTCCAAGCCTGGCTTTTTAGTTTTTAAAATATTAAAGTCTTAAAAATTTTAATTGCAGTGCGGTTTATTACATGTTTTTCTGTATCAATTTTCCCAGTACAGATTATTAATTATCAGAAGTAGCGGGATATGACTGAATTCACTCTACAGCATGAGAGTTGTGTTTATTCAGTGGTTCTAGGAGGGCGAGTCTGAGGCAAGCTCTGATATCGGTAATTGGCCACAGTTTTTCAGCAAGGGAAGTGTGATGTTGTGTTCGGGTCCTGTCTTCTTTGATCATTAGCTCTTTGTGACCCAGGTTTTTCAGCCTGGTCATCCTTTCGGAATTGATAAGTTTCTGTATCTATTCTTCAATACTTCAGGAAAGTTCTCAGACTCCGTGCTCTCTTAAAATGCACATTTGGTTGCGTTTTCTGTTTTAAGCATTTAGCACAGCGCTTGGCGAACAGAAGTCCTTCTGTTCCGCTGAAGTCTTCATCAATTACAGTGTATAGCTTTAACTATCCCTGACCCTATTTGCATAGCTCCATTCGAAGTTCCATACTGCCGCTTCTAATGCATGTTTGGAAATAGTATTGCCAGATGGTTCCAACAGAAATACCAGGATCACTTGAGAAAAAGATGACCATAAGCCAAAAATACACTTGCCAGGAACAGTTGTTTTCTTGATGACAATCTATATTATATCTTACAATTTACATTAGGTAATTTTAAATAAAAAATTACTGTTTCAGAAGTATTTTTTCTTCTTACCGAATCCTATACCTTAAGAGAGCATGCTGTGGAAGCTTACATCTACTGAGCTGTGTTAATTGGTTTGTGTATTAATTATGACCGCCACTGACATAGTGGAGCTACTTTGCAGTTCATTTTAGGATAGTTTTCGGAGACTTATGTAAGTCAGGACAGGATCGTACAGATGGATTTATATTTTCCTGTGAATTTTAATGTTAACATATGTATGTGTATGTTATCTAATAAGTGAATTACTCCAGACTCTGGTCATGAAGCACTACTTTGCATTGTGTTTCTTGGTACTTGTGCTTTTTGTGAATCGGTAAAGAGGCTTAGGGGGTCTGCATTCCTGCTCCCCCGTAGGTGAGTCACTTGTCCACTGGAGCAGCAGCCCTGTGAAGGAAGATTTACCTGTCTGGGCCATCCACCAGCAAGGTGACCCATTCACCTCGTTCTTGACAATCCAATTAGGCAATTATTATTATTTAATTTGCAGATCAGAAGCTGAAAAGGAGTTTGCTCAGGTCAGTCCTGCAAGGAGCTAAGGTTTGAACTGAAGCAATCAATTCTCAAGCATGTACTTCCTGCTCTTTGTGTTTGAGATGGGGGCCTGCTCTGTCACTCAGGCTGAACTTGAGATCGCCATACTGTCCCAGCTGGCCTCAAACTTACGATCCTTCTGTTTACGTCTGTGGTTGTAGGTTTGTACTTACATGCTTGAAATAATTTCTAGTTTTATTTATTATTTATTCAAATTAAATGCAATTTTGAGTTTTACTTACAAAAATTCTAAATTCTAGTTTGTTATGATGATTTTTTTATTATTACAATTTTTAGGGACAATTTTTTAAGTTGCATTTATTAATTGTAGTATGTGGAAAGAAGTCTATGTTAGGGTGTACACATGAAAGGTTAGAGGACAGCCTTGAAGAGTTGGTTCTGGAAATTAAACTCAAGTTGTCATGTTTGTTAGCAAGTTCCTTATTCTTCAGAGCCATTTTGCTGAGCCTTCATCTTCTATTTACTACTTTAAGATTTTATTTATTTCATTTTATATATGTTTGCATGTGTAATTTTTATATATACAACATACATGTATTGTGACAATGAAGGTCTGGAAAGGGCATTAGTTCCCCCTGATCTGGAATTATAGGCAATTGTGAGCTACCTGTGTGGATGCTGGGAATTGAACCCTGGTTCTCTCCAAGAACAGTAAGTGTTCTTCTCTGCTGAGTTATCTCTCTAGGCTTCATTTTATTATTTTTGAAAATATAATAGGTGTATAGGACACATTTAAAAGCCAACACATAGTCAACATTCAGCTATCAATTCATGGCTTTCCTCTTTCATCTGTCTTTGTCTCCCTCATTTATTCCAAAGGAACTCTCAGACATGTGACTTATCTGTAAATATTTCCATATGACTCTCCAAAGACAAAGCCTTTTACAACGTAAATACCATTAAGTCAAAAATAATACTTATCATCAATATATTAATCTTCAATTTCCTATTTTAAGTATTCATTTTTAAAAATATTTTTATTTGAACTGCACTTGATGCTACCCATTGTCTTAGTCAGGGTTTCTATTCCCGTACAAACATCATGACCAAGAAGCAAGTTGGGGAGGAAACTTATTCAGCTTACACTTCCACATTGCTGTTCATCACCAAAGGAAGTCAGGACTGGAACTCAAGCAGGTCAGGAAGCAGGAGCTGATGCAGAGGCCATGGAGGAATGTTGCTTACTGACATTGCTTCCCCTGGCTTGCTCAGCTTGCTTTCTTATAGAACCCAGGTCTACCAGCCCAGGGATGGCACCACCCACAATGGGCTGGGTTCTCCCCACTTGATCACTAGTTGAGATAATGCTTTACAGCTGAATCTCATGGAGGGATTTCCTCAACTGAGGCTCCTTTCTCTGTGATAACTCCAGCTTGTGACAAGTTAACACAAAACCAGCCAGTACCTATTGATCAATAAGGGGTTTTTCTTTTTTAGCTTTATATATTTATTACATATAAGTACAACCTAGCTGTCATCAGACACACCAGAAGAGGTCATCTGATCTCATTACAGATGGTTGTGAGCCACCATGTGGTTGCTGGGATTTGAACTCAGGGCCTCTGGAAGAGCAGTCAGTGCTCTTAACAACTGAGCCATCTCTTAATAAGTATTTAACTTTATTTTAATCAATAGGTTTCTTCCATCTTCTTCTTTCTTCGTCTCCCTTTTTCTGTCTTACACAGACATATATTTCTAGGATTTGATTGAACAGAGTTGCACTGTATTTCCTTGTTCTTAGCTTTTGGAAAAACTGACCTCTATGGATTTATCCATTTGTGGCGGCTATATATTATACTGACTTTTAAGAAATGTAAAGTTCTTTAATTGTCAAAAAAACTAATTTTCTGATACAGTTGTTACACATATTTTTCCAATTTGTTGTTCATCTATTAATATTTTAATATAAAAGTTAAAAATTTGTATGCATTAACTTTTATTAAATTTTTCTACTGTAAATTTGTAACTTGGGGCCTTGATTAGAAGATGATCATTTCTATGCCAATATCAGCTAAAGTAATCACACCTTTCTAATACATTGTTTAATTCTTTTCATTCTTTCATTGATTTTATTTCAATAAGTAATTCAGTTATACTTTTTCAAATGCTTGACAATAATTCTATCGTTTCCTTAAAGATATAAAATGCCAATATATCATGCTTTAAATTCCCATGGATTCTCCCCATGAATTTCCACTTGTTACATGTTGTTCAAAACAAACAAAACTGCATTGGTTCTTTGTGTCCTTTGACATCCTCAGTTACCTCATTCTTGAAAATGGGGGTTGGATTTTGGACTCACAGTTTGAGTTTTGTTAAGATGACTTTGTAGATCACTCTGTCACAGGAAGACATGGTGTGGGTGAGATTCCAAGGTTACCATGGCTGCAACAAGACACCATGACCATAGCAACTTACAAAGAAAGCATTTAACTGGCTTCCAGTTATGACCGTCATGCAGAGGCAAGGCAGCAGGCAGGCAGAATAGCCCTGTAGCAGTAGCTTGAAAACTTGCATCCTGATCTGAAGGTAGAAGGCAGAGAGACAGACAGACAGACAGACAGAGACAGAGAAAGACAGAGAGAGACTCTGGGTCTGGTGTCAGCTTTCAAATCCAAAAGCACACCCCCAGTGACACACCTCATTCAACAAGGCCATACTTCCTAATCCTTTTTAAACAATCCACCAATTGGGAAACAAGTCTTCAAATACTTAAACCTATAGTAGCCATTCCGCGTTTAAACCAACACAGTGCCCACCCCACCCCACTTTGATATCAAGCACTTAAAGGCAATATTTGAGTTTTATAATTCCTTAAAGTTACAAACTGGCAATATTCTCATAGTCCAATAATTCTATTGCTACTTCTTTCTTTTTTTAGCTTTCTGCAATAATGGTAATGAAAAGACATCTTCATCTCACATTTGGCTGCCCAGTGGTCTAGTACATTTTATACAGAAAATGTAGGGGGAAAAAGAGCTAGGTTGTGTGTGTTCCTTTAATTACCAGTTTTCATAATGACTTAGTGTGTTGAGAAGTCAGCCTACTAACTACCTAAAGCATCAGCAAGTTATGAGCTTGTTTTAATCATTAGCGCTGTTACTGATGGTGAGTGTGGCCCACTTTTAGCCAATGTAAATGTTTTCAAATTGTCCCACAGAAGTGTGGTGCAACTTTAGTAGTCTTTGAGAGGATTTTTTTTGTCCCCTAAGTTATAATAAAATGTCTCAGCTGTGTATTTTCCTCCTTAGACTTGGGCTGGGACTTTTTTCTCTAAGAGTGCTGTAGCAAGCAGCGAACGCTCAGTGCATTGGTGAGCTGCTGTACCTTCCTGACAGGAACTGAAAAACAAGTTTAGTTAGGTGTCGCACAGCTGTGAGCAGGGCTGTTGCAGTTTTAGGGTCAACAGCAAGAGCCTGCAGAAATCACGAGGAGGCAGTGTGGGTGGTCTGGCCCACTAGATTCCTAACTTTAGGCAACTATGCAGCCCCCTCCCCCATGGGTATACACATCCTATTAGAAGTACTGTTGAAGAATAAAGAAAAAGCATGTTAAGTTCATGTGTGTCAGTGTTTCAAATGGCAACTAAGTCTTGGGAAACAGTCATTGAGCCTAACATCTCAGTAAATGAAAGTCTTGAGTATTTAATTTCTTCTTTCTTTCTTTCTTTCTTTCTTTCTTTCTTCCTTTCTTCCTTTCTTCCTTCCTTCCTTCCTTCCTTCCTTCCTTCCTTTCTTTCTTTCTTTCTTTCTTTCTTTCTTTCTTTCTTTCTTTCTTTCTTTCTTTCTTTCTTTCTGTCTTGGACTGTCATACAAACGATTGAGGCACCAAGAAAGTTATGAGGTAGGAATGTAGCAGCCCCCCCATCCCCATTAGAATCTCCTAATTTAAGTCTGGGTATAGCCAGGGCTGAAGTAAGATACCACCGCAGCTGTTTTCTAATTCACCTCAGTGCTAACCTCACTTCCACTCCATCAACCCACTCCTCTAACATTTAGGGGTTTGTTTAGATACCACAAAATAACATAGTCATGACACCTTCCCTATGTTAACAAACTTTCTGTCATGCAAGCTTCTGTATTCATCGGCAGAGGCTGATTTCCTTCCTGAAAAGCCGCACCAGCAAATCTAACTGTAGATGAACTTGACAGCACTACCAGGCCCAGGTTAGCTCCAATGTATCACGACCTTCTAAGACAAGAGAACAAATATGGGAGCCGGTGGGGGCCTCATGTTCCTCCCGCCTTCCCTCAAGACACATTAGGAACGGAATGTGTGCAGGGCTGCTCTCCACACAGAAGGAGGCAGGGTGCCAGCGACAAGTGGCACGAGAAATAATAATAAAGCTAACCACCCTGTTATTTATTTTTTAATAGAATAGAAATGGAAACAAGTTTTATTCTATTATTATTATTATTATTATTATTATTATTATTATTATTATTATTATTATTATTAATTTTTTTGAACTCTCACACTGTGTCCTCCCCTATGGAGACCTCTCTCTCAGAACATGAGTTACTGAGCGATTGTGCTTTCTTGCTACCTTTTCTCTTGACATTAAACCTGAGAAGCCTGGTTCTGTCTACGCTGCCTTAGGCGAGGCAGCCTGGGCCAGGTTCCAGACATCTCTGATCCAAAGCTGAGCATGGAAAGGCCTCCCTCATCCGTTGTTTAGAATTAGTGAGGGGGTCAGTGCTGGAGAGACAGGTCATGAGTAAGAGCTCTATTCTGAGGACCTGGGTTCGATTTCTGGCATCCACATGGTGTCTCACAACTTTATATAAGTGCAGTTTGAGGGGATTCGATGCTCTCCTCTGTCCTCAGGCACTAGGGGTGAAGGTGGACATACACGCAGGCGAAACACCCAAACATAAAATAGTATAAAACCACAGAATCACACACAAACTAGTCTGAATTTTCCAATTTTCAAAAAAGTTTAAATTCTGGTTAAGAATCCATGTCAGAGCTGATGGGGAGACTTGTTTATCTGGCTTCGCCCTGAATCCCAAGCGCCCCCCTGCTTCACTGCGTTTGTGCCCTTCAGGGCAATTCACTGGCTGCAGATATGGCCAGAAACTCCAGTCAGGACTAGAGAAGTCACCGTGTCTGTAAACACATTTGAAAATCCCAGTGGAACCACACCTCAGCAGCCTGGAGTTTGCGGCTTTGCAAAGTCTTCTGCGACAGAAAATCCCTGCCACTTCCCCAGCACCGCACTGTCGACCCTTAGCCAGTGTCAGGGGAATGTTTACTGCAAAGCATATCACTTAGCAAAAGCGTGGAAGAAAACCGCCACTCTGTCCCCTATGTTGAGGTAGGGCAACAGGAGGAAAGAATTCTCCAGAGATGTCCCCTTCTTGCTTCTTCCCTCAGCCAGACTTGGCTCCGTGTAAAATCCAGAGGGTCCTGTGGGAAAGACCTAGAGTTCCTTTCAGGAGTGTGGTTCAGGGGCCTGCCAGCTTCCAGATGATAAACTGGCTTACTTAGTGAACCACAAGATATGGGCAAACGGTGCCCACTGGAGGAGTGTCAGGATTGAGGGCTGAGGGTGAGAGGGTTGGAAAAGGCGTCATGGTCATGACTCATGACAGGAAAGAGGGAATTCAGTGTGGAACAACCAGTTGAAACTGTGACAGTTCTATGACAATCACCGTTCTTTACTTCTGCTGCCTCGTTCCTATCATCTTTCGGAACAATGGACTGAGGACCTCACTCTGCCCTGTCCAAGAAGAGCAAAGACAAAGGCTCCAGGGAAAAGTAAGACCCGGAGCCTTGAAATGACTAAACTTAGATCTTGAGACAAAAAGTCTTAGTCAATTTGCATGTTTTGTTTCTGCAAAGAGCAGACACTTTGGTAGAATGGTAAGGATACAGTAATGAAAACAAAAGATAGAGATAGGGCTGGAGAGATGGCTCAGTGGTTAGAGCACTGACTGCTCTTCCAGAGGTCCTGAGTTCAATGCCCAGCAACCATCTCTAATAGGATCCAATGCCTTCTTCTGTGTGACTGAAGATAGCAACAGTGTACTCATATACATAAAGTAAATAAATCTTAAAAAAAAAGATAGTGGGAGAGATAGAGAGAAAGAGAAATGCTTTGAGAACTGAATGGGAAATCATACAATAAAAATGAGCAAGCGAAACATGTAAGATGCTTAATGGTGCACTGTGTGGAAGATTAAACTGGGAAATGTGAAGAGCAGTGCTGAAGGTGAGCTGATGGGCAAGAGAGCTGGAATTTTGTGTGGGGTTGCCACAGACAACTTCATAAAAAGAAAAGCATTCTTCGTTTACATTTGCACAGCTACTTTGCTGGTATTAAAAAGGCACCTAATAACTTATTTATGAGCAATAATGAAAAGATCTGAATTGCCAATGCAAACTGAAGTAAGGGACGTAAGAATATAACATTTAAGTACCGTACTGAAGGGAGTGAGGCCATGCAGGTGAGTCCAGCAAGACGGGGAAGGACATTTGGAAGAAAGCCACAGCCTGCAGAGTGAACCAGACCTCAGCACCGAAGGGCGAGCAAGGTGAAGACTGTTAGGCAATTGGACCTAAAGAACAACTTTGTTTATGTGTATGTATGTGTGTGTGTGTGTGTGTGTGAGAGAGAGAGAGAGAGAGAGAGAGAGAGAGAGAGAGAGAGAGGGAGGAAGGGTGGAGGAGAGAGTGAGGAAGAGAGAAAGAGAGGGGGAGGGAGAGAGGGAGGGAGGGGGAGGGATGGGAGAGGGAGAGAAGGGGGAGGAAGAGGGAGGGAGGGAGACACACACACACACACACACACACACACACACAGAGAGAGAGAGAGAGAGAGAGAGAGAGAGAGAGAGAGAGAGGCAGACAGGCAGAGTGCTATATCCCTCAGTGAAGTCAGACCTGAGAACTTTCAGTCTTGCTGTTTGTCACAGGAAATCAATAAAGGGCTCGAAGGAGAATAACATGTCCAACTTAGGTTTCTAATAAGATCACCTCAGTATCTGTGTGAGAATGTTAACGAATTATATGACAGAATCAAGGAGGGCTTGTAAGACGGCTCAAGGGGTAAAGTCATCTGCAGACAGTCAGACCCATCTGAGTTAACGTTCAACATCTGGGATCCTCAAAGGATAAAAGATCTGACTCTCATGAGTTGTCCTCTCTCACACACATGCACAGGCACACACATGCACAGGCACACACATGCACAGGCACACACTGACTACATCTGGTATTTTTGCAGAAGACCTGAAGTTGTGAGGAAGACCGCTCTAGAGGGATATGGGGGAGTTAGAGGGCAGAAATGGGAAATTATATGATTATATTTTATCGAATTTATGTGTAAAATTTTCAATAAAATATAATTTAAAAATAAAGATTAAAAAATAAAAATAAAAGATTTAAGAGCTAGACTTGTGCAGAAGCCCTTTCACATCCCAGGAGAGAGGTGACCAAGCTTTGAAGCAGAAGGACGGCACTGGGGTTGGTGGGACGGAAGAGTGAGTGGGCAGACAGATGTAAGGCACGGGGACAGGGAGTATGGGCTCCTCACTGGCTAACATGATCAGTTAATTACTTTTATATTTCTGTGATAAAGCACCATGACCAAGGTGACTGATAGACAGAGGGTTCACTTAGCTTACGGTTGTGGTGGGACAAGAATCTGTCACAAGGCCACCAGAGCAGAGGCTTGAGGGCACACATCTTGAGCCACATGTAAGAAGCAGACAGTGTAGCCGGGAATAGCTTGAGACTTTTGAGACCTAACACCCCATTCCACCCCACACTTCCTTCAGGAAGCTACACACCTCTCAACCCACCAACTGGGCACCAAGTTTTGAAACATCTGAGACTATGGGGGGGGGTTCCCATTCACACCACCATAGATGGGAAATTGAATGGGGTGTGGGGGGAAAGATCTCCTTCTTTCGACTTGTTGATGTGCACTTCTGACTAGATATCTAAGAGGAGCTTAGGAGAGGAAGAGAGAATACTTTAGGAGTTCAGAGGAGCTTTGTGACTGACAGTCACTGGTGTGCACATATCTTAGAGCCAATCAATTATATGAAACACACACACACACACACACACACGACCAAAGATATAGGAGAATTTTTCCTCCCCTGACAAGAATGAGGCTATGTTAACAACACAACATTCAAGCAGAAGGAGCTGGAACAATTTGAGTAACAAGATAGTATAATATTTAATAATACCCAAAGGATAAAACCAACATACATAACTGAAAAACAGACAAGAAGTGAATGTGTACATGTAGGAGCTTGTGCGTGCGTGCGTGCGTGCGTGCGTGCATGTGTGTGCGTGTGTGTGTGTGTGCATGTGTGTGCATGTGTGTGTGTGTGTGTGTGTGTGTGTGCGTTCCTTCAGAAGGTGAAATTGTTTTGTCTTGGTGACAGCAGAAATTTGTGATTTAATTTAGAATAATAGATTCTGGAAAGAAAGAAATAACAATTTTATAACGTAGAAACCTGGCAAATACAATCTCCGGCTGATGATTATGGACAAATGGCCAGAGATATATGGACATGACAAGGTGAAACTGGAGGTGAGGAGACCCATTTTATAGATTTCTTCACTGTTAGGACGAAGAAAACTTGAAGACTTGCTACAGTACATGTCTTAGGGTTTTACTGCTGTGAACAGATACCATGACCAAGGCAAGTCTTATAAAGGACAACACTTAATTAGGGCTGGCTCACAGGTTCAGAGGTTCAGTTCATTTTCATCAGGGCGGAAACATGGCAACATCCAGGCAGGCTTGGTGCAGCTAGAGATGAGAGTTCTACATCTTCATCTGAAGGCTGCTAGCAGAATACTGGCTTCCAGGCAGCTAGGGCGAGGGTCATAAAGCCCACATCCACAGTGACAAACCTACTCCAACAAGGCCACGCCTTAATAGTGCCACTTGCTAGGCTGAGCATATACAAACCGTCACAGTACACAAGACTGGAGAGGTCACAAAAATCAGGTGATAATAAGAACATTGTTGGAACCTTGAGAAGGCTGGATTGGGGTCATGATAAATAAATCAGACATGGTATATGAGGCTGTAGCCTGAAATAGGATAAAGGTATTCATGAAAAGTTGGGTAAAATTCTAGTAAATCTGGTTCAGTTAATAATACTTTACTAATGCTGGTTTGAAAAGCTTTGACAGATGTACTTTGTTAATGTAAGACAGTAATGATCAGGTTAGGTTAACCAGCCTGTGTTATCTTCCAACTTTACTAAGAAAGTTTAACATTAAGGAGCTAGGAGAATAAAGGTGTTTCCTCTTAACTAGGAAAGGTCTTCCTCACATTCGTAATGTTGAGTGGGGTTCTGATGCATGTGAAAATGTCCATTTTGGTGGCAATATATGAAATAGCGTATCTGTGTAGAGGAGGTAATCAGAACTGGTACTCGTTGCCATGGTGACAGGAGAGATGCTGCCTACAATGAGAACAACTCCCTCCTTGATTATGTGCTTCCTTTGATATGCTTCCTTTTTTTTTTTCTTTTTGACTAATTTAAACACATGATTTACTTTGCATCTTGAATATATGCTGCAAATATTGTGGTAATTTACTATCATTATTTCTTTCACGTATAAAATTAAAATAACAGTGAGAGACAGGTACAAAGAAACTAAATACACTTTAGAAATCCTATACCTCCAGAATTTATTACTAACAGGACACAGAATACACTAACAAACCCCATTTCCTTTGCCATTGACTATGAATTTCTTTTTCTGTTTGCTTAAAGTCTTTACCTCAGATTATTTTTGTTTTCATTATAAATAGTAACTTTAGGGCATGTCATATTTCATGTCATTATCAAGTGCCGCAGTTTCCAGCCTTCATCAAGTACAGGACACACATAGCACATTCTAATCTAAAACACCCAAGGGCATGTATACTTGGGAAATTGTATTAACTCTCGAGATAGCAACATCTTATTCTTTTAGAAGCATGGGAACATGTTTGATATAATGTCATTTGACACAGCATATGCTGACAGTAAGACAAAGAGGGTGATAGGGTCACTCCTGGTTCCTGAGTGCCTACTTGGCTTGGGTTAGCTGGCATTTCTTTCTTTCTTTTTTTTTATAAGATTTATTTATTCTATATAAGTACACTGTAGCTATCTTCAGACACACCAGAAGAGGGTATCTGATCCCATTACAGATGTTTGTGAGACACCATGTGGTTGATGGGATTTGAACTCAGGACCCCTAGAAGAGCAGTCAGTGCTCTTAACCACTGAGCCATCTCTCCAGCCCAGCTGACATTTCTGACATAGAGCTTTTTTCTTTATGTAATGAGAATGATTTTTACTTGCTTTAAATATTTATTATTATTATTTTAGCTGATCTTGTTCTGTAAATTGATGTAACGCTGAACCTCCATCTTTCCCTCGCCCCCGGGCACAAATCATAGCTGAATTTATACCGATGTCATATTTAATATATATGAATGCCAACTGATGGAGGGAGGTCAAGGTGTACCAGAGAAGCATTAGCACTTTACAGCCGTCCAGATGTCAATCCCCAGAGGAGGTCCGAATGCAGCTTTGAGAGACATTACCGAACAGGCAGTTTTCCAGCGGCGTAGGGAAAAAATAAACTACGCTCAGCGCATGCAGGTCCCCCTGGATAGCAGAGGGACTATCAGCCTGTATCTTAAAAACAGACTTCAGGATTTTAGCATTGTGAATTCTTTCCATTTTATTTTGTTCCCAATCATCCCCATGGGCAGACTTCATTCAGAAAGGACAGATGTACTGTTCTGTCACATTTTAAATCACAATTAAAGCCCGTCTATTCTGAGGTAGAGGAGAAATGGAAATTTCCTCTAGCTTAGAAGAAAAATGGTTAGCAGTTGTTGTTAGAGACTAGCAGTCTCCACCTTGTGGGAGGGCAGGACATAGTTACCGTCTTGATCTCCTTGCTGTTGAACTGTTCAACGAAGACAGACAGGATGTAGGGCTTTGGGGATGACCAGGACCTCAGTCGGAAGAATTCCTGACCTTCAAAACCTTCGACTTCTCATATGGACTAAGTCTTTCCCATGAGGACCAAAGCTATGCTGACCTGCATTAAATCAGTATTATCTGGTTTTAGTTTGCATTTACCAGTGTGAATGGGTGGAGGAGTCATCTGAATGTGGCTGGAAAAACAACTAGAGAATAATGCTCAAAGGGTTCCAAATTTCATTAAGACGAGTATTCAGAATTTGAATACACTAGTTATTTCAAAGTTTTAAACAGATTCATTTTTATTTTTAAATCCTTGTTTGTCTCTGTGTGGGTGTACACACGTGTAAATGCATGTGCCAATAAAGCCCAGAAGAGGTTCTTGGATCCTTTGGAGCTAGAGTTACATACAGTTGTGAGCTTCCCATTGTAGGTGCTGGGAACGGAACCCCAGGTCCTCTGGAAGCATAAGAAACCACTCTTATCTGATGGGCCATCTCTCCAGTGCACACCATTACCTTAAAAGGTAAGTGTTTTTTAGCAACTTTGTGAATGAGAGAGGTAAAAAATAATTAACAGAGTCAATTTAAAATATTTTTTATCCAGGACTGTAAACTAAGACATTCGGAGTACTGGGATAGTTAATTTATATTGGATATATAGAGTTAGACAGTGAGTATCAAACTGGCCATTAGGGTTTAAGATTATTATGTAATAATGGGGTTTAAAACTTGAACAAGATCTAGTCATGATATTACAGTGGTTCAAAGGCTTTTTCAGAATTCCCACTTTTTAATTTGGTTTGTCTTATTTTTCTGAGGTTTTTCTCTATCTTCTTTGATGTAAAAGTGCCACGCCTCAAGCATGCATAGTTTAAACCAATCTAGATTTGCGTTAATTTAAAACTGTGTAAAGTTTCTTTTTCAAAGACATTTTAGGAGTTGCAGAATCAAGGTGGCAATTAGCAGCTGATATGCACCGGAATTTGCCCCTGCTCTTCTGATGACCATGCCCCAGTTTGAGGCTGGCTTTAAGGGAGGTACTTTCACCCGAAGAATCAGTTTTTTATGAGTTCATTATGCAAAAATGCTGCTGGCCAAGCATAATCAACACGGATGTCTTAATATAAATAACAAAATATTTTTTTCAATACATCCAGGCTATCCTATGTTTAAATCCAGTCTGTAGCTCAGAATCAAAATGAGAAATGACAAGAATTGGAATTTAATGTCAAAAGTTATTTGGTTGCCAGACGCCTGGGGGTTTTTTGTTTGTTTGTTTGTTTTTGCTTTGTAATACATTCCACATTTTCTTGTATTGGATTATTATGACAATACAGGCTCATTTTCTAAAATGAAAGTATTTCTATTTCTCAAGAGTGGGGAAGATTTCTTTTGGGGGAAGATGAAATTGTAAGAAAAGAATCAGGAAAGAAGAAAGAAGCTATGAAATAAAAAATTTCAAGGTGGTAATGGAAACAGTACTGCATTAAGTTTTTAATCTCCCCCTGTTGACTTTTCATCTTTATCATCTTCTTCTCTTCCCCTGCCCCGGTTTCTCTGTTGTAGCATCAATGTAGTTCTTCTATTAAGATTCTTATTGGTGAACATTACTATCAGGATCATGGCATGTTGGCATATTGAACACTTCAAGCTTGGTGGGCAGAGGAAGCCCACAGAAGCAGGGAAGTCACTCCCTGACCCTCTCCTTCTTCAGGAAGGGCCTCCATGTTATAGGGGTCCTGCCCTGTTCCCAGATTAAAGGAATAAATACACAAGGGTGAAGAATCTAAACTAATGTGCCCTGATAAATGTCCCAGCTCATCATTAGTAGGCCATGTCTCTTTGGCTGCCTACTCTTCATTAAATGTCATCATATAACTATTCCCTTTGGCTTTCGTGTCTTCCTCTCTGAAGTGTCTCATCTGTACAAAGGTTACGTGAGATGAGTCTATTGCGTTTCTATTGTTAGTCTGTAGTTTGTTTCACAGTGCCAGCCGTGAGCCTTGCTTTTATTTCCATATTATCAATGAACAAACATTCCCTCATGGTCCTCCACTCTGCATTCTTCACTACACCAGCTACATTATGGCAAACGTCATTCTCTGAGTGTGAGACCATTGTCGCTCACAGACCAATGATGCTAAGCTGGAATTCTTGTACCTGTTATGGTATCATATGCTTTCTTGTTTTAATTTGGATTTACGTTATAAATTCAGTATCAGACATAGGCTATGGCCTTGGGTAAATTGATTAACCTTTCTAGATGTCATTTCATTCCAAGATTCTTCATTAAGGGCTTTTCTTCAATAAGCCATAGTTGGTGGATACATTCAATTCAGAGAATTTATGAAAGAGGCTGAAACCTGAAATCTATTCATTTAGTCATTAATTAAGTGACTATGTTCTTGCTTCATGGAAGAAGTCTAAGTAAAACATTACATTAGTAAAGTAGGCTATAGTATGGAATAGTCTTTGAGAACCAGGAGAGATTTCTGTTTCAGAAAAGATTAGACACCTTTGGTTGTAATGACTATGTTTCCCCCTAACTCCTTATGGGCACCTCCCAAAGCCAAGGGTTTTCTACTTTAGTTCTTTAGAAAGGTGCAAAGATGGCAGAGATGACTATGTGTCCTTTCTGTGTCTAAGTGCAATGTTGCCAAGTAAGATGCACCAATGTGATGTTTTGAGTTCCTGGGCTCCAGCTTGTGGTGCTCTTTTGAAGGAGGTAGAGTATTTACAAGGTAGGGTTGGCTGGCTGAAGTGGATTACTGTGGGTGGGCAGTTGGAGATTATAACCTCTGGTTCCAACCTATACTTTCTGCTCCCTGATCTACTTTGAAATGGTGGCCTCAATGACACTCTTACCATGGAGCCAATCCACCATGATAGGAGGGCACCCCACAACACATCCCCACCATGGAGCCACTCCATCATGATAGGAAGGCACCCCACAACACATCCCCACCATGGAGCCACTCCACCATGTTTCTCTACCACAGAGGACAGAAATCCCTCTAGAAACCATGAATCAAAACAAACCCTTCCTCTCTTAATTTGCTCCTGTCAGGCATTTTGCCTAGTAACCCACCCAAGAATGGCTTAATTTGGGGGGAAGTGTCTTTATTTAGGGCTCTACAGGGCTATTCTTGGTGAAGATGCAAATGCTGTCCAGTAGAATTTATAACCCAATAGGCTACGACTTTATTGTAGTAAAAACACCAGCTGCCTGTGTCTAACCTAACAGGAAGAGCCTTCAGTTTCTGTATCTCATCTTTCTGGGTCCCCCAGTATGAGACGTGCACATTCTTCTAAGGGTCATAGCTGTACTGCTTAGACAATGTTGTCTGTGGCTTTCCTTAGCTTTTCTGCCCTCACACGCCCAGCGCCTGGAGGGTCAGAGGGTTTCACAGAGCCCGTTGCTCTTCAGGCCTTCTCTTCTGGGCCCTCCCACTACCACAGAGTATCTGTTGAAATGACTGAGTCTAGTCACATGAGAGGACAGGAATTTGACGGTTAAACAAACATTTGTAGTTCTGACCATTTTCTCCAACCAGTTAATATACAGCAATTTGCAGTTTTGCTGAGGAATGGGTTTAGTTGCTGTCTTTGAGGTACGGAATGTGCTGGACTGACTAACAAACCAGGAGGGGGAGGGGCCAGAAGCCGCCTTTGAATTTAAACTGGGCTGCTCTGTGCTCATTATCAGGCAAGCTAGCTCTCCTGAAGTGATAAAACCTTTGCTGTTGTTTTGTGTGTGTGTGTATAAAATAGGCTATAAAAGAATCTTCTGTGAGTGTTGCTAATGACAGTAAAAAGAAAGTAAAAACGGGCCAAGAAGCAATGATTCCCTGCCACGAAGCAGACGGTTTGGAGGCACAAAACACACCATGAATTCCTAGTTAATTCAGTAAAGAAGTGTGAAAAACACTTCTCTGGGCTAATGATTATTCACTTAATTGAAATAATATACTTATTTTTGAGTTCAGAGAATTGAAAAATGGCATCGGTTTTTCATGGGTTTTAGGACAGACTGTGTTGTCTGCAAGGTGGAGCAAGACAGCAAAAAACGCTCGCTGAATTTGGGTTCAGAACATTAGATCACGGGTTCGTTAGCTCTCCTACTGGTCTGCTATAACACCCGAGTCACTCCGGAAACTCCACAGTCTGTAAAGACTAGAGGAATGATGTTAATGAGTCACTGAACATATGAATGAGCTACATCTCTCTGTAAGGTCAGGCTAAGTCAGATATTAGAGAGGTTCCTGCTCTTAAAGAGCTTTCGCTTTGCATTTATGAAGGGAAAGTAAATGGGGGATAATTTATAAATAATAGAGAGTAAGTAAATTATCCAGTATTTTAGAGACAGATATATGATAGAAAATGAAATGGAGCCAAATAGGGACTGGTCATGAGTGTGTGTGTGTATGTGTGTGTGTGTGTATGTGTGTGTGTATGTGTGTGTGTGTGTGAGTGAGTGTGTGTGTGTGTGTATGTGTGTGTGTATGTGTGTGTGTGAGAGAGTGTGTGTGTGAGTGTGTGTGTGTGCGCACAGTTGTAATATTACAGTGAGTGAGGTGTTGAAGGTAAGCCTTCGTGATTTGTTGATGTTTGGACAAAGAATGAAAATGTGAATTAATCCATATGGAAGTAACATCCAGCAAGATGAATGATTAGCACCAGATAAAGGGTGTGTGTCTGTGTTAAGCTGAGAATATACTTGGTTCACATTCTTCTAAGAGGAAGAAATCAGTTGAATAGAGTGGGGTGATCCAAAGAAAAAGTACTTGGA
Organism: Micromys minutus; assembly: GCF_963924665.1. Taxonomy (NCBI): domain Eukaryota; kingdom Metazoa; phylum Chordata; class Mammalia; order Rodentia; family Muridae; genus Micromys; species Micromys minutus. Next base: position 3,002,382 of record NC_137954.1, read on the forward strand.
AGTGATACTAAAGAGATCAGTAGGGTACTGTCAGTCTTGCTGTCTTTAAATCTGTTGAAATGGGGATGCAGTTACGAGGCTTCAAATGGGAAGAATCTTTTAAAACGTCCTTCCTGCCTCCACGTTGGGAATAACTCGTGGGAGACCAAGATAGACACTGGGAGCTGTTCAGAGGTAAACTCCAGAGCCAGGTGAGAGATGATGGCTCAGAGAGAGGTAGGGAAAATGTTCAGGCTCTGCATAGATTTGGAATGACAACCAAGATCTGTGGTTGAAGTATATAGAGGAAGTCGAAGAAACCACAACCTTCCAAGGGTTTAAGGGTTTCATCTGAGGAACAGGAGAGGGGGCAGGAGCAGGTGTGGACGTGGCTGAGCCTGAGGCGTCAGTTTTGACCAATCACTGGAGCTTGGGAGAACAAGCAGAGTTGGGCATTCACTTGGAGGGGCGGCGCAGAAACGTGAGAGTGGGGCACTGCAGGAGGAAGAGTGATTGGCACAAAGCTGCTCAGAGGGTGAGCAGAAGATTGGGCCCCTTGGGGAAATTGTCTGTGTCATTCAGAAGGTTTTCAGTAGAATATCTGGCTAAACGTTTTTTTTTTTTTTGTTTGTTTGTTTTTTAATTCAATTTACTTTTAATTTTTATGTATTCATTTTACATCCCATTCACTGCTTTTCTCACAGTCACCCCTCCCACAATCCTTCCCCCATACCCTCTCCCCTTCTTCTCGGAGTGGATGGGGGCCCCTGAGTATACCCCAACCCTGGTACTTCAAGTTTCTGAGAGGCGAGGTGCTCCCTATTCCACTGAGGACAGACAGGGCAGGCCACCTAGAAGAACACAGAGGCAACCAATTTTGTGGTAGCTTCTGCTTCAGGTGTTCAGGACCCACACAAAGACCAAGCTGCACATCAGCTATATATGTGTGGGGAGGCCTAGGTCCAGCCCGCGTATGTTCTTTGGTTTGTGGTTCAGACCGTGAGAGCCCTAAGGGTTCAGGTTAGTTGACTCTTTTGGTCTTCTCGTGGAGTTCTTATCCCCTCTGGGGCCCATAATCCTTTCTATTCTTCCATAAGAGTCCTTGTAAATTTAATTTTTTTCTCAATCCTAACTTTAGAAATGGTTTTTAAATTCTTTAACCTCTCTTCTAGCTACCATCCACCAGAGGTAGTGGAAAAGAAAGGTTATTGGGACCTGTTTAGAAATTGTTCTTTGGAGCAAATTCCGTTTGCTTTGTCAGGAAATTAGCATCTCAGTTCATAGGATTTAGTAGCGGCAGCTCAATGAACTCATAAATACACTGGCAGTCCAGTTCAGTAGTGTTGGGATAGCAAGCATGGATCTACAGCAGTAGCATGACCTCTCAGAAACAGCTAGGCCTCAACCAAATCAGCATGAGTCAGCAGGAGCCAGGAGAAGTTCTCTGTAGTGTTTCTCTCAATGAAGTGGAGATCAGCAAAGAGGCAAGACCAAGAAGCGTTGTAAAACTAGCTATAATAAGCAAGCCTCCATCACTGTCTGCTGAGTCCTACTAATACTCCCTCTAAACATCACGTCCTCCAAGGGTCTTGCCTTTCCTCAGCCTGTGAGTCTGTTTTAGCAAAACTCCATGAGTCTGTATCAGCTGACACCGCTCTGCCAATCAGAGTCTTCGTGCTCACAGAGCAGGAAAGGGTGTGGGAGGTTAGACACACAAAGTTATCTCTTCAGAGACCTCTTACCTGCCCTGCAGCTGGGAGCTGATGTGTGGCTGGAGACCACACCAGAGCCTTCTCCAGCCCTATATGATAAGCTTGTTTTTCTCAGTCAGTCTATATTGTGGAATGTGTCACATCCTTGCACTTTACAGAGAATTTCAATGTAGTCACGCTCAATCTTTACTTAGCACACTTTGTTCCTCAAAGAGATTTATCCATGTATGTGTGTGCACATGGGGTTGAGTTAATTATCACCATAAAAGTCTTTTTTTTTAATCAAAAATTTAAATATACCTAAAATAAACTGCTTGGCACCAGCACAGGCTGCTGGGCTGTGTTGATCTGAAATGCTGTCTTGCACCCTCGGGTTGTTTCCCTGAAGGCCTGTGAAGGTCTCAGAGACTCTTGCATTGGTAGAAATTGAAATTAATGTAGCCACTATGAAGATTCCATGAAAAGGAAAACAATCAAACAAATAACAACAAAAACATGCAAACCAAACCAAAATACTTGGAAACATAGCTACCACGTGTTCTTGCTATGCCAATACCAAAAGAAGTCCAAGTGAGCATGCTGCAGAGATACTTGCACACCCATGTGTGCTGGGCACTATTCACAACGACTACAGTACGGAGCCAGCCTAGAGACCAGAGAAAGACAGTATGGTATATATGCACAATGGGGCTTTTAATTCAGCCACTAAGAGAAGACATTATGTTATTTTTCAAGAAAATAGATGATCATATATTAAGCAAATTACTCCTAACTCATAACGGCAAATATCATGCTTTCTCTCATGTATGGAATCCATATATTTGTAAGAAATGTTTGGCATAAAAGTAGAAGAGACACTATTTAGGTGTGGGGAGGGGACAATGAGAGGAGGGAAGGAATGGATATGAATAAAGTAGAATATGTACATTATAAAATGTCAACAAGGAAGCCCATTGCTCTGTACAATGGATATGTGATTTCTTTTTAATGGAAGGAAAATATGGGCACAGGATCCAGCTACCAACATGACACACACTGATCCTCACCTAGCATTAAGATTTGTATTAGTTCTTTGTTTATTGACTACTGGCTTAGACACAATGCTGCAGAAGTCTGCCCTCTGAGGAAAAGTATTAAAGTTTCTGCAGTTTCTACCTTGTTCTTTTAGGTTGGCAGATTTTGGTGAATCCACCACCAGGACAAGAAGACTGTCAAGCTATCCTGTGGGGAGCAAGAGAGCCCCCCTCAACGGTCAACTCCAAAGTCTAGCCTATGAGTGAACTGTGTTGGAAATGGATCCCCCATACTTAGTCAAATCTCAGTGACTGCAACCCTGATGACAGTTGACCTCATGGGAACTGCAAGCCAAATCTATCCACTGGAGCTTCACTGGAACTCCGGTTTCTAAGAATGAAGGTGGAGGAGGAGGAAGAGGGGGGAAGAGGAAGGGAAGGAGGGGGAGAAAAATAAACAAACAAAGAGAGAAAAGAAGAAAAACTATGCTCAGTAATATACCAGTGTCTTTGTTTTAAGACATAAGTACTTGGCATTATCTATTATGCAGCAAAGCTGTTACTGGCTGGAGAAAGTGTGTTTGCAAATGCTGTTCATGGATTTCAGAAGGCATAGGAGAGGGTTTCAGGCCTGTTGGATGGAGAAGGTGACAGAGCACTTGGACCACTTTGTGGTGGCTGGCCTTAAGCAAGATTCAATGTACAATGAAGTAGCTATGAAAACGTAAAGACTGGAGTGTGTTTGATGAGGAAGAGGAGTCTCTTCACCTTTGATTGCAGAGGTGGAAGGCCTAGGAATGAACGGTGGCTTTAGTTCTTGGTTCACTGCTGAACTGTAGACATTTCTGCTGCCATTTCATTTCATAAATGGAAAACGTTAATACCTGAAGAGTTTCAGTGATTAGTTTGAGGTTGTATGACTAAAGCAGAATTTCATGTTGTCTTCCATTTTAAGATTCTGGTTTCATTCTGACTTCACCTATAAGCACAAATATTTTGAAACCAACATGTATTTGAAGGGTATAATATCAAAAGTTACTTAAGTTAGTTATCTAAGAAATGGATTTGTGCTACATAGGTTTAAATATCCTTTGAAAAGCCCTGGAAGTATCCACGTGCAGAATGACTTGGAAAGGTCCAATACAGAGCCACTACTCTCTCAGCACGTGAACCGAAGGAAAAAGATGGTGATTACAGGCACAGAACTGACTCTAAATTTATTGTTGTATTGCTTCTCTTTCCTCATCAGAAAGAACGTTGACTTGGGCCTGATACTCAGTTTGTGCTTCTAAATGTTAGTGTTTGTTAAACGACTAAGGAAACCTGGCTTAGCCAAAGGAAAGAGCTTTCAACGAGAACATCCTGTGTACGATGCTCAGCATTAGAGGGGCCAGGTCAACGGTGCAGCTGTGACACAGAGGACATTAATACTCATGACACTGGCTTCTCTGCTCTGCTTTGCTGATCCATGCTCCAGGGCAGCTCATGTTCGATTCTCCACATGCTTCTGTTTACTTTATCTCCTGTAGGGAAACTGAGAAATTCAGGGTTCTGTCACCATACTCGATTATATACATAAAAATTTAAAAATCTAAAACAAACCCAACAGTGTCCAGCTCCCCTTCCCTGTAGAGTCAACTGGCGTGTGATGGGACTCAGACATAGTTTTGGGAAGTCCTCCAGGTGACTTTACTATATAGATCCAGTCACTACTTATTCCATAGGGTATTGTTTTTGCTATAGAAATTTGAATGTCAAGAGATCTTTCCTGTACAGGAAGAGTGAGGGAAAGAAGTCCCAGAGGCCTGAAGAGATGAATGTGTGAGCAGGGTAGTGAGTGATCCCACACACTGACAATATAGCAAGTTCTTTTCATAGTGGGAGAAGCCAGATTCATATGTGCTTCAAGGGTACAAGCGTGATGAAAAATAAAGCGTCCTCATCCAAGCTTCTTAAAAGGTGGGCTCACCTCATCCTTAATTCAAATGAGCACGAAAGGAGTTAGACTGAAGGACCTGTTCAGGATTTCTAGAATATGTAGTTTATCCAACAAACTGTGTTTTCGATTCCCAGAGAGAAGCGACTCTCTCTGTCATGAAAGTTCTCTGGAAGAGCTGCCCATTTTTAGTGGTCCCAAGAAGAAACTGCAAATGGCAGCCTTGCATCCTGTCTTAGTTAGGGTTTTATTGCTGTGAACAGACACCATGACCAAGGCAAGTCTTATAAATAAAAACATTTAATTGAGGCTGGCTTACAGGTTAAGAGGTTCAGTCCAGTATCAAGGCAGAAACATGGCAGCATCCAGGCAGGCATGGTGCAGGAGGAGCTGAGAGTTCTACATCTTCATCCAAAGGAAGCCAGGAGAAGACTGTGCACCCTCAGGCAGCTAGGAGGAGTGTCTCCAAGCCCATCCCCAGAGTGTCACACTTCCTCCAACAAGGCCACACCTTCTACTAGTGCCACTTCCCGGGCCAACCATATGAAAACCATCACACCTCCAGTGAATGAATACAATGGCTGACTGCTTCTCTTTGTCACAAATCAGTGCTTCAAGCTGACCCCTGAACTACGCACAGGCAGGTAGCATATTCTTCGCCATCAAGAAGTGTAATGACAATGGCCGATGGCTGTGTCTGACATTGGTTACAAATGGAAGGAAAAGGAGATGTAAAGGCAAGGCAGTCAGGAGACAATTATAAAGACACAAGAAAAATGTGCCAATGCATTTAGCTGCTCAGTTATGCCAGCAACGTGGTGAGTGCCCTTTAGTTTGAGACCAATTCCAATGTAGGCTGAAAGAAAAGGCCACCATGAGATAGTGGTACAATGAGTATGGCCTTGAAGTCACATGCTCTGGTTCTGAATCTGTGCTGACATTTAAAATTTTTGGTCCTGAGCATGCTACCTAACCTCTACGAGTCTCAATTTTCTCACCTGCAAACAGTAAATAACACGAATCTGTGCACTGTTATTTTTGAAAGTTGTGTGGGTTAAATGATCCCATATAATAAGTATTTCATAAATATGAGTCACCTTGTAGCTTGTTGTAATGACAACAGTCATCAGTGGTCTCATTCCGTTTAACACAGAGCTACTTATGTGAACCTACTCAGCTTTATAGCCTCTGAGCTCTGAGTTTAAGCTTTCCAGAGATTAATTAGCAATAAGTATTCATTCCATGGTTCTACAGTTATTATGTGACTTTAGGCTAATGGTAATTGTGGATACAATTCTGTAGCTCTCCATAAAAATAAACAGTTTGGAAGAGAAGAAGCAGAAACGTATCTGGGTATGTTGGGTAAAGCTGTCAGCTTGGTGGAATTTAGAGTTACTCAGGAAAGACCTCTTTTCTTGCCTGTGTGACATTTTCTTGATTGCATTCACTGAGGTCGGCAGAGCCACCTATTTGTATGGTATTCCTCCGAAGGGTTCCTGAGGACTGTGTGAGTAGGGATGAGGTGAGCATACGGCATGTGTTCATTGTTCTCTGCTGACTGAGGATATGATGCTATCCAGAGGCTTCCAGTGCCTGCCTCCTTGACTCTCTATCATGACTGATCGCTCCCGAACCTTGAGCCAGAATAAGCATTCTCTTCCCCCGGGTTGCTTGTTTTCAGCGTACTTTATCACAGTAGTGGGAAAAGAAATGACGACATTGGGAAATAGTCAAGCCTACTGTTAAGGTAAAAAAGTATTGATGTCCTGGAAGGCAGATGATGAAGAGGAAGATAGAAGAGTCACTAGGATAAAAGAGCCACCTGGGATATTTGTTAACAAGGCAGCAAAGGCACACTGTGAAGGTCATTGGGATCTGCCAGGTACCCCAAGTTGCCAACTATGTGGAGGGAAATTCTGCCTTCCATCCAGGAAATGCATAGCATAGGCAATTGAAATCTTAAGAGGGGTAAGAATTTGTGTCAGGAGAGTCCAGCCCTGGTATCTGTAATTGTTTCCAGAATGCTCACAGTGAAGACGGACATCTTCAGTGATTTTTGAAGACTCAGGTGCCTTGAATCTACTGCTCTGTTAGATACCCAAGAGGTCTTTTTCGTTCCCAGCTTGTCAGTATTTTTTGTTTCAGGTACTCACCTTCTTGCCCCAAGCACTGCTTCACTGAAGCCATCCCCCGGCTTCCTTACTGGGTATAGAAAATGTGAAGTTTCTGGTTTCATTGATCTGCCTAGGACAGCCTAAGGGCTTCAACCTGCCTCCCCTAATCCTGTACATCTGGGAGACAATATAGAGTGATTTATGGTTAATAATGAGTGTTTTGTTCTCAGTTCTCCTACAACCAAATAAAGAGGCAAACAACACTGCTTTGTCTTGGGGCCACTATGCGGTCTCTGAGTACGAACACTTGGGATTTGAACATCTTCGTCCCTCTTCAGCTTCTTCCTGCTCATGTGCCTGCCTGACCTGGGACTGTTCAAGGATGGCAAGCAGGAACAAGAAGGCTTGCTTTGTTTGCTCGTTTCCCGAGGTAACGCCCATTTCTTAACCTAGTTGTTTTCTTGATAGAAGAGCTGGGAAAGCAAGTGCTTACCCAGGCGAGATATAAGCAAAGTCAACAGGTGAAAGAGAAGACACAGTGACAAGTTGGTCTACCTCATTTGTTGGTTGTGGGGTCTTTTTTTTGTTGTTGTTGTTGTTTTGTTTTTTTACCAAAGAAACACAAGGTCGATTTACATCCTCCATCCTCTCAGTTGGGTAAAGGGTTCTAAGCCGTAGTGAAAGACTGAAGATGCTGGCAAGGTTTAGGGCTGCCCTGTAGGAGCAGGTCAGAGAGCTGGGCAATTCAGATTAGAGCGAAACCTCAGGAATCCCAGTGAGTTCCTGCCTTCACACATTCATTTAGGAATGAAGAAGTTTCCCTAGAAAGTCCCAAAGAGGAAGTCACTGAGCAACCATCTTGGTCATGACTGGGAAGACCCCCAGTAGAGCCTGCCCAGAGGGTGTTTCAAATACATTTCCTACCGAGGGACTACAAAGAGGTCAGGTACACATATGAAGTACTTTGGCAAGGAGTCCTGAAAATTCTGGATCCATCTACTAAAATATGGGAACAAATGAGCTTGATGAATCAGCCGCATGCACAAATGAAAGGTCACTGTTGACTTAAGAGACTGCAGATTGCAGCTGAGTCACCATTCCTTCAGTGGCTGACAGACTTAAGACTATGTAGGACAGAGTTCTACGGAAAATAAGAAAACCTGAAAGATTCATTTGTTTAGAGATTTATTTATTTATATGTGTACACTGTAGCTGTCCTCCGACACACCAGAAGAGGGCGTCAGACATCATTATAGATGGTTGTGAACCACCATGTGGTTGCTGGGATTTGAACTAAGGACTTCTGGAAGAGCAGTCAGTGCTCTAACCACTGAGCCACCTCTCCAGCCCTCATTTGTTTTTAAAATCTTTATTCTCCTAGGTTTACTTCGCATTTCTTTAATTCCTCAATCTCAAAAATGAACTCAATTCTGATATGTAATGATATTTTTAATATAAAAAGTTAATTTCAAAATTTACGTATTTGGTCCACTAACAAATTTCTTCTCTCAGATAAATGTACAGACCTGTGAAACAAACTTGATTGCACTGACCAATTAGAAGAGGAGTTATTTCTAGTAGTACAACTGAGTTCCTGCTGCCCCTTTGACCTCTAACTCTGCACATTTCTGCTTTTTGTATCTTGGGTTTCAGATTTTTGTGCAGTTTTCATGGTTCACTGGATCTTTGGTTTTTAAATAGAGCAGTGTGACACAATATTTCTTGTAAAAGGAAAAAAATTTGGCTGCAAAACGTGTCTAGCAAAAGTAAGGGCATATCTCCTAAATAAAGCTTGTTTTTAGAGCTTTGGCAACTCAGCCACACCCCACTGGTTCTCTCCGTGCCCTTTGCTGGCCGCGTCTCTTGCTCTTCTGTCTGCTCATTCTTGACATAGCTGTCACTCGGATTCACCACATGTCCTGAAACCTGAATTTTCCTTCTGTCAAACTGAAAAAGAAACGCCAGTGCATTGTATAGTGCCTTTAAAATTCCTGCTTTGCTTTCCTGGGGTCGTTGGACAGGTGCCAAGCAGGAGTTGCTGTGAGTGAGACTCGGTGCTCTTCTCATCTGTATGGTTACAAAACTGCACATCCCCCAGCTTTATATTATCCTCCCAGGAGAGGCCCAGGCTTATTTATTAACAGGTTTCCTAGAGCAACCCCATCCTCCCCGCATCTCATTCTGCCTCTAGGTGGATGTATCTATTTCATTTCCACGGCTGCAGCTTTCTGACCTGTCTGTTGTAGATGCTAGAACAACATAAGGAAGGCTCTGGAAGTGAGCAGCAGCAAGCCATCTCTTGAAATTGGCAGAGGAAGATGGTGGATATGTAAATATTTTTAGCAGTCAACTAGGCTTAGACGAGATGTAAAACGGATTTAGAACTTAGACCTTGCATAGGGAGAACTGGTTGCTACCAATATAAGTTCCGATGTTTCTTCCTCAGTGTTTCCTGTTTCATACTTCCCCCTAAGCAGTCCTTGGGAGGAAGTGTAAGCTAAGGGATAAAGGCTGGCCGTAGGGTATTTACTAGCTCTTCAGAGGAAGAAGGCTCAGGCTCTAACTCCAGTGGTTTGTGTAAACAGAAGGAAACAGGTGGTGACTACCGTCCTAAGTATGGAACACAATTCTAAGCAAGGAATTCACAAGGGACCCATAATGGGGCAATGAATATGTGTCTTAGTCACCGTTCTCTTGATACAAAGAGACACCAGGAGCAAGGCAACTCTTACAGAGGAGACTTAATTGGGGCTGGCTTAAAGTTTCAGATGTTTAGTCCATTATCATCTTGGCAGGAGCACAGTACCATGCAGCAGTTCCCAGGCAGTAACAGACAGAGTGCCTTTGAAATATCAAAGGCCACCCCTCAGGGACACAGTTCCTCCAACAAGGCCACACCTTTTGTCCTTCTAGTCCCTTTACATAGTGCAGCTCCCTGGTGGCTAAGCATTAAAACATATAGACTATAGAAACCATTCTTATTCAAGCCACCATAATTTACATCTTTATTAAGGAAAGAGAGACTTATCACCTGCAGGAGACAGTGAACACATTTGTTCAGGGGAATATGGAGTCAACGACAAAGGAATGTCTCTAAACATCATGGAACCATAATTTTTCCCTTAAAAAATTCTACCCATATTGCTTTTGTGGTTGTTATTTGTGAGCATGGCTTCTATCATAGTCAGGGTTTCATTGCTGTGAAGAGACACCATGACCAAGGCAACTCTTATAAAAGAAAACATTTAATTGGAGCTGGCTTACAATTTCAGAGGTTTAGTCCATTATCATCATGGTCTAAAGAGTTCTACATCTTGATCCAAAGTAAGCCAGGAGGAAACCGCCTTCTGCAGGCAGCCAGGAGGAGGGTCTATATCACACAGGCCAGACTATAGGAGACCTTCACAGTGATACCCTTTCTGGAACAAGGCCACATCTATTAAAACAAAGCCAAAATTCCTAATAGTGTCACTTTCCACAAGCCAAGCATATTAAACCACCACAGTTCTTCTGCTCCCACACCCCCTAGGCTAAGCGGTTCTTAGGTTTGGTTTGCCTTTGTGGGAAATGCGATAACCTTTGGTCATTTCTCAATGTCCTAAAGAGGTTGGCTATTTTTGCATTCCTGAGAGGAGCCACATGCCCCCATGATGAATGTAGAGGGTGAAAGAATGAAATCAGAAAATTTGTAATGGCAAGTCTAACTTCAGTTTTTCTATTTTCTGTTGACTTGGAAAAAGTTTCATTCAAATAAAATTAATTGTGATAATCTTGATTACTATAAGGTAAAATTTACTATATGGCATATCATATTCCACAAAATTCATCAACTACCAAATAAATTGATACAGAAAACCTATAGTTGAAAGATATACTTATTGAGGTGAAAATAGAAAGTATAAGGAATGCAAAGAATATGTTTTTGATTAATTGTTATTTATTAATATGAACATCTTTCTTTATCACTATATTTCAGTGAGGTATTGGCAAACGTGGTTTGAGGGAAAGTCATGTTGGAGTGATCATTTGTTTATTATAGATCACAAATTCTATACTGTGATCATTTATTCTGTAACTGGGAAATCAGCAGCCTGGAAAAAATGCTATTAAAGATCAACAAAAGACTAAAATTTCCCCAAGAATACAAATGATCATGAGACATCACAACCTTCACTGTAGAGCCCAGGATGAGCAATATTACTTGGAAGCAAGACAATCACATGGTTTCTTGCTATATTGTACTCAAAATTTAGTAAATGTTTTATGAATCAACACTTATAAGGCATTTCACAAGACATTTAAAACCGTATGCTGTGTTATTCATAAATACCAGTTTAGGGCATAGTTCTGATTTTATGGTTTCAACAAAGAGGAAAATAGCCTTTAGGGTAGAAAAATGTCTAATGTACTTTTAGCTCTGTTTTGAACTCATTCTACTGAAAAAGTAAGATATTCTAGAAAGTGATTTGATGTAAGAATTGCAATAGCTAGTTTATTATTCACAGCATAATTTTTATTAAATATTTTTTTTAGTCTCATCATTTTTAAAGTACTTAGCTTCAATCAAAATGAAAATGCCCATTTCTTCATCTTTATTCATGTGTTCCTCATTCCATTGCCCTAGAAAGACAGAGGCTGTCTCTGTTTTCAAATGAAAAATTCTGGGTCACTCATTATATGTGGAAGATGGATAGATGTCCTGGAAGCAAATGCTGACACAGCTCTCTGACAGGCGCTCTCACCTCCTGACTGGTGTCTCTGGCTCATCTTTCTTGATTTTGGTGGTTCCTTTGTCAGTGCCATTTATTTTCTCAAACTTCTCTGGGCCCTAAGCACATCGGTCACTTGAGCTTTGAGAGATAGATTTTTCCTCTTATGCATCATAATTAGGAAACCCTTCTTCATCCCAAATAGCATTAAACCGAAAAGAAAATTATTCTAGAAACAAAATATCAAAGGGACATTTTCCTTCTAATAAATATGGATGGAAATGCAAAATGTCTAATAAATCCTAAGGGGGTCCATACGTGGTTTAAAAATACATTTCCGTCCCAAACCATGCTTCCTGAACCTATATTGTCAAATAATAGAAGTTATATTAAAACATGAAGAAAGCTTAGTTCCATTTTTAAAAGTATGTGTTATTAAAAATATTTTTGTGTTTCCAGATGAGATATGCATATTGTCTTTTAACATGGGAAGTCAACACTATTTTATAGACACCATCTGTTTTTGGTTGACCTCAATTTTCTGGATGACAGATTTTCTTCAAATATTTTAAGCCATAGCTAAATTTCATTTGGCAGAAATGTTTAGATTAGTTTATGAACAAGAAATCAAATGTTCTAAATCCAAACATGGAATTACATTTCAATAATGTTGAATTTACTTTAACAAGTATTTTAACAAACTGCTTAAATTTAACAAACTGTAATTATATTGATGCTGCTAGGATTCCTTTAGAATTACACACAAGCATACATGTGTGTGTGTGTGTGTGTGTGTGTGTGTGAATATATGTGCACACATACACATTTATTTATTTATTCATAGAATGTGTGGAGAGTTAAGACTTCAGAAGCTTCTGCCCATTGTCAGTTGGCATACCAGGACATCATGGTAAAAGGCAGACAGGAACAAATTTACTCACCTCATGATGGCTGGGAGTCTATGCTGGGCTGGAGGAAGAGGCCAGGGTCCTAGTATAATCTTCATTTGAGTACTCCCCTTTTTCGAGATGAGTCACACTTCATCATGTTTACACCACCCCTCATGAATGTCACCGTCTGGGTGTTCACTTCCTTGTTAACACATGAGCTGATAGAAACTTTTTAACACCAACTATAATAGTTAAATTTCAACAAGTGGAAATATTCTCAGTCAGTGGTCAGAATTTTTACATGTGGTAAAAAACAGCTGTGGAAAACAGAGGTAGGCTCATTCGAAGGAAACCCAGGTGCTGTGGAGGGGGCTGTACTCAAGAAGCCCACGGTAGGTGAAAATGTGAGCAGCCAGAAATGCCTCTGATCAGCAGCACACAGCAACCACTTGGAGATCAACCGATCTCTACTCTAAGAGATGCACAGGGCAGCAGTCAGGTATTGGGTATAGGAAGGATCCCCTCTCTCCTATTCTCACTCTCCCACTGCTGGTCCTTGCTAAAACTTGACCCAACTTCTCTTTTCTATATTTACTTTGCCTCCTAGTTGTTGCTCGCAGCTAGTGTGATTTTGGTAGCCTAAACCAAATTTTGTTTTATGTTCATAGTAGTGTCTAACATAAAGCCAACTACACAGTTTTGGCCAACTCTTTGTGCTTGGAGGTAAGAAATAATACAGAAGAAGATGATCAGGACATTCCATCCCCAAATGAGTCCCATGTGGGACATAGAGGAGAGAGAAATGGCAGGTGTTTTTAGGTAGTTTTATCTTTGTCTTTTATAGAGACAGCCATGTGTCTTGGCTAGAGTAAACCTCAGCTGTCAGAGAAGATTGTAAGGCCAGGTGGGACATGCAAAGAGGTGATTAAAGAGTACCTGGAATAATGGCCCTTAAGCCAGCAGAGCCAGAGGGCTGGCAGCAGTGCGGTGGGTAGAGAACTGGGTGAGGATTCAGAGGACTCAGACTTAACTCTCAGCTTAGTGTCCGTACCCAGTGAGCTGGCAGAGAAGGCCTCTGAGCCTTGCCCTCCTAACTTGCCAAGTGGGCACACTTTTTGCCTGTGTGGTAGGATGGTCGTACAGAGCAAACAGAATAAATCATGAAGCGCTGTTTGGATCTAGAATCTGGGGATAGCAAATACCACCGAACAGCTGCCAGTTGCTGCTTTTGAGAAATCAGGAAGGACCTTTTCCCTCAAGAGTCTCTGAACTTACAACTGATATGCTAGAGTCAGAGATGGTCAATCAACTAATTAGCGAAGATGTAAAAGAACCAAGAAATCTGGAAACAATCCATATGGCTTGATTGGAAAAACTGTGCCTGACTGGCTTTTTTTACCCCTATAATTAGGGAACAGCCCCCCACCCCAGGGAAATCACAGGTGGGACACTATATGATTGTTAAGCTATCAGTGTAAATGGAGCCACTCCAAAGTCCTAGTGTCGTTGACTCTGAGCACACGTGTGTGATCATCATTCATTAACAGGCTATATTGTTATGTCTCCTGTTACAAAATGGTAATAGGATACACAGTCAGCTCAAGGTTTCATAAAACTTTGATCAATTCCTTAGGATTTGTCTTTTTTACAAGTTGATTTGAACACAGTGTAGACTCACAAACAGTGGGATTTAAGATCTTTCTAACCATCTCCCTGTGATCGAACTGGGACAGTTGAGTCACTTACACAATGCCAATGTTTGGCAGGGACCCATAGACGTGGGGAACTGGGAAGCAGTGGTTTTTGTTTTGTTTTGTTTTGTTTTTTTACCAAAGGCTGCCCATCTAATCAGTTGTAGAACCACATGAAGAACTTGATAAACAGTCAAACCCCTTTCCTTGCAGGCTTCCTAAATTGAAGATCCAGAATAGAGCTTATAACTTGAATTTTATCAAATGCCTTAGGGATTTTAACAAGTGTCAAAGTTTATGATTTGCAGAGAATACAGTGTTATTCACTATATAATAAACATCCTTACTATAAAAATGTCTCAAAGGCTCCCGAGAATCAATGGAGATGTCCTTAGCTGTGTCTCATAGCATTGGGGATATAGAATCTGACAAGGCCACCTCCTGTAGTTAGACAGAAACCCCAAAAAATTGATAGGGACAACAACCCAGCTACAAAACTTTTGACACAAAATTTATACTGTCTAAGAGAAATGCAGGCATGGGAGATGGAGCAGAAGCTGAGGGAAAGGCCAACAAATACCCAGCTCAACCTGAGACCTATCTTATGGGGGCAAGCATGAATCCCTGACACTATTAATGATACTCTGTTAGGCTTGCAGACAGGTGTCTAGCATGTCTGTCCTCTGAGAGGCTCCACCCAGTAACTGACTTGGATACATGCAGACACCCACAGCCAAGCAGTGGTTGGAGCTTGGGGATTTCTATGGGAGAACAGGAGGACAGACTGTGGGTTCTAAGGGGATAGGAACTCCACAGGGAGACTAACCTGGATCTTTGGGGCTCTTAGAAACAGACCCACCAACCAAAGAATATACATGGGCTGGATCTAGGCTTCCCCTCATATATGTAGCAGATGTGCAGCCTGGTGGGTTCCAAACAACTATTGCGCTTTCCCAAAAGCTGTTGCCTGTCTGAGGGGATATGTTCTGCTACCTGGGCTGCCTTGTTTGGCCTCAGTGGGAGAGAATGTGCCTAGCCTCACAGAGGCTTGAAGTGTCATGGTGGAGGGATACCCAGGGAGCCTCCACCCACTCAGAGGAGAAGGAGAAGGGGAATGGGGGGAGGGAGATTGTGGAAAGGGTGACTGAAATGAGGGGGGGAAGTTCAGTGATCGGGATGTAAAGTGACTAGGTAAAAATAAATAAACATCTCAAAGAATGAAGACTCAATTAACACAGAAAAGATTCTAGATACCAGGGTACAGAGTTAGTATCGAGGACTGAAAGACAAATCAGTGAAGTCTGAAACACAGGTGGTGAACCTGTGTTCTCCAGTGACAATGAATGAGCTCCAGTGACAGAGGCGAGGGGGTGAACCCAGTGCTGTCCATCTGTCCTTGGATGCGTTGACCGAACATCACAGGTTACCTGGAGTTGCTATACCACTAAGTCTCATAGTCTAGAGTTTACATTAGACCCTCCCAAAACGTTTTAGAAAATAACACTGATTTCCGAGGGATATCTGAAACCACTTTAGGAAAAATTTTTGCATCTGAGATCCAGGCATTGGTTAAAAAGAAAAAAATAAGCCTCCAAGTAATTCTCGGTTGAAGACCAGTATTGCAAATCAATCCCATAGGTCAGTGAAGAAGTGCAGGAGACGGAAAGGAAAAAGGGAGGCCAGTGTGTGTCCTACTAAATAATGCTTGTGACAAAATAAAACAGAAGACAAAGCAAGTTGAACAACATTGCTAACTATTCAGTCAACCAGGTGGATTTTTCTGTTGAAACTACTTTCTGAACTCTTTTTCTTCCAGTGTTCTTCCCAAATCTAATGTTCTGGTTTCTTATGGTTACAGTTCAAAATGTCCCAAAGTTGGGCCTTCTACTGTGAGCTGATTACTTGATTGGATGGGAGCCCAAGCCCTGAGCTTTCCTATGTTGTAACTCATTCTGCTGACCTGTCTGGAAGATTGTGCAGGTAAACCATTAATTTTGTCTTTTACATGCTCAATGTTGGGATTAGGCACTTGAGGAATTGGCAGGTCACACTGAAAGTTTTGTAATACTAATTTGTCTATGTCTGTAGTAAAACTGTCCTGTCTTCTTGTTAATTGGCTGATTACTTGACTCGTTAACAAATTTACAGTCATCATCTAAAATGGTCTAGGCATTTTACTGGGGAGAATACAGCTTAAGAAGTTATAATTCCCAGTTGGGCACGATGATACTCACTGGGAACCTTGGCATTAAGGAGGAGAAGCCAGAAGAATTGATTGGAGTTCAGGAGGCTAGTCTGGGCCACAGAATTCCTGTCCGGTGTGGGCTACCTACAGAGATCCTCTCTTTAGAAGAATAAAAACAACAACAACAACAAAACCAAACAAACAACAAGAAAAGATAGCATCCCTGAATCTTTCTGGTAAACTATTCACTGTTTCTTCCCACAGTCTTTTCCCTCCTACACATATATTTGCCAGGCTTGGGGCAAGGATACAAATGAGTTGCCACTTACTACATATGTCAGTGCTTTGAAATTATAAAACACATTTACATGTTGACAATACATTGCTAAGATAAGCCAGGAGGTGGGTTATCGAATTCTAATGATCTTCAGAATTTTGAGCTACACGTAGCAATTATCTTCAACTGTGGCTCTGTTTTCCTTTCCTTTCCTTTCCTTTCCTTTCCTTTCCTTTCCTTTCCTTTCCTTTCCTTTCCTTTCCTTTCCTTTCCTTTCCTTTCCTTTCCTTTGCTTTGCTTCCCTTCCCTTCCCTTCCTTTCCCTTCCCTGCCTGTGTTCTCTCTCTCTCTCTCTCTCTCTCTCTCTCTCTCTCTCTCTGTCTGTCTGTCTGACTTCACATACATACAGGGGGTTCACAGCAATAGACTCTGACATTACTCTTGCCACACCCGTATCACACAGCCATTCAGCCTCTTCCCCACAAGAATATGCACTGAATTGGCTAGCTCTTGGGAAGGTAGAGCCGGGGACCATGTAGGTCCCAGATGTGGTCGTCAACATGGTGGTTATGTTCCTCTGGCTTCTGATAGAGGAATGTAGTTTCAGAAGTTGTCAAAGTGGCACTCATCTGACACGTGATATAAATCTGACAGCCTGTCTTAGTTTGGGTTTTACTGCTGTGAACAGACACTATGACCATAGCAATTCTTATAAGAACAACATTTAATTGGGGCTGGCTTACAGGCTCAGAGATCCAGTTCATTATCATCAAGTCAAAAACATGGCAACATCCAGGCAGCATGGTACAAGAGAAGCTGAGACTTCTACATCTTTATCTGAAGGCTGCTAGCAGAATACTGGCTTCCAGGCAGCTATGATGAGGGTCTTAAGCCCATGCCCACAGTGACACACCTACTCCAACAAGGCCACACCTCCTAATAGTGCTACTCCGTGGGCCAAGTATATAAAAACCATCACATAGCCTTTATATATTTAGAGTCATATTTTCTTCTTTTCATGTGTAAGTGTGTGCACAAGGTATGTATGTGTCCCCATGTGGGTCATGTGGGTGCATGTGTACCTGTGTGAGTGTGATAGCATCAAGTAGAAGATGACTCTTCTACCTGATAGAGAGCCAGGATCTCTATCAGACCCAGAGCTCCATGATTATCCTCCTTTCAGTTAGCCAGCTTGCCCTGGGATCTTGGCTCCACCTCCCGAGGCTGGAATCGTAAGCAGGCTGCTATGCCCAATCACCATTTATGCATATCGGGGACATATGAACCCTAGGTGTCTTGTCTAAAGTGCTGAGCCATCTTCCCAGTCCTCCGAAAGCCTTCCTATTAAAATAGCTCTGTTTTACTTGCTTGATTTGATAACTCAACATTATTGAACACCGATTAATTGTAATATTTGTGGATGTATGTGTTGATGCAAAAGAGGAATCAGGAAATAATAAAACCCCAAAGCTTTTCTTTCTTTGGTTTTCTTGCTTGGTTCCTTCATCAACTTCCCCAGATACTGCAACCCCCTGTTACACAGCCTCAGAGGGTCCCAAGTCTATTCATTGTCAGGAATGTAGTACAGGAAAGAGGACAGTCTCTCTTCCCGGCTAAGACTCTCCTAGTGTTTTGGGGCTTCACTGGACAAAGCCTGCCAATGTCAGGGGGAGATGGATTCTGACTGTGTGTGGTCCACTACTCATATTATCTGCAAAGAGGAATTAGTCTGTAGATTTCATGTATAATGTTTAACTATGAGTACTCTTTCCTCCATCCATTTCAGACTGAGACACAATAAGTCACAACAAATGCGCTTATGTTAAAGTTCAATTTTATTTTGTTTTTCCTTGATGGCGAGCAAAGGAGTCCAAAGGTATTTAACCTGCTATGCTAATAAATATGCAAATGCTTACTAAAATAGAAATCTGGTGTGAAATAATTCAAGTAGAGAAGGTTTAGTTGGGTGTGGTTTCTACCTGTCCATTGTATTTGAGGCCTTGTGGAGAGTGGAGAAAGACACAGATTGCACTCAGGCACCTTCTAAACAACATGGACTCTACGAGACTCGTGGGGAGCTGTTAGGAGTCCCCTATGCTTGCTGTAGGTGAAGGATGCTGTACAGTGAACCCTCTTGGTAAATGTGAAGTAGGAAAGATAATTGAGGAGCAAGCACTAGTGAACACTCAGGAATGAGTGTGTTCTGAAAGCCGGGAGAGGGAGCTGGCCACGAAATCCTGAGAGTGACGGCAGCCTTTCAGAAGCCAAGACTCCCTGTAGATTGGATAGGAGATCTCAGAGACTCGAGTACTCAGCCTGGGTGCTGGTGGAGAGGGAAAACTCTCTGGATATTGTCAGTGAATAATTTAGTTTATCCTGCTGGTTGAGAAATATCTAGGAAAACACTGAAAACTATGCCCATGTGAAAGCCAATGAGAATAACTTCCAAGCTGATTGTGGTTTCCTTTAAATAGATTTCAGCTCTTCTAGAACATGGCTTATTTGGCAATTAAGTAAATTAATTTGATGGAAATAAGTATCATTCAAATAAAGCAGTCAAATAAAACTAAACAAAACGTCATGAGTTCATCAAAAGCCTACTTGCACAAGCCAGTCCTTGGAAATCATTAGCTAATGTTCTGATGATCCAAAAATAAATACATACACATATTAAAGAAACAAATGGAAGCTCATCTAAATTTAATTTAGTGTAGAAAGTCCACATATATGTATTTTTGAATATTAAATTTTAACAATATAAACATTTTAGAAGGAAAGCGGGAATTTGAGAGTAAGCATGATTCCTGAATTATAAATTAATTATTCATTTCTAAGAGGATGTCCCTGGGTATTTTCCTCTTTATTCTTGTCTTTGGGTAGAATATCACATAAAAACAAGGCTTTAATCTTTTTCTTTTACTGTTTCTTTAAACATTTCTTCTGCAAGTGGATGGTTTTTCATTAGAACGTGCCCTCTACTTGCTGTGGCTCCTTTCCTCGGGGCTGCGGGGGGAGTGGTGTAGAACGGTGGAAATACAATTACCCACGTTTTTCTTCTTCCACGCCTCAAAGATTCAACTTCTTTAATTTCATTTTAATTCTAACATATCAGACCTATGGTGAAGTACAACTAAATTTGTAGGAGAAATCACATGTATTATAACGCCATCAACACAGTATTGGAAAATCAATGTAGAAAGGAGAGGAAAGCCTACCATTAATGTAGGTTAATAACATTGCGATACTGGTTTTGAAGCATGAAATTTAACTATTCTTTTTCAATTAGGTGAAGTTATGAACCTAGGCCTGCCTCTGTATTTGGTTAAAACCCAGAACATTTTATTTAAGGCCTTTGAAGGACACACATAGTGGGGGTACCTTTTTGTTTAAGGCCAAGTGAATCATGTTTATTTTATTCTCATTAAATATGCTGCCTATACTCAGGTACGATTGTACTGCACCTGAAGGGCAGGCTGTGGGCTCATTGGAAAGTATTCATTGGAAAGGATAAGCTTGGTTGATAGTGAGAATGTTTCCCTTCACCAGGCGTTTTCCACCTGATGGCAAGACCCACCAAACATTCATTTGAATTTGGAAGTCATTTGCTATCTAATTAGATGGTGAGGAGCTGGTGACTAGAACGCAGTGCTTCTCAAATTCACCAAGTGCCGGAATAGCTGACGAAAACAATACCATCTCTAAGTCTAGGAACTACAGCAAAATTGGCTTTGCTTAGTTTTTCTCATTAAAGTCAACTGAAAATTTACATTCTACCTCGAAATGCATACAGTCATTTCGGTGTTACTAATGTAACATGACACCTAGTAGGACATTTTTAACTGTGTTGTGTGAACACTGATGCTTCTCATGTCTCCTGGGTCATCCTTCCCCATTCCCCTATGGTACTCAGGCCATAGTTGGAGAGGCCTTGTCCTGAATGCTAGCTAGTTCTTCCTATGAACTTTCCTTCCAACCTTGTCAAATGCTGTTCTGACCCCAGGGGTGGCCCTCTTGTGGGAAAGAATTTAGAAGCACTTGGCAGTGTTGGTGGTACAAGGAGTCCCCTGTCTTCACGACCTCTTTCTCCAGCACGGACATGTTACTGCAGTTCTGATTACATCAGTCTCGTCTCTGCTCAGCTCGGGTGTATGGCTAATCCAGTGAGAGAAAACTCTAGGAGCTGACCTTGATTTATTATTTTAATTTTTCTTTAGCAACAATAGCAGAAACCACTGAGTTCTTCCTATTTGTAGAGCATGCTCCTAGGGAAACAAAAGCACAGAAATAGTGTATGTCCTTAACCCATGCATTGCAGAAGAACAGACCATAGACGGGAGATGGTACCCAGAAGGTAACGATATGACAACTCAGTGAACTTACAGTGTATGCCGACAACTGCATTCTAAAAGCCCACTCTTGACCAGGCATCAGGCCACGCCACGGCGGAGCTCAAAAGGAAAATAAAAGCTTGTTTCACATGAACTTATGTTCGGATGAGACGGCATCAGTAGAAGAACCGCGGTGGCAGAGTCTGAAGAAGTGGAAAGTGCGTCTCCATTTTATGGAGCACATCTGCTGTGGTTTGGCATCTGTCCCTCTGTTTTCCAAGCCCACAGACCATCAAAGGACTAATTCTCTCACTAATTTCTTAAGCTTCCATCCTCTCTTTGGGTACTTTCCCTCCACACGGCCATGAGCGCCGGGTAGGATGCAGCATGGCAGTATTGCTGGTGCACTCCAGGTACACGTCCCACCCACGTGCTGCACACAGATCTGCACACTTGCCCTGTGCACGTCCCACCCACGTGCTGCACACAGACCTGCACACTTGCCCTGTGCACGTCCCACCCACGTGCTGCACACAGACCTGCACACTTGCCCTGTGCACGTCCCACCCACGTGCTGCACACAGACCTGCACACTTGCCCTGTACACGTCCCACCCACGTGCTGCACACAGACCTGCACACTTGCCCTGTGCACGTCCCACCCACGTGCTGCACACAGACCTGCACACTTGCCCTGTGCACGTCCCACCCGCAGTGCTGCATTTCTCTGTCTTCAGACAACTTCTTTTGCTGCATAAATACACAGTCTTCCTTCTGAGTGCCAGGCCTGCTTCGACCCATCGCTCTGGAACAGTTCTCTTTTCCTGACACGCTCTTCTGTCAGGTGTCTGTATCCCTTTCTCCTTATGTTGTCATCTAATTGTTGTGTTTTCAGTAAGGTTTATTCGCTTTTAGTCCCTTCACTCCCTCCATACAGAGCTCCTTTTGTCTTGGATCAAATATCGCTTTCTAATGCACTATAACTGCTAATGGGCATTTTATGTCTGCTGTCCTCTGACAGGAAGGAAGTGTCACTTGGGTAGAGATCTTTGCTTCATTTACCAGTGTAATTAAAAACACAAGGAAGTGTCAACTTACCAAGTATTCTCAATCACTGATTGCTCAATGAGTTTTGCGTTTCTGCCCATTTTAACATTCCTTCGCCTAACTAATAAAAAAGTCTTTCTTCCTGCTAAGGATAATTTATCTCACTCCCATTCAAATCTAAGGGTTCAAAGATCCAGATCTGCCAACTATCTAACCTCTTCATCTCAAACTCCTCTCTATCTACACACAATATATTTTTCAATTTATTAAAATACTGGGGTGGGGGGAATCCTTCTCTTTTACCGTGGATGTGAGAAGATGACATAAACTCCATTTCAGGACCAGGTCTGACTCCTAAAGGAAAGCCACAGTCCCAGGAACTAGATCACAACTCACCAGCTCCAGAAACACGGCCGTAAAACCCCCATCAAGGATCAGCCTGAAGTTAGCCACAGAATGGGGAAATAGCTTATCTCAGGATGGGCCATCTATGCTGGGCAGCCTTATATAGTTCAGGTATTTCATCCTGAGTTTAAACGTTCTCAACATAAACCACAGACCACCTGGCACAAGCCTATCGGAAACTGACCCATGTAGCTTTCTCAGCACCCACCAGTGAAATATTAGATTACCCCACCCATTCTCTAAGGTCACCAAATGTGGAAGAACTAAATAGACGCCAATCAAACTTGTACTGATGACATCGATTTGGTCCTTATCAATCACATTAGATATTACATAATCCTTCTGGAAAACTCACCTAGCCTTGCATTAAAAGGGGCCTTCAAGTTCCTCCAGGGTTGCCACTTTGATGAAAGGTTGACCCCGGCATGCCGGTTGTTTCTGCAGAATAAATTCTCTTTGTCTTTGCATACTATCTGAGTGTGGGTTCCTGAGCAAATCTCGGACCCTGACAGATGCATCTTCTGGCCTCAGAGAGTCGATTATTACTGCGCTATCTCACTTTCCATGGGCACCCTGGCCAGGTTCAGTACAACTTTGTTAAATAGTCAGAAGCAACTGTGTCTGTGAAAGTCACCAGTCAGGTCCTGCTCGGTGGCCTGAGTGCCTGGCTTCCTCTGGAATTTATGTCAGGGTCACCAAGGACTTTGCTGTGGTCTTGCTATTGACCTTTTTTTTTTTTTTTTTTTTTTTGTTTTCACCAAGTGCATTCACTTTTTCCTTGTTTCGAGTGTTACTGAGTATAGACATGATTAGCTGCCTGAATATATATTCTGAAGATGTAGTCAAGGTGACAACCAGGAATAGCCATCACAACACACACATACACACAATATATTTTCTCATTGTGTAGACCAGGCTGACCTTGAGGAGTCACCCAAGTGCAGATGGTAGTGTGTCACTAAGCCTGGCTGAAGAGTTACCTTTTATGGTATATGTAGCTTCTAGACTTATCAAAGGTGCCAGCACTAAACCAAAAGCCAATAAGGAACTCTAAGGGTAGAATTTCATTGCTGTCTTGAGACCCCTCAGAGAACTGGACTTAGCGTAACAGAAGAATGGGAGAAAATAACAAAATAGAGGGCGAGTTAGCCAATCAGAGTTGAGTGCATGACCAGAGGGAATGAGTCAGAGTCTTGAGGTGGGAAGGATGATGGGAGAGTTGGAATGAGAGCAAGCTGGCATGAAAGATGCCCACGGTAAAGGAAAGACCAGATGACAAGGCCTGCCAATCAGCCAGTGGCTGGAAGACCCTGTGATTTTAGGTTTAAAATTTTGGTTGTTGGTTCTAAAGATATATGGATGTCTTACAGTTTTCCCCTATACCTCAGGACCTTTGAATCTCACTAAATGTAACGACTCTTAAAGACTAAACCTGGTTGGGCAGGAGAAAGAAGTAAAACGCATTTCCTAGTGTTCAAAGGAACATGGAGCCGCGTGAAAACAAGCAAGTAAGCAAATCAAACCCCACGTTGGATCTGGGGCGAGGTGGGGAGAGGTGACAAAGGGGACCACAGGGGAGTGGACTACACAGAGGGAGGTCACAGGTCAAAGGCAGGTGAGAACAAGGCGGGTGGGGGGCAGTAGTCAGGAAATCACTGCAGAAGGGCAGCAGTTCGTGCTATGTGGGAGCCGGGTTTTCCTGGTGGGACAGATCGATCTTAGAGAAGCAGCGAGAAGGGAGAACACCCTCAACTAGGGAAGGGAAATAGAGTAAGGACTGGAGTCCACTATAAGCAGGAAGTTTTTCTAGAAGCCACGCACCACCTAAACCTCTCTACACCACTCAATGTTTTCTCCCTCCTCTGATTATTTTCCAAAATGAATTGTATGAGGAAAAAGCCCACCAAAGTAAATTTTCCCCTCATTAAAAAAAAAAAAAAAAAAACTTTGCCAGATATTCCGTTAGACTGGAAGTAACTTGGGAGGATTGGGTAGATGGACATTTTTGCTCACAATGGAGAACCAGCGAATGCATTTTGGGCTGCACAGCATTTTGCTTATTAAGATCACTGTCGGCCTCTTTATTGCCAGCTGAAGTACAGTAATAGGATTTTGTTCCAGATTTCACACTTTGCCAAAGGTCTATTTCTCAGCTGCATTTAGGGAACAGCTGTCAGCTCCAAGCAATCTGATTGCTTTTCATGAATGATAAATCGCTTTCCTGTCCACTGATTTGTTTAGGTACAATAGGAGGAGACATCTTTCCGCCCAGCACATTAACAGAGGGAATGGTAGGAGGCCCGTGAGGGGGAAGTGAGAGAGAGCTAGTGGGTGTTTCCATGGTACTTACTGTTCAATTAATGTTAATCTTCATCTGAGTGAACACTGGAAAGAAACTCTCTTCATTAGCTGCTCTGAAAGCAGCCGGAAAAAGCAATGGTCCTTTCTCTACGAGAAGCCATTATCAATCTACCCTTCTTCTGGTAGATAAAATGAGTAGGTTCTCCTCAATCTTACATTCTTCTGCTCAAGAAGTTACCCCTACAAGTTGGAAGGGTTAAAATGGTATTAGAAGCCAAAAAGAGAAACTTCAAGTTTCCTTAAAGTATCCAATTAGTGAGACCCAACAGGCTGTGAAAATCTTTATCCTGTTCCAGCTAAGCAAAGACCTTATCTGCCCATGATTTTCCTTGCATAGGATCATAGACACTCACATTTCTTGTCATTCCTTCTAAACAATAAAAAGGGGCAGAAGGAAAGGAAGCTCCTCCCTACTGCAGCTTGCTACTTGAGTGTCATTTTGGAAAAATGTGGTGAGACTGACGCTGAATCACTCTTATCTCTTGAGGCTTGCTCACTTACAGCACAGTTATCTTTGTCTCCGATGAGAGGCCCCAGCAACTTACCTGTCTAGGTGTCTCCTGGGTATAAGAGAGGTAATTTATTCATTACAGTTTTTCACTAAGAACAGTGAGTGGCCTACAAGGGCCTAATAGTGTGGTTTTGGCCCCCAATTTGCAAAAGTGTCCTCCTGCTCTGTAAGCAGTGATGTAAGGCCTCACCATGCATCCAATGCCCTCAATTTCTGTCTGTCCCCGGCCTCTGCGGGAGGTGCTCTGGGTGCTCCATCTAAGCTGGTTCTGTACAATCAGACAGTACAGAGAACCTATTGGCATTGCTCCTCAGTTTGATGTCAGCAGGCCAGGCACTTACTGCAGGATGCTCCTTTATTCTAATAAGTAATTTATTTAATGAGCTGAAAATGGCAAAATGTCAAACGCAGAGACTTCAAGGATGAGCAACACAATTACAAGGAGCCAGGCATCTAGTGGGTGGCAGTGCCAAGAGTTTTCTAAAAGGATCCTCCTTTAGCTGAATTTTAACTCAGCAACTGAGTTAGGAGTGGATCTTTGCCATTAGTTTTGAGAAAGGCAGCGATGCCCGTATGAAGTTTTAGAGCTAGCAATATGAAAAGAGCAGGTGTTAGGCATAGGGAGTGCGAAGTAATACAGCAAATGGAGGGGCCACATTTTGTGAGAAGAAAGAGGTAGATGCCATGCAACTGGCCCAACGAGACATGCATCCCCTTGCCAAGCTGCTCAGCTGGCAGCTTTGGGCTCTTGCAGTCCATGTAGGGAAGTATTGTAGTTTGAGTTTTGATTTTTCTCCCCAAAGGCTCATATGCTGAAGGCTTGGTCTTTAATCTGTAACACCACAGTTGACGATGGGACATTTAGTAGGTAGAGGCTTAATGGAAAGCTATCGAGTCATGTTGTTCATGCATGTGTATGGGTGTGTGTGTGTATGCAGGGACACATGTGTTTGTGTGCACACACATGTGGCAGTGTGTGTGCATGTCTTTAAGGGGATGTTGAGATCTTTCTTGTCTCTTTTTCTGTTTCCTACTTGCCACAAGATGACCAAATTTCCTCTCCCACACATTCCTGCCACAGGTTCAGTGCCATTGCACCATTAAAGTGACAGGGACCAATGACTGTGAACTGAAATCTCCAGAGCAGTGAGTTGCATCAAGCCTCTCCTGTATGTGGTGGTTGCCTGAAGCACGTAGTCACAGCAGTGCAAAACTGGCCAACACAGGAACACTCCTTGAACTGGTAGTGGCTTCGGCCCTACTGTTCATTATAGATTTGTTCTTATGTGCTTAGCTATAGATTATAAAATATTAAACCTTTCATGATAAAAAGATAGCCCTAAAGTTGAAGTCTTTTGAGGTAGTGCTTTTCATGAAGTAACATCTTTCTGAGTAGGAAGCTGTGGTCATTGCTTCTCTTCTCTGGCGTAATGGTAGCATCACTTTAATTGGATTGAGAAATGTCTAGCAGATTTGTAAAGCCCACTTCTGGGTGTGTCTGTGCTGACCTCTCTGCAGATTATTAGTTACCGGAGCTCTGATATATTGGGTTCTTTAATCCTTTGATCATTTAGAATATGGCGGTATTGGTAGGAGGTGGTGAACAGTTGTGTGGCTCAGTGGGGTTCTGTGTTTATGGACTGTATTGTTGGCTTCTCCCTGTACAGTTTTCTGCGCTTTCTGTTTGCCATCATAACGGTCTCTGTAGTGGTTTCAATATGCATGTCCCATGGGAAATGACACTATTAGGAGGTGTGGCCTTGTTGGAGGAAGACAGTCCCCTGTTAGAGTACTTTGACTTGTAATGGTCCCCTTCAAGTTGTTTCTGTCAGGTAATTTGTTTAGTATCAAAAGCTCTTATGAATACATGGCTATAATTGGCTGTAAGTTCAAGTTCTGTAGAACAGATGAGCTAATTAGCCTGAAGACAAAGGGAAGATTTATAGTGATTCTGAGTTTGAGGGTGGCTAAGTTGGTTTGTTCCAAAAGAGTGAGGAAGAGAGCTCAGAGCCCAGAACCCATGTAAATGTCAGGTGGGTGGTGTGGCCCTCCTATAATTCCAGTGCCTGGAAGACCAAGACATAGACTTCCCAGAGCAGCTAGTTAGATTAACTATATTGGCAACAAACTGGGGTCAATTGAGAGACCTTGACTGGATAAAAATGGGAGAACAGTGGAGAGAAACTGCTGATGTCAGCCTTGGGACTCCACAAGTATGTGCATACATATGTGCATGTACCTACACACATGTGAACACATGTCCATTTGTCTAGGTATACCAGATGTACATATGCAAAAATAAGCAAAACATACAGTAATTCTATTGACCCGACATTATTTTAACAGTTGAGTTCTGTAGGCATTGCCTAAGTAATTAACACAAAGCAGTGAAGATAACAGAGCAAACAGAAACAAACTGACAAAACTCCATTAACATAGAATTTTTTTTTTATTAATTGATTGAAACACAGTTGTCTTGCTATGAGCTGCACCAGCTGTGTCTGTTGGGTGCAGACTCCACCTATTCCAATTGGTTTCTTCTTCCTGTGGTAGAATTTAATTAAAGCTTCCATGGTTTAGCCTTTCCCTGTGTCTCTGGGAAGCTCAGCAACACGCTCACAATGCTGTCTCGCCTTGGAATCTGGGTTCTGGGCTCCGTTCACCTCCTGCGTGACTGATGCTGACTTGAACATGGTGTCGCCCAGCTTTGTTTCTGCGAGCAAACGTGTGTGGCTGGTCTCCCAGTGAAATGTGGGAGCTGTGGTTTGGGGTGCAAAGCACTCTGTTTTCTATCCTGCTTAGAATTCCAAAGCTTGATGGCCAACACCTGTCATCCTTAGCTTTGGAAAATTTTTAATTACCCTTTAAAAATGATTACAACCACAATATCATTTATTACTAAGATTTTAGAAAATGTAAAAGTGTAATAAAAAATAAAAACAACTCTGACTCTAACTTCACCACTCTTAGTCTATTTGCACATGCTTTGTGATAGATGTAGCTTTTCTTACTGTCTATTTTATCCACAGTGTATTGTGATTTATTGCTAAAAAGGTTGCAGGGTCTCATTTTAATGACTGTGTAAGACTCGATCATGTGCTTTTGTATAACTTATTTTTTTTAGCCAACGTTTTATTACTGGAAATAGTTCCTAACTCACTAATCTTGAAAATTCTGCTGACAGGACTCATGCTACACATTCCAAATCTTTTCTTTTTTAAATGAATTTCTTAAAATTTTTGAGAAACCATGTTTTTGGACTAATTGGTGTAAAGTTCCTAAATCTGCTGCTGCCTCATTACCTTCAGGAGGGTTGGGAAACTCTCTTGCTCAGATCAGGTGTTCGTGTTTTAGAGAATCTGTATTAACTAAAACAAAAACCTCACTGTGACTTTGCAGCCCAGCTGTTACAATGTCCTGCTGACATTGATGCTGTCCTGCAGGTTTGTCGAGGCTCTAATCTTTATGTCCGGAGTCTTCAAGGTTTCGTTAGTACAATGCCCTGAAGGAGTGCTGACCGGACACAAGGAGTGTAGGTAGGTGGAAGTTTGGAAAGCCTGGCGAAAGGGGTGTAGCCTAAGAGTAGAGTAACACGCACACAGACGCAGGCTTTAACCTACAGTTAAATACAAAAGGAGACAGGACGAGCAACTCTAGTGTAGATCTTGATTTTAACTCAGTTTGAGTTCAGCTCACTGGGACTGATTTTGGATTCTTGACTTCCAGAAATGTAAAACAATAACAAATAGTTCTAAAACTCTAAAACTCATGGCATCTGCAATGATAGATACAGTTTGAAACAAATATGTCATCTTTTATGTTTTCATGTTTCTTATGGATAGATAAATATTTCATTTTATGGTCGTTAATTTGCCATAAATGTTGCAATTATATTTCCAAGGTCATAGCTTGATTTTAGATGCTGTTGTGTGTGAGTGTGACAGGAAGGGGGGTTCCTAGTAAAATTCTATAGTTAGTTTTTGAATTTTATGTTACATTAAAGTTTATTTCAGTGAAATACAAAATTTCAAATTCTATGCAGTCAAATATTTGTTGTTTTTCCCTTGGTGATGTATTCATTTGCTTTTAAATCAGAATTCTATGCTCTGATGTTACTTTTAGCATTTTTATGGTATGCAGTTTTTCATTTATTCTTTTTTCATTACATTTTTATATTTCCAGTCCTATTTCAGGGCTATCTAGTTTGTACTATTAATCTGTCAAGCCTTGTGCTATTATCACATCATTTAAATTATTGCAGTTTCATAAAATTTTTTATGTCTACAAGGTGAAGTTCACATTCATTATTCTTTTTATTTTATTTTTTTAACATTTTCAAAGTTGGTGCTAACATTTTATTTTTCTAGATAAATCTTAGACTCATAGATAAAATGAAAAACTTCCTTTGAAATTTGTAATTAATATGTACAGTATTTAGAAAAAATGACATGTTTCAATGAACTTTTATTAGAGAATACTATATTTTTATTATTAACTTTTCCATGGCATATAGAGTAATGCATTTAATCGTGACATTTCATACATATATATTTTTATTTGCTCCCTCACTGCTTTCTCCAATTTCGACTCCTCTCTTGCTGACTTTTTCTTCTCTCCACCTCATCTCACGTGTTCTCTATTTCCCTTTCTTGTAACCTAATAGCCCCCATGTAACATCTTTCATCTTTATGTGCATAGATAAACATACATTTATGTTGAGGGCTGGACAGATTTATTGCCAAATTCTACCAAATTCTGCCAAATCCTTAGACATTTAAGGAAGATCAAACGCTATGCTCTTTAAATTGTTCCATAAAACAGAAAGAGAAGGAACACTACAAATTTACTCTATGAAGCTAACATTATCCTGATACTAAAACTAGCTATGGGCACAACAACAAAAACAACAAAAACAACAACAACCAACAACAACCAACAACAACAACAACAACAACAACAGACCAATTTCCCTGGTGAACATATATGCTAAAATTCCCAGTAAAACTCTTGCAACCCAAATTCAATGGAAGGATTGGAAAGTCATATACCATGATGAAGTTATACACCATGATGAAGTCATATACCACGATGAAGTCATATACCACGATGAAGTTGATTTCATTCTACTGGGTCAAAAATGACTCAAGTTAATAAATGTGATTAATGTCACACATACATAGACTCAAGGACAGTAATCACACTATCAGCTCTTTTGACATAGAAAAGGCCTTTCACATGATTCCACATCCCTTTAATAAAAACTCTGAAGCAATTAAAAGGAACATATGTTAACAAAACAAAGGTTATACATGAAAAACTTATCACCGATGTTAAAGCAAATGGAGAAAAACTGACAGTATTTCCTTCAAAACCAGTAGTGAGATGAGGTCTCCCACTCTCTCCACTCAAACTTGGTACAGTGCTTGAAGTCTTAGCTCAAGCAATAAGACAAGAGAAAGAAATAAAAGGGATATAAACAAATAAGGAAAAATAAGAATATTTATAGTGATAGAGAAGATTCTAGAATTCCAGTCAGAAAACTTTTAGATCTGATACACACTTTCGGTTTACAAAAGTCAGTTCATGTATACCAATAATAAACTTGCCATAAAATAATGAGAAAAGTCTCATTCATAATAGTTTAAAAGAACAAATTCAAGCTCAATTAAAAAAAAAAAAAACCTTGATAAGATTGAGCTATAAGCTATTCTATAGGACACTGAGTTAGTTAGGGCTTTACTGCTCTGAATACACACCACAACCAGGGCAACTCCTATAAGGACAACATTTAACTGGGGCTGACTTACGGGTTCAGAGGGTCAGTCCATTATCATCAAGGCAGGAGCATGGATGGCAGTATCCAGGCAGGCATGGTGCAGGAGGAGCTGAGAGTTTGACATCATGTTCCAAAGGCAAACAGGAGAAGACTGGCTTCCAGGCAGCTAGGATGAGGGTCTTAAAGCCCACACTCACAGTGACACACCTCCTCCAACAGGGACACACTGACTCCAACAAGGCAACACCTAATATAGTCACTTTCTGGATCAAACATAGTCAAACCACCACAGACATTTTCTTATTTATTTATTCTTAATTGATTAATTATTACAAACTCATTCTATAATGATATTATTATCCTGATACCAAAACTACACATGTAGATGACTGAGGTAGGCAAGGCTAGACCCTTGTGGGTGGGGCCATCTCCAGACTGGTGGGCCTGGGTTCTATAAGAGAGCAGGCTGAGCAAGCCATGAGGAACAAGCCGGTAAGCTGCGTCAGCTCTGGCCATGTTTAAGTTATTGACTTGGACTGTGGTATGGAAGTGTAAGCTAAACAAACCCTTTCCACCCAAGTTGATTTTGTTCACAAAGTTTCATCACATTAACCGAAATCTTAACTAAGACACCCATGTACTGGCCTTTGATACCATAAAAATGCTACATTATAGAAAATGCACTACAGATCCAATGCAGTTCTCACTATAATTCTAATGTCATTATTCATCAAACTAGAAAGTAAATCCTAAATTTCACATGGAAGTCCAGAAGACCATGAATATCTAAAGCTTCCTAAGCAGAAAGAACAACACTTTAGGCAGCTTAACACACTCTTTGAAATTACACTACATCGTGAAAGTAGCAAGAATGTGGTGTTACTCATACAAAAGTAAGCATACAGTCCAATTGCACAGGATAGAGACGTAAACCCATATGGTTATAGCTGCCTACTCTCTGGTAAAGGTATCAAAAGCATCGGGAAAGAGAGCCTCTAACAAATGGTGCTGGGAAACTTACATTTACATGGGAAAGAATGAAGCTAGAGTCACAAATATCAATTCAAAATGGACCGAAGACCTTAGCCTGATATAAGCATCAAAACGGCTAGAGATGTGCTGTTTGTTTGCAAATCAAAATTCCGAATTTCTGCAAAGTGGTCTTTTTATTTCTGTAACTGGAAATGTTGTTCAATAAGATTAATTTTAGAAATTTTATAAGCTTTGCTGTTACTTTGATTAATTTTTATGATGTGTACTAATCTTGAGTGATGCATTAGAAGTCTTTGTATTTTTGTTCGCATGCCATTTTTTGAAGTTTACTAATCATGGAGTTTTCAGCAACAGATTCTCCTTTGATTTTTTTTTTTTTTACTGTCCAGTGAAACTACATGCAAATGGTGGAGACTTTATTTAGTGTGTCCTAGACAACTGTCTTTCCTTGATTTCCACTCTTTAAAGTACTGGACTGGTTTAGCAGACCCGTTGGATATTAGTAGCAACACGGTGCATCCTTGCTGGGTATCACTCACTAGTGATGGTTTTGTCCTTTTCTTCCTCTTAGTGTTGACATTCATTAATGAAAAGCACTGACTAAAATTACTTGTATTTTCTTTTTTGCACATTGAGCTAATAGCATCAATGAGCGGTTCTGAACAACCCCTCCATTCATTTTTTTCTACCAGCAGCTCTATTTTGACTATCAAACCTTCTTTGCAGTATTATGTCATAGAGTGTCATTTGACTGTTTCACGGTATTTATCATCTGGGAATCTAAACTTAGAGATACGGGGACACTGAAACGTTAATGACACCTTCCCTTCACTGCAGTTTGGCCCACAGCATTGGTTAGCATCATAAAATACATCTGATGTTTTATGCTCATTTCCGTCCTTTCAGATTATGCTTTATGAAGACTTGAAAGGAGTCCCCCATACAACCAGCTGCTTGAGGTCAGCTTTTGAGTTATTCAATTGCTTTTATGATTTTCTCTAATCAGAATTCTTGGTCCTGAGCCATGTTTAGTTATTCATGTATTGACTTATTTTTCACAAAAATAGTTTTGTTTTCATTATGATCTCAGTAAATCAGTTCTCCAAACCAAGATTGGAGTAACTATGTTTTTAAAACCTCCCAGAATATTATACAACCACTACCAGTCTAGAAGCATGGGGACAATTTAATGGCTTCTAGTTTAAATTTGGAGCTGCTTGAAAAATGCTGGTGAAGAGTTAAACAAAGGAAAAAAGACAAAACTAAAAAGAGTTAAACATACTTGAAAATAATTGTAAACATCCCTCGGTCTGCTTTATATTCTCTCTCCTCATATTACTAACACGTGGCTTAATTTTTTCATTAGATTTGTTATAATTCTTTTCAAAGATCTAGTTGTTGGCTTTAATTCATAATTTTAATATGATTTTATTTATTGATTTGATTATATTAGCTTCTATTTTTATTACTTTCTTCCCTCAAATTTTATTATGTTTTATTTTTAGCTAAAATCTTCCTGAAGTTTTTTGAATAATGTATTTAATCCATCTCAGAGGGAATAGTAGGGCTTCCTAATAAAGTGGATTGGCTAAGGTAAAGAAAGAGGACAGGGATAGTTAAATCACCTTCTAAAATGGTGTGGACAGGATCAGGATAGGCTGTGAGTTCAACAGCAGAGATTTCATTTTCAATAGGCACTTCTAGGCTTTATCAGCACCAGTGCCGGAAAGTCATGCAGTTCTGCATTGCTAGGGTAACTGTAAAAAGTGACTTTTATTCACCAGATGTCATTGTCATCTCAGAGGCTTACTGCTGAATAAGCTCACCCTTTCTGGTTCTTTCTGAAATCTGGCTGGTTGGGTCAACTCAGGTACTCTGGCTTAAACTCCTATCTAAGCTGACTGATTCAATCTGGCTTCTCTAGTCTTCTCACTGAATTGCTTTGCTTGACCTCAAACTAACTCTGGCAACTTATGTTAATCTTTTGGATCCTTCTTATTCTCTGGCTCCACCTGACTGCACAAACTCAGGAACCAACTCAATTCCTCCACACAGAACTCGATTGTCTGAACTGAGCTGACTGGCTCTTCCCCTGAGCTGCTTTGAAGTAGCCTTTCCCATGCTTTCTATCACTTCATAGGAGAGTTTCCTGCACCTTATCTCTGACTCCATCAAATCTTTCTCTGGTTCATCTCTTTATCTGTACCCCTCCCCATTAGAGATCACTTTTAAATGTGACTTCTTTATTCTATAAGCTAATTTGATCTTCATTGTTTAGGATGAAATGTGTGTACTAAGGGTGTGTCTGTATTCTAGGCAGAGGGATTAAAGGTATGTCATTCCAGCCAAAACATACAGATCTAGAAGATCTTTGGATGTGACTCCTTGCCAGAACACCCACTGGTTTGAGGTTGGGGCTGGAGTTCCCTTCAAGAGTATGAGATGTGAAGCTAGTGTTTATGGGGGCTAAAGAATAGAAGCTGGACCAGAACTCAGAGATGTAGATGTTTGCTGATGGGACAAATGCAAATGAAGATGGTAACTGAACAGAGCCCTGGAGTTTTGGTGATTGTTAGAGAAGGAAGTCACCGTACATAAGCTACAAAAGTGGAAGGTAATGTGCAGGAATTGCATAAAATAATGCACTGAGTTAATGGTGAAGTTAAAGGACACATGCTGCTCGAAGGAAGCAAAACTCATGGGGAAAAACAACATTAGCAATCGCAGTACAGAGGCTAGAAAAGTCCTAATGGCACCTGAACATTCGGCTGTGTTTAAAAGTGTGAAGGGAAAGGCAGGAAAGAAGCTCTGGGAAGAAAGACTCTGAAGCACAGGAGAAAGCGTTTGGCTTTCTGTTATCCATGTTATCCATACTGAATCAAATGGAATTGGTAGAGAAATGCAGAGTTTCTGCGTGAGAACTTTTATTCACTGTGAGCAAGCATTGGGTGTCTGAGAACAAAGAGGCTGACTGTCAGTGGCTGACTAGAGCAAAGATCATCCTAGCAGGCTGTAGAACACTTAAGACCCAGGGTTAATCTGCTCTTTAAAAATACCTGGATAGTTTATCAATGGTGCTGCCTGGGTGGCCCTTCTGCAAGTGGAATTTCTACCTTTGAAGTCCTTAAATCAAAGTGACTGTGATATAAGGGTCTTTAGAATAATTGAAAAACCAGTGGCCCTGTTCATTTTTCTTTTCTCTTGAGTTGTTACTTGCAATTTGCATACTTCTCCAGCATAATAAAACTTAATCCAAAGTTCAAGGTAGCTACTTATATTTTATTAAGCCCTTATGTTTAAGATAATATTTCTTGGACTGGTGATTTATTTATGGCTGAAGACTACAGGGGAAGAATCAGCTACATAAGCCTTTTCTTTCTTTCTCTCTTTCTCTCTCTCTTTTATTAGTAAGAGGGAGGCTAGAAAGCTCTGGGGAAAAACAAAGAAAAAAGTCTTTTTTTTTCTTTTTTCTGATTCGTGGAAAGAAGAATCAGAATGTAGATGCTGTGGTCTGGGTTAAGCCTTGCTCGTGCTCC
The DNA here is from genome assembly GCF_963924665.1 of Micromys minutus. Taxonomy (NCBI): domain Eukaryota; kingdom Metazoa; phylum Chordata; class Mammalia; order Rodentia; family Muridae; genus Micromys; species Micromys minutus. The sequence continues at coordinate 3,037,843 of NC_137954.1, forward strand.
GGGTGGGGGTGGGTGGGATGGAGTTAGAAATAACTGGAAATCAGCTCAGCTGTCAGGAGAACAGTGCAAACATCAAAGTGTGTGGGTACCTGATGAAAATGAAGCGCTGACGAAGGAGAAAGACACAGGACCTAGGGAGAGCCTGTGCAGTCCGACCAGTACTGTCCTGGGCAGAAGAACCACAGGGTGTTCTACAGGGTGAAAGCCCACCAGGGAGTGCAACCAGTTTCCTCAGCTGTCTTCCCGGGCACTGTGCTTCCTCTTTGAGACAGCAGGCTGTGCGTTCTCTAAGAAGCTTTCTCATTTTTGTTCCTCAGTTTGGAAATAGTCTCTGTAGAAAAGAATGATGATGCTGCATCTGTCCAGGCTGAGAGGGACACCCTGTGAGCTCCCCGGAAGTTGTTTAGGATGAGGATAGAGGGTACTATGGGACAGGCACCCCGCTTCCCTGGTTTGGGGATGTTCTCAAGTGAACCACTGTTGTGCAGTTCATGGGCAGTGGAGGTCCTAAAAAGGGTCATGAATCAGAAGAGGGCCTTTTATATCATGCATGGAAATTTGTAGTGAATTTTTTACATTGGACGAAGCAATCCAGTCTCTTGACTATGAGGCCAGTTTTCCATTATAAAGAATTTTGCCTACTTCCAATATTTCCCATGGTTTTGTCAAAAAAATAATCCTTTTTTAATTTAAAATGACAATGATATTTTTCACTTCCCATCTGGCTATTATGTTCCATACTTTTGTTCTTGTACAAAGATTAAAAATAAAGATCTTTGACTCACTGCTTTGGTACAGCTTACCCAATTCAGTAAGTCACTGCTGGCCCCCAGCACAAAGGCAGATTCTTCTTTTAAATGGCATTTCACTGATTCACTTGCTAATTTAAAAAAAATGTGATAATTTCCAAACAAAGAAACTTTGAAAACTTGGAATAATTTTTTATTTTAGTTTATATGGTATTCAAAATTATAAATTAAATGTCTCATGTTAGCGAAAGGAAAATCTGAAAGGTAAAATCTAGAACTTTTAAAAATGAGAAAAGAGTGCAGAGGAGAGAGAGACTCACTAGTCACGAGCAGAGTGCAGTTTGGTTCCTAGCACGTGGAGAGGCTCACAACTGCCTGTGATTTCAACTGTCCATAACTGAGAATTTAACAGCTGTGTCTGCTCTGAAAAGCCACCTGCACGTGCACACCCCCCCCCACACCCTCACACATGCACACACACCAGGCAAACAAACAGAAAGATAAGCAAGCCTCACAAAAATAAATCTCTGAAAAGAATTATGTCCCGACTCTTCCATAAAATTGCTGGCGAGTGCTCATCTGCTTAAAAAAAAAATCCTGGGGTTTTGTGTCTTTTTTCTTTTTTATATGGGGTTGAAACCATAGTTATCTTGTTCGTCCCTTCAGTTGATTCTCATGAAGGCAGTGTTGGGTGTCTACTTGTGCAGGGCGGAGTCGCTGCTCAGGGCACCCACCCTACAAAGTTAGATGAGGTGTGCAGACAGAGACTGCTTGTTTGAAGTGGGAACAGGAAATTATGGGCAACTGAAACCCATGATGTGACTCACTGCTTTGTAAGCTATGTCTGTGGCTGCAGGTCCAAAGTAAAGAGAGATCCCCACTTAGAACTTCGGAGTGAGGACCGCTGAGGGTTGGTGAGGAAAGGCAGAGATACAGCTCAGCACAGTAGGGCCTGGAAGGCCGTGAGACAGAAGACTCTGCGGTGGCCCTGAACTACAGGCTAAGTATGAGGAGGGGTCAGTTAAAACAGGGTGTGTCTACAGGTAGAGTGTGGCCAGAGGACAGTGGCATCGGAGGGGGACTTTCCACACAGCATCATCTGGATAAAACGAGGATTTGCAATGCTTCTGTAGAAAATAAAAAGACTCTTTTCTTTCTGGTAACTGACTGTACTGTAGCTGCATATTTGTTTAAACAGTACACCGAAGCATCAGAGATAGGGAATTTTGAAATGATTTAGATCCTTAGACTCTTGGACTTCATAGAAATAAGCTTGCTTTGCAACTTAAAAATTTTTTTTATTGGTTAAACTCTAATCCTCAGTTACTATGGACTTCTCTTTGGCTCATATGCTCACACTGCTGGACAAGACCCCTTAACTCTAGACAGTGTTCAGACTACCTTAGCACAGAGTTCTGGGCATGAGTAATATGTAGAGGCCATTGCTCAACATCATGATATTATTTAAGAATCAGACAAGAGGGGGCTGGAAAGATGGCTCAGTGGTTAAGAACACTGAGTACTCTTCCAAAGGTCCTGAGTTCAATTCCCAGCAACCACATGGTGGCTCACAATCATCTACAATGTGATCTGATCCCTCTTCTGTTGTGTCTACATTAAATAAATAAATAAATATTAAAGAAGAATCAGACAACAATGAGCTAATGCTATTTTTTATGTATTTTATCCTATCTTCGTAAACACCAAGTACTTTTGAAAGTGGAAACACTTAGTTGGTTGTGATATTCACTAGATATGTTAGTGTGCTGGTTTAACACTGTGGGGATCCCCCAAGAAGTTCCCATTGATGACATGACAGCAGTACTGAGCTGAGGATCAGAAAACCAAAGACAGCCAAATGCATTGTCTATGTAAGTGAAAAACAAGACACAACAGAGCAAAACTCTTTGATTCTCCCCAACACATGCTAATTGGGTTGAGAACAGATTTTCATTTTTTTTCTGAAATATTAGCCGGTGGCTGTTTAGTCATTGTGCAGGAACAACTTCTGTCTCAGAGAGCACCAAAACGCCTCCACTGAAGGCAGATGGTGGTAATAATTTGTAACTTGAAATTTAACTACACCATTTAATTAGCAAGTATTTCAGATTTTTTTTCCTCCATCTCTCTCTGCCCTCTGTGGTTATAACATGGCCATTTGGACCAAAAGATCCATGGAGAAAGCCAGAAAAATCTTCAGTTGTAAAGTGCAGAGAAATGGAACATTGTTTCTTCCAGCCCCTACATCATGTTACTATTTAAAGATCTCAGATGATGGAAAGATCTCCCATGCTCAATTAACATAGTAAGAATGGCCATCTTCACAAAACAATCTACAGATTCAATGGAATCCCCATCAAAATTGCAACTCAATTCTTTATAGTTCAAAAGAGCAATTTGCAAATTCATTTGGAATAACAAAAAACCCAGGATAACAAAAACTATTCCTAACAATAAAAGAAATTTTTGGGGAATCACCATCTCTGACCTCAATTACAGATCAATAGTGATAAAAACTGTATGGTATTGGTACAGAGACAGGAAGGTAGATCAATGGAAGAAAATTGAAAATCCAGAAATGTTCAACATCCTTAGTCATCAGGGAAATGCGAATCAAAACAACCCTGAGATTCCACCTCACACCAGTAAGAAGGATAAGATAAAAAACTCAGATTACAGCAGATGCTGGCGAGGAGGCAGAGAAAGAGGAACACTTCTCCACTGTTGATGGGACTGCAAGCTGGTACAACCACTCTGGAAATCAGCTTGGCAGTTCCTCAGAAAACTGAACATAGTACTACCTGAAGACCCAGCTATACTTCAAGCAGAAAGCTACGCAGTGTGTCCTAGATGGGCTGTGACCTTCCTCCTAAGGAGATGATTGAAGGTTTGGCTTGCAGAGACCACAGTGGAGGCAACACTACGAAAGAACATCTGGAGATCTCTGATGGTTTGTACTTTCCTTGAACTTCACGCTCATGCCAGTGTTGACAATGGCAAAAGCATTTTCCTGATGATGGGCCAACCGGAGTCCTGACACAAACTGCCACTAGAGATAGAAATACTCAGAATGGTTAGTGTATGACACACAGAACCTCCTCCTCCTCTCCCTGTGATGATGGCAACAAGGACAAAGATGAGGACACAGAATCTCTTGATGAACCCTGGGTTTACCAGTTGGCTAGTGTGGCTGCGCAGAGAGCTTCAAGGATCTGCAGGTGTCCGGGTACCATCCCTGAACCACCAGATCTGGGATCACAGATACAAGCATATACCATCATGTCTGTTACTTTGCTTGTTTTTACTGGAACTGTCGGGCTTGAATTTAGATTCCCATGTCTGCCATGGTAAGCACTTCACCCACTGAGCCATCTCCCCCGACCTTCTGGTGATTCTTTACAGTAAACGATCTTGCAGATGGCTTATCACACAGACACAGTGAGGGCAGTTCATGTTTCGTTGGATGGGATCCTTTTGCTAACAATAAGTGCCTAGCACCCCTGGAACACACAGACTCCAGAGTTCCAGATCTATATAAACCATTCTAGGGAGAATCCCATTGCTGGCTTGGAGCTCTAGCCCTGAAGTGGAGACACCTCTTTAAGGGGGAGGAGTCTTGAGGCTGCAGGGAAGGTCAGTGGGATCACTGGAGCCCCGCCAGGATGAAGCTGTATAGAAGCTTTGGGCATATACCCCAGAGACACTTTAATACACAACAAAGATATATGCACCACAATGTTCATAGCAGCTCTATTTATAATAGCCAGAAGCTGGAAAGAACCCAGATGTCCTTCAGTAAATGAATGGATACAAAAATTGTGCTACATTTACACAATGGAATACTACTCAGCCACCAGAAACAATGACTTAACCAAATTCTTAAGAAAATGGCTGCATCTAGAGAATATCATCCTGAGTGAGATAACCCAGTCACAAAAGAACAGACATAATATGCAGTCACTGATAGTGGGATGCTAACCCCAGAGGCTCGCACTGCCCCAGAAGCAACTCACAGACTGTGTGAAGTTCAAGAAAAAAAGAAAACAAAACAAACAAACAAACAAAAAAAGTCATGCTCAATCCTCACATACCAAGAACACATTGACAAATTTCGGGTTACACCCTGTATTACATGTACTTTTTGCTCATTGTAAAAAAAAAAAGAAAAAAAAAAAAAAAGCCAAGCACTGATACAGTTGTATTTGTATACATTTATGCAAAAATGTTTAAAAATTTTTTATCTTTGTTTTTTAAAATAAAGTCAAAAAAAAAAAAAAAAAAAAAAAAGGGAAGAAGCAGTAATTGCACATGAATCTCCAGTGCTGTGCCGTTTGGTGGGGGCTCTCCTGCCCATTCCTACTGCTGCACATTCACGACTGTCTCCCACCTGAATGACTGACTGCACAGGCCCCCAACCTTCAGTCCTTTCACAACCAGGCCATCCTGTCATTGTGCTGGGCCACCCACTGTACTGTAAACATCTGTTTTATATAAGCGTTACCCTGTTTTAACAGTTCAAAGGTGCTAAGACAGACACAAGCTCTGTGTTGCATCTGACCTGCTCTGTGCTGGGTCCCAGACGATCTTCCAGACTCTCTTCCCATGATGCTCTGGCTGCTCTGCTCCGGTCTCTTACCTGGAGTTGTGCCCTCCTTGCCAAGGATCTGGAGCCTGTTACAGGCTCTGGTGGATCCTCGCTGTTCTCCATATCATATTGTCTGGTCCCAACCTCAGCAAATCCACCCATCCTCGTTCTCTCTCTCCTTAGCCCCACTGCACTGACTTCTAGGCGAGAGCTCCTTCAGCAACTTGTCCTTGGCCGTAAAAAACTCATTTACAGCCCTTAGTGGCTGAGTTTCATTTCCTATTCTTTCCCACTAGACTTTGGGAGCTTGGAGGAAAGAACCTGAGACCTTCTAAACAAGCTCCTGCACTTTCTTCCTGGGTTAACATCGTGCTGTAAAATAGCAGTCACTCAGTACCCAATGATTCACTTGAATTACCTAGTTCATAATTGTTGGTGATTAGTAATTAGCTTCATAATAAATTTTCAGTTCATCAGAAAAAAATATCGAATAAAAAAAAGAAAAAAAGAAAGAAAACAGCTCTGAAATTTAGAAAACACACACACACACTCACACACACACACACACACACACACAGAGAGAGAGAGAGAGAGAGAGAGAGAGAGAGAGAGAGAGGCTCACACACAGAGAGACAACAAACATACACACAGAGATAGACACATAGACACTTGTACATGCACGCACTCATGCACGCACTTGCGTGCACGCGCGCGCGAGCACGCGCGCGCGCACACACACACACACACACACAAAGAGGTTGGGTGAGAGGAATTAAGTCTTCTTGTGTCTTACAAAGCAGTAGTGAAGAATTTTTAGGCCAAGAGGCAATGCACACATCAGCTGTCACACTGTTAACGTCCTTTGTATTGTTAAGCATTTCTCGGAATTCACCGTGCATAATACTCTGGGCACTTTGGGAGGTGGCAGGGAGAGATGGCTCAGGGTTAGGCCATCATCCTGCAAGCTTGACAACCTAAGTTCCGCACCTCAGAGTCCATGTACAAAGCCAATGTAGTAGCATGTGTAATACAAGCACTCCTGTGGTAAGATGGCAGGCAGACAAAGGGAATCTCCCGGAAGCTCAGCTCACTGGTTTGTTACAGAGATGCCATCTCAGCAAGGCAGAAGGTGAGACCGACTGCTGGAACTTACGCTAAGTACTACCATTTCGTTATCAGACTCCATTTAATCACAGGGAGAATGATTAATTCAAGATCCCAGGCCCTACAGCTTCTGCTGGTGTAGACGGTTGTCTGGGTCCAGGCATCTCAAGGGCGATTTCTTCGTCTTGCTAGCAGGGTCAAACAAGTTCATGCTCTTAGGCCTAGGAACAAACACTGATCCTTCTTCTCCAAGTGCTTTATTTTTAGATTTTATTTTGTGTGAGTACAATGTCACTGTCCCTCGGACACACCAGAAGAGGGGATCAGATCCCATGACAGATGGTTGTCACACAGGGTTGCTGGGGATTGAACTCACTGACCTCTAGAAGAGCAGCCAGTGTCTGAACCAGATCTCCACCGGGCACTTCCTTGTTTAACCATAAAGTCAAAATACAGTTAGATAACACTGCAGCTCTCCAGGGGACCCCTCATCTGCTCTCTTCCTTCAAGATTGTTGTGCAATCTCCCTTGGGGAATGAGGTCAAGACACTGAACTGGCTGCCTCCCTGAGCACCCAGGAAATAGAGCCTGAATTTCTGTACCTCGAGTGAGTTCTCTTGACTTCCCACCTGAACCCAACACTAAATGTGCTCTGTGGCTCTCTCCCACTTTTTCTTTCCCTCCCTTTCCACACCCCAAAACCCACAGAGCATAGGAACTTGGGGAAACCCAAAGGCAAATGAGAAATGTACAAATCCTTTAAGGCTTTGAAAATTTAAATGGAAGCAAATCATTCCCTAAATAAGTAGTAATGTTACACATCTAGATACAAATTTAATGGCATTAAAGTGAGGAAATGAAGCAGTTAACTCCACGGGGGGAACCGGAGATAACCTTATGTGGATGGAGGCTATGACCGGGGCTGGATGGGAGAGAAGGAGGTAGAGGAGGACAGGGTGAAGAAGTTGCAGGTAGCCAAAGGGAACTCGTGTGGTGGGAAGTGGACTGTCTTGAATGGCTTCAGGACAGGGTTTCTGGCTACTGTGCTTGGGAACCAGTGTGTGGACTGTGATTTATTTGTGATGTCTGGACCAAGAGGACAACCAAGCTGTCCTTCATTCCATCTTCGTGGTGCCGTGTGGACTTGACAGGGTGCCCGGCCTCCTGCAGCCTTTGTGTCTGTGGGTCCTTAGACAAGCATTCCTTCTTAGAGATGCTGCGTGTAGCGGAGGGAGGCAGATTCGCAGACTTTGAAAGCCAGGTGAGGAGTTGTGGGTTTGCTTTTGGATGCAAGGAAAGAACTCTGAAACTTGGGAAAGGGAAATAAAGGATGGAAACTGTTATGAAGCCAGCACAAACCAGCTGTACGGAGGACAAACAAACTACAGAGAAGAAAAGCTCAACACAAGGAGACCTGTCAGCTGTTGTCACAGCCGTCTAGGAGAGTGGGCCGATCCCGGGCTGAGGTACGGCAGCTGTGGGAGTTTGAGAGAAAGAAACTCCATGATATCTGGCGACATCCAGACACAGAGGACGAAAACAATGAAGAAATGGGCCCGGGGTCAGAGCTGCCTTTCAGACTCAGATTTCTTAAGAACCTTTCAGCCAATTTGACACTTTTATGTGATTAAGTAGATTTTCTCCTCCTGTTGAGCTCTGATATAAAATGGGAGTCTTGATATGACTCTCACATCATTACTGCAGTGGGAAAGCTTTGCCGGAATCCGTGGATGCGGGAAGCTTGTGTGTGAGTAAAGAGGGGCTCCGGTGGGGAGGATTGGGGTTAGTGAACACAGCAGCTCTTTCTGGAGAAGGAAGAGATGTGTTAGCTGTGCCTCAGAGATTTGGGGCTACCTTCTGCTCAAGTTCAACAGCAACTCAACTCAATTGTGCCTTTCAAGAACTTTTAGCTGAGGTCCTCGATGTTGAACAGGACTGTGCTGTCTGTGTTGAGGGTTTCCTGATTTTTCTCTTGACATGAAAAGTCCCGTAGGAAATCAGTACCACGTACATGACTATAGAGGAATACGTTGGCCAATGTCATCCGCATCGGCTCTGACGGTTGGCAAACCCACCCATAGCCCGTGTGTATGTGGCCTGTAAATCGGGAACAGCTTCCAAAAGAATCCCTGTAAACCACCTGTGACTTCACCAAGGACTTTGCAGTTGTTCACAGAATGGTACAGCTCCAAGAAAGTACCTTCTGACAACTTGTGAAGGTTACACAGGATTTTACATCACCCACAGGTAATGCCTCTTGTGAAAACTATTGGAAGAAATCACCACACATAGCCACACCTGTCAACAGCCATATCATCAAAACAATTCCAGTTCCTATGGATTGTTGGAGCCTGTCTTAGTCAGGGTTTCTATTCCTGCACAAACATCAGGACCAAGAAGCAAGTTGGGGAGGAAAGGGTTTATTCAGTTTACACTTCCACATCGCTGTTCATCACCAAAGGAAGTCAGGACTGGAACCCAAGCAGGTCAGGAAGCAGGAGCTGATGCAGAGGCCATGGAGGGATGCTACTTACTGGTTTGCTTCCCCTGGCTTGCTCAGCCTGCTTTCTTATAGAACCCAGGTCTACCAGCCCAGGGATGGCACCATCCACAATGGGCTGGGCCCTCCCCCCTTGATCACTAGTTGAGAAAATGCCTTACAGCTGGATCTCATGGAGGCATTTCCTCAACTGAGGCTCCTTATTCTGTGAAAACTCCAGCTTGTGTCAAGTTGACACAAACCAGCCAGTACAGAGCCCAAGTGATGTCAGAGGAGAGATGAACACAAGTCTCTATTCTTAACGTGCTTAAAAGGAAAGGGAGAAAGGCAGTGTGTCTGAGACGCACCGTGGAGGACTCTATTGAAACGTGTTCTAGAAAGTAGCAGGCATCTCATAAAGCAAGCAGACAGAGGTGTGAATGTAGGCTAGTAGGAGGAGCCTTTGGCACTGGAAGTGTTAAGCTGGGAGAAGACTGAGCCTTTCTTCCCTTTTCTCTGGCATATTGAGTAGGCTGTAGAGGAGGAGCTGAAATAAGAACCATCGGAATAAATATTCATTAGCTAAAATATGTTTTATTATCAGCAAAGCAACAAGAATTAATTCATTTAAATGGCCTCTATTGAACATTTACTTTGTAAAACACAACAATAATACAAAAAGAGCGAATAAATTATTTTCTGAGAGTCACTGTAATGACTAAGTCATTACTTAGTCAGTGGCAGAGCTGCCCTTCGGTAGAATTGGATCGGAATGGCTTTCAAAGTCTTCATTTCTTTCTTTTTTTTTCTCTTCTGCTCCGTTCTCCTCTTCCAGTTTTTCTTTTGTACTAAGCTTCCTCTTTCGCCCGTCCCATGTTTAGAACTCAGGGGAGAAGGTGATCCTTCAGTGAGCGCTATGTCCTCAGTCCCAGGTGCATGTTCGAGCCCTGGGCCCAGCTAGAGTTTCTCAGGGAGGCTCAGATTGCATTTCTCCTGCTGGGGTCCTGGCATTTACGGCTTGAATTCATGGATGAAAGGCAGGAAGTCTTCAGACTATAGCCCTCACACATACTCTAACCTAATTCAGAAAAATTACTTTTCAATTTTCACATTTTAATATTTTACATTTATTTAGCCTCCTTTTCTACTGTGTGTGTGTGTGTGTGTGTGTGTGTGTGTGTGTGTGTGTATGTGCACTTGCAACAATGCAAGTATGGAGATCAAAGGATAGCTTTCTGGAGTTGGTTCTCTCCTTCGACTGTGGTCATTCTGGGAGAGTGGAGTTCAAGGTCCTTGGGCTTGATAGCAAGTACTGCCACCTAGTGAGCCCCTTCATGGGCTCTCATTTTCCATGTTTTACTTTATTGCTTATTGTTTGAGAATTTGATGTATTCATACAGCGTGTTTTGCTAAAACTCACCCCTCACTCCCTCTCTCTATTCTCCACACCCTTATCCCAAATTTTTGTTTTCTGTACACACGCACACACACACACACACACACACACACACACACACACACACACACACACACACAACTCGTTCCCACTAAGTCCAATTGGTGCTGCAGTGTGTGTATGGGCTACCTGCTAGAACATGAATACCTTCCCAGTGAACACATACCCAAAGAAAACTGACTTGGCCTCTCTCAGCAGATGCCACCTGCCCCTAGCACCTCACCTGGGGGTGGAACCTCCTTGCCCCCTTCCCCACCCATGCTAAGACTTGTCTGGCTTGATCTTGTGCAGGTCTTATATCACTGCTGGTGTGAGTTTATGCGTATGTCCTTTTGTGCGAAGTCTGAAGGCTCCTGTTTCTTTATGGAGAGCATTTCTCAAGCCATGCTAGTTGAATCTCAAAGGCTCAGGTCACTGGTGCTTGGTCGCCATTGTACTTGGGAGTGTGGATGGCTGGAAAGCAAGCACAGGAAAATCATCCTATGTTGGGTGGGAGTGGATGAGCTCTCTTACAACATGCTTATGATTCTAGGATTTGGACGGCAAAGGATTGAGAGTAAAATTAGCTTGAGCTGCTCAGAAAGATTTTGATCCTGTCTTGAGAAAAAAAGAAAAGGGAAAACAGACAAACTGCTGGGCTGCAGAGGCAAAACTGGTTTAGAGGAAGAGATTCGAAATCAGTGATTTGCGTTTTGATAAATAACCTTCTTTGCCCCACCTCACACATTGTATGAAATCTGGCATTTTACTGACGTTCTAATTAGCTACTGATTTTTGCAGTGCGGAATCGCTTTTCGGCAAATGTGTCACGATATGGTACTTATCACACTCTTAAATTACACTTGAAGGAGAATAATCAAGCCTATTTTTCACTAGAACACTGATTTCCTCCAGCTGTTTATTAGTTGTATTAGCTCCCTCTAATCTGCAAAAATCAGTAATTTCAGACTTGAAGTCTGATTGTTTGCTTTCCATTCCCATGGCAACGTGGGCCTCTTGTTCCCACGCCGTATCTCTGTCCATTTTCCTCCTCCACTCTTCATTCCCACGTGCGTGTTCCTCCTTTCCTCACCATTATCAGCCTCTCTCTACTCCAGACCAAAGCCTGCCCGGTTCTGAATAGTACAGAACCACCCCTCTGAGTGCCTTGAAAGCACTTGCTTTGATATGGATTGAACAGAAACGCTCAGCACTTAGCAGTACCAGAACTACCTGGAGCTTTTGTTCAAATCCAGAATCCTGGACTCTAACTCCAGAGTTTCTTCTGATGGAGGCTGGGAGCGTTCAAATGTTTAATAAATCCTCAGGAGAGGTAGGAGTGGCTGTTGGGAAGCTCACTCTGAGAACTATGTGGGTAAAGTTTGGGCCTCGCAGTCATCTGGTCAGTAAGTTTATGAGAAGCCTTTCTGATAAGAAACAACTGTTTTCTCCTCTTCTGCTCAGTTTTCTGCCTTCCTATTTGAAGGTTGTCTTGTCTTGGAGAGCTGGGTGCTGCTGTTGTCACCTTGAAACAGTGCAAGGGTATCAAGGAAACCTCTGCAGTGATATTTTGGCCTGGCCTAAGCTGCCTTGTTCCATGGTATGTGAAATAATTTTGTCTTTACAGTCTAGACCTGACATCTGGTTTTCTGTCATTTGCCACCAAAGCACTAAACCCACATTTCATGACTATTCCTCTCAAAGCACCTTGTTCTCCTCCGAATGGCTGGGGTAGTAACTTAGGATCACAGAACTTTATCCCACACGTCATGATGCCGTCTCTTCTTCTTGGGATACAAGATAGGTAACTCAGGTATAAGGGGTAAAGAAAAGATGTGTACACTGAGCCTCTCTGCTTGTAGGTTGAATCTCAACAGGCTGAAATAATAAACTCTGTGGTGTGTGGTACTCAAGCTGCAGCAAGGGATTGGAGACTAAGTGGGGAAGATCTTTCCACCAAGTTCGAAAATGTCTGAAGATGGATGTCCAAGGTTCTGTGGTGTGAGAGGGATAGTATACGTACTGCAGAACATTTCAGACAAAGAACTACAATTGGAGGGTCTATAAAGGTCTCCGCAAGCAGACATGCTTTCTAGCAGTCGGAGAATCTGAACAAAGGAAACACTATGAAGCTGTGAACTCTGGACTCAGCAGTACAGACTGAGAGACAGTACTGGCCACATGGTTGATACCCTGGCCACTCGGCTGGATTTGGACCCACTTGGAGACAAATCTCTAATGTGTCTGGAAGGGACTGCGTTTTCAGAGAGGCTAAACTGAAGAGGGAAGACACACCCTAAATGTCGGGAGCACCATCCCGTGGGTTGATGTCCTGGATTGCACACAAAGAAAAAGGAAAAGATGGAACTGGGTAGCAGGATTTGCCGATCTGCTCTCTGACCTCGAACAGGATGAAAGCAGGGCTTCGTCTTCCTGGTGCCATGGCTACTTTTGCTGTCACGTCTTCTCTGACATGGTGAACGCACCCTCAAATTATGAGCCAAAAGAAGCCCTTTCTTAAGCTGACTTTTTTCAGGTCCAGCTATTGAAAAGTATTGGATAAAGCTGGTGCTCACTAAACACTCTCTGAACAACTAGGCACATGTGTATTCATTGAAAACAATGAATCTCTAAGCGGTGAATGATGACCCCATCTTTCAAGCACAAACCCAAATGGGATCTTGTTATACTGAAGGAATGTGGAGCTTCCACTGACAAGCCGTGTTTTGTTCTTTTTCCCCTCAAATGTCTAAAAGAGAGTAAACTTGGCGAAGGTTTCAAGGCCAGCCACAGGAAAAAGTAGACACTCGTGAGAGCGCACAGGCTGGAAGCAAATTCTAGTTCCTCAGAATACCCCAAGAAGGCAGACTATAGATTCAGATTACTCTGCTGCAAGACCGAATAGCCGTGAAATATACATCAAAAGAGAATACAAAAGAAGGCAGAAGGCAGATTAGACGGGCAACTGGGAGCTGTGTTATCACAGGTCCCCGAGAAATCAGCAAGACCAGAAATAAGGCAGGCTGCAGGCGATTCCAGGTTGTTATTAAAGTCACAAATATGACCCACAGTACTGCTGCTGTATTGCTTTAGGCGACGAAAGTGTCCTCTCGTCAGCTGTGTCAGAGCATGGGAAAGGACGGTCAGAGTGCTGTGTTATTCCTGCATCTTGTCACAAAAGAACCTGTGCAACTTTATATGATTAAAACAGGTAAACATAGATTGCTTTTCAGAGGAACGGAAGACAGGAGAAGAGGCGCTGGATGTGCTTGAAAAACACAGTTCAAATGCTACTTCACAATTGCTTGGGGTGAGGGTGGGGGTGGGGTGAGTGTGGGGGTGGTGGTGGGGTGAGCGTGGGGGTGGTGGTGGGGTGAGGGTGGTGGTGGTGGTGGGGTGAGGGTGGTGGTGGGGTGAGGGTGGTGGTAAGGGTGGGAGTGGGGTGAGGGTGGTGGTGGGGTGAGGGTGGGGGTGGGGTGGGGTGAGGGTGGTGGTGGGAGTGGGGTGAGGGTGGTGATGGGGTGAGGGTGGTGGTGGGGTGAGGGTGGTGGTGGGGTGAGGGTGGTGGTGGGGTGAGGGTGGTGGTAAGGGTGGGAGTGGGGTGAGGGTGGTGGTGGGGTGAGGGTGGGGGTGGTGGTGGGGTGAGGGTGGTGGTGGGGTGAGGGTGGTGGTGGGGTGAGGGTGGGGTGAGGGTGGGGATGGTAGTGGGGTGGGGTGAGGGTGGGGTGTGGGTGGGGTGGGGGTGGTGGTGGGTTGAGGGTGGTGGTGGGGTGAGGGTGGGGGTGGGGGTGGTAGTGGGGTGGGGTGAGGGTGGGGTGTGGGTGGGGTGGGATATGGGTGTTGAGTGATAACAGAATCAGCACCAAGAATGGCTGTGTCTAACTCATCCCTTACATCTCAGTCAAGAGCTGCAGACCTGAGAAAAATGGAGGTATTGGTGTTGGTGAATTAAATAAAATGAGTAAGGGACCACGGTTAAATAAATAATGCCTCAAGGAGGTGTTTAGTGGAAGGTGCTGAAGAAAAATGGCAACAATAGAAGCCTTAGATGAGAGAGGCCTGGCTTCTGAGAGCACCAGGACCAAGGGAATGTCTGCGGAGCGCCTGGCACATGGATCCATTCTTTGTGTAACAATCAAACCTCTTACTTTTCAGTGTGGTGGAGCATAATTTAACTTAAGAGGGGTAAACATGCTAAATAGAAATGATTTGGTAAGAAAGAAAGACTTTTTTTTTTTTTAATGTCAGGGACAAAGTAACGTGTAATTTGATTTTTTTAAATCTGCAGACTGTAGGTAGTATCAAGTCGTCAAACAGCACAGAGAACAGGCTGCTAATTGAAACAGAACGTGGGGACATTAGTGAATTGATTGGAAGTGACAAAGCAGCTGGATTTGTCAGCATTTTAGCAGATGGAATTGCTCAGATTGATGCAATGACAGGGCTCCGAAACAAAACTGGAAACTAAATGTACAGCCAGATAGTCATGGCACTGAGAATATGAAATCGCATCAAGTCCAAGAAGCAGGCCAGGAAAGGAACTGGAGAATGCCCCTCCCCCCAAATGATGTTGGCGGGCACAATTGTTTGTCTCTTGGCTTGATCCTGCCACTTCTGATGACTGCTAGAAGTCTGAGAGTTGGCATAGGAAACATTTGATACCATTGATGGGCATTCAGTGGCAAAGGCTCAGCCAGCAGGACGGCTCAGAATGATGTCCCTGGGCCCTTGTTTGCAGCCACTACTCCACGGGCTCCTCGTGTTAGACAGTGTAGTCCCTTCCAATTTGTGTTCCTAAGGCACGAGAGACCCCATGGGACGCACAGACACTGCACATGATTCTTTGGTCAAATTAGTCTGGAGAATATATGTGTGTGTGTGTGTGTGTGTGTGTGTGTGTGTGTCTGTGTATGTGTGTGTGTATGTGTGTGTATGTATGTATGTGTGTGTATGTGTGTGTGTGTATGTGTGTGTGTATGTATGTGTGTGTATGTGTGTGTATGTATGTGTGTGTGTATGTGTGTGTGTATGTGTGTATGTGTGTGTGTGTGTATATATATATATATATATATATATATATATATATATATATATATATACAATTCTCCAGATACATAAACACACACACACACACACACACACACACACATATATATATATATTACAGTTGACTAGTGGAAAGTTCCAACTCACATTGCCATAGCAAAGTTCCATAATAAAGTGAGAATTTCCTAAGCTTTTATGTTTACTGAAATGAAATTTAAAGAAAATGTATAATATCTCAGGGGAACTATTGCCCTTTGGAGATAGGTTTAGAACACATTACTGAGGCCCATCAACAACACTCCTGTACTTGGGGTTCCTGCACGTACCTACTGTTTCCTGGGAGAATGGCTTAATCCTGAAAGGAATCTGCCTCACTGTGGAATATTTGGTCTATGGTTTGCTTGTACAAGGGGGCATTTTTACCCGTTCTGATGGCAGCCCTCTGGGTACAGAGTAAACTCCTCCTGATGAACATAGACCATCCTTTGTTTTGTGTGGAGGATAGTTTTCTCATGACAGGTGGAATTCTGGGTAAGGAAAGTAGTCACCGGCGATATAAAGTCGGATGGGACACAAGAACAGCTCTGCAAATTCCACCCTTTATATATCAATACTGATCAGAATTCGTTCTGATTAGAATAAGTATTTTTTAATATTTTTATTTTGTGGTCCTGGGAATTAAACTGAAGATTTCAGGCATCCTAAGCTTTTGCTTGTTATGAGACATCTCACAAAATTGTGCACGTTGGTCTTGAAGTCCTCTGTAAAAGCCAGGCTTCCTACTCCTGCCTTGGACTCACCGGTAACTGGGTTATAAACCTGTACCAGTGGCCCCAACCCGTTTTAAAATTAAATCAGCTGCCAGAAACGATCCTGTGAATATTTCCCTAAATTCATAAAATAAACTGAATTTTAAATGTCTTTAAAGAGTAACAGTGTGTGTACCACATGACATCTGGGGGTATAAGCAGAAGCCATGTAATTAAACAATGACGATTTTCAGTTTAAAACTAGAAAGTCACTGAAAACTGGAACGATTCTCCAAGGAAGCAGCTCAGAATTTAAATGGATATTTTATGAGCGAGTTAAACCACCACATTTTATATCCTCTCTGACCCATTTACAGAAGCCGATCTTGAGAAATCAGCGCTTCCGGGGCACACGGCCGAGGGACTGCTTTTCTAAGCAGTTTCTTGGGCACTTTGGCTGTGACTGTGTCCTGTGGATATCATCCCACTGAAGACTGCCCTGTGACTCCTGGGGGATTTCCCTGCACTCCCTGCTTCGGCCTGATCGCCACATGTCTTCCATGTTGTTGAGGTAACCTTTCTGCCCATGGGCGCTCCGATGCCAACTGAGCAGAAGAGAGATGCTGTCCACGGCTCAAAGCCAGGACAGCTTGTGGAAGGCTGAAACGCTGGGTCTAGTTTGTACTCTTACTTAATACTCTAAACCTGCCAGGCGGAGAAGCTAAGCTAGCGAGAGTTAACGAGGCCTTGGTGCAGTCACCAGGTTGTTAAGGACAATGACACACTGTTTCAGCCATTTTCTTCAGGTTATTCTGTTCCAGGTGGCGAGTGAAGTCACTTTCGGCAGACAGGCAGTGATTGTAAGCAAATAACTGAATAAGTCAAAATCTAACAACTGGTCTTTCCACCTTATCCCCCCTCCCCCTCTCCCTCCCTCCCTCCCTCCCTCCTTCCCTCCCTCCCTCCCTCCCCCTCCTTTCCTCTCTCCCCCCTCCCTTCCTCCCCTCCTGCCCCTCTCTTAGCAAACTCTCTGACCTAGTTTCAGACATTTTATCTACTGGTGTACCTTATGTTTTTGAAACGATAGTTTCTGTTGTCCTGATTCCCCCCCCCCCCCACACACACATCATCGAGGTTTTAACCTTGACAATTAGAATTGAGATTGAGATTAGTCAGAAGTCTACTCTCAAGAAAGTACCTTTCCTGAATGGGAGTCACTTAATAAAATGTTTTCTTTTGATCACTTTTCCTACAAGGACAGAGGTCTCTTTACTATCCCACGGATTTGACGGATCCTCCCGTTCCGATGGGACTCCCTATTGCTTACAGAGCATCAGCAGCGTGATCTACCGGTTAACTGATGACGTTTCCTGAGAGAACCAGGGAGAGTGGCACACTTGGGCCCGTTCAGACCAGTTCTTGGCTGGCTGCTTGTCATGATGTGAACACTGGTGTCACTGATAATGGCACCGATGGCTGGCTGAAGCATGCGCTCATTTCAGCTGCCTTTGTGGCTAGAAAGGGCTGAGCACGGTTTGCTTAAGATCAAGATGAGAACAAGAAGGAAAGGGAGGAGGGGAGGAAAGCATTTGCTGCTATAACACTTGTTTAAGTGCATCTTCAGTGGTTAAATTTCCGAAGCTGAGCTAATATTGCCTGGCTTTAGCAAATGCACACAGACACTGGCTAGTACAAAGACAAGAAAGAGTCTGAGTTAGAATGTCTGGTGGGCTAGTTACAACCAGGCCATTCCCTGTTAGCCTAGCATTGTTTACAGAACCCATGGATGCTGAGGTAACTCCTGGGGCCCCGGAACTGAAGCACACATACCATCCTTACCACCAGTGACTGTGTTGGTGAATCATGATTGTCAGTTTCACTGGGTTGAAAGGTGTCTAGGGATTAGGAAATTACACCCCTGGGTGAATCTACAAAAGCATTTCCAGATAGAGCCGAGCTTAACTAAGGGGTAGCCAAACTCCAAGTGTAGATGATGCCATCTGGTCTGGAGGGGAGACTGGGAAAGGGAGGAATCCCAAGAGCTCAGTGTTCCGCTTGTCTGCCTCCAGGTTACCACAGAATGAACCACCCTGTGCTTTCCAACCCGCCCTGAAAGCTTTAAAACCATGAACAAAGCAAACACTCTATCCATTTACATTTTTTTCTCAGTAATTTTTTTTTTTGTCCCAGCAATGAAAAACTGACACTTGCCAGAGACAGTGGGATGTTCATTTTGATGACCCACAGGGAAGATTGACACTTAGGAAGTACTCAGCTTTGGGAAACATCACACAAAATATTATCAAGATCACAACAGAACAGGTGTCTTCACACAGAGTTTTTTAAAACCTAATACTGAGAGAAATGGGATGCAGGGTGCATCAGGACAGAGGCAGTATCTGGCGTCCTGACACTGCCTCGCCAAGGACGCTTCCTGTGGAGTGACAAGATGTCAGTAAAACGTGAAGCCCTCTTCCTTATTGGTTTCTAAGAGTCTGGCCTTTTAGAGAGTTCTCCATGGAGCTGAGATTTGTCTGACATATCATATTCTCTCCACAATTTACACAGGATGAAGTGCTGCATTAACTGGGTTGCTGGACATTTCATGTCCCAACTCTTACCTGGCAAGAACTTTTGTCTTAGGGATCCCCTGGGCTCCTGTATCCTGATTCTGCCTGTTACAGACTGAAGACACACCCTTGTGGGTACCATCAGCATATCCTGGGAATAGGGTTTCCAGCAATCACCGCTGAGTGACATGAGAGAGCTTGAGGCTTGGTAAGGAACAGAGTTTTTAAGAATATTTCTGGAACGATCATTTCTCCACCAATATTTTTCACTTTCTGTAACTATGGAAACTACATCTTTTCAGGTCCGAAAACTCCTTGGATCAGCTTATCTGGTGAAGATTCACTATCACTGGAAATTCTCACCGTTGCTGCCTAATGATTCAGACAAGCGTACAAAGGGTACCTACCTCTATTCTCTTCCCCCAAGATCTTCCTTTGATTATTCATATAGCTAAGTATGTTGTCTTAGATTTTGGTTAGAATTTAACTCTTTAAAATTTGGGATTCTTTTTGGGACCATGACAAAGGGAACAATGACAGTGCATGTGGTAGGATTTCATCATGGCGGGTCTCTTCATGGCGATTGCGAAGCGTTGAAACCGGCAAGAAGGGAGAAGAGCGCTGAAGACTGGTTATGAACTGTTGGGTTTTATCAAGAAGGCAGGGTAGCCAACTGTGCAGGCAGTATCTTAGGGTTTTATTACTGTGAAGATGCACCATGACCGCTGCAACTCTGATCAAAGAAAACACTTAACTGGGGCTGGCCTACAGGTTCAGAGACTTCGTCCATTGTCATCATGACAGGGAACATGGCGGACATGGTGCTGGAGAAGGAGCTGAGAGTTCTACATCCTGACAGCAGGATGTAGGCAGCAGGAAGAGAACAAACAGGCTTGTGCTTCTGCAACCTCAAGGCCCGCCATCAAGTTGCACATGCCCTTCAACAAAGCCACACCAGTAATGCCACCTCGTAGCCTATGGGGGACATGTTCTTTTAAAGCACCGCAGGCAGGTGGAGATGGGAATCTGGGTTTCAGTATTTGTGACGGTCACCAAATACCAAGGAAGTCAGTTCAAGGGAAGATGTGTTTATTTCAGGTCACAGACCCAGAGGTTTCATTTCATTATGGCTAGGAGGGTGTGGCAGAGTAGAATGGAAGCAGGGAGAAGCAGGATCTGGGACCAGGTATAACTCTACCTTCTCTGACAGTTTATTTCTTCACACACACATAACTTTGGAAAAGAAGCCACAGCTAAATTGCCAGGCATTTGTAACTGTTTATGGGCCAATTTAGTGCTAAAGTTCCAAGAAGAGACACCAGGTCCCCAAGTATTACAGACAGCACCCCAGATTCCTTCTCCTCAACGAGCAGCTCAGAGAGCACAGGTCACGACTTGACTTCATGATGTCTGCCATGCAAGGGAATTGGTGTGGCACAGCTGAGTGACAGGCCCAGAGTGGGTTAGATAAAGGTCAGTGTGTGTTGAATTCAAGCTAGGCGCTGCTGTGGAGAGAGGCAGAGCCTGAGATGACACAAGCCACCACACTCATGGCCTTTGAAGGTGAGACCATCAGGAGACAATCCTCCTGGATGTCAGCCTCTCACTTCAGTGCAGTCAGAGCAGAGGCCAGCGTGTTAACACCTCCTAATGGAAATGTCTGGAGAGAGACCGGCTAGCCTCTCTCTGCTCTAGCAGCACCGATTTTGAGCTTGACATCTGGCTGCCTGACTCTGTGTTCTACAATGTTCTAGGAAGGTCTAGTAACCAGAGAAGAGCAATCACTTATATTCACATTTGTGCATTGTTTTTAATGCCTTTGCCCTCAAAACAGTAAAGCATTTTCTGTTTGCCTTGCTCTCAGTTTATAGTAATTTTATGGTTATATATTGTTTCAAGTGATACCTTATCATTGGGTCTAACTTGGCATCTTTCTTCAGGCAGCTTTCCCATTGCTTTATGTACATTATGTCCTGGGGACAGATTTCCAGAAGTGGGGATATTGACCATTCTTGTAACCATGTACGGGGCCATTATTTTGACAGTTCAGGAGACTAGATGTTGCTTTGCATCTTGACAAATTGTTGCAAAATTGTTTTTTAGGTGCACATAGTGTCTTACATGCTTAGTTTACATTTTCAGTGATTAATGGCATTGACATTTCTCCCATATTTGCTTAATAGCAATAGTAATAATAATAATAATAATAATAATAATAATAATAATAATAATAATAATAATAATAATAATATAGTATCACTGAGAAAAAATAAATATTTTCTGGGCTTCTCTTCCTTCCTCTTGCATCCCATTCAAGTTCCTGATTCATGGGAAAGTACTGCCTACATTCAGGGTGTACCTTCCCCCTTACCTCTCTCTGGAAATATCCTTGAAGACAGACCCAGGAGTATAGTCTACTTTCCATTCTAAGTTGATCAGATTGACGAGCAAGACATAGATTGGTATGCAGAGACGATGGTGGGTTAATTCTGCACATTTGATTGAGTCCAGGGGACTCTGGTTCGGAGTCGTAAACAGCCCGGACTTAGGGCTTAGATTTGGGAATCGTATTACTGCACTACAGCTTCTCCAAAAGAGTGACCTCAATGGCTTCAACTGCGGACATTCTCTTCTCTCACTGTTCAGACTTCATAAGACGGAAGTGGGTCTCACTGGGGTCAAATTGAGTTGTCATCAGAGATGTGTTTCCGGAACCCAGGAAAATAATCTTTTTGAATTTTCCTCTTCAAGGTACCACCTGCATTCCTTGGCCTCTGGATCCTTCTTCAACCTTAAATCGGCAAAGCAAAGCATCTTTATAGACCCCCCAATTTTTCCTCCCGTGTCCCCTCATTTCTAAGCATCTCCGTGAGCCCCCACTTGAGAAAACCTGCTCTAGCTTGGGCTCCAGGAACGTGCATGTCTTTGAAGTGACATTAGCCTGTCTGTCACAGGAGACATTTTCATAGGGTCAATAATTGCATTATCATTTTGTATACCCAAGGGGGAACATGGGTAAGAGGAAAAGAGCAGAGCATCAAAGACCAAAGCCTTTGAACTTGATGTTTCTTGTCACCTTTTCCTGTGGCCTCTTCCCTTTCTGTTTTCAGTGTCCCTGTGACTTGTCCCACTGTGTCACCCCTGCCCTCACCCTTTGTTGTTCTTATGTGCCTTTATCAACTAAGGCTTCACTGAGGTAGCATTTCTCAAGGAAAGAGGAGACTTCTTCATTTCCTCCATCTTTGTGTCGGCAACCTTGCAATGCATGAGGATTTCTTTAAAAGAAGAGGAAGCCTTGCCCTTGTCTAGTCTTAGGTTGGTGATCAGTTAGTGGACTATCCTCAAAAGCATTTTAGTTGTGCTACTGTTAAGTAACTAGCGTCCTTTCCCTGTGTTTCAATAATGAGGAAATAATTGTGCTTTCAATATCAGAACTGAACTACTGTGTTATTGATAAAGTCTTAATTGATTTGAAATATGAGAAAGCTCGTGCCCTTCTCTGAAATAATTGCCTTAGATCCTTGAGGACTCTGCCTGAATTGAACTACACAAATGCCTTCTGAATGCAGAGCTTCTCTTGGGTCTCTGCTCAGTGTTTGACCCGAGCAGTGATGTGCTGTAGGCTAGAACACCATTTAACCCACAGAAGTCATGCTTGCGGGCTTCTGAGTCTAGACCCTTTCATTTGATCTCTGGATATCCTTGTCAGGGTTTCCTCTGATGTGCTAAGCACTGAATGCTTGGTCTCCGGGAAGTGGTGCAGTTGCTGTTGAACTTTCCTGAGGTGCAAACTTGCTTACAGACCCTCCTGTTCATTCTGTGATTTCTCCCAGTCTGTGCAAGGTGACCAGCTGCCTTCTACTCCAGATGGCCATGCCTTCATTCTGAGGACAAAATATGTCCCATGGAATTTAAGCTGAAACAAACAGTTCCTTAAATTGTTTCTTGTCCGGTGTGTCACTGCAGAAACAGAACAATAGCTAATACAACAAGCAACAGTGTTACACAATGTAAAGGTCTTTGGTGGAGCTCGGTGGCTGCACTGCGTGGCAACAAACTAGGGGGGACTCGGTACCAGTTCAGACAGGAGTCCAGAAAAGGCTTTCTAGTGACAATAACATATAACTGAGTCCAGGAAGACCTACAGCAACGTTTTAGGCAAACATAACTACTCCCCTGATTTATGATCTGGGCTAAGATTTGGGGCTCTACTTAAATAAAAAAGGGATCTATTTTTTGTAGAATTCATACTTTGAGGTCTGGGAGTTGGCTCAGTGGTAGATTACTTACCTAAATAGTTATAGTCACAAATCTCAGTGGCCTGGTAAAATCAAAACTCTAGAGGCATTTAATTTATCAATCAGAGTTATATCGGTAAATTCTCACCCCACAAAACATCCACACAATAAACTCAGAGCCAATCGATATTGATATAAACTGTTCACCTAGATAAGACAAATTGTCCTATAACAATCCACCCCTTATAAGATATTCATAGCTACCTGTGGCTCTTTACCTGTGTCCTCCTCCTCCTTCTTCCTTCTTTCTCCTTCTGTACTCTTTCCGGAGTCTCAAAAGGTCTCAGCCCACCCTCCTTTTCCACTGTCCAATCACAGGCCTTGCCTTTCGCCTGCCCTCACCTGCTTACAGACATCAGTCTACAGTGCACAGCCCGCAAATGTTCTAAACATCTTCCCCCAAGTCAGCCTGAGAAGATACATCAGCAGTGTGAATGTCTTTGGGCGATTAATGATTAACAGCGGTTTTTAATTTATCCATAGCAATTCAAATAGTACTCCACTTGACATTATTTTTAACCCTCACTGTATTTTTCTTTCTCTTTGGTTGTTTTTTCCCAAGACATTCCAGCAAATTGCACGAGCACGTGCCCACCTGATTTAAAATAGACTCATCACGGTCCTAAAATTACAACATGCCTTTTCTCTGATTTCCTTAATGAGTTTTTGTAGGAGGTTTTCTTCCAGGGAGCCAGGGCATTAAGCTAGAGTCTCTGCCCGAGTTGGGGACAGTGGGCACAGCAAAGACAAAGCTGTGGGAGGCATTACTTTTAAAGGGACAGTTTAATGACACTGGCTGACGGATGGGTGCATCATGCAAATGAGGACAACTTGTCATCTGCACCTTTTCTCACCACTGGACACAGGGACGCTGGGCACCATGCATTTAGGAGCTGTCAGAGTTTGTCGTAGTAACTTCCTGTTCTTAAGTCAGTATCTAAATACATAGAAAACTGAGAAAAAGAGATAGGTGTAGTGAGTCTGAGCCAACAACAGGTCTTTTATGTCAGAGAGACACCAGACATTAAAATCAGGCCCCAGCAGACATCGGATTGTCCTGGAAAACTCTGGGCCTCAGTTTATTGATCTGTAAAGTGGGGATATAGGCAGCACTTTCCCTTAAGGGTATTTTAAAGAATAAAATGAAGTAGTCCACTGGAGATAGATCTTTCTGAAATAATACTCCCTGAGAGAGCCACATGACTGGGTATCATTATCAAAGTATTGTTCTGTTCAAGGTTAGTTTTTGTTTCATGATTGAAAGACCCTTTGGCAGGAAAGAGATCGAAGAATAAAATAATTCTTTTAGTTGGTATGTGGGGTCACGTCCATACTGAACGTGCAGTCAGGAGATAGCAGTGAGCGTGTAACCCCAGAAGCTTCGTACCCCACAGCCACGGGAAGTGCAGGAAGCCAGGGAGGGCAGGTGTCAGGCATGAACCGTTTGCGTAATTATACAGACCACAGCATGTCGGTCCACTGAGTCAAGGGAGAGCTCCGTCGCAGGGATACCATTACGGATGCCGAAACCCGAAGAATTTTCTAAGATGTTGCCTTTTGAATATGATTGTATCTTAATGAGCTAATTAAGTCTAAACGTGTGGAAGGGAGTCAGAATGTGCACTTAGCTTTGACTCCTGTCTTATTTCTCCACACAAGCACAGGGCTTCCATTTCTCCCTCTGGAGATGCAGTTCCCAGAGACAGTACTTCAGAATAGATTGCTCCAGCCACCTCCGGTAATGCGCCATTCCTCCCTTGCAGGTGCAGCTTGATCTATACACCTCTGAATTAATGAAGATTCTCCCCAGTCACAGAGGCCACTCACTAATGTCCCCCGCCCTTTGCTTCTGCTTCAAGGAGAGCACTGATCAGTGCCTATGAGTGGGCGCACTTAATTAAATAGAGCCCCTCACTTTTAATAACATTCTATTTTTAATTCTGAGATGTTCTTAATTATGAGACAAATCCACTCTTGAGAGGTCCTTAGATAGGATGATAGAAATGATTTGGGGGAATTTATCTGGTATTATTTAAACTGATAGTAATCTACTTTTACAAATCAGAAGAAATTGAACCACTACCCAGGGGGTCCTGAACAATAAACAGATTGCTGCTTTGTTTTGTCTGTTTCTCTTCAGGGCTTTCTTCGCATCGTTCTCACTTTAAGAGAGTTGCTTCACTAGCAGAGAGGAAATATCAACCGAGATCCATGTGGCAATGTCTTACATGACCCGGATCTAAAGAACTCTAGCCTTCCCCGAATAAAGTCTTTATGGTACACCATTGTGGGAAATACTTCAGGGCTTTATAAGCCTAATTAGAATTTCATTAACTTAATCATAAATTACCCCTGGCACAGGTCAGCTTGTTACCTTTCCCACTCAGCTTGGATTTTGACCCATGGGTTTCCTGTTTAATGTGGCAGCTGCTTCATCTGCTGTGAAGGCTAGGCGTGAAATGCTCTCCACCAAGGGGCTTCCGTCCTCACGCTGTTTGAAGTGTACCTGGAAACGATAAGGTTTCGGGGAGACAGGAAGCTCAAACGCTGCAGACACTGTAGTCTGCAGTGTGACATGGAAGGCCCCTTACAGGAACAAGAAGAGAGGCTGCCTCTGTGCCAAGGGCGTTTGCTCCTCAAAATGTCAGATCTCATTTAAAAGGACAGCATGCAGTTTCCTCCTCCTGATCCGAAGTTTTAAGATCCACCTAGAATTTAAGTCAGGCGACAGACAAAACTCAGAAATATAAAATGTCACACTTAAGCTTACCAGGCTGTGGGAATGGAACGAGACGGAGTGTGCATTTGGAGTGCTCCCCAGGAGGTGAGCACCAGGCGCTGTGCAAGGCCTCAAGTCCCGAGCCAGTAAGACAACCTGCAGCCTGTTGTAAGTTTTACAGGTCACAGCACCCTGTAAACACACCTGCTCTGTAATATTCGAGAGAGCCCCGTAAGGGGGAAGAAATACTACAACCCTTAGTGCTGGATGTTGCCGAAGGCGCCCCCCCCCCAGATGTCTGTGTCGTGCTCTCTGCTGCTTTCAACGGTGGTCTTTTGAATCACAAAACCGTTGGTTGAAAACACAACTCCAAACGGTGTGGAGTCCTTTGTCGGTGTGGCTGGTCCACTTTGTACTGCAGTGTGTTTGCGTTTTTTATTGCTTCTTGTCTTGTTTGATTTGCTGATGTTGTTGAGTAAACAACTGGAAGCCTTCAATTTTTGCTTTACTTTTTCAAGTTTGTTTATTTTTATTTTCAACATATCTGTTCTGTATGTATGTATGTATGTATGTTTGCATGTATGTATGTTTGCATGTATGTATGTATGTATGTATGTTTGCATGCATGTATGTATGTTTGTTTGTTTGCATGCATGCATGTATGTCTGTATGTTTGCATGCATGCATGCATGTATGTATGTTTGTTTGCATGTATGTATGTATGTTTGCATGTATGTATGTATGTATGTATGTTTGTTTGCATGCATGCATGTATGTATGTATGTATACCATGTAATGCAATTCCCAAGGAAGCCAGAAGAGGGCATCGATCTCCCGGAACTGGAGTTACAGAAGGTTGTGTGCCACCAGATGGGTGCTGGGATTGGAAGTGCAGTCTTCTGCAACACTGGCTCTTAACTGATGAGCCATCGGGCCACTCCCTCCAGGACTTCAGAATTTCCCTTTAGTGTTCCTATTTGATGGCTGCAGCTACAGCTCTATCTGTGCTCAATTTCTATCTCTTTGTCCATCTGGAAAATGTGGCCCAAGACCAAGAGAGAGTCTTTCTGGAAAAGTTAGTGCTACTTACTCATGAACATGGATAGGGCTGTGCTGAGGTGCAGAGGTCAGAGGGCAACCCTGGGGGGGGGGTCAGTTCTCTCCTTCCACTAAGACGATCCTGGGATCACACGGAAGTCTTCAGATTTGGTGGCAAGTGCCTTCCCACAGTGGGCCACGTCACTAGCCTGTAAGAGTTCCTGAGCTAATCAGCGTTTCTTGTTCTTCAAAGAAAATACAACATTCTTACATTTTTTTAAGAATGAGATTATGGACATTAAATAGAGAGCTTCATCTGTGCTAGGCAAACTCACCGCAGAGATCACCAGCCTTTTTAATTGTTTAAATTTTTGGTATCTCACTAAGCTGTCTAGGGAGACCTTTGTTTTGTCCTCCCCCTAGGTGCATGGAATTTTACTCTGGCATCAGGATATCCAACGAATGGACTCTCTAAAAATACTACACCCATGAACTCCCAACAACATGGCTGCCTAACTAGACTGAACAATTCCAATAACAGCTGACATTCCAATGTAGATGATGGAAATCTCTTGGAGCCCCATACCTAGATGAAAACTACAGGCAATTAATAATTGCTCAGTCTTTTCCTAGGATCAGCCCCTTGACTGGTTACCAGGGATGAACCTCCTGACTAGTTATGAATCTCCATTGGTTATTTGGTTCTGATATATGTATGTGTATGTGTATGTGTATATGTATGTATATATGTATGTGTATATGTATGTGTATATGTATGTGTATATGTATGTGTATATGTATGTATATATGTATGTGTATATGTATGTGTATATGTATGTATATATGTATGTGTATGTGTATATGTATGTGTATGTGTATATGTATGTGTATGTGTATATGTATGTATATATGTATGTGTATATGTATGTATATATGTATGTGTATATGTATGTATATATGTATGTGTATATGTATGTGTATATGTATGTGTATGTGTATGTATATATGTATGTATATATGTATGTGTATATGTATGTATATATGTATGTGTATGTGTATGTGTATATGTATGTGTATATGTATGTGTATGTATAACATTGAAGGAACTCAGTAGGCTGTTGTATACATTTATTTGTATATATAGCACAAATGGTTAAAAAGAGAAGGTTGGGGAAGGGTTAGTCATACCTGGGAGAGAGAAGAGAGGAAAGAGAAAAATGATGCAATTATATTTTAAATTAGAAAATTGTTTTTTAAAAAAAATATGATTTTTTTGAAATAATAACACCATCTATTTTAACCTGGGAATATTTGAAGTCTAGATTTGAAATAAGTTGCATACCCTGACTCAGAATGCTGGCAGAGGCTACTTTTTGCAATCACGACGTTGAAGTCAGGCCCTTGCTCTCCCTCCTCCTCAATTGTAACCCTGTGAGTTCAGCTGACCCAGAGGTGGACATGTCATCTCATCTCATAGCTTAAGGGAAGTAGGAGCCTCAGGGAAAGAAAGAATAAGGTTCCCAAACACAACTAATGTGGCGGCATCAGAATCCCTCCCCTCTTCCCGCTCTAAAAGGCATTTTTAACTTTTTGTTTTGAAGTGATTTCCTACTTATAGAAAGCTGCAAATGGAGTTCAACAATTTCCCACACGCCTTCAGTGAGCTCCTCAAGCGTGGACAGCCCATAACCACAGAACAGTAAGAAGCCTTGAGATTGGCGTTGATAACAGAGGTGCAGACAATGATGGCCTTGGGGGAAGACACGGTCTCTCCAACAGCCAAGTGCCCTGGTGTCCTTTCCACAGAGACAGCTCCTCAGCTGCTGTTCATCTTCCATGGTGGAGACATCTGTGAAGCATGCTGACCAGATGTTCTCCGGTGAGGCCCTCATTAGCCATTCCTAACGTCAGGTCAGATACTAACTTGGTATACATTTTGGCATGTACTGTCAAAACAAGGCCCTTCCTGTCCCGTTAAGAGACACGCAGACAATATAATTCGCCCCACCGTTGGCAGCCGTAAATCTGATCACCCTGGAGGCTACCCACACTAGCTAAGTATTTGGCAGGAAAAAAAATACTTTGACTGGAAAATCCATTGGGGATTCTTCCCTGAGACCGTCGTTAGCTACATGGCATGTCGTCCTATATCATAACTCTCTGAGTTGTATAAAACTGCTTATAATGTAAACAATAATTTCTGTTCACGGAAATGTAAATTAAGTTTTCCTGGTAGAGGCATCTACTGTATCTTCAGTGTGTCTGTTTCCCTCTGAGCGGGTGGCAAAAGCTCGCTGCTCCTCCCTTTCAGCACTGAGCCGAGTAAAATCTCTGACGTGTCTTTAATTTATACTTGAAAAGGGCGGTGATTGCTTCTCTTTTAAACATCTTCTCAAAAATCATTTGATGATTTAAAAATCTGACTCATAGCTGCCGCTAAAGTATTTGCCTTTTAATTGGAGAGATAAGACAAGAAACAAGATACCACAGTCGGAGCTCAGTGGAGGCCGGATGGCATGTTTGCTTTTCACTTTAAGTGGCAGGTGTGTATGTGTGAGCATGCGTACCCACAGAGGCCAGACACCATTGTTCTGAAACTGGGGTGATGTTGGTGCTATGAACTGAACATGGGGCTTTTTCCAGAAGCACGAAGCCCCTTTGCTCACCGAGACATCTCCATAGCCTTTGTTACTGGATTTATTTTTATTTAGGAGTTATTTAGTTAATGACCATCTCACTTAGTAGGACAGTCATTTACTGAACAAACGCTATTCTGACTACGAGCATAAGTTTTTAGGAGGCAGGTTAACTCTGTTCATTTAATGGAACAACAGAAGGGGTTCTTCCCTAATGCCTATGATCTATCTAGCTGTAGGCTTTTGACTAGATCAAACCACAACTTCTAAAGTGTGCATGTTACACACTCAGAAATAAGTCTGTGGTAAAGTTGTATCGTGTAACATGTGTGACTATGCCTATGCATGGACTTTTTTTTTTTTTGAGAAGTAGCCCAGGCTGACCTTGAATTCACTCTGTGAACTTCTGATCTTTCTGCTTCTATCTCTCAGTGGTTGGGGTTATACATGTGTCCCATGTTACCTTGTTTATGTGGCTTTGGAGACTGAACCCAAGGCTTCTGTGATGGTTTGAATAGGTATGGACCACAGGAAGTGGCACTATTTGGAGGTGTGGCCTTGTTGGAGTGAGTGTGGACATACTGGAGGAAGTGTGTCACTGTGGAGGCGGGCTTTGAGGTCTTGTATACGCTTAAGCTACACACAGTGTAGAAGACACAGTCCACTTCTGCTGCCTTTGGATCGAGATGTTCAACTCTTGGTTCCTTCCCCAGTACCATGTCCACCTGAACACTGCCTTCCCACTGCCATGCTTCCCACCATGATGATAACGAGCTAAACCTCTGAAACTGTAAACCAGCCCCAATGAAATGTCTCTTGTTATACAAGTTGCTGTGTTCATGGTGTTTCCTCACAGCAGAAAACCCTAAGACAGAGTCACACATAGTACACAAACACTGTACCAACTCAGTCCTTCTGAATTTGATTCTGAGATTTCTTTAGCTTATTGCGTGCTCAGTAATTTTATACCTTGCTAATATTTTCACTTCTCTCACATTCAGGTATGCCACGTGGGGTTGTGACCCACAGTTTAAGCAGCTGGGCCCTAGAGCACCCTAGAATACAATTCTGCTGTAATCTTGATTTCAGTTCTGAGAGATGTACCTCGTTTTTATCCCAGCAACATTAAATAGTACGTTTCCATTACTTGCTTAAACCACTACATTCACGGTAATTATTTTTATAGTAGTTTTAGAAGGCACATACAGATCTTTTTAAGGATTTGTCTTCTTTATGTGTATTTGTATATCTGCATGTATGTATGTGTATATGCACATAGATACCCATGGTGGGAGCCTGGAAGCTGGGCAGCAAATTCCTTGGAGTTGGAGCTGCAGGTAGTTATGAGTTGCCACAGGTATGTGCTGAGAACTGAACTCTAGTCCTCTAGAAAAGTAGCAATCACTCCTAATCCCCAGGTCTTATCTCTTTACATCAAGAGTTTTAATTCTATAATTGTTGTGGTAAATATTGAAAAGATGGCTTACCTCTGTATAGACCCTCACGGTCTCTCTCCTTGGGGGTCACTCTAGTGTGGAGCCAAGCACACGGACTCTGTCACACGATCTGAAAGCCACACTCTCCACACGATTCCCTTCCTAGGCAGTTCACTCCGCCCGCCCCGCTGCTTCTGTCCCGGGTGGATATGACCGCCCTGGTGTGTTTCTTTCCACTATCACCAATTACAATCACCTGATTTAGATCCTCCTTCTCCAGCTCCATCTTGGTTTTCCTCTAATCTCCCTCCGCCTCCTCTCTACTTCCACTCCTCCACCTTTTTCTGCCTACCTCCTTCATGTCCAATCATGTACCACCTTAACATAAATCTACATATAGCATCATATATAGTCTTTTGAAAACATAATTTACAGTGGGTAACTAATTGCCTAATCATTCTTTTATTATTAGCTTTTTCCAATGCTTCTATTAAATGATAATCAGTAGGCTCTAGGGCAAAAGAGCTTAGTGCAGGGCAGAAGAGAGATTACAGGTTCATATTTCTGACTATGAGGATGTGTTTTTAGCATCTACGAAGCCGGTTCACAATGACTGAGGAAAAATAAATTCTTCCTCCCTTTTTCCTAACTCCTTAGGTTGCTTAGTGTGGTATAATACAAAAAGAAGGCCGTAAGTTCTGAAGATGAAGGGGGAGTCCAGGAAGAGATACTGCAGAGTGATCTCATTCACCTCAAGAATAAGGTACCTGGCGGAGGCCCAGAATTTAGCAGAGCTTGTTAGAGAAAAACCGTCTCTTTCAAACGCAGTTAGAGTAGTCTTGGACAGTGACTCATTCCTGACACTAAGCATCTGGAAATGGGGTCTCAGAGGGTACACAACACAGTCTTTAGCATATTCTCAGCCTGGGCCCTGATGCTTCATTTGGTGTCATGGGTTTGCTAATTTCATGTAAGGGAGAATTTAGAATCAATTCCAGAATAAAATAAATAATCTTAAACATCTGGCTTACAATGAGTTGAAGTGCTTTGTAACCTGTATTAGTGAATTAGTTAAGCTGTTTCATGTTCCTGGTGGGTCATGTGTGCACTGCACCTGCCCAGGAGCTCTCTGAATTCATGAATGAAACACACACACACACACACACACACACACACACACACACACTCACCACATATGCCAGCTAATTTTGATATGATTTAACTAGCTCAATGTCTGGACACTTCTAAACCTCCCCAAGGCTAGCACACACTTCCCTCTGGTGTTCCTGGATTAACACCCACTATATCTATATTTTATCTTTGTTGCTCTATTAACTTCTGGGCATCCCTGCCTTCATAGGGAGGCCTTCCCTTTCCACCCACATTGACGGACAGTTTTCCTCCTTGTAAATTTGATCCCTCTGGCTTCGCATCACGATGACTCTCCTACAGACCCTACTTTACCATGCAGATTCTGTGGTTCCTAATGAATCTTTTTCTTTTTTCTTTCTTTCTATTTTCACGAAGGGTTTTTAACAATGATCCTGTCTAGACCGCTTCATAGAGAGAAGTCTGACAGGGTTGTCACACAATAAGTGCATGAGAATGCTTGTCCTGGATTGTGCACACCAGACAGTAATAGCTCCACCCTTTCTCCTTCTCAGGTTCGTATTGAAGACTGCCTGCATCTGGGCTGCTGTGTGCAACGATGTCTTGAACATTGCATGCTCAGAAGCTAGACCTTAGGGACAGCATAAAACAATGCAAGTCGAGGGAAAACAAAGAATGTGTGAAGTATTTCAATTAGCTCTTTCTAGGATTCTCTAGGTAATTAGTAGAGAGGAAGTTTTAAAATTCTAAGTCAATCTTCATGAGATGAAGGAGCCGTGGTTCTCAGATATGTAGAAAAGAAGCAGAGCTGGAAGAAAAACATGAACTCAAAGGTCCAAGTCTAGCGTTAATTATTGTATTTTAATTTTTCCATTTATTTAAAAGTTCTTGGCGACGAGTTTATTATCTCTTTAACTTAGTTTCCAGATCATTTAATTTAACATTCCAGGAGAGGGTGGATCCGAACAGGCTGCAATGTTTCCTAGGGGACTTTATGGACTGAGAGGTGACCTCATGGGAGACATTCCCGTAGGAATGATGCTCACCATTAAACAGCGAGACAGCTGAGAAGACAGTGTGTCATTCTGGGGCACAGCTTGTCTTTACTCTGCTGTGAACTGGAATAAAATTAGAAAATGGCAGCATTAAGTGTTGACCTAGAAACATCGAAGAAAGGCTATTATTTCATTAGGATACATTCTCTGCCCGGAGTAAGTTTTATATGGTACAATAAGGAAGATGGACCCCATTACAGATATTTATTTAAACCGTTGGGGATAATAAGGAAGGATGCAGAATAAAATGGCAACCACTTCTGAGGAGTCAGCCAGCAGCGCTTTGTTTTATTTTCCCTGGGTGAGGACTTTGCCTAGAATAAAATGGATTTCCAAATAATCACTTCCGTTCCAAATGAGTTTACCTAGGAGGAAAAAGCTGTTAAGGTGTCAGTGTGGCCACCGCCCCCCCTTACCTGGGAATTACGATGAAATATTTACCAATCAAAGACCCCATTTCCAAAGGAGGCCTGTAAATTAATAACCCTGCTTCTAGAGCCTCGATTTGCAAACATATGCCAAATATTTGCCTTAAAAACCTCAAGTCCTCAAAATAGCAATTGTTTGCAGATAAGATTTCAAGGTCCAGAATGCTGTGTAAAGAAATATACCATCGGGCCACTTTGGAGATGTGAATCTGCAAAAATGTAATGTCTGAATTTGTACTTGTCTCAACATTCTGCGTGTGAATCAATTAGGCATTCTGAGTCCCCATTCTTGCTTTACATATGTAAATATGGTATTTTGTAGTTGTGGAATGTTTAGATAATTAGAGACTTAGACTGAGAAAATCAAATCTTTCTAAGGCATATTTGAAAAGCAGCAGGACTTTCTTTCTTTCTTTCTTTCTTTCTTTCTT
The DNA here is from genome assembly GCF_963924665.1 of Micromys minutus. Lineage (NCBI taxonomy): Eukaryota > Metazoa > Chordata > Mammalia > Rodentia > Muridae > Micromys > Micromys minutus. Next base: position 3,071,711 of record NC_137954.1, read on the forward strand.
TCTTTCTTTCTTTCTTTCTTTCTTTCTTTCTTTCATCTTTGTGGGTCTTTTGGGGTATGAGAAAAGCAATGCTCCTTTGGCCAGTTTAAATTATGTGCCTGACAACCTCTCAGGAGGACATGGCAGTTTGTATGTGGGAAGTAATGAGTCAGGGAGGAAAAATAAATGGTGATTAAGAAAGGAGAGTGAGATTAATGTGGAGAAATGTCAAGTGGTTCATAGCTGCCAAACATTTCTTCTGCTGGTTAGTTTCAGGGCCTTCGTGCTATGAGGAAAGCTTAGGTAAAAGGTTGATTTATTTAATATATATCTATTGTGTTCCTGATAGATGGCAGTTAGGTTCTGGAGTGAGGAAAGTGGGTGACGTTCAGGGCCAGTGGGGAGAGGCCCGAGTAAAGCTTGGAAGCCAGGAAAGAGCAGCTGCAGTGCTGATAGTCGGGGCAGTCACGACGCTGGGCTCCAATCTAGTAAGTGCCCTGTTAACCAAAGAACAAAGTCCCTTGGAATAGCACCCACCTCACAGGTTCCCACAGCTCCCACGCAGGGCTTAGGGCAACAGTCTTTGCTCAGAGAGTTGTTCTTCCACCAATAGTCTGGCAGTCTGTCCAGGTCTGGTGTTTCTAAAGCAGAGCTGGAACACTCATCGTATACATTAACCAAATTGCTTAGCTTCTCCCTGGCTCAAAACATGGGAGGGTGCAGTGGTGACAGAAAGCCCTTGGACGGTTCAGTGCCCTCCACACTGCGCCCACGCTTGTGAAAGACACAGGCACCAGTCGAATGAAAATGGTAAAAAATGTTCTCACTATACACTGAGCAGTGTAAGCTTTGTACAGACCCAGACTTCACACACTGGCCTGTGATCTGGCATGTGATCTGGTGTGTGATCTGGTGTGTGATCTGGTGTGTGATCTGATGTGTGATCTGGTGGGGAGGGTGGGTTTATTAGGGGAACGGTGGGAGAAGAGATTTACATGGGACTGGGGCTGCAAAAGAAGGTCTTTTATGGCTAGAATCCAGAGTAGTGGTCAAAATAGTATCCAGGAAAATAGATGTCAAGACATGACTCCCTCTTGGTTCCAGTCTGTGGACCTTGAGAAGGCAAGGGACGCTTAGCTTTCCACGTAGGGGACTTGGGCTCATTTTTAATTTTTAATTTTTTTTTGTGAGTCTATTGGACAGATTTACTCAATGGAAGTAGTTTGCTACAACAATACAGTTCAAACACAGGAAGATGGAATGTCAGGAGACTATTTTTCACTTCACCACATCCAGCCCTTCTCATACTTCCTGAGTGTGAAGGGCCAATTAAATAGCAAATTTCTTACAGTTCAACACAGTGCTTGTCTAGAGTATGGGCCACTTTTTCCTCACTGAGCTTGATGTAATCTCAGTATGTATTAGCCCGTAGTATACAATCTACACATGTAATGGGAGGGCACTGATGGCGTCTCAGTTAGGTTACTACTGTAACGAAACACCGTGGTTCAAACGCAAGCTGGGGACGACAGGGTTTATTTGGCTTATACTTCCACATCAGAGTCAACCACTGAAGAAAGGCAAGGCGGGAACTCAAACAGGGCAGGAACCTGGAGGCAGCAGCAGATACAGAGGCCACGGAGGGGCGCTGCTTACCAGCTTGTTTGTGGCTTTCTTATAGAATCCAGAACCACCTTCCAGGGGGTGGTCCCACCCACAATGGACCTGGCCCTTCCACATCAGTCACTAATTAAGAAACTGTCCTACCAGCTGGCCTATAGGCCAGTCTAATGGACGCATTTTCTTAACCAAGGCTCCCTTTATCCAGTAACTTGAGCTTGGGTCAAGTTGACCCAGAGCCAGCTAGCTCAGGAGATGGGGAAGCAGAAGAGGATTTCATAACTGAATAATTTAATGTCTTTCAAAACCACAATTATCTAAATCTTGGAGTATCTTTTTCTTTTTTCTTAAAAAATAAAATGTCACTGAAATTAGGGAGAATTCAGTGGGATCTTATCATGGAAAATCAGATTGCATGATTGAGTATCTTGTCTAAATTACCTGTCTTCAAAAAAAATGACCTAGTCTGAGAAAATATTTCAAACTTATTAAAGAATCCCGTATGTTCCTGAGTGTTTTGTGGTCTAAGTTCTGCTACCAAGACTTGTGTACTACCTAGCCCATGTCTATCTTTGTTTGGATGCTTTCTTTGTCTTGTTAGATTTAAAGCAGCAAGATATTACAGGAACTGAGTGCTTCATCCTCAGGGCTACACTGAGCAGCGGCAGGGTTGGTGCTTTTCCTCCAGGACAGCTGCATGTGGCCACAGGAGGACACAAGGGCTTCTTTCTCATCAACGAATCATAGAGCTCATAAGAGTGGACACAATACGTCTCCCTTCTGAGAGATACAGCCTCAGACATTCAAGCCTCGTACTTGAGCTTCTCAGCTCCGAGAAACATGATGACTGTGTGTGAGTTTTACAAACACAGTATCTGGTGTGCTGAGGCAGGAGCATGAATGGACTCACACAGTGTGCATGCTTTCTGTGACTATTTGGCCAGAGATTGGCTCTGGGGATGTGTCCTTTCACAAACATTCACTTCGAGTCCTTGTAGAGAGTCACACTCCTGGTCCCTCACCCCGCTTTTACCTTACCCTGCACAGGGGTGGAATTTCAGAGGAACTTACTTCTGTAAGACCAGGGCAGGGAAAGCCCAGGGAGATTTGCAGAATCACAATGAACTTATTTTCATATCATGTCTGCAATAAACTCATGCTTTTCCCTCTTAGTCTAACAGTGAATTTTGATTTCTAGGTAAGGATGTATGTGATATTTAACCTGTTTACTTAAAGTAAACAAGGGACCCAGAGACTCTCCCTGAGAAAACAAATCTGATTTGGTTTTGGTTTGACTGTGAAGATACTTAGCTGGTTAGGTCCCTGATAGACAGTTTCTGTTAATTTAATGAATGAGAACCCCAGCTCTGAGGACTTGGCATTTTTAAAGTATGTCCTAGCATAAAGATGTTGGCTAATAAATTCTTGATACTAATTGGAACTTATAGTAAAAAGTTGAGATCTCAACTTAAATTTGAGAAAGAATCTAGGACTCACATGCATTTTAGATTCATTTATCTTATGTATGAGTGTTCTGCCTGAGTGTACGTATGTGCACCACACGTGTGTGATAGAAATCACAAGGGGGTAGTGGAGAGCCCAGAATTAGAGCTTCAGCTGGTTGTGAAGCAACATTTGGATATGGGGAGTGGAACTCAGATCTTCTGCAAGAGCAAGTGCTCCTAACCACTGGGCCATCTCTCCGGCCGTTGATCCGGATCTTTATTTTGAACTGTTTTTGCTTTTGCTTTTTAGATCATGGATCTCAAACCTTAGCTCTTGGAAGTGTGAGATAATGCTGCAGCCCAGGAAGGAAGGGTGTCTTCTAACTTCTCACTAGAAGAAATGACTTAGCAATAGCTAAAGAATTCAAACAGTAAGAAACCAGGTTCCTGGAAGTTATACACATACACACACAAAAACACACATGCACTACACATATACACACACTCACACACACACTCACATACTCACACACTCACACTCATATACACACTCACACACACATACACACTCACACACACATACATACTCATACACACATGCACACATGCACATTCTCATATAAACTCACACACTCACACACACACACACACTCACACACACACACTCACACACACACATACACACTCACACACACATACATACTCACACACTCACACACACACACACACTCACACACACACACACTCACACACACACACACACACACACACACTAATGTAAATGTGTCAACAAACATGTTGTAGCTGTCCTACGGCTATTCTGGGGGCACATGATGGATCCCACCAGTTGTCCTCAATGACACCCTCACAGCATGGTGTTGTAGCTTGTTCATAAAGGGGTGTTTTTCAGAGCCCAAGAAGTAAACTTGTTATTCTGAATTTTAAACATACTCTGGAATTAGCACCAAGAGGAAAACAGCATTTCGACCTCATATTTATTACTCAGAGACCCATTTTCTTACTCTAAAGTGTAAGAGCTTCATTTGTAAGAGCTTTTGGAATGTCAGAAAGCATAAGAAAAACAATGTAGCAATGTGTTAACATTTAGTTGTGTATATTTCAATTCTTTTTCATGGTCAGAGCCTTTCTGTAACAATTTGCAGTTGCGACCTTCAGCTTCATACTGTCGCCTTGCCATTTTATTACATTTCCTAGCTTACCTCTTTCCTGCGCGTCTGTGTGTGTGTGTGTGTGCACATGCGTGTGCATCTGTACACACTGAGACTGGCTGAGGGCTTTGGCTATCTTTCCAGTAACTTTCTGCCTTACTTCCCTGAGACAGGGTTGTTGATGAACATGGCACATGGCTTGCTGTCTGGCTAGGGACCTTCCAGGGTCATTGTCCCCAACACACACTCCTGCCATTGTGAAATCTGCACCTATGCTTTTGAACGAATGATGGGGATTCAAACTTAGGTCCTCCTGCTTGTAGACCACAGTCTTACCCACGGAGACATCTCCCAGCCCCTAGAACATTATTTGTTTTGGTACGTATGCTGCCGCATGAGAAAGTTCTGATAAAATAAGTCCACATTTGAAGACTTGGACAAATGCACAGGCCCTTTCTGGAAAGAGAAACAAATCCCTGTACTTTTTACTGGGCTCATATATTATTTCATTATGTGCTCACTTAGAAACATTGTGTAGAAACAGAATAATAAGATAAATTCAAAGCCAAACCTACGCACTTAAATTTCAGATGTGAAGTCAGCATAGTTGACATTCTGACAGTCATTTGGGGTGGTGGCAGAGGTTTGGTAGCAGACTGTGTCTGCTGTACATTTGTCTTGGCTAAAAAAAAATCACTTGATTTTGACCCAAGGAAACAACCATTGTGTCATTGTCATTATATCTTCCAGTAACAAATTTGTATCACAAGAATAGTCCATTACCTTCCAGGGCAATCAGAAAATTGTACTTTAGACTATACTTTAGACTCAACCTTAAATGAAACTCTCACTGCATTTATTCTTCCTAGATACTAAGATGGCGGCTTCCATCAGGGCCCGTGTGACATTAACAGCCATTCACCAAGTGATGCCACGGTTTGGGCTGCTGCTGGGGAACTTGGAGCTCTTTGTGTTTGGACTTCTCGTCCCTCTTTTGACGCTACTGCCACTGTAAACAGAAGCCTGTGCAGTAAGGCCTCAGTGTAACTGAAGTGACTTGTCTCCTGATGATGTCATTGCCGTGAGATTTTAGAAGCATCGCCCTCAAAATCAATGACATTAGTTTAAAATCTAAACGCAACAAAACAAAACCCCTCCAAAATCCAGATCCTCAAGTATAGACTTTGGGATCCTTTACCAATTCTAAACTGGCAAGACTCTGATTCTCTGTATCTCGATATCTGGTGTAACCGTGTGTTACTGCTACATGGACAAAATATTATACATTAGTAGCTTAAAACAACAACAATTCTTCATCTTAGAGAAGAGGAGGAGTCAAATCATGGTGTAGCTAGAGCCTTTGCTCTTCGGGAGACACTGTAAGTAGTCTGCTTCCCCCATTAGCCTCCAGGGCAGCTCCAGAGCAGTGGTTCTTAACCTTCCTAAAGCTGTGGCCCTTCATGCTGTGGTGACCCTTAGCCTCGAAGTTCTTTTCATTACTATTTCAGAATGGCTATGAATCTTAGTCCCACAGCTGGAAACTGCCACAGCTGGGAACTGCCACAGCTAGAAACTGCCACAGCTGGGAACTGCCACAGCTGGGAACTGCCACAGCTGGAAACTGCCACAGCTGGGAACTGCCACAGCTGGGAACTCTAGCTGCTCTAGAGGCGGTTTACGTTCTTTGGTTTGGGGCTCTTCCTTTACTTCCAGGCATCTCTTCAACCTCTGTTTTCTGATCACCTTTTAGGGTTTAAAGTATCTGCTTGGCTCTTACGAGGACTTTTGTGATTACTCTGGTCACACCCAGAACAGCATCACTAAATCATTCCATCTCAAGTTCTTTAACCTAGACCCATCTGTGAAGTTCTTTGTGTCATGTAAAGTCACTTACAGGCTCCGGGGTTAAGGACGATGGCATGTTAGGGGAGGCCAATTGAATGTTCTCACATACAAGACAAGCCCAGCTGCCGGCTGTGCTCATCAGCCTAGTGCTGGAGCTCACAAGTCACAGAGCATCTTAAAACAGTTCCTCTGAATCTCACTCATGTACAGAGCACAGCTTTCTTGTCCGAGGATCAAAATGGCATTAGTTTTGTTGAAACTCTTTGCTGTTTGGTAACACAGATTAATTCATATTTTATTTTAATGTGATTTCCTGTTGTCTCTTTTGATGACATTGAGTGTCAAGAACACACAGAGGGTGATTGTAAGTACGTTGGTATATTAACACACCGAGGGGGCCGTCAGTTTATCTGGACCGATGGCTGTCACAGGTTTAGAGACCTGCAGCATGCAGCCTGTCTCTGCCATACCAGGAGACACTCAGAGGAGTGTTCCCAGAGGAACATGGCTACCAAACAAAACCTAGTCGTTTTGCTTAAGGCTATTGTTGTCTATTGAAGAGGACCATGGTGTGAGTGACATAAAAACCTTTCTAAATAGGTAAAAATGTGAAAGCCCTTTATAAAATGTTCTATTACACAATTTGCTACGTGCTATCTGGGAGAAAATTAAATTGTAGGCAATTAAAAATAAATCCACTAATCATGGTGAAGAAGGAAGATGTGCCAAGGGCTCCTTTATTCCCTGAGAGTTTGGCACCCTGGGGTCTGTGGTGATGGTAACAGAAATAGTCTAGAACGGTAAGATTGAGCACATGCTATAAAATGAGGAGGGTTTTATAGCGGCTAGATTTTATTTGCTTATAAAGCCTCCATCCTTTCTGCCTCTGAAGAACACTTGTTGCCACGTTAGAGCATCCAGACATAATATAAGGTAAACCCCGAGGAAATCATGCAAAATGCTTCTCCGAGGGCTCTGAAAGCCCAAGGTTTCTTTTCTCACTTAATGCAACTGGGGCTTTGCTTTCCCCGAACACGATAAAGTGTCTGTGGTTTTCCTCCCTGAGATCCGCAGAAGGCTGTTTTTAGCTGAGAGCTACTGCTTTGCCTATCACTGAAGTGCAGTTGTGTGCCTGGGAGAGAAGGCAGCTGGGGAGGAGGAAGGCAGAAGAGGAATGTAGGGAGCTCAGGGCTAGCAAGGCAATGTGCTAGGGATGTACTCACGGAGCAAGGGCAGCTGGGGGCAGGTGGATCAGGGTGGAGGGCTTTTGGCAATCTTTAGCCTCTAAAGTTCTTCCATTTGTTTGATATTCTAGGGAGATCAGATTTATTCCAACCGTTTCATTGATATTGCGAGGTTAAAAAAAATGTTTCCGTGTGTATAGCAATTAACAGTAGGCTCTGCAGAGTGGAATATTCCAGGATTTAGGAGACTGATAGACTTTTATTGGTTCCAGCCAGCAGATGGCGGTAGTGTACCATAAAAGAGCAGACGGGGTGCGCCTGCTGAAGCCGGGAGGTTCAGTTTTGTTTTGCTTTGTTATTTAAGCTCGACAATACCCATCCATATATCCTGTGGGCGCACAGTGTTTGAGCCTCGTCTAATCTTAAACTTGTTTTATGATGATATCATTATTTTTTACTGCTACAAATTAACTGTCGGTTTCAATGTACCCCATATTTCAGCTGCCTTGGGGGATCATCTTGTCAGTGGTGGCTTTCCAATTTTACGACTGAGATCAAGAGTGGTTCCTTAAAGGCACACGGGGAACAATGAAATGTGGGGCAGTGACCGTGGCCACTCCCGGAGGTGATCAGGAACAGCCCAGAAGGGCAAGCGAGCCACGAAGCCACAGCTCCGTTTGAAAAGTGACCGCCTTGACATTTGCTGAGCCACTCCTCTAGGTATGATCCTGGCTCGCCAGCCAGAGCGAAGTGGGGCTGAGAGTCCCAATATTATCTTACGGAGTTACGTTCAAACAGAAGGGGAAGAGGGATTCTAGGGCACGGATATCCGTGATGCACAGACGTTGTCTGCTTTCGCAGGGACCAGAAGCGCCCGCATTCAATCCCTTATTTATTCTCCCTTGAGTGGGATGCTTTTGGGGAGCCTACTGGGTGCTTGCCCTTGTGTGAAAAGTCCTTGTGAACTTACTGGTCAGAAGCTCTTGATTGCTGCCTAATCTTTCCCTGAGGCATAAGGGCAAAAGAGATTAGGATCCTCTTGATAGAGTTGGCAGAGCACCATTGATTGATGATAAACTTGAAGGAGAAAGGGGTCATATTCCAGCTTGCCCCAGTCAAAGATTTCCGACAGCAGCACACGGCTGTAGATCTATTACCAGCCAGCACACTGTCCGTAGCTGTGCAGAGGCAGGGACAAAGCCCAGAGGCCTCGAAAAGACCAGGCTGCTCCCGAAATGCTGGGGGATCAGAGTAAGTGTGGCTTACCTCCAAGCCAGCTGTCCTTAGCATAAAGGCTACTTTGGCTTCCTAAGCAATCTGTGGCCCTGTGACCCACTCATTTGTCCCCGCCCCACCTCCTGCACATTCATTTCCCTGGGCAATTGTTCTTAACCCTGCTTCTCCAAGCAAACCTAGAGTTACTTGAAGAATTTTCTTTTATGAGAATGCTTCTAGAGCTGGTTGTTTTTTTATTAGTAAAATAGAACAAGTCCAATATGAGCTAGGTCTCTTCCAGGTTGCGTGCGTGTGTGTGTGTGTGTGTGTGTGTGTGTGTGTGTGTGTGTGTGCTTGTGTATGTGTGTACACGTGTTTATATGTGTGCATGTGTGTATGTGTGTGCACATGTGTGCATGTGTGTACATGTGTATGTATGTGTAGGACAGATACCAGATGTCTTTCTCAATCACTTCTCCATCTTATTGTTTGAAACAGGCCTTTCACTAACTCTAGAACTCCTATTTTGGGCCAGAAGTCTCCAGGGCCGTCTGCCTCCCCAGTGCTGGGCTTACTGATGGATACTGTTGCTGGGCTCACTTACTGATGGACACTGTTGCTGGCCTCACTTCTGTCCCCATGGGTGCTGGGCAATCTGAACTCGACTGAGCCATCCCTCCAGCCCCAATTTTAATTTTTATGGCACTCTTTCTATCTAATACCTGAACTTCAGAGGTTGACGAATTGTCCCACGAAAGGCCAGATTGGAAACAAAAGCAGGATATTTGTGCTCCTCCCCAGGTGGTACTGTCTTTAAAGACATTGCTTGCTCTGTGGTTTTGGACAGATAGGACAGAGGAAGGCAGAAATCACAAGGTTTACACTGACATATCTGCAGATGTACCATAGAAGATTCAATATACAGAGGCTTCAAGGTTTCCAATGACTGGATATACAGAGGTTTGGGATATTGGGAGACAAAATCAGGAGAGTCTTTCTGGGGGTTTAGCCAACAGAGAGTGGCTGATTTATTCAGAGCCTGGGCTTCAGAGCTCCATTCAAATTGTGCTTTTCAAAGCACAGAGGAAAAGCACACTTAGAGCAGCTGTGCTGGGAAGACGTTGCCTGGATTCAGGGTGCAAAGGAAGCTAATGCACTGGCCCTTTGGTGTGTCAGACAAGGATGACAGCATCTTACAGCACAGACAGCCACAGGTGTTTATTTGGATGAGAAAGTGCACACACGGAGTGTGCACTGAAACACACAGAACACCAAACACAGTGCACATGGGCCGCTATTGATCCTTAGCGGAGATGTCCATGTCTGCCTCACAAACAAATATTACTCCCGAGACCACCTTTAACAGAACATTTAGTCAGACCTCCCCAGACTGCATTTACGAGCTCATTTCTGTCCTCTTTTCACTGGGTTGCAGACCAGGGAGCAATCCCCGGAGAATTTGCTAGAAGGTTTTCAGACAGCGCAGTAGGTTTCCATGCGAAGGCTGGGACTGCAGTGGAGGAGAGTCAGATATTGCAGGGAGTTAGAAGACGGAAGAGCAGGCAGATTAGGTAGTACCATTGGCTGCCGGGGGAGGCTGCCAACTGTCTAGAAGCAGCATTGTCAGACTGCCTGTGGACCCCAGTCCTGCTTCTCCATATGGAGATAATTCGGTCTATTGTGGATGTGGACACAGCCAAGTGTGGGGAACCACTTAGGGCAGTTTAAGAATCCGTTAGAATCATTAGATCTCCTCTGAGCTAGCCAGAATAATTAAATCTGTGTCCAAGTGGAGCTAGTTTAGCTGCCGATTCTAGATTTTACTTACCTTTCAAAAGAATTGAGAGGAAATTCTTATGCACAATTCACTCACAAATGCCTTCTAATGGTTCCATAAAAACATTCGACGCATCTCCGCTCGAAGTGGCTTCATATTTATGTTGCTGAAGGCTATTTTCAAAATGTATTGTGACTTTGTTTTAATCGTCTGTGAACTCAGGTTACTCACAGGACGGCTGGGAACTGAGCAGTCTGAGATTACAATATAAGTGATGTTTTAAAGAAATCAGACGGCGAACTTATTTGATTGCTCAAAGTTCTTGGTGCATTATCTGGATGGCCTGTCAATTTTTGTCTGCGTTAGTGTCAGAAGTTTTCAATTTCGAGTCCCTCCAGGGTAGGACTGATGTCATCTCCATCACACTGAGAGCTCCAGGCTCTTCATCCCAGAAGCATTTCTTGAGTGGCCATTATGAGGCTGGAATTCTCAGCTGGCGAAGAGAGTGCCTGCGTTTATAGAACAGCACAGGCCTCTGTGTGGTCATGTCCTGAGCATCAAAACAAACTCGCTCCTTTCTCCCCCATCTCTGTATCCTTCTACATCCCCTCTTCCTCCCTTCTTTCCTGCTTGCTTCCTCCATCTCGTGACACTGTGGAAGTAAGAGGGAGCAAAGACATGTTGATGTTTTTCAACCTTGAGCACTCCTTCCTAGTCTAAAGTTGGGTTAAATAAAGACCAATCAGTGCGGCCTACATTTGGTTGTATCCATTTATATTTTTCTTTTTCTTTCATCTTATTTTATTTGAGAAACACATCGCCTCTTCTAGATGACTATACCTCATATACTGCCTTCAAACATATTGCGTGATCAGCTTTGCAGTAACCAGTAATTGTATTCTAAGTCCCACGCTTTGCCACAAGTTGTTGGCCAAAAGTAATTTATTGGCATGTGGTTGCTATGTTGTTCCTGCCGTATGAGGCCATCCCCAATACAAGTCTCAGGGACTGCCAAGGGCTCTGCTCCTGAGATGTCAAGATCTTCCATTTGCCACATTTGCCACATTCACATAACCTCAAACACCCTGTGAGGTGAGAGTTTTCTTGTTTAAAGTTTTATTTTCCTATTGATGCAGAATATTTGACTGACATCTACTCTCTCACTAATCCTCAAAGTGAACTACACAGTCCTGCCAGTGCCACATGCAGGGCTCAGTAATTCTTAAGACCTGCTTCTTCTTCTTCTAAATTTATTTCATCCTATTTTATGTGAATTGACGTGGGGTTGTCAGATCCTCTGGAGCTGGAAATTGGTTCTAGATCGTCTGGAAGAGCAGCCAGTGTTCTTAACCACTGAGTCATCTCTCCAGTCCAAAAGCTGCTCTGTAATTCTGAATGCATTTGGACCATTGCTCCCATTTTTTTCTCCCCTTTGGCCTTAGACAACCTTTGCTCTCTCTTCTGTTTCTGTAAGTTTAACTCTGAAGATGGCTGCTGAAGGCCGTGCTGGCTCACTGTGAGACTAACTTATTCCACTAAGCAGGATGCCAGCAACTTCATCCTTTCTACCATAACCAGCAGAATTGTTTTCTCCCACTTCAGGTGGGATCATTTCTTCATTTTTCCCTATTTTTTTTTTTTTTTTGGTGTATGCACGCATGTGTGTTGGTGTATGCACGAATGTGTGTGTTGTGTATGACTATTCAGTTATATTTTGCATGTATGTGGAACACATAAGCATGTGTGTAGGTGCCTGTGGAAGCCTGCAGTGCATGCTGGGAATCATTGTCTCCCACTCTTCCCCTTTACCCAGGGAGTCAGGGGCCTCAGTCTAAGGAAGAGTTCGCTAACATGGCAGGCCTTCCTAGCTTGCCTCCCTGATCATCCGTGTCTGTTTTCTGAGGCTGGAGTTATAGGCAGGTTGCCATATCTCCCTGTCTTTTAAGTGGGTTTCTGGGGGAGTCTGAATTCTTGCTCTACATACAAGTGCTTTAATGACTGAGCCCTCCCCCCAGGTCCCAGGGTGAACAATTCCTCATTTCATACAAGAGCACACACAAATATCTGTTTATTTATCGGTGGCCATTTGTGTTGTTTTTACATTAATTTATGTTTTTGCATAACGCTGCAATGAACATTGGAGTGCGGATATCTCCTCTCTAGAATGAAAATGAGCTGGGGTCTATTTTTAATACCTATTTTAAATGAACAAACAGAAACATTGGGGGAGGTTTAAATATATTTAAGAAGCCACACAGCTAGTAAATATTCCAGCTGGGCTGCAGTCCCACACATGAGTTTGGGGCGCCTGTTCTGGAAGCGATAACACTCGAATACTTGAAATCTTAACAGTGCCTGGCACCTGTAAAAACAAAATAAATGTCTGCTAATTCTATTAACAAGGAGGCTGTGCCTCTGGCTTTAGGCTTTTGTCTACCTGCCTTTCATTTTCTTTGGTTGCATTTCTGCAGAGGTGAAATTTCTGTTACGAGAATGAACTCCTGCTTTTTGTAATTACACGCGGCTGCAATGTCTGCTGCTCCTTAAAGAGGTAATTCCTATTAGAGTTGATTTTGAGACCTAGAACTAACATTTTTCACCATTTCAGTAGGAAGTTCCCCATCTCTCCTCTATCTCTTTTACTTGTATTTCATAAATCCATCATTAATTCTCTCCAATCAAATAAAAGCAATAAAACAAAGTATCATTTTCTTGTACCAAAAAGAAAACAAAACAGTTGTCATTCATACTTTCAAACCAGAATTTTAATTCCCAGAGATAATATAGTAACTATTGAAATATGAACAAAACTGAACATGCCTGCCGCCCATGGGGAAGGTCCAAAGGCAGTTGTGACCGAGATTCACTGCGGAGTCCTGCTGTTAAGTAGTCCTGACCTTATCGGCTAAACACCAACAAGACACTGAAGAGTCCATGAGAGCTAATGACAACTTGCAGGTCTTGTGTGGCTTGCAGAGCAGAAGTCTGCTTCTAGACCTGGAGCACATTTCTCTAAGGATGTTGGCTGGGGCTGAGGAGGAGGAGTAAGACGAGGAGGAGGAGGTAGAGGTGAAGAGGGAGGAGGAAGAGGAGGAGGAAGAGGAGGAAGAGGAGGAGGTGGAGAAAAATGAGGAGGAGATGGTGGTGGTAGTAGAGGAGGAGGAGGTGAAGGAGAAGGAGAAAGAAGAGGAAAAGGAGGAGGAAGAGAAGGAGGAGGTAGAGAAGAAGGATGAGAAGGACGAGGAGGACGAAAAAGAAGAGGAGGAGGAAGCCAGACTGAGTTCTGTAAGAGCTCAGAACGGCCATGAAACCGGAAATGGATCCCCCACTCCCCTCTCACCCCGCCTTTCCAGGTAGTGACTTTTCACAGTGGAGAGCAGGCTGCAGCTTCTCCAGCACAGAGGGGGCAGCTTTTCTTATCTTAATGGTGTCTCAGTTTAGTGGAAAGTGGAATCCAGTCCACTGCCCACTCTGTTCCAGGGATGCTTTCCCCAAAATAGGAAATATATAATGTGTAGGCTGCGTGGCTAGAATTAGGTTGGATCAGTATGAGGCAGGGAGACTTGTTTGCTTCAGAAAAAAAAAAAAAAAAAAAAAAAAAAAAAAAGAAAGAAGAAAAAAAAAATCTCCCACTGCCTTAGGCTGGCTGCAGAATCCAGGACAAATATCTGGTCTCTGAGCTGTAGAAATTAAACTGTCTGTTGAAACTAGTGGGGATGACCCTCTCCCTGGACTCCCATGCCCTTTGAACAAATCCTTTTGTGATCAAATTGCCATTTCCAGTTAAGACTTGGAAGCCATTATATTTAATCTGGTGTCATTGATTAGGTCAGAGGAGGAAAAAATAGACTTTCTTATATAGGTAAATCTTTTATTTTCTTTTATGATAAATTAAAATATAAAACTGACAGCTCTCTAGATGACCAAGTGAAATTAATCACCCCAAAATGGAGAGGAGGAAAAGTCAGAAATCAGAAAAATATGTCTAAGGATTTTTTTTTAATTACCTGTGCAAATGTGTGTCTGTGTGTAGCATGCATGCCTCTGTGTATACACATGTGTGGTTGTATGCCAAATCAAAATGCCCGTCTGTGATAAGGCACTACGAAATGTATTTTTCTTTAGCCTTTTGGATTCTTATTTCCCATCTACCTGTTGGGTAATAAAAGCTTAGATTTGTTTTGATTGCCTCAGAACAACACAGAGCAACCATGAAACAGCACATCAGGCCAACTTTCCAGCACAAAGTCAGAGAGGTGAAAGGGGACCCCAGCCCCGGGGTGTGATTACAATTTCTGGTGCTCACCACTGAGAAACAGGGGGCCCACAACAGATACATGCATTTCATCCTGGGTGAAGGATTTTCACAAAACAGAGCTCATCACATGCAAATGACTGTTATACTTTAGAAAAGGCAACCTTTTTCTATGCCCCAAATCCCTCCATTGGAAACTTTATTCTTGCATTACAAAGAAATGCTCTCTGTGGTTTATAAAGTACAGTTCTTTTGCTTCACGTCCAATGTTAGCATTCTGCCTTATGCCTTTAACTTAATGGGTATTCTCAAAACTAGCAGCTATTCCCCTCATGCGGGAAGAAGGAATAATTCCAAATTAAGAGCACCAAAATAGGTTAAGGATACATTATGTCAGGGGCTGTAGATTGTTAATAAGCAACGGAAACACAAGTCATAGGGCACAATTCAATTAAGGGCAACTGGCTAAGATCGCCAGGCATTTCATCTCAATGACTTCACCTGTTGATGAACAGGTGACCCTCTCAGGCTGTCCAAAATCTGCCTGAACTCTGGATATGTTTCTAATTTATGAGTGAGTTGTCATTAGCAAGCTGGTAGGACTGTTCACCAGGTGGGGCTGTGGTGGATGCCGTGGGCATCTTGTGTGCAAACTCTAAGATCCATTTACTTCTTGTTGGCTGTGAATGTAGTGGGCCCTATATAAGGCAGATGTGGACCCTCCAAGGGCCATGTTTTCTTCTGCAGATATGAGTGTTGGCTTGTTAATGACCCATAAATGGCCTTTTCAAGGGAATGGCTGATGGAGGCTGTAGCTCCCAGGAGGTTATGATCCTCCCCCGATGAAGGGCTCCTAATGATTAATGGGCAGGGGCCTACCAATGGCTCCCTTGATAAAGGGATCAATAATTAATTTCATGGTGTGGAATCATGGGTCAGGTCAAGCCTAGCTTTGATATTGGACTCCATCCCTGCTCATCTCATCCTCTTGACTCTCCATTTCACACCTGCACCTTCAACTTTGGCTGGTTTCAGTGTACTTCAGGTGCTGTCCCTGCCTTAGGCTCTGGTCTGTGTATGCACTTACTGCACACCTCCGTTTGCATATGTGAAGAGGCCAGAGGTGGATGGCAGGCACCTTCTTCAACCGCTGACCTCTCTACCTTCTGAGACAGTCTTCCACCAAGCCTGAGCCTCAGCAGTCCTGAGTAAGAGCCGGGATGACAGATGTACACTCTGGTGTTTTATTGTGTATGCACTATTGATCTGATCAAACTCATGTTCCAATGATTCTGCAGCAAGCATTTTATCAACAGGAACGTCTCCCCAGGCCCCTGGGCTATGATTTTAGGGCACCAAGGTGTGAGATAGTGACTGACTTTGTCCTGATGAATTCAGAGAGACAAGACCATTATAAACTGGAGCTCAAGCAGAGTATAGCACGCCAAACTTCCCAAAGTGCTCAAGTCTGTTCTGTTGACTCTTAATAAGCCTTTGAAGGAGAAAAGTGATGTTCTGTTTCTGTGCAGCTTTACCCAGCAGCTAACGAAGAAAAGGCTGGCAGATAATCAAGTCACAAGGCTGGAAATTTAAACTCTGACTGATTCCCACCCCTGTACCCCAATTTTGCTAGTTGCCTAAAACTTGACTCTATTTATAGTAATCTTCTTAAAAACTTGGCTTTTCAAGCTACAACAATTTTCTGCTACAATAGGAGTAATTATTATGGCCTTCATATCTGATAGTCATCTGGGTGACACAGGAAACGATTTTCACTTGGGATGAAACCGACCATCCAAGTCTGAAATGATATCTATTTTCTGGACCCTCTGTAATTAGAAATGTGATTGTATAAATGTCTGAAAATCTGTTCTGTTTTAAAGAAATTGGCCTGGAGCCTGTTCCACTCAGGACACAAAATTAGCAGATTGTGAAGGTTTTCATGTGCTGCTACCAGCTAGTGGTGTGAGTGTGCTGAGTGAGCGTGGGGAGGTGAGTGTGGACTGAGTGAGTGTTGGGAGGTGAGTGTGGACTGAGTGAGTGTGGGGAGGTGAGTGTGGACTGAGTGAGTGTGGGGAGGTGAGTATGGGCTGAGTGAGCGTGGGGAGGTGAGTGTGGACTGAGTGAGTGTGGGGAGGTGAGTGTGGACTGAGTGAGCGTGGGGAGGTGACTGTGGGCTGAGTGAGTGTGCGCTGGGTCAGCGTGAGGAGAATGGCGATTCTAGCTGACAGACGGGGCATTTCCTGGAGGAAATGTTGTCTTGACCTCACTGTTAGGAAAAAGGAGCAGAGAGGGGATGAAAGAACCTCAGGCTGGAAATGTATTAAAGACGTCGTTATTTCTGTAGATGTGTGTATGGAGGTGTGTGCTGGGGGTGAGTAGCTACACAGTGAAGGATTGGAACGATTTACACACTTGATAGCTGTGCTCTGTGGCCAGCCTGGTGTCCGTAGTGAGGCACTCGGTTGGGTATTACTGATTCTACTCCATCAGTCTAGAGGAATCGGCTCTTCATTTCCACTCTGCTATTGCTTACTTATAATCAATGCCGTCTAATTAACTCTGAAACACCCTTCAACAGGAAGCAGGTGCTTTCTGTTTTCCTATTTAGACATTTGATGCTCATTTTAGTCTGATTTCTTCGTGTTTAGAGGTGATTTTTCCTGGATTTGTGGGATGTGAAGATAGCATTTGATCTTTGAATAAGATGCATCTATTTGAGGGTCAGTGCTGAAAAGTCAGAAAATTGCTTTTAATTTTATGTAATTTGTGGTTTATTTTCAAGAGTCACAGAATTGCACATTCTGAGACTATTTTCCCAGGGATTCCATTTCTAAATGGCCTCTACCTTCTACAGGAAGATGAATACAAAAGGCTTGAAACTTGCCGAGTAGTGTGACAAAAGTCAAGCTAATTTGTGTCAGTTGCTAATGTCTTTTTTGTTCAAATTTCTTTCATATCTTTACATGATCCTCAGAGCATTGACCAGGTTGGTGTCTAAGCCACATTTCCCGAGGATGTGACAGATTGCCAAAAAAATAATAAAAATAAAAAGAAAAGAAATGGAGAAATTATCTTGGCTCATAGCTTTGGAGGCAACAGTTTGTCTTTCAGGGACAGTGGTAGCATAACATGGGGAAGGGACATGTACTGAGGATACTGACTTCATGGAGAACAGTAAGGACAGAGATGGGGAATGGAAGAGAGGAGAAGGAGGAGGGGAAAAAAGAGGAAGGAGGCAGGCAGGCAGGTGGGTAGACAGGGGCAGATTAGTTCTAAGGACTTATCTCCAGCAACCCCCATCCTCCAGCTATATCCCAGCCCCTAAACAACCTTTTAAAACACTACCACTAGCTCAGACGAACTCTTCAACAAAGTACCTGTGCACAACAGGCTATAATTCAAATCATAACAGACAGTTTAAGATGTTTCCTTGAAGCTAGAGATAGGACTGAAGGAGCTGACAGGGTCTGCAACCCCATGGGGAGAACAAAATGATCAACTAACCAAACCCACCACAGCTCCCAGGGACTAAAACACCAACCAATGAGTTCGCACGGAGAGACCCATGGCTCCAGGTGCATATGCAGCAGAGGATGTCATTGTCTGGTATCAATGTGAGAGGCCTTTGGTCCAGTGAAGGCTTGTTTTCCCAGTGTAGGGGAGTGCCAAGGTGCTGAGGTGGAGAGGGAGGTTGGGAGAGGGAATACCTTCATGGAGGCAACGGGAGGGGGAGGGGGATGGGTTGGGGGAAGGGGAATAACATTTGAAATGTAGATACAGAGAATATCCAATAAAAAAAGGAAAAAAAATGCAACATTTGCTGGTTAAAAAACAAAACGTGTTTCCTTGATAGTTGGGTCTTTTCTGTTACCATTTGGTACGAGAAAAGCAATACCCCGGGAACAGCGTCTCTTCATAAAAAATTCAAGTGACCATTAGAGAGCTTAAATTATTCTCCACATGTTATCCCTGTGCTATCTCCATCTAAGCAATGACATCGGCTCAAGTCTCAGGAAACAAGACACGTGGCCCTACCAAAATGGTTTTCCTTCACTTTTACTATGAGATGCACTTGGGAATATGCATTTTAGTCTCAAATATACTGTGGTGTAACCACAATATTTTGTTCTTTACAGGAAATTTTATTGGCATTTGGAAGTTTTAAATCCCAGGAGAATAGTTTTTGACTTTGATTATCACAAGAATCTTTAAGTGTATTTGTAGGGTATGTGTGTGCGGTGTATGTAGGGTGTTATATGTGGTGTGCATATGAGTGTGAGTGAGTATAATGTGTGTGTGTTTATATGTGTGGTGTGTGGTGTGGGTGTATAATCTCAGGCACTACTCTTCAGAAATTGCCCACTTTTTTTTTTTTTTTTTTTTTTTTGGTAAAGCCTGTATTTACCAGGTATCCAGGGTAAAGCCTATATTTACCAGGTATCCAGGGTAAAGCCTGTATTTACCAGGTACCCAGGCTACTGGCCAGTGAGCTCCAAGCCACCACCCAGCTCCATCATCCCAGTGCTAGGGCCCCTGTGTGCTGCTTACACTGCATCTTCTCATGTGCACTCTAGGACTTGAACTTGGAGCCTTGAGTTTTCTATGCAAACCCTTTGCCGCTTGAGTGAGCTACAACACCCTGGGAGGGCCTTTTGTAGAGTTAGAACCTGGCCAAATAAAATAAATAAACAAAAAGAAAATCAATGGCTGAGAATAACAAGGATACTTGTGCAGTGTATACTTATGAAGTCTTTATAACACTTTTATTAAACCACTCTGAGTTGCTTTAAAAATTTAATTCTTTCTTGATTTTCTTTCCCTACTTGTTTATTTGTTTTTTGCTCATTTCAAAAAAAAAATTAACTATAGTTCTTTGAACAGAAAGTAGTTAGCTAGTAACTCTGACCTCTTTTTGTTGTTTGACTAAGCAATCATTAAATTACCCTGACAGTTTAAGTCATTAGGGAGACTAATCACTTTTGAATAATTAACTACATATATAATGTATATGTAATATATAATATATTTAAATATATAACCACACACACACACACACACACACACACACACACACACATGGGTGATAAACAGAAAAGGAGCCTGGAAGTTTTCACATACAGTTACACTTTGATTGCCTATCAAAAACCACAGAGACAAATCCATGAGGCATTTCCACAATAACATATATACATTATTAGCATACATTTATTTTTATCTTATAGAAGATTTCATCTACGATGGAAAGTTTCAAGATAGATACCAAACAAAATTGATTTTTGTTCTCTGATTTTTCCAATTAATTAATGACATAGTAAGCCATTCAGAAATGCTCTGTCAGTCTAAAAATAAGAACTTTAGTTGTCTTTATTTCAGTGAGTAGACCACAAACTGGAGAATTACAACTTCTTTTTTTTTTAAAAGAGAAGAAAGTAGCAGATGATAGAAACAAACCTCAAACAGTAAGAAAGTCTCTTGAAAATGTCTTTGCAAACACAGAATGGAATGTATTTAATGTAAATAGAGTATAGATTATTTGCTAAATTAAACTGCAAAGATTTTCAAGTCTTGCAGCTGCACTGAGAAAGGCTACAGCTGTATACACACGTGGGGAACTTTCTTACTAACCTGGCCTGGAAGTTTTCCTCAGCCTCATTTTTAGGACATGCAAGGCCTTCAGGAGATTTTCTTTTGAGGCAATGGTCTAGATAAACAATTTGATTTTCAAAGTGTTATAAAGTTTACACACCTATTTGAGGTGCCATAATTTCCTTGGTAGCACCTGATAAAGTGGAGTGTTTACATATGTATGTATTTTGATTGTTACAGGGAAGGTGAATTATTCACTAACCAGGGTTCCTGGCTATTTTCCCATCCCCAGCTGTGAGAAGGAGGTAGCATTGCTCCCCATGACACCATGGCTCTTCAGAGTCGACTTGTACTGAAGGCATATAGAGCTTCTGTCTTTAACTCTGACATTAATACTGGTTGCACTGCCAAATGTGAACCGGTGTCATTCAACCGTGACACCCAATAACTACCAGCTTTTTGTGACTGCCTCTGGAGTTGGTGTAGTGCTTTGTTGACGATGACCTCATATGTAAATTTTGTCCAGCCTGTGCAGTGCATATCGAATTCCAACAGTGTCTTCCTTTGACCTCTTCAGGTGGTATCTGCTGCATTCTTAGCATATGATCTCCTTTAGTGTTGACTTAACATTTACCTTCCTCCGCTCTACCCAGAGAAGGGATAGGTGAGGCACCCTTGGAAGACATGAAATGCTGTCCAGGTCAGCATGGTGCAGACTCATCACATAACCCAAGACAGGAGTCTACATGTTTCTAAAGAGTTTGTGGGCATAGAAAGCAAAGGTCTGTCAACAAGATGTGCAAGGCTGATGCTGCCTGACATATGCTGTGCAGACCGTGCAGGGTCCACGTGACAACTGTAGATGAAGGACACTGGCTACTGCCCTGCTCCCGGGGGGAATAGACTAGAGTGGATATGATCGTCTAAAGAGCTGATATTCTAGCCTATAGATGTAGCTCAAGAGTAGAAAACATCAGTTATGAATTTGCCCTGTGCAGGTATAAATGGCTGTCATCCCAAATTAGCATGTGAGCCTCGTGTTAGAGACGCCGAATCATTCAATCATTTACCCTCTCTTGGAAGAAATACTATGCTAACTGGCATAGTTTCTCTCTGGGGGGATGCTTGCTTCCCCTATGTATTATGTAGAGGCTTAGAGAATGCTCAGCAGAGAAGTGGAAGAAAGAGCCTGGTCTGATGTAAGGCATCCTGTCCAGATGGTTTTGCTAGAGAGGCTGCGCCCAGGCACAGGGATGTGTACCTCCTGGAAGATGAGTCAAGGCATCGGGTATTTTATGTAGCTTTTCTGTTCTGTCCGTCTCAATAGCAACTACCTCACATAGTCCAGAGGCATCTTGTTAAGCTGTCGCTGGGTACCTTCTAATGCTCCTTCCCTGATGTCCTAGTTGGGCAAACTTCAGAGATGTGCTTTCTCTCTACAACGGAGGGCTGCAATTTTAAGAGTGCATAGCCACATCCTTAAGGCATTAGCATGAGTTCGGAAGCGTTAACATGGTGTATAAGAGCTTTCTCAGCCTCACAGCAGCGGACTGAGCTCTGGGGAGAGCAGTCAGCTCATGGGCTGTACACCAGGTAAACCCACATGGAAGCTGAGGGGGTTATCATTACCTACGGTGCTCATATGAATTGATGAAAGTGGGCAGCTTGTCACTTCAGGGGAAAAATGGAACCCGGGAATTTTACTGGAGCACTAGGAGCTATGAATTATGACTAGTAATGTAAACCTATTTTTTAAAGTCTAGTCCTAGTCAGAACAATGGAAGTAGTGTCTGTCTCCTCATCTCTTTGCTCACACAAGAAACAGATAAGAGAGCATTGGTATTCCAAAGCCATAGATCAAACTCCGAGCTTAAGACTTTTAGAATGGCAATAATTAGAAAGACATGCACCTTTTGTGGAAAAGTTAATACTTATTATTTCTTCTGTGTTGCTATGGAGAGATGTAATGATCGGGCATGGAATGCTGTCCCTGCTCTGAAGCCAAGATGAACTCCAGGTCTTATTTCAATTTTAATCTGATTTATTTTGCTTTCTTATTTTCCTCTCCCTCCTTCTTCATCCTTCTTTTCTCCTTCTCTTTTTGGTGCTCTTTCCAAATCCTCTTGAAACTCTATTGGGTCTAAATAGATCACTTCCTTTATGGGTAGTTACTTCAACTTGCTCTTTGAGAGTGAAATTAATTGACTCTCCCTCACAGCAGAGACTCCTGGAGAATCCATTTGTCCTACGAGAAGTAGGCGTCTCGGGCAGAACAATGGATCTGATGTAAGATCTGTTATGATTTAAAAATTTTTGGGGATAATCATCTGTCTTTGTTTCAGGGATGATTCATTGCTGATGTCTAAGGAGTCCAAGCTCCACTTGTATGTAACTGTGACAGTGCTACAGATTCAAATTGTCACTAAGGAAAGGTATGGGGGATTAAAAGAAATATGATTCTATTGGTTGGCCATTTAAATTTAAAGAGGAAATAAGGAGGTAAATATGCATCTTTTATGATTTGTTTTCTTGGACAGACTCATAAGAACACTGTTGACTGTGCTTATCACTGGAGTGTGTAGGTGTGCTGGGGTGGGAGATAGCTCAGTAGATAACAGAGAACACTTGTTAATTCTGTAAGCAGAAAGACCAGAGGACCTGAGTTTGAATTCCTAGGTAAAGGTCAGGTGTGTCTGCATGTGCCTATGAGCCTAGCATTGGAGGCTGAAACCGAAGTTTCCAAGAACTCTTCGACCCCCACCTCGGACAGGCTTTGATCAAGTGGAAAGAGCATAGGCAGTAGGGCAGATATCTATAGAGAAGCACATCCCATGGCGTGGTCGGGGGTAAGTATCTGTTCCTTCAACCTCCATACACAAACACACATGACACAAACACATCAACCTCCATACACAAACACACATGACACAAACACATCAACCTCCATACACAAACACACCTGACACAAACACATGGGACACAAACACCTGACACAAACACATCAACCTCTATACACAAACACAGGATTTACTTTGGCTCACAGTTTTACAAGTTTTACAGAGTTCATCATGGTGGGGAGGAAACAGGAAAAACGGTGAGAGAGGAAGGATCACACAGCCCCGAAGGCTGTACTTCAGCGAGCACTTCTCATAGGCCACACTTCCTACCTTTCAGAGCCTCTCAATAGGTAATTAAGAGATGGTGCCGTACATTTGACTTTCAGGATCTATGTTTGGAAGCATCTCTACTAACACATGGGCACTTCTCTCCTAGGTGTCTTTCAATCCAATCAAGTAGAGAGCTAAGATTAGTATCATGACAGAGTTGGAAGAACGGGGTTTAAACAACTTAATCCCCATTAGCACATCGTTGGGTCACATTATTCGGGATCCCACTATGTTATTTTATGGATTCAGTGAAATTCTCAGATTTCCCTGCATCTCACAGAACGTACCACACATAACACCTGGTCTATGTGTAAACCAATGTTTGGTCAAGAGATTATGTAACAGTTTGAGAGAGACGATCTTTCGGGCCTGGCTTAAAGAGGAGACTTTTAAAGCCATGTGATTCTCTCTGATCAATGAAAAAAGATGAAGACAGAGATTCAAAGCATGGAATGGGCTGGATGCGCCGTCGTTTGCTTGCGGGTGGAGATGTGGTTAGGGATTTGGGCTGCATCCAGGGGTGAAGACTATTCCCCAGATACCCAGCAGAGGAACAGAGCAAACAGCCTACCCATGCAGGGATCTGAACACTGCTGAGGTCAGACACTGACACGCCACTTTCAGTCTCAGATGCCTTGATCTGGGAAACCAGTCACACCATACACATTTCTGCCCCGCAGGATTGTGAGCTAATAAACAAAAGCTGTGTGTTGTTACTCTTGCACACAAACAGAAAAGTAACAGATTTCTGTAATCTTTGTGTCTAGGAAAATCAACACAGTAAGGCTTAGCAGAAAAGTGAAATTATATTTCTCTACCTACTTCATATCATTTAATTAAATTAAAAACAATAAATATAATTTTTAAAACTAACAAGGATAACTTAGTGTATGGAGAACTCAAACCCCATCAGAGTTAGGTGTAAGGTATAATATCTAAGGAAGTGGTATTTTCTCATTAATTTCCATTTAATAGTTTCATTTACTTATTGCTGTCATCCTAGCAAACATATTATACAGCACTATGAAATACCAGTGCATTTCATGAGGGAAAATTCCAAAAGTTAAATATGGGTGCACACAGGAACACACACACACACACACACACACACACACACACACACACCTGTGGCATGGTATATGAGCTAGCAGTCTATGTCAGACATGCCGTGACCCAGGGTTCGGAAGGTCACACCTGTTGGCTTCACCACCATCCACTCTGTGAACTCAGCTCCTCCCTTGGGTCTTAGCACATAGTCTGTGCTAAGTACCAGCCTGTCAGCCGAGACAAATGGACACACTTGCTGTCAGCACTGTCTTTTAACGACTCTATAGGTTCTTCCCACTCAGTCTGTCCTATGATCTGGTTTCACTACTTTAGAGCAATGAAACTTCCCATTAATACAGTTTTCCTTTGAAAATCCAACCATTTCCACCCACCAAGGTTTAGCTTCCTTCCCTCCCTAGTCTCACTATTTACACAATCTATTATGGTGTCAATGGTTATGGCCTGGGGTACACATGTGGGAGCCTATGAACTAACTGCATTAGGAGGAGGAGCCTTTTAGGGGTGATTAGACCAGGAGGGCTCCATCCACCTGAGTGGGAATAATGTCTGAGGTCTTCCATCATAAGCCAGAAAGTGAGGACTTTAAAGTTTCTCCGTCTGCTGGTTCCCCATCCTTGGGTTTCTTTGCCTTTAGAATTCTAAGGAATAAATCTCTGTTGTCTATGAGCCACCATGTTTCTGGAAGGTCTGAGACAGTAACCTTCAGAATTAAGCTCCACTCGGTGCTCGACTGACTAGATGAACACTGGTTCTGCTAGCCCAAGCAGCACTTCTCGAGTCCTGATCTTTGCTACAGCAAGTTCACACACCCTTCACAGGAACTTCTCAGCTCTTCATCAGTCTAGAGACAGAGCATCACTGGGTGGCGTGAACAACACAGGGCTTGATGAAAATGCCTGATAAATAGGATTAATGTTAACAAATAAAATAAAGTATGTGTTGAAAACTGCTTCTAGCAAATCAGTATTCTTTGTTGTTACAGGGTAATTCATGCTTAACTAATTTCCTTTTCCCTTTGTAAAGTCCAGCTCCGAGGTAGTTGGGAAGGCAACCCCAGCGACTGAGAACAAAGAACAATGACAAGTACAACCATGAATGCTTTAGTTCTCATTGCCGACGTGAAATCCCTGACCCGAGCAGGTAAAGAGTTAGTTACTTAGGTTCAAAGTCTCAGAGGTCCATTGTCCTTGGCTTTATTAATTCGAGACCCCAGTGAAGCAGAACCTAAATGCATCAGGAGACACCCACTTTATGATGAGGAAAACAGGGATAACCTCTACAGCGCTGGTTCTCACCCTTCTTAATGCTGGGACCCTTTAACACAGTTCTTTATGTTGAGGGGACACCCAACCAAAACACTAAACTTTGCTGCTACTTCATAACTGCAATTTTGCTACTGTTATGAATCACGGTATAAATATCTGAATTTTCTTATGGTTTTAAGTGACCTCTGTGAAGGGGTCATTTTATGTCCACTGAAGGGGTTGCTACCCACTAGGTGATACATGGCTCTAAGCCATTCGTCAAAGTGCCTGTTTCCTCCACCTCCCCAAAAGTGCCATGATCTGGGATCCAATCCTTGAACACACGAGGCTTTGCTTTGGGGGCACATTTCATAATCAAACCACAGCAGTGGACTAAGTATACTAAATTATAACCAATATACTTCATGTGCTTTCTGAACTTAACTTCGGGCCCAGTCCCCTAAGCAGTGATACTGTGTATCTCCACGAATCCTAGAGTGGGTACTGCTTTTTTTTTTTTTTTTTTTTTTTTTGATCTATTTAGAAACTTGGGATTATTTATTTAAAGGCCTTAGGAAATTTAACTAACCAAGTAGGGCTTATTCACTAGACTATTTCCTCTATGTCCTTAGGGTTATGAGGATAATCACCATGCAAATAGCCCTCAGAGACCCAGCTCATCCTTGCCCTTCCTCAGAACTACAAGTGGTTGAAAGCATAAAAGGTTTCTTTTTAACAAAGGACATCATGACCCTGTGCTAAATCCGTATCAGTTTCTTTCTCCAGCTCTGGGTTTTGAAGGCTCAATTTAGCATCCAAAAAAATTGAGGCATGTTCTTCCCCTTCTGCAGCTCATTATCAACAGCGGAGGGTTGAAGAACAAATGTTGGCTGGCAGTTCACCATGATGCATGACGGGGCAGAACACAGACTTGCTTTTTGTCACATATAGGCTCTCCAAGTTATTGACAGAGCAGATATTTTTCAAGTGAAATACCAACAGGAGAGAATCTCCCCATGTTTAGTAAACCAAGTCTATTCATCCCTGACATCTGGGGATGCCGCAAGGTAACTCACACATGTCCAGCGATGTTGATGACAAAGGACAATGTCTTCTCACTAATGAACATGTAATCACTCCAGTGTAATTGGTTTCTGCTCCCTTATCCCATCAAATGAACACCAAGAAGAGCAACGTTTTAATGCATCCAGAAGGCAGCAATAGGGAATGATCTTCAAAGATCCAGCAGGAGCCACTTCCTGCTTTATGTTCCCTACGAAGGTTTTATTTTACTTTATTTTATTTTATTTTTGTGCTCTTAAGGCAAATATGATTTCATTGCTAGCTTTCTCTTCTGGTTTTTATAGCCTTCAGGAAAGCGCAAAGAACCCCAGAGCCTTCCTCTCTAGAGATCAAGAGTCAGAAATTGATGGTCTGTGCCTGGACCTCATCCAGCCAACAAGTATTGATATTTGGTATGTACAGTGTGCAGCTGCTTGAAATCATCTGAACTACTTGCCAAAAATTAAAAGCATTATACAGAAACCCAAATGTTGGCTCTTTCAACCATGAGTCTAACTCTTGGCATCGGTGGCCTGGTTTTCCACGTGGCAACTGGAGTTGAGTAGCCTCTGTGGCTTGTGGGACCCCTTTGTGGGAGTTAGGGAAAGGCATGCCTCCCGGCATACACGTTGTAAGCGTGCCTCATCAGGAAGCCCACGTGTAATGACTTTGCCACCAGTGGCACTACCTGTCTGAGCCCTTTAGATAGTTACTCCTGTGACCGCTGCCAAAGCCTTTGGAGGGAGTTGCTGCCTACAGCATACACCTTGATGAATGAGCGCTGGCCTAGAGGCGTTTCTTTGATTTTTTTTTTTTTCCCATAGAAATGGAGGTTCAAGCATTTGTCTGACCTAGTCCTGTGTTTTCCTGAGAAGAAAGCTTCACAGTAGTGTAGAAATTACATTCACCAGAAGGGCTGCATACTGTCATGGCCCCTCCCCCATGGCCTGTCCCCTCCCCTCCAAACTCTTCTTTCATAGTCTGTGCTAATTTTGCTCGGTTTTCCGTTTCATTTTGTTTTGTTGTTGTTGTTAGCCCTCCGGAAGGGTAGAGGATTTCCACCACATAAGTTTGAGATCGACCTCGTGAGCCATCTTTGAATGAGCAACTTGCAGGATCTATGTGTTGACAACTCGCGTCTGTTAAACCCGGCCCCAAAGTGGGGCCACGTATCCCCGGATAATGGCTGACTCTAGGAACCCAAGGAGCTCCCCCGAGGCCTCCACACACCTGAGAATGGCTTCTTCTATGGTTTTCTAAAGCCCGCCGGGTCTGCATGCTTTCTGAAGCACTGGAGTGATAACCCTGAAGATCTTTCATGGAGTGCAGCTGTCTTTGATGCTGTAGGGTTGATACGGTGACGTGAGTGGCAGACCAGCTGAGCGCTTGCTTACACAGCACATCATTGTTTAGGTTTGGTCTGTTGTTATGTAATTCCGGTTACCCTAGGATGAGGAGATCCTCTCACGTGCCAGGAGACGCTATGAAACTTATTCCTTAATTTGAAACTACTGTTTGAATGAAGATGCCTACTGCCTGTAGCTGGGCCGAAGAGAGGTGGGCAGGGTCTCGGTTTCCAGGCTTGGCATCTGAGGAGGACTCCAAGGACAGAGAGTGAAGGGGAGAGGAAACCATGGGATAGACGGGTCCTGAGAACACAGGCTAAGGGGGCATGTCCCAGGTGGAACATGGAGTCGTGGCTCAGGGTTATTGGCAGGGAAGTAAGAAGATAGCTTAGAGGGTAGATATCTGTCCAGCTCTAACGCTGTCTAAGGCTTATTATAAATATAAAAGTCTTGTATCTTTTTATCGGGGAACTACATGATCTAAGGCAGGACAGAAACCCCCAATTAGTATTAAATATTTACCACAACAATTCATAGGAGCAAGCACAATTCCATCACAGCAGGAAGGGTTCAGATTGTGATTGGACACTGACACTATTTAGTGGCTAGTGGTGATGTTAACTTGGGCAAGTCACTTGACTATAGCCCTCAAACAAACGGCAGTTCATCCATGCTTCTGTGCCAGTGAGCTCGGCCGTGGGTCAAAACTTACCACAGAAAGAAAACAAGTATTAAAATGTAGAGACTTTTTTTTTTTTTTTTTTTTGGTTTCTAGATCCTAAACAATTTGGTATAACAATTCTTGTGTGAAATGTGTGTATTGTTAAGGCTTGAGAGATGGCTCAGCAGTTAAAGGTGCTTACTGCTTTTACAGAAGGCCCAGGTTCAGTTGCCAGCACCCACACAGGCTGCTTAAAACACCCCTAACTTCAATTCTAGGGGATCCACTCTCCTTTGCTTCCCCCAGGCACCTGCAGACTTGTGGTACTGTAAAACCAGCACAGGCACACGTACTCGCAAATAAAAAGAGATAAAATTTAAA
Organism: Micromys minutus; assembly: GCF_963924665.1. Lineage (NCBI taxonomy): Eukaryota > Metazoa > Chordata > Mammalia > Rodentia > Muridae > Micromys > Micromys minutus. The sequence continues at coordinate 3,100,718 of NC_137954.1, forward strand.
AACGAGTGTGCTGTATTAGAGAGTAGTGATCCAGAGGGAATTTGAAGCATCTGGGAGGAAGTTCCTATGTTATATGCAGATGGTGTGCCACTTTATAACATTCTTGGTACCCACAAGATGGAGAGGCTGGGGTGTTCTCTACACATCTGAGAGACACAACATCTACGTGTTCAAATGAGAATGCTGTGAATGTTTACAAATCTACGGAGTCCCTCCTCTTTACTGTATCAGCTGGAGTAAATTAATCACAAATGTCTCACGTTCTTACTCCTCTAAAGCAGAAGAAAACCCTTGCTTTCCCAGAAGGATCGGGAATAAGTGGGGTCATGCTTGTTCTAGGTTCACAAAATTGCTAGACATTGGGGTGCTCAACCCGAAGTCAAGGAAACTATATATATATATATATTCATATATATATATGAAACCCAAAAAACTCTTGGTTCTTTCCTTTCAGTGTTGTGTACTGCACAAAGCACTTTACAAATTCCAGCAAATGAAAGGTAGTAATGGCTGCTTTGCTATACAAATATTTAACAAATTGATTTTTGCCGTGGAAAGTATATAAATATATGAACATCAAGCCATTTGCTGAAGGTGTGAGTTCTTAACTGGGGGCAGTTTGTGCTCAGAGTTAAAAACAATTTCTGAGTTTCAAAGACTGCCAGACAACGCAATGGTTAAAATAAAGACCAAAGTATCTGTCGTGGTGTGATTCTACCTGTTCCTATTAGGAAGGAGTAGCTGTAGGACTCTTCCTCTGCACACTGGGTCAGCTGCACACAAAGGCCGCAGTGCCAATTTCGTCGACAGTGCGTTGTGCCGTGCTGGAGTCCTGGGTTTTAGGGAAGGACTTTCGGTTGCTATGGAACTCTTAATAACGATTTCTGCCTGGACCTCCATTTTTCATACTCCCAATCTCCAATATAAAATCACTTAGATTTGGGCTGTAGGGCAGTAAACAAACTTCCGAGCAGGAATTAACTGGGCTCGGGCATTAGTGTCTTAATGTAGGGAATGACTTTCATTCTAACCTTTACTAACCACTGGTCGCTTAGCTGTGGAGGAGTCTCTATTTTCTTACAGTGGATGGAATCATACAAAGCCCAGAACTCACAGGGAGGGGCACTGCCTGAGGCTTTCGGCAGAAAATTAGTCCTGAAAAAGTATGAGTTTATGCAGAATGAATTTCTATTACCAGTCTGCTTTTACCTTCACGTAAAATAAAAGGAACTGGATAAATTAATCAAAAGCTGGGTTCTTAAGTCAGAGAAGATATTCCTGTTGAATTATCTTTAAATGTAAAGGAAACAAATCTTGCAGAAAAATAACATTTTTTTTTTTTTGCTAGTTTGTGTGTGTGAGATCTGAGATCCATGAGTCCAACTCCTGAATCATGTTTCTAAGATACAGATCTCAGTCCTTATTAATGTGTAACTGATACTTGGGGAACAGTAATCGAGTTCTTCGGCTCCTGGCACATAAACTTAGGGATGGTTTATTGGGTGGGTGGGAAGAGGACATATCTAATTTGGGGCTTTGCAGCTTCACCAGTATGCAAATAATTCAACAATGATACAGAACGAATAGGTTCTATCTCAGCAACTGCTACTTGCTCTAACCCCGGGGGTGTGTGCTTCCCGACAATTATCTGGCCTAATTCTCTCTTTTATTGCTTGGGGTTTTAAAGCTTCAGTTTCGAAACATAGAATAGATGTGATTGATCAGTAGAACTTAGGATGTTTGCATGCTGTCTCCACTGACAAGTATCTAGTGTACAGGAATGAATGAGAACGCAGTCTTTGCAATCCGAGGTGGAAATGCTTCACGGACCAATGAATCTCCACCTCCTCAGGCACCGCGACACTCGCACCATAGGAGGTGCAGCAGGCCTGCTGTGTGAGCCCTGTGGTGGCATCCATGTAGTCTGTAGAGGACAAATGTGTATCTGAGGGCTGAACTGAGTATAATAAAATCCCCAATAGACTCAGGGTTGCAGGGCTATTGAAAAGTATTATAAGGCCTGCACGAGTCTATCAGATGCAGATGGGACTGTGAAATTAATCAAGCTGCTGCAATAAATTCAGCTGCCGTAGAGGTGGCAAGGCGGTGTCAAGAAAGGTAAACGTGAAGAACGAGTGTTGGGTCTCTCAATGAGAGCAAGGGGGGAACGAAACTGGAGTTGATGGGAGTTGATGGGGGAAATCAAGACTGACCCAATCAGCAGGACTGTTACACTCGGAGGGACATTTTCAAATCAATTTCTCCTGCCTGTAAGAGTGTTTTGCCAAACAAACTGACATTGTTATATACTTTTTATTTCTGGTTTATTTAATCTTCTTTCACACAGGCATTGTTAGTTCAACAATTCGGTGTTTGGGGTTACATTAATTGCAAAGTAGGAGCAGCACAGCTGAAGAGGTTACACCATCTCACTCCTCTGAAAGTCAGAGTGCAGCTGGGGCTGCCGGCTGGTCACCGCGGTGTGTAGGTTCACGTGTGCTACACACAGTAAGAGGAGGGTTCAAGCCCCGGTCTCCCATCTTCAGACTGCAATATAACAAAACATTGGCATTCCGTAATGAAAAATAGATAAAGCAACTTTTTAGTATGTTAGACAGAACAACATACACATGAAATAAAACACTAGCATGCGTTTATGAGCTTAAACATTAATATCCTGTGAGATTAATGTATAAATAAAATGTTACTGGGAATGAAATTACCATTATGTGTTAAAAAAAAAATACCCTAGCATTTTACTGTTCTTAAACATGCAAGTTTGAATACCTCATAAACCTATATAGTATTTGGAATGAAAAGGTCACTTCAAATGGAAGATATTAAAGAAGCATTTGATTGACGTCCCCATAAAACAGCACATCCTACTCATTTGAGACTTGCATTTGTTCCAATATTAAAGAGACGATATCCGTTTGAGCCTTTTCACAGAAAGACGTGTATTGCCATTTATTTAGTGAAAAGAGCCACAGTTTCCACACCAGAATATCTGGTTATGTCATTTAATACCAGGCCGTGAAGATGCTGAGAAGATAAGAGATTCTTGCAAGATAGATGAACTTCTTCAGTATTGTCAAAGGGCAAAATCGATTTAAAATGTCAGTATTTCACTTTTTAAGAACATCTGTTTTTTTTCTCTCTTTGTTGTCATTCTTTGTGGCATTTTTTGTCTTCCATTTCCCTACTTCCCAGTCTGTTCATCGGCCCTGCCTTCGGTCTTAGTTTTCCTTCTCAGCAGTCCTGGTGTAGTAGCTCCCTGTCGGCACAGCCTTTCAGCCCCCTTACAATAAACGGTGATATTTAGAAGAGAAGAACCAGCTGATCCTTCTACTCTATCTTTTGAAAATGTTTTCTTCTTAAAATAAAGAGTTATGTTCTCAGCTCACAGACTTACGTATGTCCCATATCACATACTTGAAGGCTAATCATTCACAGGATACAGTAAGAATTCACTACATTACTGCTATACTATTCAGCAAGCTGATAGAAGGACCCCCCCAAAATCACCTTTTAACTACTACCTTAAATATCCTCTAGTTTTTCTGACTAAGCCAAAGAGATAGTTGATTTTTTAAAAAACTGCTCCATTTCTTCTCTACTTGCAATCTTGGAGAAATTCTACCGAAATAGAACCTACAAGCAAATTAGAATTGGGATCCCTGGCAGGTTGCTTCTGTGACCCCGTATAGGTCTGAGGCTACTGTGTGGTTAGTGATTAAGCCTGGACAGTCCCAGTAGGGAGCAGGTAGAGATGAAACAGTGGCTTCCAGGATGTGCTTGCACTTGAGCGAGGCCCGGTCTTCTGGCTGCGCACTCAGGCGGTCTGATCCACTTGCAGCACGGCCGGCTGGACCGGTTTCTCACTGGGTTCCTCCATCTCCTCGGAGTTGAGCATGTAGCCACTCTCATAGCGTGCCTGCTGGGCCTGCTGCAGGGCCAGCGACTCCTCTTCATCTTCCACAATGGTCAGATCCGCGTTGCTGCCCATGCCTGAGTTGTTCCCTCTCAGAGCTGACTTCTCAGCATCTACGGTGCTGCCCTCCACCAGGCCGCTAGGGAGGGATGCTTCAGAAAGCCCCTCTGTGAACGAGCCCTCCTCATGGTCGTCCTGCATCTGATCTTCCAACTTGGTCTCATTTTCTACAGAGCTTTCCCCCTCTCGGACTTTCTTCCGACCAAAGGAGAGGGGAGAAACTTTGAAGGGGGAGCTTTTCCCAGATGAGGCTTTCTGGTGGTTGGGTGTGAGCGATTTCTTAATCTTTTCTCTCCTCTCAACAGATACGATCTTTGTCCCCAGCTTGTTCATCTTTTTCTCGATGTTCTGGCGAGAAAACGCTTTCTTGAGGCTATCCACTTTCCTGAGGCTGGATCTTTTTATTTTTTCTGCTCTGCTTTCTTCCGTCTTCTCTTCTGCACTATCTTCCAAGGCCTCCTCATCACGGGGCAATTCGTCTTCGGAGGAGAGGTCCACATTGTGCAGAGTTTCCTCCAAGGACTTGTTTTCGTCACCCAGCTCCTCCTTGCCGTCTGCAGCGCTGGGAACCGGCTCCTTCACAAACACACTGGCAGGGATCTCGCTTTCTTCCTGTAAAGAATGGCAGTGTGAGTTCGTGAGTTCATGATATTAGCAGCAAGCCGAGCAAATAACCCGAAACTGCTCTCACTTGGGTCTGTGTTCTAGGCAACGCACACGGCAGAAGCAAAGGGTGGCTTTCCACAAGAGGAAACAGTCGTTCTAATTTGGGTCCAGTCATTCACCTTGGGCTGGATAAGGCCAAGGCCAGCCAGTGGGAGTATCGTAGCGCTTGGCTGGCAAGGGACTATCAGTGACAGGCAGAGGGAAGTGGCCAGACTCATTCATGTAGGCCAGGAAGCCGCCCAAATAAAAAAAATAAAGTAAGTTAGAATGCTGGAAACCCAGAGGCCTCTACTGCCTTCCCTCAAGTCAAGAAAGGGGGGCTTGTGAGGAGGGAGGGACATGGACACAGCTTCCGTCAAAGATCCCACGAGAAAGGAACACAAAAGTCTAGCTGGAGGATTACAAGGAGGCAAAGGAGAACACTGGGGAATCTGTAAGTTCAAGTTCAGAACAGCCCAGAAACCTTGATTAGGTTCCCTCCTTCTCCCCCCCCCCCCCCTCAGACACACACACACACAGAGTGAGGAATAGATGTCCCTAGGCCTGCTCAGGAAGCCTCGTGGTCCAGGATGTGCTCAGTGACAATAAGGGTGGAGATGAGGTGTGATGCTGTGGCCAGGCATAGCCAAGCCTCTAGTATGCAGTATCTTCTTTGGGCAATAAAGTGTTGGCCTCACACATGGCTAAGGGTAGAAGAGAACCTGTTCTCTTCAGGCTCCCCTGCTTCTCGAATAAATGTGGCCTTCTATAGAGTTTTGGGGAATGGTAGAGCCTGAAAATTTGTCTCTGAAGTATGAAGCTGCTTGCTGAGAGATTTGAATACAGGCAGATTTAGGCCACGTTTGTAAGAGCACCTTTGAGTTTTAAGTGGTTCCCTTTTTCCTCATTGTTACATGGGAACCCATTATCATGGTACTTGCACATTTTCATCAAAAATAATAGCACATGATGGAGAATTGTGGCAGGAAGCCTGGATCTTTGCTGTACTGCTAAGTGGCTGTGTGTCTTCAACAAACAGCTTAATCTCCTTGGGTTCCTGTTCCTTCCAAACATGAACCAGAGGATTTGACCTAGATTAGCAGCTTTCAAAATGCACTCTCAGGGCCATCAGGGGTTCAGCAAGAATCAAAGCAGGGCACAAGTCAGACTCCTTTCCACCTATGCTGCACCCAGAGCCTCCATATGGCCGGATTGTATCTCAGCCAGCCCAGCACCCTTGGAGGTTGAAAACAATAACTCCAGTCTGCAGATTTAAGTCTCTGTCCTCCCTGATTGCTGTCTTTCACAGTGCTAGAAGATGCTACACAGGCTACTGTCAGAGAGAAAACACATCAGTGGTCTTACATGGTATCAAAGTACGCATCCTGCAATACCAACCTGCCACACAAGGTATGGCCAGGGACACACTAGTGGTATGGTTGCTGTGTGAGTAGCTCGCTAACTGCTTCCAGGATTGGGTTCCAGGCTTGTTTCACAGGAAGGTGTTTCATCCCTGGCACTGTAACTCTGGTCAAAGCCAGGGTTTGGCTGGGGAAGATCCCAGTTCCTAGTGTTTTGCTATTGTTATTTTGCTAAGTGGTCCTGATGTCAAATAGCTTTTGAGTATTGACCCGGCTCATTCTGATTCTCGGTCACAGGAACTTCTCTTTGCCCTGGGCAGCAGTCAATAGAAAGGTACAGAACTGTTCACAGCACTGAGAACGAGAGACTAGCTTAGATCTAAATGGGAATCTTTATAAATCTTCCTCCCCGCTCCAAGGCTCGGGAAACATGGAAGAAGAGAGATGGGAAGAACGTAGGTGCTGGTGGGAAGGAGGAAGTGCTGTAACATTCTGTCCTCGGTCCATGTCACAGTCACCACACTCAGAGCAAGTGGTGTTACCTGCGCAAGACCTTCAAAAGCTCGGCTTACCCCAAATGTCAGCATAGAGTGTATAGCTGACCTCCCAGGCTCTTATCCTATCGGCAGCAGATAATTCCCAGGAATCCTTTTCGATGTGGGCTTTTGAGGAGAATAGTTTGTCAAGCTTCCAGCTGAAGTGGATTCTGATTCATGGGCATATACTCCCTAAAAGGATTTTTATTTTTTCTTCAGCACTGGGTCTCAGCAGATCAAGCTTAACAACCACTCATTACATGAACACACTGGGTAAGATGGCTTTTTAGGAAGGTCATGAAGGTACCTGGAGTGTAGCCTGGTCTATACGGGAGATGCTGGAGGGCTGTAGGAGAATGGGCCTATTTCATTCTGTATCTAGAAGGAAGCTTGCTGAATGCTGGTTACACTGGAGAAACCAGAGAATCCAAGGCCTGAGGGGGAACTTTCTCCCTCTGAAAGGAGGGTTTTGTTTCTGGTGGACCAATGAATATTACAGAGAAACGTAGACTTACAGAAGTGGTTAGGGCTCTGGTGGACCAATGAATATTACAGAGAAACGTAGACTTACAGAAGTGGTTAGGGCTCTGGTGCTTGGTCCTGAAGCAGAATCTCTCCTGGGGTCTGATTAAGAGCATTGAGGAGATTTGGCGGTTGTTGCTTGCAGGGAAAGATAAAACCAAGAGCTCGGTGAAATGTTATTAAACGTCCTCAGTGAGGAAAGAAGGGATTCCGGCAGAAAACTAAGCCTTAAGGTACATTGTCTATACCATAAGCTCTCAGGGGAATCAAAAGCTGTAGGTTGGGATAACTTTCCAGTTTTTAATTTTAACAAAAGGAAGAATCAAAATAGATTTTAGTCTTTCTTAAATGTAAATTTTATTACCAGCGCGGAGCTCCGACCGACCGAGTCTTACACTCTTTCGCTGCTCTTTGAGGGGAGTGCATTAGAAAGTGAATTGGGATACCAGTGGTAGGTGCAGGCTGCACTTGGGGTGGGAGTGGTGCGAGGCAAGATGGGAGCCCAGCAGAGCTCTTCTGTGAAATGCGAAAATGTACAGGAAAATTATATGAGAGCTCTTTGATGCCAATTAACCCAGCAAGAGCAAAGTTGGCGGTGTCTTTATGCAGCGGGAAACTCCTGAGCAATGACTCCTCAGCTAGCTGTTGGGCCTCAGCTGTCATTTTAATTACCTGGGAACTATTTTATGTTCTATCTACTGGAGAGTGTGTTGGTATCTTCTTTGAAGGCAACTCTTCCTTTCACAGAGGGATTTGTAAACTCCCAAGCATGCAGATCTCTTTCTTTTTCCAAAACATTTGTCTGGAATCAGAAAAATACCAATTCCCTTCCTTCCAAGTCATTCGCTTAAACAAAGAACACAAAATGTGGTGTTTGGCCATTCAAGTGGTGGTCTCTGCGAACAGAATCTGCTACAGCTGCTTCTTAACAGTGCGCACACTACGTGGTCCTCTTACACACCCAACGGAACACCTTCAACTTCGCATGTCTACAAGTGGGGGACAGCTCTGCGCCCACCTCCAGTTGTAACCTTCGTTACCTGCTTCCTTTTACAGATTGCCCGACTGGCAGCTATTTTAAGGGTGAGGCTAAGACACATCTATAACCCTACTGCTGCCCACTGACGCTAGCTAATCGTTTGTCTACATGGGCTATGTGACTCCCCGAAATGGCACAATGAAAGGTCCTCAGCCACCACTGATGTAGGTGTTCTGGTTCTGACCCTTCATAAGGACCCTTAGGAGGTTTGCAAAGAAAGAGAATGTTAAATAGTAAACTTCTAACATATATGACGGATATGTTTGTAGCATGCAGGGGAAGGGGAAAGGAATGGAACAAACTGGAGAAGCAGCGTTTTCCTTGGACTTGAGCTTGTTTGCTATTTATATCGATCCTTGTGAACTAATAGTCCCAGTCGTGCGTGTAAATATCAATGCAGAAAAACCTGCCAGCGTGCTGGAGAGCTTTTGGTTTGAAGCTGATACAAATCTCTGCATATACAGATATGCAAACTTAAAAACAAAAGGCTCTATGACCAGCATTAGCAAAGAAAATCAATTTTAAGTCATTTTAAAGCCCCAATAAGAAGAGAGAAGGCGGTTGTTTGCTCTCCTCCCACTCAGAAAAATAACAGGGACAAACATGGTGGCATCCTCGGGCGTGACATGGTGGCATCCTCGGGGGTGTGAAGAGCTCACATTTACGTCCATGGACTATTTCCTTCAATAAGCCCTAAATACCTGTTATTAAAATGAGACCACACTACCTGACATTCTGATTTATAGGTCTCCTTTACACATTGATGGTTTTCTCCAATTTGTGTTTCTGAGGTATAGATTGCCAAGTGGATAAAGCCATTGATTAGAACTGCACCCGCGGGGCGGCTGCTGGTGGAATCAGCAAATCATAAGAATAAAATGCATTAGTTATAATCCCTGGGCAGTCTTTCACATTCTGGAGGATTTAAAAGTCTCATTATTTTCAGTGTTATCAGGGTTCATTTTTTTTTAAAGATTACATTAGTTAGGAATTTTTGTTACACACACACACACACACACACACACACACACACACACACATACACACACCATAAGTACAAAACAAAAAATAAATCACATTGAATTATTGAAACATGAACTTTGCCACAGTAATATTATAGTTTTTACCTGTTTCACAATTTTATCCTATAATTTCTCTTATTAATGAAATGAGACCTTGACAGTCATTTTGTTTCTCAGAGCCTCTGTTTTCTTCCTATAAAATAAGGTTAAACTAAATGACTATTAAGAGGTCTTCCAGATTAAAAAAAAAATTTGATTATGCCATTTTAACCTACATTCTACAAAAAGAAATAACCATTCACAGGAGCCAAGTTGCATTGAAGAACAAAAGATGAGAAACCTAGAGAGGGTGTAACTGGCACAGCGTCTTCAGCTATAATCAGGTTTTCACTTCTAGGGCCAGGGACAATGCTGACATTTACTAAGTGTAAATAATGACAACAATAATTTTTTTTTTTTACCATAAACTAAAAGGGCCCTGGATGAGTAACATGACCCTGACCCATGATACAGGCATGTAGGTTCTCATATGAAGGCATCTTTGATAACTCACGTTCCCCTTTCTCTTCACTTCATACCAGCTGAACAGCTTTTAGAGGAGTGATTTTGGATAAAGGACTGTCTTTAAACTAGTCTATTTAAAAATCATTGGGAGGTTTAGTTTTTAGCATACTTCTAAACTGGTTTCATTAAGGAATGATGACTGTTTAAGCACCTTTACAGACCCACATTTTTAGAAATGCGTCTGCAGTAAGTACGGAGCCTCGCTTTGCTGTTTTCATCCTGGCTGGACTCCATCTGGGTGGCAGTGCAAACTGTTAGCGCACACTCGCATGTTGTCTCCTGGTTTCGAAATGATTCTCAAGCTGTCTTTTCAAATAATCGTCCCTAGAATGGTCTGTGGCCACAAGTGGCTCTCCTCCCAGGGCCAGCTATGTGACGTTCATGCAGCCCCTTCAACCAGCAGAGAGAATTTTTCTCCTAACTTCTGCTTTTAGTAAAAGATAGACATGCTTCCAAGAAAAATGTTAAATGTGGTATTCCTTTAGCATTGATATTTTTCCGTTCTTTGTTTTTGTTTGTTTGTTAGGGGGACAGAGTTTCTTGTTGTAGCCTTGGTTGTCCTGGAACTCACTCTGTAGTCAAAGATTTGCCTCTGGGATTAAAGATGTACACTGCCAGCCTTGCCATGAATATTTTGATCATCAGTGCCCATAAGTCTTATGTTATTTATTCTGGTTTATGTCTCATTATACCGAACTCAAATATTATGTTAAACTACTGCCAAAAATGTTTTTAAAAATTGCTGAATTTCACTGGGATTTTCAAATATATCTTTGTGTTCAAGGGGGTTAGTTTCTCCAGCTCTTAGATACTGATGGTTATAATTTGAAGTTACCACCAGGGAATTAGATGCTTAATAGCTACAGTAGCGTTGTGGAAATCAGTTATTGAAACTCACATTTAAATAAATACATGACATGCTTTAAGTAGGATGGATTTAAAACAAAGTTAAGATTTAAAAGTCCAAATGTATAGGAATCTTACAAATCATCTTATACATACACACATACACATTCATACACATTCACACTCCCTCAAACACATACTAATCACACATACATACATACATATATACATACATACATACAGTTACACACTCACACATATTTGCACACACAGAAACACATATGTACAAGCACACACATACACTCAGGTAGATTTGGGATGATGTGACAAGATTCCACACACTGTAAACATCTTCTCAACAGCACAATGCCAGATGTACACAAGTCCAAGGGAAGATTATCTTTGTGAACATTCCTCTTATTTTTAAATATTTATCGCCCTAAGTCAGAAAAGTACTGAAAACGACAAATTTTTAAGACACAAAGTGCTATCAATGCAGTATCCGAACACTCCCCTTGTTTTAAAATATTTATTGTCCTAAGCCAGCTAAGTACTGAAAATGACATTTTTTTAAAGGCGCAAGGTGCTACCTGTGAAGTATACGACATCCACATTCTCTGTGAGTCCGGGATAGTCTGCTTCTGCCTTACCGTGACATATGTGCCGACGCCAGAAGGGCCTATTTAAAGGAGGTCTGTTGGATAGAGTCAATTTACGAGATAATGCTCATTCTGACATGATGGTAGCCTTATAGTGTGTGTGTGTGTGTGTGTGTGTGTGTGTGGGTGTGGGTGTGGGTGTGTGTGGGTGTGTACCCTTGCAAGCCTCAACTGAAAAGGGACAGACAAAGCTATTTGAAGAACCTCAGAATGGCGTCAGTTTTAGCCTAAGAACAGTCTTTCTCACCCAGGCGAAGTGGAGCTGCCTATTGCAGCCCTGTATCTCAGAGCCATGGAGTAATGGAGTGACTCCGTGAGCATCTCCCTCCACCGTGCCAGCCTGGAAGAATCGTTTTACACATGCCTTTTCCTTTAGTCCTCACTTGTGCAAGAGACATGAGCCAGGAAGCAGTAGTGTTTAAAAGCACGAATTCTGGGCCCAGTTAAATGTGGCTTTGAATGTCAACTCGGTCACTTGAACAACTTGAGACAAACTACAAGCATGTGGAGAGAGTCTCAGCAACTTCACCGGTAAATTGGGGATAGGCAAGGAAGCAGAGAATAAACGGGGGCTTACAGCGCATGCGGGGCTTATAAGACGGCAGCTCTTTCATGCTCTTGTTAGCGTCTTCTGTGTACAAGGGAAAACAGTGTGTCAGTGATCAGCACAGTTGGCAAGTGAGGACAGAATGCGACAATTTGTCTTCCCACCCACTGCCCTGGACTCCACTTCGATAAAGAGCATTGTTTAAGCCATTAGCATAATTGGTACCCCATTAAAACTTTAAGAAAGAAAAAAGACAAAACACCGGAGGCAACTAGTTAAGTTGTCGGTCAAATAACCACCTCGCATCTTCAGGGCTGGAATTCCCTTTAGCTAGTACAGGGCCTCCTCTGGGGAGGGAAAGGTCTGGCCACATGCTTCCCATAGTTTCCATTTTGGACTTGAGCACCACCGATGTCTCACCATTTCATCACTATGGGGAAAATTCCTAACGATTCTGGGGGGGTGTCAGTGCAACAGAGCAGAGGCCTTTGCCAGGCCCCCATCAACAGGACATGCCTTTCAGTTCCCCGTAGAGTCCCGATTCACCGAACGAACGGTCATTTAGCCCCCATTCCTCCTTCTCACACCTGTAGAACATTCGGATCAGAAACTAAACCTTAAGATCCTTATTTTCCTTCCCTAGACACTTTCCTCGCCTCCCTAAGGAATGGTGGGATACAGTTCTAGTCTCACTGTTCACTGAAGGAGAGAGTTTCCTCTGACAGGCCTGTATGCGTTCTGTTTTGTCTCGAAATCACTATTTAATTTAGAAATGTCTTCGGAGCTAAGGCTTCTAGGGTCTCTCACAGGCTAATAAAGGCAGGATCTCAGATCCCGATGTGGCTGACTACAGCTCTTTCCAGTTCAGCTGCTTCCTGAAAAGCATCTGCATAAAAGCCTAAAAGTCTCCCAACTGCAGAAAGCCTGTGAGATTCAGGAGCATCAGTTGTCTGGAACCTCCCAGCTCTCAAGTACAATTTCAGAAGGACACAAAGGCAGCAAGATGAGTCTTTCCTTTTATGGTGACAGGCAGGCTGGAGATCCCACTTGGCAGAGTAGATTCATTAGGAAAAAGAAGGCTCCTACCGCTTGAATCCGAGCTTCTAAATGTCTCTTGGGAGATGAAGGCTCTCCCTGTGTGCTTTCACAATCTGTTGGTTATAGCCTCTCCCCTCCATGGCTTTGAAAGTCTCTCCTATTCACAGGATCATAAGGAGACAACCCCGAGGCAGGATGGCAGTGCTTCCTGGGGCCTGGGTTGGCTCAATGCCATCCACAGAAGGGCTGCCAGCCTTAGGCAGGGCAGCCCTTAGATTTACAGATGCCCACCACTTGGCTGAACAACAGCTCCACGCAATCTTCCTGTCCCCAGATAGCCCTGGCTACATAAATTGCATCATTGATACATTTAAAATAAATCAAGTGGCCTTTTCATGGTAAGGCAACTATTTGAAGGGGAAGACATTCAAGGCAGGTCTTTGTGGCCACCACTGATAACGTTTCTTTTATTTCACTTTGGAGACATGTTTAATGTGTTTGTAAGGAGTTGTACTTCACTTCACACTTCTATTTGCATCATTTTCTAGAAAAGAACTGGAGAATTCTTTGACAAAAGATGACTTAAAAAATAGGACTGCCCAACTTCCCATTCTGGGAATTTCCCAAACACCAGGGGCCCTCAGAAAACGGGTGGTTTAAAGGTTGTACGTGTCTTGGTCAGAGCAAAAGGAAACAAATCCATCACACAGTTACCTCACTTCCACTAAGAGTTAATGAACAGCCACTGGATTAATTCGCCCTGTCCAGCTAACAGCTGCAGCCACAGCCCCAAGTTCCAAATGAAAAGAGACAAAGGTATTTGACTAGAGCCGGTGCCTGCACCTGCTCAGCTTCCCACCCTTAACCAAGAGAATCTAGGTGTTCACTGACAAATGTCCCCAGCTTGCCAGGCCCACAGGCTTCGCCTGAAGGATGGTGGAAAGTCCAACCCTCATGGCCCACATTTCTCAGTTGCCTGCGGCAGGCAGCCAGAGGACAAAGCTTTCTGTGTGTGCGATGCTTGACTGGCAGGGCAGATGGGAAGATGAACTTGAGTACTCAGAGGACCGAGCTCAAGTAGGTGGAGGAATCGGGGGAAACTGACCTGGAAGATGAGCACTTTGAAGTGGTTGCGTCGGAGAAGCTGGGCGTGGTTGCTCTCCAGCCTCTTCACCTGCACACACTGCCTCTCCAGGCGCTCCCGGACAGCGCGCGTGTGAGCGCTGACCTTGCGAGACTTCTCCAGCAGCTTGCTCACCGTGCTGCTGGTGGAGGCCTGGTACTTGGAGAGCTTGGTGAGGTCATTCTGGATGCCCTTCACAGAGCCCTCCAGGTTGATCTGCCGCTGCTCCATGTTGTGCTGGTTTTCTCTCACGGCGTCCAGCATGTTGACCAGTTTGTCCAGGAGGGTGTGCACAGTAACAGCATTCACCTGCGAGTTGTCTCGGATGGCCTCCTCCGTGGAGCCCAGGTTCAGGCTGGGGCTCGGTGTGGAGGAAGGCATCGGGCTGGGGCTGGATGGCTTCTCCCGGACCATGTCCGTATTTGGGTGCTGGAACTTTTCTGCCTGTGCAGCGTCCTCTCCCATGGCTGGACAGATGGGAACCAGCTTTTCCCTGCTGGAAACTTCTTGCTAGTTGGTCTGAAGTGAGCACTGCTCTCTAGGGTGTGCAGAGGTTCAGAATAACTGGCTAAGCTGAGCAGGGGAACTGCATTCCAGCTGCTCTTAAAGCCTGTACTCCACCCAGTGGAAGGCAAAGGTTACAGACCCACTCAGGGTTCGGTGACAGGCACACATTTCCTAAGCACACTCCTCACGAGCTCCAATCTTTTCTGCAGAAGATTTTCTTTCCTACACCCCTTCCCTTAAAAAAAAGTTCAATGCCATATTTCAATCATGAGTTCATTTAGAGGCGGAGAGAAACATGTTAACTTGGCAGTGCTCCCCAGCCTCTGATTGGCTAAAGGAAGTAAACTTTTCCCTGGCTGCTATGTTACACAGCGCCTGTTTTTTTTCCTGGATACAAGTTATTGTAACAGAAAGAATTGTTTGCTCTTGCCCCGGAGCTGACTGATAGGTTGCAGAACACCGAGTGCCCTTAGGAGAGAGAGAGTTGCAAGGTCTGCTACCAGCCAGGTTCCTGGTGTTAGTTTCTTTTTCGCAAAGTGCAGGGAGTTACTCAGATCCTGACAAGGAACCCGGTTTGGTGTCCTGTCCTCTTGCAAGGTGGGATGCGATCCAACTTGAAAGAGCTTAGACTCAGGAATGTGGCCTTGCGGCCTTGTGGCCTTGCATAGTGTGTGAACTGTTACTTAAGAGATGGAAATCTTTTGAATGAATGCTTTTTTAGAAGACGGAAGGTAGAGCCCCTCTCCTCAAGGAGAGAGAGAGAGAGAGAGAGAGAGAGAGAGAGAGAGAGAGAGAGAGAGAGAGAGAGAGAGAGAGAGAGAGACACAGAGACACACACACACACACAGAGACAGAGACAGAGAGAGACAGAGAGAGAGACAGAGAGACACAGACACACACACACACACAGAGAGAGAGAGAGAGAGAGACAGAGACAGAGAGACACAGACACACACACACACACACACACACACACACACAGAGAGAGAGGGAGAGAGAGAGAGAGAGATGCTGGTTTGTCTCTAGTAAGTCTGAATTCACGCGGAGCGTTTCTCAGTCCCCGTCTGTGTGAGGCATTTATTGACACGGGCCCAGAAGTGTGACTGCAAGCCAGGCTGAGTTGGAGTGGTTCTAATGCTTGACATTTCCAGAGTCTTGCTCAGTGGAGTGGCACACCTGTTCTCACATGTGGCCCTCCTTAGCCAGGCCCTTGGGATGTGAGGCTCATTTCCTAAAACGACTTTACATGCTTGAATTGGTCTTAAATGTATCCAGACTGTGAAAGTGCTTTTGGCAGGAGGTTTGTGACAGGCATTGCTATGAAGGATTTGAAGAACAAATGTCAGCTAGTGCTGGGTCAGAGACTTATCATGGGACAGTGCATTTCTTAATGGCAATACCTCTACATAAACCGAAAAACCTGTAGTTCTCATGGTGGCCTAGTCATTGCTTGCCTTATTCCTGGTTATATTTGGGATTCCCAGAGCATGTGCCCAGTAGGAAGATGCATTAAAGAAAGACATCATAGAGGCTCTCAGTTTCCTCAGATAATCGGCAGCCCTGCCACACACTTAAAGTGAGACCTTTAGAAACAAAGATTACAAAATTCCAAAAGAAGATTTGATTGCTTGTGCCTTTTAAGAATTTTTAAACATTTCTGAAGCAAACTTAACCTATATTTTGTGTATTTTAGTTGTACAATGATGTGTTAAATATTAAAACAAAGAAACATCAACCTGTTGTTGATTTCCAGAAGCTTAATTTTCTAACAAAATTATATGGAATCATTAGACCACAGCCTTTTACACTCGACTTTTTGTGGGCAAATCATGGAGTGTCATTATTTCAAAACCATTGGAGGGCTTTCTCTGTTTTCCAAGGGCCTCTTGTAAATCCAGATACAGTGCACAGAGGAGGGTGATTGTGAGACCATGCCAGGGTGTGATCAGGACTTCGGATTCTCGGGCATCTAAGGCAAGCTCTGGTGTCTCTGTAGGGAAATGCCTACTTTACTACTAACTAGGGCTTTGATCCCACACTGGCCCATTTCAAACATGACAAAATTCCAGCTTCATTGTGCTAGCATTACAGTTAAACCAGGTTCAGCTCAAAGTCTCTTTGATGGGTCTTTTCCATTTAGACCTAGATAGCAATACTGGAATTATTGGTCTATTCCAGTGCTGGACGCATGCTGCAGCAGGGAAAGTCCCCTCCTAAGTGACCAGAGAAGCAAAGAAAGCTGAGCTGGCTTTGCAACACATTTTCATAGGAGCTTATGCACTAGAGTTTAAAAGTCTTTGCAAACTCTCAACACAGTTCCATAGGAGCTTACACACTAGAGTTTAAAAGTCTTTGTAAAGCCGGGTTGTCTCTTGAGCAGGAGTCAGACGCCAAGGTATCTGAGTATCTTACCTACGAGAACAGTACAGTGGGAAGTCCATATATTTTATGTCACCAAGTCTCATGATAGTTTACAACTGACAGTAGAAATTTTGAGAATGGGCAGTTGCCTTAAACACACACTTCTTGAAGAATTAATTTTAGCAGCTGAAATATGTGTTAGAAATCCTCTATTGGTGTATTTTAACTTTTATTTAATTTTGTGTCTTTTACTTTTGAGAATACAATGCAATCCCACCATTTCCTCCTTTCTCCTTCCCATATACACTTCCATGCTTGCTTTCTTCCTGCCTGAGAGAGAGAGAGAGAGAGACAGAGAGAGAGAGCAAGCCTGCTCAGTCTGTGTAAGGTTGCTTGTGTGTGTGTTCTATGTTTCCAGGGCTGACCATTTGGTATTGGATAACTAACTGTTATGATTTTCCCCTGGGAAAGCTGTTCTCCCACTCCCAGCATTCCTTAGTTGCTTGTTGTTTCTTGTGCAGGTGGAGCCCTTATGATTCTCATTCCTCCCCTTTGTCAAGTCTGTTGCTACCATAGCTCAACTCCTCTGGTAGCTGTGATAATTAATATCATTAATAAATCTAGAGTCGCGTAGGAGATGAACTTCTGGGAATGCTTACGAGGGATTATCTAGGTTAACAGAGGTAGGAAACCCACACTGAAGGTGGGCGGCATCATTCCATAATCTGAGATCCTGCGCTGAATGCTAAGATGAACTCAACGCAATGTAACCAGGTGCCCCAGTCTCCTGCCACCACAGTTTATCTACATGACAGACTGTTCCCTGGATTCTTGGGCAAAAATAGACCCTCTCTTCCTTAAAGGGATATTGTCAGGATACTTTGTCACAGCAACAAGATGGGTAGTTAAAACAATAACATCATAAAACAGAGTTTGTAATTACTCTTAAATTAAGAAAAAAATTATACAATTGGAGCCACTGGTCTTTCCATGTGTGCTCAGTGGTTGGTGTTTTAGTCCCTGGGAGCTCTGGAGAGTTTGGTTAGTTGATAATGTTGTTCTTCCCTTGAGGTTACAAACCCTTTCAGCTCCTTCAGTCCTTTCTCTAGCTCTTTCATTGGGGTCCCCATGTTCAGTCTGATGGTTAGCTGCAAGCATGCTCAACTGTATCTGTATGAATCTGGCAGAGCCTCTGAGGAGGCATCCATATCAGGTTCCTGCCAGTAAACACTACTTGGCATCAGCAATAGTGCTTGGGTTTGGTGGCTGCATATGGGGTGGATCCCCATGTGAGGAAGTCTCTGAATGATTTTTTCTTCAGTCCCTGTTGCACGTGTAGCAGAAGATGGCATTGTCTGTCATCAATGGGAGGAGAGGCCTTTGGTCCAGTGAAGGCACATTTTCCCAGTGTAAGGGAATGCCAAGGTGCTGAGGTGGAGAGGGTTGGGAGAGGGAGCACCTTCATGGAAGCAAGTGGAGAGGGAGGGGGAGGGGATAACATTAGAAATGTAAGTACAGAGAATATTCAATTAAAAAAAAGAGAGGTTTCTTTCCTTCTACTTTGTTAAAGTAGGTTCTCTCTTGTAACTTCTGATTTACTAAGTACTTCGGGCTGGTAGAGATGCTAGTTTATAGATGTGTGCCACTATGTCCAGCTTTTATGTGGGTTTGGAGGATTTAAGTCAAGTTGCCAGGTTTGGGCAGCAAACACTTTAACCTACTGAGCTATCTCTCCATCCTGGGGTTTCATTCTTAATGCCTTCTCGGGCTCTTGTGTGTGCATATTTTCCCACGTTTCATTTTGTGCTGGATCAGTTGTAAGCAAAAATCCTTCCTGAAGTCATAAATGTGTCAACACATACAGTGTTCATAAAGAATAGATGTTTGTGGGCTGTCAGGTCAGCCTTCTGATGTGACAGCTTCCTCTTTCCTTTTGCTTTCTCTTTACTCCTCTACCCCAGTTCATAAAGAGAAACGTTACTTAAATGTTGGATATTGGGTTTATTGTCTAGTCACAAAGACTTTCTTTTTAATTATGAAAGACAGTTTCTTCTTTTTCTTAAGAATTCTGGCACTAGCTGGGGTGAGCATATTATACATTCACAAGTCATTAATTTATGTGCTTAATAATGAGTATTGGGTGGCTGTTAGGTACTAGGAAGTTATTAGTGGTCAAGAAATAAAGCCCTGGTTCTTAGGAAGCATGCATCCTGAAGAGTGGAATTGTGCTAGAGAAACGCTGAAGCAGGATAAATCCTGCAGACTGATGTTGAGGATTGGTTCTAATGCTTCGATTTAATTGGAAATCTTCATATCCAAATGCTGAATGTGCTTGACCCCAGTTTGTTTTTGATTGATCAAAAACAAAGATGCCAGTGACTAACGGTTGGGCTGCAGGAGAGAAAGCTCACCAGCCATGTAAGAATTAGGGTAAATGGGCACTGGCCCCTTCCCTGATTGGGTCTGGGGTAGCAGGGGAAGGTTTAGGAATCTCAGGAGTACTGGAGGAGAGCATTTGCTATTAGGGAAAGGCTTAGGAGTGCTCAGCCTTTGAGCTATAGTTATGGCATGTCAAAAATTAACTGGTGTGTGTGTGTGTGTGTGTGTGTGTGTGTGTGTGTGTGTGTGAGCCAAAGCAATATAGCCCAAATTACTGCTACAGAGTCACCAAGATATTGTTCTCTGTAAACCAGGGCAGGAAAAGCAGAGCCACTGCAAGTCTTTAGAAGAGAGGAAGGGGGCATGTAGCAATGTGTGTTTTAACTGGGCATGTATACACCTACCTCACAACTATACTTTTTTTGTCATTTTTTTTGTTTGTTTTGTTCTTTGAGTTTCTGTAAATTTCTATTTCGAGAGGTGAGAATGATATTTCCAAATACGGCCCTTCAAAGAGTTAAATACATGATCCTGCTGGGGCTCAGAGAAGAAAACTCTCAAACCTAGAGCTTTGACAAGCTAAGAGGGCTTAGCACCTACCTTAGAATTAAGAAGTTTTTGACACTCATTGTCCTTCAGCACAAGGAGTGTTTCATGGTTGGGGTTGTCTGTCTTTCTGTCTCTTTGTCTGCAAAGTTATCTCATAAACCTCATGGGATTCACCGACTGAGGACATCTATCTTCTGTCTCATTAAAATTTCTTTATCTGGAGACAATATTGAATGGGAAGAAAGACTGAGGTCTGACAACACACTTGGACAGACTTTCATTAGGGTCCCACAGAGAATCACTTATAATCTATCATCTGTTTTGATGCCAGGTGAACATTGTCAAGATACTGTATATTTCCCAAGCCTAAATGGAAAACATGATTTTCCCTAAAAATCATTTTATTATTTCCCTAAAAGTTGTTTCCACTCTCCATTCTTACTGTTTTTGGCTTCTGAACCAAGTTGAGAAAGATGGAGAACCTACTCCTATGATTTTCCTATTTTGCATAATAACAAATCTGGATGCCCTTTCACTATATAACCTATTTATTGTAGGCTCATTCAGCAAACCCCAAGAATTTTATCCACTCCACCCCCCAAAGCCACTGGTCACTACCTTCTTTTGTCCATATTTTTTCAATAGATGGAAGGAGTTGACCTTGGTCACAGAAATGGAAACTATTGCAGACTGAAGATGGTAACACTTCGTTTTCTCCTGATCCATCTTTTCCTCTCAGGAAACAGAATAACTATGGCCATGAATTCTCCAGCTACCCTTCCCAGGTCACATTCTGGAAGTGTTGTAGTGTAGATTTATGTTAAGTCGATACATGATTGGACAGTGGAGAGGTAGTCGGAGAAAAGGTAGGAAAACGGAAGAGGAACAGAGACTGGAAGAGATCAAGATGGAGCTCGAGAAGGATGATCTCGACCCAGGTGGACTTAATTGACGTATTTAAAGGGATTCTGTAGGTCTTTATCTCATATGGAAGGGCATTTTGTATCTTTGTCTATTGGATGTAATTGTGTAGAGGGTTTGTGAATTGAGAATCCATTATATAAACCCGCTTGAAAAGTTACCAGGGCTTTGAAGTGATGTTTGTGATGGCAGTGGAGGAAAGAAGACGCTGGGGCGGTAATTCCACCCGGGACAGGGGCCGTAGGAAGGGTGGAGGGAACCGCCTGGGAAGGGGTCTCATGGACTCAGTGAAAGAGTCTGTGTGCATGGCTCCACACTAGAGCGTCACCCGCAGAGTGAGACCTCGGGCGCTGATAAAGAGATAAGCCTAATAATTTTAAATATTTACTGCAACATTGTATGTTTGGCCCTGGACAAACGAATCTTCTTTTTTCATCCCAGTTTCTTATTATGAAGTGGAGATAATAGTAATCCTTATAGTTATGAGTTGTTATAAAGAATGAGTCAAAGTTTGTGAAATGTTTGGGTCAGGGCTTGGAAAACAGCATTTGTGTTAAACAGAAAAAACCATTAAACGGTTTTATGAATTCAACTGGCTGTCTCATTCTCTTGGCTTTGAATAAATGATTTCATATTTTGAAACCATGTCATGTCTTATTGCATATCCAGAATTAATACCTCTTCTGATGCTGTTCTCCATTGTGCTCATCCACACACACAGTGTGGTAGATGTTAGGAAAACATATCGGGGTGACCACGCAATGTGCAGATAAATTAATCTACTTTAAATGAGCTATTATATCCTTAGTAGTCTTAGACTCTCAGGCAATTTGAAAGAAGCATAAATCAAGACCATCATCCTGAAGAAGTCCTGAGTCTTCAGTTGGAATAAGCAAGATTTGCGTACAAGAAGCAATTAGAAGACAATACTAAGAAATACCTAATGAACTGTTGAAGGCCTGTCTTTCAGCTTCAGGAAGCCATGATCATCACAATAACTTGTAGCTTTTACGTACCTTATGGCAGATCCCTGAAGCAAACAGGAACTATGGCAAAGAGGGTTAAATTAAAAGGCTATCTTAGTAATAAAGGATTTCCTTGCAATACAGTGTTTGAATAGATATTGTCCTAAAGTATTTTAAGACTATGAAAAAAACCAGCACATCCAGGAAGTAGGCAGATATCCCAGTGTTTTTGCAGCTGAGCTGACGCTTGGGAAGTGGAGGACTCTGGACAGTACAGGGAGGTATTTCCCTCTTCTGCCTCACTTACCTCTGCCTCTTCCATTGGCTGTTTAAAGCCAAATGCTCCTCACTAAAGGAAGCTTAGGGATTCATTAGGTCACTCATGTTTCAGAATTTAATCGGGATTATTTTTAAATGACCATTTTTAAACATATTTTATAAAGTATGATGAATGGTGAAGAAATATAATTTGTATTATATCTCAAATAAACAAGGTGACAGATACACAAAGTCCCAAATTAACAACACAGACTTCTTACACCACCTTAAAAGCAAGTTAGCGAAGAAAATTCCAAAGAATTAGGGAGAACTAGGGAAGGAAATTCCAAAGCCACACTGGTAACCAAACCTCGTACTTGTTAGGAAGTGCCTCCTCATAGATAACTTAAATCCTTATCGTAGCAATATAAAGTCATTTCCTCTCATTCTTCTGTTTTTGAGTTAATGAATATTCCATGATGGATTTCTATAAATTACATAGAAATCCTCCCGAAATTTCTGCATTTCCATGCTGAATCTTAGGACCTTTGGGTAGATTAGAGCTATGTCTCTAGAGAAGCCACTGCTAAAAATACTCTTTATCAAAAGTACTTTAGCAACACAGTACAGCCTGTTTCAGCAATAAATACCTTTGTAGGCAAACACTGGGGGTGGCGAGGGCCTCTGCCTGTTGTGTTACACTTAGAGGTACTTGAACCATCTTAAACTATCTCTGAATGCCAAAAATGTGGCGACTCCAAATTCCTCTCTCACATTTACTGGGTTCAAAGAACTGTTGTCTTAGTAGCAGCTGTAGCATTTTTCCAATAGAAAGAAGAAGAAAACGAAGGAGTAGAGGAGGAGGAGGAGGAGGAAGAGGAGGAGAAGGAGAAGGAGGAGGAGGAGGAGGAGGAGGAGGAGGAGGAGGAGGAGGAAGAAGAAGAAGAAGAAGAAGAAGAAGAAGAAGAAGAAGAAGAAGAAGAAGAAGAAGAAGAAGAAGAAGAAGAAGAAGAAGCAACCCCTAATATTGAACAAGCCAGAAACTAAGGCAACTGACAGAGCTGACAAGAACATCCTGGAGGGGCTGGTCAACTCTCCCAAGAACATTGCCATTTTATCCCTATGTACTCTGAGATCTTTAGGTTTTCCTTTCATTATTGTGAAACTAGTGTATTGCATTTCTAAGGTTTTATTCTATTGTGACAAGTTTATAAGTCAATGACTACTTTAACACATTTTTGCATAGTAATTATGTTAGTATTGTCTCAAATTCTTTAAAAACAACTTGGACAAACAACAAAAGTCTTCTTTGATCATGGAGTCTTACCACTTCTCCCAGCTGAGAGGTGGTTTGACACAGTGTCAGGTTCCAGGGAGCTGAGGAACCAAAGGAGTTGGCCTTCATTTTCCTGTTCCTACTCTAATCTGGATAGCAGTGAGCACTGGCCGTGTGCAGACTGAGATCCCTCATTTGTGACCAAAACTGTAGGATTTGATTCAATTCTATAAACATTCCCTGTTTCTCATATTCAGGACCCTTTAAACAACTGTGAGTGAGAAACTGAGAAAAACACAAGGATATAATGAGAAGGAACTGACTTAAGTCCAGTGGGACAGACTCAAGGCTTGAGTACTACAAGACGTCAGAAGCAAAGTGAAGCAAAGCAAAACAGGACAACAGCAAGCAGTGTTCTAGGAGACAACGGGTACCCGCTCTGCCTGTGAGTGTCGTGAAAGATGTCCACCTGCATCTGGAGGCTTTTTCAAGCCAGCTCTCTGCCTGGCGCTCACAAATTCCTGTAGCCACGACCTCAGAACTATGTTGGATGATGATTGGGCATGCTCATTTCTCACTGCTAATTTCATTCCTCTGCAGGGTGTAAGAAATAAAAACATGGGAAGATGGAGTTTTTCCAGTTCAGGGACTGACCTTTAAAAGAATCAGGGCAGAGAGAGAGTGATAAAGCTTGTGGAAGGAACTAGCGTAAATATCCCTGACAGAACTAATTTAACTTAAACAGAAGGAAGCCTGATTTAACTTAGAGGAAAACATTGTGTAAATTATAAATCTTTATTCTAAGAGAAATTTAATTATATTATTTCCAAGGGTATGTAGTATGTTAAAATGATTGTTAGAAATTGGTTTTCTCTTGACTTTAGTGTTAAAGACTCCTCTTTTAAAAACTGAATTGTGTTTTGTTGGGGCTATCTTTTTTACATATACCATACAGATTATGTGTTAACATGTTTAATATAAAATGACTAATGAAGTTTCTTAAATTTTTATCATACTATTAATTTGCTTATATACTTTTTATATAAGCATAAACAAACTCAGGTTCTAGTTTTCAAAATCTATAAATGAGACCTTGGGGGTTGAGGGACAGCCCACACTCTGAGTCCTTCATTATGAGACACAATAATCCTTCAGTCCAGTCAGATCATAATTATGTTGCCTTAAAAGTTGAGCTTAAACGAGCTCCTGGGTGGTTTTCTCAGTCACACTGGCAGTGAAAGCAATTGGAAGAAGTGACAGAAAGTGGCCCAGACAGCCACTTCAGCTGCTGCTGGAGCTGGGCTTGGGACAGAGGGGAGAAAGGTCAGAGTCAAGCACAAGCTGAGGAGAAGCTGAGGTGGTGAAGAAGAAAAAGCTTCCTGGGAGGGTGAGTAGTCTGGTGCCTGGACACCCCGAGGGAGGAGGCTGAATGGGGAACCACCGCTGGTCCCCAACATGCAGACTACTCAAGGGTTTCTCAGAGTAGCAGCATCTGCAATATCTAGTTCTTCAGTTTGTGGGTCCAGAAATGTGACCTTACTCATGCTTACATGATAACATTTTGTGGAAGTTGACTTACATCGTTTGAATTCACTGGGGAACCATGAGCCTAGCTTATCCGTATTATCCGGCAGAGAGATAGTGCTGTGGACATCCCAGGCCCCGCCGTTGCTGGAACTGCACAATGCAGATATCCAAAGATATCCAAGTGTGCAGTATCTGCACACAGTGCTCATTCATACCTCGGACACACTTACATGTGTTCGCCAATGCTGGGCTAAGGGGATTTCATAAACCTGTAGTGAAAATGCCCAAGAGAAAAACAATGGATTTATCATACTAAAACCATTTAATTTAAAAAAGTCTACTTTATTTTGTGATCACATCGCTGGTCTTTTTAAAGTGTGTGTTTGTGTATGTGTGTGTGTGTGTTCTTAAGACAGAGTCTTTGATACCCCAGAGTGGCTTTGAACTTCCAATTTTCCTGTCTCTACTTCCCAAACACTGGAATTACAGTTGCGTCTAACTACACATGTTCATTGTCACTTTTATGTTAAGAATTTTGACTTTGGGGACTAAGCATCCTACTACCTTTGTGATGTTTTAAGTTTGGCAGAGTAAAAATGCTGTTCCAAAGTTTTCCCATTTTGATGGTAATTTATGGTACCACAAAAATACAAAATTCTGTGACTTAGGAAACATAAGATCAGTATATCAACGGCTTTAAAACAGATGCACACAGGGAAACATTTCAAAAACTCCATGCTTACTAACAGGAACATAAGTATATATTTAGAATTTACAGCAGAAATAACTTCATAAAGCAATATTAAACCTTGCCTCATACAACAGACCAATCTATCTTGTTGAAAAATCTCAGTCAGAATCTAATAATTAGATTTTGAGACCTGCTAATGGACCACAACACACAACTTGGAAAGCATTGTGGAGGACCCCAGGGCTCCCTTCCCGACAGGCTGAGCCAACACTGACAGGTGTTTCCTTTGGGGAATCTGCATTTCCCTGTTCCAGAGCACATCCCTCCCACTGGCTGAATACAGGCTGTGGTAGTTACATTCTAACCGATTGGCTTCTTAGCCAATCTGTGCCCTGTTGGTTGTCCCCCACCCCCATCCCCACTTTGCTGAGGCTGTGAGAGACACTGTACTTCATTTAGATTGGGAGTCTTCCTTTTCTTTCAATAAGAGGACCTCCCCTGGTCTCATTAGCCTCACATTTACAAAACACTTCTTTCAATAGGTTATTTTGCAGGCTACTGATCCACACTGGCTTTAATTGATTCTATTAACTTCAATTGTGAAGCATGACATTTGAATTACAAGTCAGAGTTGAAATTGTAAGAGGGGCGGGAGGGCTTACCTTAACCCAACCCCCACCCTGCCACCAGCCAGGCCCGAGAATTAGAATCCACTGGGAAGGGAGAAAGGCAACTCAAACTAATGAAAGAAATTCATGATTAAGGACGAGTTAAAAATGTCCAAGTATAATTAGGTTTGGCTATACAAATTTGCTGCAGTGAAAGAGAACAGAAAATATGTCAGGGACATTTGCAGCAGTTATGGATTGCTTTTGGGTCTAAGGGCACAGGAGCACATAGTGTGGTGGCTCACAGTGCGGGCTGTGGTGCCAGACAGACCCGGTCAAATCCATGTACTGGTGTCACATTTTAGGACAGAGGGACTAAACCTCAGGGAGGTCAAGTGCCTTTAGTCGGGTTCCTGGCTGCTGTGAAAGTCTGCTGGAAGTGAATACTGAAATGAGAGACGTTAGCGGGACCACCTATGGGGTACACTGGGTGTTACACGTGGCTTGCCCAACACCTGGCACGTGGCGGATACAATTCATCTTAGTCATTACTATATTGTGCTGTAACGAGTTGCTGACTGTCTGGGGCTTAGAGAATTCACTTGGATTCAAGTCCCTGCTCCCAACCTTACAATTTGCACATTTATTTTTTTGGAGAAAATCTCATTCTTTTAAACCACAAATCTCTTTATTAAAAATGGTGAAAATAACACTATTATAATCTACCTGCCAAAGCTACCTCGCTTTCGCTATGTTACTGTTACGGCAGTTTTGCGGTGTTTGTAATAACACAGGTCCTAACACATCCAGGTCTGAATGGAGCACAGTTGTTCTTCATTCTTATGTCTTCCTCACAGGGAACAACATTCCACAGCAAAGGAATCAAATCAGCGCCAGCCTTTGCATTCAGTTGACATATTCCGAACTCATTACCTGTCCTTTTGCGCTTCCCTTGTGCAAAGTACTGTGTTCTGTAAGAAGCAATTTCTGCCTGGCAGAGGTTGAAGAAAAGCCAAATTTAAAAGGCTACTATAATTAGAATCTTTGCTAATGGCACTTAAACTGATTAATGTCCAATAGTACCCACTCTACCAAAGCATATTTTTTAGGCAGTTATACGTTTCTATTAAATTAAATCTTCATTAAATGAATGAGCCTGTGGGACAGTGTCTCCATGAAACCCTTGGAGTTAATTCTGTAATGATATGGCCACCAACGTGGAGGGCCTTCTCTGTTGCCATTTCCTTCTGCCTGGAATGTTCTTTCCATTTATCTCCTGTGGCTGACTTTTGTCTTCCAGCCTGCTCCTTGGCTGCTCTCCCCACCCACTCTCTCTATACCCGACCAGCTGGATGTTTTCTGTTGCACATATTAGTGGTTGGAATCCGGTTGTGAATCTACAAGGAAGTTGTCGCTCACATTCTCCAGTGAATTTAAAGCCCCATGAAGGCAAGTTTTTTTTTTTTGTTTTTTTGTTTGTCTGTTATTCACTCTCTGTATTAACAACGATGACGACAACAACAACAACAACAACACAGTTATCACAAACTCAGCAGTTTAAAAAGCACACATTTCTGGACTGGCTCTACAATTAAGAGAACAGAATAAGATAGGCTCCTCCCCGGTGCCAAGATTACGTCATCATCTGCCTCCATTGCCCGCTGCTGCCAGGGGCGGGGTCGAGGTGGGGGCGGGGGCGGGTCAGGGGCGGGTGGGGCGTGGTCAGAGGTGAGGGTGGGGTCAGGGTCAAGGGCGTGGGGGGGGGGCGGGGGGTACATATAAAAGTTCTCTCTGTGTTCCCACGTGTTCCCGATGGTCTCTCTCTCTTTTCTGTCCTTCTCTGTGCTCCATCCTCTTCTCTGCCCTCATGGCTCCTCCCATCTATCTGTCTACATGTCCATTTGTCAGCCTCTACCGTCAGGCCCTCATTCCTCTCCCCTCAAATAAACCTCCTTATACAAGATGTGTTGCATAGCGTAGTTTCTCAGGGGACTATCTGGACATGAACCTACCAGGTACCTCCTTGGTCATACTATATTTCATAACCGGATCTGGCTTTTGTTCTCCATACCCCTGTCAGGCGGCAGTGGGGATCTGACACCTGTCGCCTCCCCAGACCCCTGCACGCACACACACTCACCATGCCCAGCCCCAACACAGAGTTGAAAATCTTTAAAGGGGCATGCATGGATGGAGTGTTTCAACACATTTTCAAGGGCAAGTTCAGGCTTTCACCGGGTAGAAATCAAGATGTGGGCTAGACTCCCATCTAACCTGTGATAAAATTGTCTTCTAACAGCCTTAGGTCTCCTGTGGATGTTACACTGAAGACTGATTACCGCTGTCGGCTGGGGTAGGAGCTTGATGCTCTCAGCTCCCAGAGACCCTTACCATTTTTAGTTTTTTTTTTACACTTGCTCATAACATAGCTGTTTTTTTCTATCTCTCTAAACCATTCTATCTGGCTAGGCCAAGGTTACACGGGATAATCTGATGAACTTAAAACCTACTGGAGATGCTGGTTATCCACAGAATAAGTGTCAGTATTGACTCATAATGGATAGAGTCATAAGAGTCTGGTCCATCTGCTGTCTCAGGCACACGCAACCACACTGACGGAAAGGAAATGTGTGGGAAATGCAGGACAGATGTGAGCACCCTAACGGCTACGTCTAATTTGCCTACTCATTGTTACTATCCCTCAGAACCACTGGAGGAAGAATGGAGGCATCAGTAAGAAGTGAAAACTGTTATATTATATGGTTGTATGTTCAGGTTTTGTTGATCATTCTATATTGAATTCAGAACAGTTTAGTGGTTGGACTGCCCACTCAGGTCATTGTCCTCACTGAGGGACTCATGACTATTAGGTGGTAGAAAGGGTAACGGGGCAAAATTTGCTGTGTTATTTTGGCAAAAATTTCGCAGTATAACCTCGGTTAATTACTCTGACCCACATGTAGAAGGCAGCGATAAGCCCCAGGTTGCTCTAGTGGAATGCACACAGAGGTCCATCTCAGACCCAGTAAGTCAGGAATGAATGGGATTCATAGTCGAAAAGTTTTCTGATGTTAAACAGTTAATACTGCAGCCCCAAGTATAGGAAGGAAGGAGACTTTCTGATTTCTAGGAAAACTGATATAACGTCAGCTATGTTCTGATCATACCTGTGGCGGTATTTGTGGAATGAGCCTTTACACGGCATGCAGGGTCCTACTGTTTGAGATACGTGACACTGAGAGAGTTAGGAGAGCATTTGATCCTGTTCCAGTTGCTGTAATGAAACACCACAGACTGAGTGGATTAAACAACGGTTATGCTTTTCCTAGTGACGGTGGTTGAGAGCCACCGTTAGGAGCGGCAGATTCCGGGCTTGTTGGATTGTTTTCTGTCGGGGTCCCTTGCTTATAGCAATCACACTGTTTCTTATCTACATGACTCCTCCTAGGTGGACACACATGGCAGATGCTCTGTTCTCCTGCCCTTTCTACAAAGCTGTCCATTGTGTCAGATTAGAGCCCCGCCTTAAGTCAGACCTCATTTTACAGTAATTACCTCTTATAGTTTATAAATATGGACATCTCTAAAATCAGCCGCACTGAGTAAGGGTTGTACGTTTTGAGGGGACATATTTCTGCCTGTCACAGATAGCTTCAAAGAGAGAACATGGGGAGTTTTCAGGGGGTTTCAGGGAGCCTTCAGGTTTTGAATTTAGGTCCCTGCATTTGGATGCTGGTCCTACTCACTGTTTGCACCAGGCAGATCCATTTCGTATGGGTTTCAGAACTAAAGAAATTTTACAAGCTCTCTTGGACATAGAAAATATAAAACAAGTTATGGACTCTTGACCTATTCAAATAGAGGGTCACATGCTTAATCATCACCATTTCCTAAGAGGTCTCCCTTTCCTGTCACCCTGGTAAGGAAAGGCACAAACCCTTTCTGAGGCATGGTCTTCTCAGCTGTAAAATGGAGACTGCAAGAGTCATATTTAAAGACATGGCAGTGTGGAAAAAGTTCAGCCAGCTTAACCAATATTTTTTTTTATTTTTATTTTATTTTTTTTTTGTTTTTGTTTTTGGCAACCTTTTAAAACCATGGTTTTCACTATCATAACCATTTCACAGACGAGGAAGCAGGAAAGAAACACAAGAAAACTTGCTTAACTTGGAACAAACAAACCAGGGAGTTGGAAGCCTAGGGCAGATCTCCCTAAACCCTTAGTGGACAGTCTGCACATTCCTCCCACAAAGCTTCTGTCCCTGTAGACCGTTGGCACAAAGATATACTCGCTGTCCCCAGCACTTACTCCATGGCTACTGAAACACAAAAGTGACCTGAGCAGCGACTGTCTGGTTGAGTTTAATCTTTTTATTAATTTTAATACACAACCTAATAGGGTTAAGGTCTGTGAAACCCAAAGCTACAACTCACAAAGCCAGCATGCTGATAATTGTGGATAGTTTTTCTAGTTGGAAACCCTGGTTTTCTACTTTATGTTGGATAAGAGATTGGCTTAGGGACAAAGGCAAGTCAGTGCAATCTCCTTTGGGAGTGAGTCTCAAGATCCCATCCGTGCAGAGTCTGTTATGGACATTAGGTTTTCCTGGGAAAAGTCTGGGGAGTCAGTCTCAGGGGTGGGGTCTGCCCCTTGGACAGGCTCACTGGGTGACAGATGCTGGCTCCGTTCCATTTGTTACAGCTCCACATGTGTGAGAATCTCTGGTATCTTGCTCTGAAAGAACTGTGTTTCAGAGCTGATTTTTAACCCTTTAAAAAGATGAAGTTGTTGGAGACGCATGAACTTTCTGCTCATATCTTACCACATCACTTTGATTTACTCACTTAGTACGGGGCCCCAACACGCTAGTCTTTAAACTAATGTAGTAACGCTATTTCACTAGCAAAGAGGACACTACCAAGTTTTCAAATATGGTTTAATTATAGACTTATTATGAAACCATCAAATAAGGAAAATATAGTAATCAGATTGAATCTTTGCACATGTAGGTCCTGCACCTCACTTACTACTAAATTGCTTGCTGGGTGACTTTTAATATCTGTACAAATAATTAAGGTAACGCTTGGGATATTACCATTGGAAGAGCACAATGTTTGTTCAGGAGGTTTGACCGCCTACCATTACTATTTTTGTCTTACTATACTGTGTGTTGTATGTTGGCTGCCAGCGTGAATGTATGTAGAATGTTGTATATTGGCTGCCAGCGTGAATGTATGTAGAATGTATGTAGAATCAACAGAAGGATAAACTGCTGGGCACACCTGTGAGGGATTCCCCCCCTCCAAGTCGTTTGAAATGTAACGACCTCCCCTAAACATGGCATCACCTCCCCACTGAGGCCCAGAGAGAAGGAAGATCGGCTTTTGCCTGCTTTCCTTCTTAGCCAGTTCTTTATCCCGTTGCTGTTGCTGCAGCTTTTGTTACATTCCTTTTCTGAGACCAGAACTCAGCTTCTTCGGGCTTTTAGTGGAGATCAAGAGCCAACGGCTCCCAGAGAATCCTTCACTGTTGGACTACATAGGCCATATGTGGTAGTCTGAGTGGTAGGGATGGATGAGCTGGCGGCCTCCTCTGGACTCGGCTCCTTCCCAGATGCAGCCTTGTGCTCTGGCGGGAGTTTCACCTGCAGCTGTCTTCTCTGTAGTCCGCAGAAGTGCAGCTTCCCAGCCTTACAGGGAGATTTGCATGGGCAGCAGGACTCAACTCATTTGTCCTGGTCTTTGAATACCTTGCAAACTCTGCTGGTGGCAGAGATAAAAGGGTTGCCACACTGGAAAAGCCCCTCCTAGTCTGAGTTAAGACTGTTATAGTGTTAAATTCTCAGGGGATATGAAGAAGCAAGCAGCAGACAGGGGAGTGCAACCAAGTCTTTTCTTTGTGAACTCCTTGGCATAATGTAGAAAGTCATGAAAGAGACTTCTTGGGTGGTAAAACGCCAACATGAGAAGTTTCATATCTGCATGAATCTAAATATTATCTTCCACGGAGGCTCCTTACTTGAAACCCCTCGCCGCATGGTTCTGAGCACTGTTATCTGGTCAGCATGCCATTGGCTGTGTTCTGCATCCTTGCAGAAGAAATAGTATTAGGGGTGTCGAGGAATAATTCAGACTCAGAATTGCATGTGGATGGAGCAGTGATTCTTAGCCATGCTATGTATTTGATGAGTTATATTAGGCACTGTTTAATGCACTTGGGATAACTCAATAAACATGACGGGCAAAAATAAGAAAAAAAAAAAAACTGTGTCCTCACGACCTGCACGCTCCACTGAGCACGTGTCATAAAATGCAGGCAAGTTTCTATACTCACCACTGAACCTCGTGAAAGTAGCTCACGTCTTCGCCTTTGGGATCAGCTGCCCACATTATACAGGGAAAGGAAAAGACATCCTGCAGGCTGGCTTGTCAAACAAGAGAAGTTTTGCGAGGTCTTTCTTGAAATGTGCCTGGGAGAAACCTTCTCCACATTTTCCACATTCCAAACGTGACTCCCCTTTCAAGTTCTGGAGCTGGGCCGAGTTACCAACACAGTGGCGTATATCTGTCACAACCCCAGTTTTCCCGAGTTATGTGCTCACAGTGCCTGCCAGAGTCACCACGTTCATCGACTCCAAAGCGGCTAAGGACGAAGCACATGGTCCCATTTCAGGAGTAGCAAGCGGTTTGTCAGTGCACTCAACAGTAAGAAGGAGGAGCTCAGCTTGGGCTCCACAAACTAGGGACAATTGATGGCCATTGCTTAGAAGACTTGGAAAGTAAAGAATCAAGCTTCGATTTGAAATGACTGTTAAGGTGCACACAATCCACACTACTCTGTGTCCTGTGCGGATGTGTCTATGTGTGTTTTAGGAATAGGGGTTTGTCAGCTGTGGGTTGGGAGAATGTGAAATATTCCCAGTCGTCAATCCCCATAATCAGACAACAGCAAATCAAAAGGACTCCCCCGTGTCGGGTTTTTACTAATAGCCATGGGAAAGGGACTGAATCTGCCAGATCTGTATTTGATATCCTGTTACTAAAACCTGCCTGTATAATAAGCTCCTGCCTTTCCTCCCCCTATTTCCCCCCAATGGCCACACTTGGGGTTGGTAACTTAGGACAGGACATGGCTTTCAGCCTAGGCAGGAGGAGTTCACTGAGCACACTTGATCTCTGTTCCTCCTTAGAGTCCCACCATTCCGAGTCCTGACATCAGAACTGATTTCTGTCAGCTCTAATGTGCCTGAGAAATTTCTCTCAAGGCAGTTTCCTCCTCTAACACACCCCGGGGGAGTTCCCCGGGGGTCTGTGAGGCCACAGTGGAGAGTGACAGTGATAAGGCATTACCCTGCTTAAGTGTTCTGTAGGAAAAGCAGCAGGCTACGTCGTTGTTTTCCATATTTAGGGTTCATTTCACAGTGAACGATACCGGAACACTTGCTCAGGACTTAACTCCTCTGCAGTCCTGTTCTTCCTCTTCGGTGACATATGGCAGCCTCGCTGAAGAGTCCTGAATGCCATGCATTTGCTGGCTCTGGAGCTGCTTTTCATTTGGGGCGTCGCCTTTCTTAAAGTGATACGGACAGAGTGGAGCTACCTCAGTGTCTGGATCCCGTTCTGGAACAGGGTGGGCCGTCTCTGAATAACTAAGAACCCACAGTACAGGGCCAAAGGGATGGGTCGGTAGCAGCAACATCCCATGAAAAACTGGTTAAAGAAACTGGAGGTGTTCATTCAAGCCTGAAATGGCCGATTATGATTGTTGTTAATAGTGTTTTTGAAGAGGGCTGCAGCCATAATTCAAATGTTTGAGAAGTTGCTAAATATGAACGCAATTTATTTCTACAGTTTCAGAGGTAAACAGATTTTCGTTCTATATAAAGCAGGTTGTTCTGCTGGAAATAGCTGTGCCGTGACAAAATGTAGGTACAAGAAACAAACTAACACAACAAAACAAGGAAAAGAACAAGTTTTGTAGCTTGGAAGAGCTCCTGCACAGAGCATGTGCGCTCTTGCCTGTCTCTTCCCAGTTTTAGCCTGGGAATCAACTTTGAGGCCGGGGCATGATAGGAAAGTGGTCTACCATGAACTATACTCGCTGTCTCTGCAATTTTGTGAATTAAAAATTTCTTGTTTAGCTAGACATGGTGGCATACATCTTTAATCCCAACACCCAGGAAACAGAGGCAGGCAGATGTTTGGGTTTGGGGCTAGCCTGGTCTACAGAACAAGTTCCAGTACAGCCAGGGATACACAGAACAAACCTGCACTTAAAAAAAAATTACTTTGACAGAGAATTGTCAAGAAGTTTGGGGAATCTCTTTTTCAGTGGAACCCACTAAGGTATCCTGAATTCTTAACAGTGTTGGCCTTATTGTCTTTAGGACCACAATCTTTTTTTTTTTTTTTAAGTATTTTTCTACTTAAAATTTTTTTTATTACTCTCTGTATTTACATTTGAACTGTTATTCCCTTTGCCCACCCCATTCCCATCCCTCCCCTGACTTGTCTTCATGAAGGTGCACTAGCTCCCAATCACCCTCTTTATCTCAGTGCCTTGGCTTCCCTTACATTGGGAAAACAGCCTTCACTGGACGAGAGGCCTCTTCTCACATTGGTACCAGACACTGCTATTCTCCGCTACATATGTAACTGGAGCCATGGGTCTCTCAATGCATGCTCAGTGGTTGGTGTTCTAGTCCATGGGAGCTGTGGAGGATTTGATTGGTTGGCAATGTTGCTCTTCTCATAAGGCAGCAACCCTCTTCAGCTCCTTCACCCCCCACCCCCAGCACCCTCACTGGGGTCCCTGTGGTCAGTCTGATGGTTAGCTGTAATCATGCTCAGCTGCATGACTCTGGCAGAGCCTCTGAGGAGGCACCCTATCTGGTTCCTGCCAGCAAGCACCTCCCAGCATCAGCAATATAGTGCTTGGGCCCTGGTGGCTGCTTATGGGGTAGATCCCCAAGTGAGGCAGCCCCTGAACTATCTATCCCTTCTTCAATCCTTGCTCTTTCACTTGATCCTATACCTCCTCCTGTGAGTGTTTTTTTCTCCCATCTAAGAAGGACCT
This sequence comes from Micromys minutus, assembly GCF_963924665.1. NCBI lineage: Eukaryota > Metazoa > Chordata > Mammalia > Rodentia > Muridae > Micromys > Micromys minutus. The sequence continues at coordinate 3,135,729 of NC_137954.1, forward strand.
AGGCTTCCACATTTTGTAGAGCCACAATATTAAGTGGAGAAAAGCTCGCAGCAGCAGCTAAGTGTCCTGCTCTGAGTCATAGCCTGTACAACTACTGAAGGTCTAGCTGAGGTTGGATATTACTCTGCTTGCTTTAGAGCCAGTCTCTCAATTTTCCTGCCAAGAATGGAATGCTATTTCCTCTGATAACAATGTTCTGTTTTCTCTTGGGAACCACACCTCTCTCTTGCCTGTCCTCTTGTCAAGGATCCTAGTCTTGGTTAAGCATGCTGGAGTGAGAACAGAATAAGGCGTGTCCAGTCCCCTTAGTCTTGGAATCTAAGTGTCGGGTGTTATGGTGGAAGTACAGGAAAGGGCGGGGCTGTTTCTCTACATCTCGGGGAAGCAAATGTTATTTGGTCCATGTTTCTTAGACTCACAGGCAGATGGCAAATTGATTGTGTGTGTTGTATATTCTGTTGCATAGCATATTGTTTGATTGTTAGATGAGGAGTTTGTTTCAAGATCTAGAATATGTGATCTTGCATGTTTTGAGGGAGAAGAGAGAATGAAATGCATGCAGTATGTACAATCAAGTATTTTTTGGAGAGTTTTCCAGGGGCTTATTTTACTAAGAGGCCCAAGGGTGTGTGAATTCCTGTTTCCTGAAGTGTTGGGAAGTGAAGGCCAAAACTGGCTGTGTTTCAAGTTCCGAGACAATACCATACAATTTCAAAGCCAGTGTGTGTGTGTGTGTGTGTGTGTGTGTGTGTGTGTGTGTGTGTGTGTGTGTGTGCGCGCGCGCATGCATAGAACCCAGGAAGAAAGGCAGTCTCTAAAGATTTGTTTTGAAAAATGCCAAACTACTGAGCTGCATGTTTGAGATCTCTCTGTTTGGGTGAAACCTGTCTCTTTGGTAAACACAGGGCACAGAAGGGCCCTCTTCCTCCTGCCCTGCCATTGAACTTTTGTTCAAATCAGCAACTTCCCTCACCTTGGCTGTTGAACTGCACTTTGTAGTAAAACTCACAAGTGAACTGGCAAGAAACCATGGAAAGAAAGGGCGTGTTGGAGTGGATTGCATTTTTCCTGAACATGCTGAAATATCAGGATGTATGGACTATGAGTCAGCACTTTCTGTTGGAAACTTTCATGACCTTTACAGAGTAGGCCAAGTTCTCCCAAGCTCTGCTTCACACCCCAGAGCGTGACAGCAAAGGGGCAGTTCAGGGGGAGGCAGAAGCAGATTCCGATTTTTTTTTTCTTGCAATCTGTTCCTTGTTATTGTCTTAAAATTTTCTTTTCCAGCATACTTTGCTTCCCAGGATAGCACTGAGGGAAGATGTATAAGACACTAGCATCTTGTCTGAACCCAGATCACTGTTAGAATCAGGACAATAGAGTATGGGACTGGGGTTTGCCAAGAATTTAGATGTGCCTCTAGGGAAGAAGGCCACATTAAAAATTGTGACCCCCTAGGCATTTGGCAAGCTGGAATTTAATGAGCTATACCAGAGAACCAGGAAAAAATATAGCAGTGAGCTGGCTGGAAGACGCTTTATAGGGGCCAAAGAGGCCATGCAGAATCTCTGTAGGCGCCATGATTTCGACCAGTGCCAGAGAAGAATTTGAACTCTTGGGAAAAACTTTAGTTTGAATACACTATATTCTTCCTTCTCCTCTACCACCTCTTGTTCTTTGTGTGTGTGTGTGTGTGTGTGTGTGTGTGTATGTGTGTGTGTATGTGTGTGTGTGTGTGTCTGTGTGTGTGTGTGTGTGTGAAAACAAAGGACAGCATTGTGATGTAACTTCTGCCCTTCCTTCTTTATATGGGTTCCAGAGATCTCAGTCAGGATTGTGAGGCTTGTGGGGCAAACACTCTGTGCTCTTAAACTCACATGGTTTAGGGGGTGGGAAGTAGGAGGAAGAAGAAAAAACTTCCTAGAAAGAAAAATTGGAGTTGAAGTTCTTGGCCTTTAGAAAGTTTGGATAGTCAGACTGGATGGTATGTGCTACTTAACCACAGACTTCTGGTCAAGGAGACTTAAGTGTTCAGTTTGGGTAAGATTTGGAATTTGTTTACTGAGAAGTTGTATCTTTGAAGGCAGCAGGAAAAAAACGTCTCTGCAGTCAGGTGCATGGGCTTCAGTGAACAGGCTTGCTACCCTGGATTCTTGCTTCTTTGGAGACTTTGAAATCATTTCTCTGAGGCTTTTTCTTGTCCATCTTTGGCTCTCAGTGGTGTCTTAGACATTTGAAGCTATCAGAGAGGTGACCCTTAAATTAAGAGTCACTGGGGCTGCTGTTCTACAAAGGTGAGAAAACAGTTCGAATATGTCTATTGCCCAGCTGGGGGTTGTGGTCAGCTGCTTAGTTAGCTGAGGAAGGAATCTGCAGTCAATAGCGCAAGCTCCATTTCCAAACTACAATTTTATGGGACTACAAGTCTTTTACAGCAAAGGTGACTTGTGAACACAAGGAGAAGCAGCTACAGGCACACACGGCATATGGGACAGACTTGAGTGTACAACGCTGGGTGTAACCGACAAAATGGGATGGAGCCTTAAGAACAGGGCAGCAAGGAACCTGTCACCAAAGGGTGGCACCCTGGGATTTGAATCAAGTTACCTGTAAATTTTGGGATGATTTGTTCTTTGAAATTATACTTATCAAGAATTCAAATGCACTGTAAAACTTAGAACATCTTGGAGCTGGGAGGAGGTGTGCCCATTCCAAATACTTTACAGTAAAAGTATAAACTGGAAACAAGGTTTCATGTTCTTGGGTGAGCTGGCATAAGAAACCAGCCTGACTCCAAAGCTAAGTTCATTTTCCTGTACTGTAGTGGCTCTCAGTGTAAGGTGCTGTGACTACACAAAGCAGACACCTTGCTAATTTCTGTGTGAAAAACCCTGGAGATTTACTGTATTTAAACAATTTGCTATATTCAAACAAAAGCAGGCAAATGATCTTCTATGCAGAATATATGACAATATGATTCATAAAAGATCTTTTTTTATCATTTTACACATCAGTAGATGGCAGGAGACACCATCAAATCAAGTACAGAAAGAGACACAAATGATGGAATTCAGTCATTGTCCTGTATACCTTGAGAAACTGATATCCAGGGAAAGGACATGTTGTTACTTCTATATCTGGGGTGAGATTGGTTTTGTACATGGATTTGGGTTCAGTTATTTATTCCATATTAAACTGGCAATATTACCATTGGTTTAAACAGTTGTCCAAATGTTGGAACTAAATTTACTCTTTTGAGGAGACACCTGGAGAAATGATTTGTTGATCATATTGCTAAGATTACTTGGACATTTTGATTGTGTTAAGTGGATTCATACACCATGTAAGAATACAGGAACTTTTATTATTGGCCTTCTCTCTCTCTCTCTCTCTCTTTCTTTTCCTTCCTTCCTTCCTTCCTCCTTTATGTCTGTCTGTCTGTAAACAGAGAGGAAGAAACAACCAACTAGAAATTAGGGCAATCTCACATCATAAATGGCTTTTCTTAAGATGAGTAGAGATACAGCACTACAGTTAAAACAGTCCCTAGGTGGATAGTGGTGGTGCATGTGTTTAATCCCAGCACTCAGAAGGCAGAGGCAGGCATATCTCTGTGAGTTCAAGGCCAGCCTGGTCTACAGAGCCAGTTCCAGGACAGCCAGGGTTACAAAGATACCCTGTCAATCTTATATTGTTCTTTATAAATTTCTCTACTGGGGGAAACAGCCACATTTTGTTCTCATTTTTAAACAATATAAACTATTTATTATACAGCATCCTGGCTAAAACTATAAACACACACACACACATACACACACACATACATACACACACACATACACACAGACACACAGACACACACACACACACAGACACACACACACACACACACACACATTTTCTCCATCTCTATGGCATGACATTTGAAATTACCAGAGTTGACAACCAGTTGGTGTGACTTGTCTCCTATCACAGAGTTGCAGATGTTCTCTTGGTCAGGATTTAGGACATGCTTGGTCAATTATAGGGGTTTTTCATTTCCTGTATGCTGTAGATATATTTTTATTTATTATATGATGAGAGATAGGGTCTTCTGTAGCTCCAGCTGTCTTGGAATTGGCTATGTAGCTAAGGAACACATTGAATTTCTAGCCCTCTTTCTTTAGCCTTCCAAATTCTGAGATAGCAGCTGCATTGCCTCCTTACCAGGTTTAGGTGGCAGGACCCTGCACATATCACATAGGCAAGCATTCCATGAACTAAGAAACACCCGATCTATAACTTTATCTGTTTAGTAACAGCTTTTCATGCTCCAAGATGATGTCAAATTTTCTGGTTGTAATGCTTTTTGCAATTTTCATTTCAGAAGATTTGCCTTGTTGGCTTGTTTGGGGCACTGTCTCCCAAGCTCATTTGCTGGGGATAGATATTGGTGTTCTTCCTGCACCATCTCCCTCACTTTTGCAACCTCTTTAGAACAAATAACCTTATAATTTTATTATATGATACATTATAAGCAATCATTAAAGCCTAGGTACTAGCCCCTATATATTTTCAGAGGAGCACCTTTTATAGCCAAAGGGATGTATCTGTTAGTCATCCAAAGGATTTGAGGCTTTTTTTCTACTCAAGGTGAGACTTCTTGATGAGAGACAGAGGCAACTTTACTACTTGAAACAGTATTAGGATTTACACACTGGTCCCAGTTCTCACAGGGTGATGTGGAAAAAGGTCCTTTGATACTATTGTATTCAGAGAGTTGTGGATTCAGTTCACCCACATCCTCAGCACTGAAATTACCTGTATCTGCCTGCCTATTGCTTTGGTGGGGGACATTACTTATCACAAATCTGTTCATAAATTAAACATACTAGGGGAAAATACATGTAGAAGCAGAAGGGACTCAGAGACTTGTCTAATAATGAAAAGGGCAGATAGTGTGAGGAGTGGAGGGGTCCTGAAAGAACTCACTTCTGGTAAAGTTTAAATCTTACCAGGTTTTTGTGGTTTTGGTTTTATTGTTTTGCTTTGTTTTAAATACAGAGTTTGACTTGAATTATACAAATTATCCCAGAAAACTAGTTTTTCTACTTTAAGTATGTTTCTATCAATACATGCATAATTAAGATCTTATTTTCCCTGGCAATAAAAGAGATACATGATCATTATAGAATATATAGCAAAGCATATAGAAAACTATAAAAAGCACTTTAGATACTATTGCTTAGAGGTACTTTATTAAAACGTTGACTTACAGTTTTTATTTTGTTTTTTTAATTGTGTGTGTGTGTGTGTGTGTGTCTGTTTCTATAGAGGCATCTGACCTTGATTTCTGTTGTCTTTTAGGCCAGAAGAGTATGTTAAATCTCTTGGATCTAGAGATACATACAGTTTTGAACAAACCAACTTGGGTGTTTGGAATCAAACTCTCAGATTGTCTGGTAAAGCAGTTAATACTTCTAAACCACTAAGATATCCAGTAAGTATTGACTTTTAAAAATATCTCAATATAGCTGGGACAGGATCCTTCCTGTCTCCATCTGTGCCCAGAGCTAAGGCTGTCTCACACCTCTCCATACCCAGATTCTGCACAGAGAGAGCTGGTCTCCCAGGACTACTCCCACACATAAGCCCACACATGAGACCCCACTTTTGCTACAATAGCAGTCCAAAGAGAGACCTGCCAGGAGCACACAGGGCATAGGAACCATGGAGCAGCCTGGGACAAGACCCTGCAGGTCTCCATCTGTGCCCAGAGCTAAGGCTGTCACATAGCCCTTCATACCCAAATTCCTCCCAGAAAGATGGTCTCCCAAGAGTGTTCTCACTCCTAATACCACAGGCTCACAGACTCACAGGAGGGAGAAGCTGTAGTCAGAAACAACAAGACCAACTAACACCAGAGATAACCAGTTGTCTAGAGGCAAGCATACATAAACAAGACTGCTGCATACAGGAAACACACCTCAGTGACAAAGACAGACACTATCTCAGAATAAAAGCCTGGGGAAGAAACTTTTCAATGGTCCCAAGAAACAAGCTAGAGTAGCCATTCTAATATCAAATAAAATTGACTTTCAACCAAAAGTTATCAAAAAAGATAAGGAAGGACACTTCATACTCATCAAAGGAAAACTCTACCAAGATGAACTCTCAATTCTGAACATCTATGCTCCAAATGCAAGGGCATACACATGCATCAAATAAACTTCACTGAAGCTCAAAGCACACACTGTATCATGCACAAGGATAGTGGTAGACTTCAACACCCCACTCTCACCAATGGAAAAATCCTGGAAACAGAAACTAAACAGAGACACAGTGAAACTAACAGACGTTATGAACAAATGGACTTAACAGATATCTATAGAATATTTTGTCTTAAAACAAAAGATATACCTTCTTCTCAGCACCCCCATGGTACCTTCTCCAAAACTGACTATATAATCAGCCATAAAATAGTTCTCAACAAATATAAGAAGATTGAAATAATCCCATTCATCTTATCAGATAACCATGGAATAAGGCTGGTCTTTAGTAACAGCAAAAACAATAAAAAGTCCACATATAAATGGAAGTGAAACAACACACTACTCAGTGATAACTTCATCAAGAAAGAAATATAGAAAGAAATTAAAGACTTTTAGAATTTAATAAAAATAAAGTTATAACATACCCAAACTTATGGGACACAATGAAAGCAGTGGTAAGAGAAAAACACATACCTCTTAGTGTCTCTGAAAAGAAACTAGAGAGAACATACATTAGCAGCTTGACAGCACACTTTAAATTTCTAGAAGAAAAAGAAGCAACTACACCCAACAGAAGTAGATGGCAAGAAATAATCAAACTCAGAGCTGAAATTAACCAAGTAGAATTTAAAAAAAAAACTATACAAAGCATTAACAAAACCAGGAGCTAGTTCTTTGCAAAAATCAACAAGATTGATAAACTCTTACCCAGACTAAACAGAGGGCACACAGAGAGTATCCAAATTAATAAAATCAGAAATTAAAGGGAGATATAACAATAGAAACTGAGAAAATAAAAAAAAATCATCACATCCTATACTCAAAAAAACTGGAAAATCTGGATGAAATGGATAATTTTCTAGACAGATACCAGGTACCAAAGTTAAATCAAGATCAGATAAACCATCTAAACAGTCCCATAACCTCTAAAGATATAGAAGCAGTCATTATAAGTCTCTCCTACCCCCCAAAAAGCCCAGGACCAGATGGGTTTAGTGCAAAATTCTATCAGACCTTCACAGAAGACCTAACACCAATACTCTTCAAACTATTCCACAAAATAGAAACAGAAGGAACAGTGCCCAATTCATTTGTTGAAGCCATAATTACTCATATCTGAACCACACAAAGACCCAACAAAGAGAGAAATTCAGGCCGATTTCCCTCATGAATATTGATGCAAAAATACTTAATAAAATTTTTCATACAGAATCCAAGAACATTTCAAAACAATCATTTACCTGATCAAATATGCTTTATCCCAGGGATGTAAGGATGGTTCAATATATGGAAATCCATAAACATAATCCACTATATAAAAATCTTAAATAAATAAACCATATGATGTATCATTAGATGCTGAGAAAGCCTTTGCACAAAATTCAAACCCCCTTCAGGATAAATGTCTTAGAAAGATCAGAAATGTAAGGCCTATACCTAAACATAGTAAAAGCAATATGCAGCAAACAAGTAGCAAACATCAAACTAAATGGAGAAAAACTTGAAGCAATTCCACTGAAATTAGGGACTAGACAAGCTCCCCACTCTCCCCCTACCTATTCAATATAGCACTGGAAGTTTTAGACAGAGCAATTAGACAGCAAAAGGAGGTCAAAGGGTTACATATTGAAAAGGAAGTAGTCAAAATATCAGTATTTGCAGATGATATGATGGTGTACTTAAGTGACCCAAAAATTCCACCAGAGAACTTCTATAGTTGATAAACAACTTCAGCAAAGTGGCTGGATATAAAATTAACTCAAACAAATCAGTAGTCTTCTTCTACTCAAAGGACAAACAGGTTGAGAGAGAATTTAGGCAAATGACACCCTTCGCAATAGGCACAAAAATATAAAATACCTTGGTGTGACTCTAACCAAGCAAGTGAAAGATCTATATAACAAGAACTTCAAGTCTCTGAAGAAAGAAATCAAAGAAGATTTTAGAAGATGAAAACACCTCCCATGTTCATGGATTGGTAGGATTCATATAGTAAAAATTACTATCTTGCTAAAAGCAATCTAGGCATTCAATGCAGTCCCCATAAAAATTCCAACTCAATTCTTCATAGATTTAGAAAGAGCAATTTTCAAATTCATTTGGAATAACCCAAAACCCAGGATAGACAAAACTATTCTCAACAATAAAAGAACTTTTTGGAAAATCAATATCCCTCACCTCAAGCTGTGTTACAGATCAATTGTGATAAACATTGCATGGTATTGGTACAGAGACAGACAGGTAGATAGATGGAATAGAATTGAAGACACAAAAATGAATCCACACACCTATGGTCACTTGATCTTTGATAAAGGAGCTAAAACCATTCAGAGGATATATGAACAGCATCTTCAATAATAGTGCTGGTTCAACTGGCAGTCAGCATGTAGAAGAATGCAAATTGATCAGTTCTTATCTTCTTGAACAATGATCAAGTCTAAGTGGATCAAGGACCTGCACATAAAACCAGGTAAACTGAAACTAATGGGAGAGAAAGTGGGAAAGAACCTCAAACACATACACACAGGAGAAAATTTCCTGAACAGAACACCAATAGCTTATGCCCTAAGATCAAGAATCAACAAATGGGACCTTATATAATTGCATCGCTTCTGTAAGGCAAAGAACACTATCAATATGACAAAATGGCAACCAACAGATTGGAAAAAGATCTTTGCTAATCCCACATTCAATAGAGGGCTAATATTTGATATATAAAGAACTCATGAAGTTAGACTCCAGAGAACCAAATAACCCTATGAAAAATGGGGTATAGAGCTAAACAAAGAATTCTCAACAGAGAAATATTGAATGGCTGAGAAGTACCTAAAGAAATTCTCAACATCCTTAGTCATCAGAAAAATGCAAATCAAAACAACCCTGAGATTGTACCTCACACCAGTCAGAATGGCTAAGATCAAAAACTCTGGTGACAACAGATGCTGGCCAAAATGTGGAGAAAGAGGAATACCCCTCCTCCATTGCTGGTGGGATTGCAAGCTGGTACAACTACTCTGGAAATCAGTCTGTTGGTTCCTCAGAAAATTGGACATAGTACTACCTGAAGACCCAGCTCTACCATTCCTGGGTATATACCCAAAAGATGCTCCAACATATAACAAGGACACATATTCTACTATGTTCATAGCAGCGTTATTTATAATAGTCAGAAGCTAGAACGAACCCACATGCCCTTCAACAGAAGAATGAATACAGAAAATGTGATACATTTACACAAGGGCATACTACTCAGTTATTATAAAAAATGACTTCATGAAATTTTTAGGCAAATGGATGGAACTAGAATATATCCTGAATGAGGTAATCCAGATAGAAAGAAACACACATGGTATGTACTCACTAATAAGTGGATATTAGCCCAAAAGCCTGGAATTCAGACCAAAGAAAGCTCACAAATAAAGAAGAGCAAAATGTGGATGCTTCATTTCTTCTTAGAAGGGGGAACAAAATACTCACAGGAGGAAATACAGGGATAAAGAATGGAGCAGAGACTCAAGAACAGGCCATCCAGACACTGCTCTACCTGGGGATTCATCCTATACATAGTAGTCACCAAACCCAGTCACTCTTCTGTAGCTAAGAAGTGCTTGCTGACAGGAGCCTCATATACGTGTCTCCTGAAAGGTTTTGGCAGATCCTTAATGACACAGATTAAGATGCTTGTAGCTAACCATCAGACTGTGCATGGTGACCCCAATGGAGGAGTTAGAGAAAGGACAGAAGGAGCTGAAGAGGTTTGCAACCTCATAGGAAGAACAATAAGATCAAACAACCAGACCCCTCAGAGCTTCCAGGCACTAAGCCACCAACCAAATCATACACATGGGAGCAACTTACGGCTCCAGTAGCATATGTAGCAGAGGATGGCATTGTCTGGCATCAATAGGAGGAGAAGTCCTTGGTCCTGTGAAGGCTTGTTTCCCAAGTGTAGCAGAATGCCAGGGTGTTGAGGTGGGAGTGTGTGTGTGTGGAGGGGGTACATCCTCATAGAAGCATTGGGAGGGAGTATGGGAGAGGAGGAACAGAGAAGGGGTATAACATTTGAAATGTAAATACATAAACTATTCAATAAAAATGTCTTTAAAAAAATCCCAATACATATACTTGTCCATTCAAAATATGGTAATGCTATGTACTTTTATGTAATGTGATGCTTTTCTTATTTCTATCTACTGAAAGCTTCATTTCAAGAGATGTTTATTTCTTTAAATTGTGATTATAAAGACAATAACATAATATTCTGTCATGAATTTATAGCTGTTAAAACTATTCTTTCAGTGTTAAAATACTTTCCTACAAACACTACTGTGACCTAGTGCCTGGCATTCCAATGCCTTTTAGTGTCAGATCACTATAAATGAGATTATTCAGTTGGAATGCCTAATTGTACTTGAAGTTTATTGATCATTACCACCAGACTAGCATTAGAAAAAAATTAAACCAACTTACACATAGCACAACATAATTTTATGTGTGAAGTGCATGAATAGTTCTATGCAGATGTGGGTGTAGGCATGTGAGTAGAGGTCAGAGGACACATCCCAGTGACATTTCTCGGAACTTCTCTTCTTTGTTCGAGACAAGGTCTCTTATTAGGTTGGAATTTTACATGTAGGTCAGATAGATGACCCACAGACTTCCAGGGATGATGTCTTTCTACCTCCCATCTTGATAGTCATGGGATTGTAGGCATTCTTTAGCTATGTATGGCCTTTTACTTGGGCTTTGAGGATCTAAACTCAGATCTTCACGTAAAGCAAACATAGTACCAAATGACCCTTCTCCCCCAAGGCGCAATATTTGAGGTCACTTTCCCTCCACATCCTCATTCCAATTAAATGCATTGGTTTTTAAAGTATTTCAATAAGACAGTCAAAAAGTATTTCTAAAGCTAGCGTTTGATTTTCAGTACCACGGGGATCCTGTTGTCTCTTGTTGCATGTGGATCTGGTTTCAGGAATTCTTTGAGTACCCGAATCTACCAGTGCCCATGTATGGCCTCCGACATGGTGTAGCATTGTGTATTGCCCATAAAGATCGTCTGTAAACCTCACAGCAACAGAAGTTTTAGAGTTCTAATACTACTAAATACAATGTAAAATCCCTGTAAAATATTGTTTCATTTTGTGTTTTAGGGAATCAAGACAAGGGGAAAAGTCTGTACATATTTAATGTAGATGTAAATTTTCAAGAAAAGTACTTTTGATTCAAGTTTGGTTTAACTGTGGTTTTAGAACATTTAAGTTGCATGTACTTGATCATTTATATTTATTTTAAAAATCTGTTTATTTCCCATTACAATAATTACAATGTGTGGGCTTTTTTCAATTTTCTTACTAAATATAAGCTTTCTAAACCTTCTAGATAACATTTGGAAAACTAAATTTTATAAAATATATCTCTAATATATATTTTAATTAAATTTCTCTTATCTTTAAATGTTTGGAAATTAAAAATCACCTCTTAAAATAGCTAACCATTATCTATCTGTCTTCTTCTATTCACTAGAAACTCTTGTTTACAAAGAAAGCTAAATACTTATCGCCTTTTCCGGTATTTGTTCACATTCATTTCTTTATGTCTGTGTAACTGATGATATTCTGTTATATGGTGTAGACAAAAGGACTCACTTTTGAAACAGCCCATTTTTCTAGCAGTGATATGTTGCTACTTACGTAGTTGTGGTGTTTTCTTTTGGCGTTGTACTAATTTGAGTGTCTGTAAGATGTGGTGCCTGAAGTGTATTATTCTTCACACACTGATTATTGAGTGTCAGTCTCACCTTAGATACAGGCTGCGACTGACTGATGCTCATCTCTCAGGGCTTGGCTCAGATATACTAGAAATATTAAATCTTATGCATTTGATATAAAGGGATAAACCAACAGAACAGTACTAATACTTGTTGCAGTTCCAACATATGCTCGAAATTTTTAACAAGAATAATTTCCAAAATTTCAGAGAACAATTAATGGTGAAATCTGCCATAGCTCTTGCCAGTCTTCTATTCTTAAAGGCTTTTTCATCTGTTACATTTATAGGAGATAAACTCTTTCTCGCTCTCTCTCTGTGTCTCACTGTCCTCTGTCTGTCTGTCTCTCTGTCACTGTTTCTCTGTCTCTCTATCCTCTCTGTCTGTTTGTCTCTTTTTCTCTCTCTGTCTCTGTCTCTATGTCAATGTGTCTCTCTGTCCTGTCTCTCCCTCACTCCCTCCCTTCTCCCCCACTCCTAGTGTGAAGTAACTCTTTCTCCCAGTGAACTGCAAATTGTTTATGTAAAGTATTTCTCTTTAAGGCGCATAGTGCATTTTGAGTGTGTAGTGTGTGGCAGGTCTGGGGTGGGAGAATTTGTAGGAGTCTCTGTACATTCTTTGGAAATGGTATCCACAGGGAGGAGTTGACACATCAGGAAGGACAAAAGCTTCTCCTCCCGTCTTTCCTTCCAAGCCAGTTAATAAAACCAAAGCCTGGTTTCATGCACAATCAATGAGCATGAGTTATTCTGACAGAAATTTAACACCCTCCACTGATCAAGCAGTGCTGCAGATAATAAATATTTTAAGCCACTACATTGCCAGTAATTTATTAGGCAGCATAAAATAATGAACACAATACTGAGGTCTAGTTGGAAATGCTCAGATTGCTAAAATGAAGGACCTGGGGAGGCTGAGTAGCCTCAAAGTTTCCTGTAGGTTACAGACGTAAAGAACCTAGTGTGAGGTGAATTGGTACATCCTTATTTATTTTAGAGTTATCTTCCTTATATATTTTTTAAATATTTTGACAGAGATTATTCTTTCTTCCAAAAGAGTAATCAAACTACTTTGTTTGGTATGGAGTTTATTTCTCTATTTCATCTCTATTTATAGTCCAAATCTAGACAGCATGTTCATCCGCTGTTCATGAGGCTCAATGGAAAAATCACATTTTAGAACGAACATAGAGATGCCAAGATTCTCCAGTTCATTCTGTACAGACTTAATTCTTTTCTTATGCATTCTAGTGGATAACAGCTGCTGACATCATTCTGGAAAACACACATGCCCAGGTGGAGACTGGGATAGGTGAGTGGCAGGGACTCGGAGCTTGGGGGGTGCTGTAAGATTCAGACAGATCAGTGGATGTAGTGAGGGGCACGTTTATAGAGGAAACGCCTCCAAATATTCTGAAGTGAATTATTTAAAAAATTTCCCGGCAATGTGGGGAGTGAGTGGAGTCATTCTAGTGACTCCACTACTGGTTGCCGAATCTCATGCAAAGGGATTCATATTTGGTACAACTGAGAAAGTGGTTATTCCACGTTGCAGGAAGAGAAAGGCACAGCAGAACTGGGATAAAGAACATGGACTTTAGATTCTGATAGTTGGAGTTTTGTCCTGCCATGTCAAGCTGTTGAAACCTGTATAAATCACCCGATCTCTTCATTTAAAAATTGATTATTCATTTGTAAACTGAATAATCCTTACACCAGTGAGCATCGAAGTTAGGATTAATGAACAAATCTACCTGGTGTACTTGGAATTTATTTAAAACCATGACTTGTTAAATTTAATGAAGTCTACATTTTAGGAGAGCTAGAGGCAGAAGAGGGAGAGCCATGTTCACCCCAGAGACCCAACCAGGCCTGAAATGAAGGACTCCTGGCTGGGGAAAGAACAACAAAAATGTCTTCGGATGCCTCTGCCAACCTCAAGGTTTACATTCCCTTCACAGGATGGCTTCCGAAGTGAAGAAGCTGTCTGTGTTCGGAGAACGGATTAGTCTCCTCTCGCTGGTCCTGGGCTGGTGTCTTCCTTGTTTAACTCTTATTTGTGTGTTTTTATGCCAATCTGATTATTTTTGAAAGCGAGTGACTATAGTCTGTAACTTTAAAGGGATTACTGACAGAAACTGTTTTCAGTGATAACTCTTGGTAGACATGAAAGCATGTTTAAAAACCAAATTCGGAAATGTCCTCGAAACTGCTTCTTTAGAGACAAAGGAGCATTTTGCAAGATGTCTGGTTAGATAAAATAATGGCTGTGAAAAGCTTTGCAAGACACTAATGCCCCGCTGGAGTGGAAGGTGCAATCACCACGTACTTTGTGTTTTAAAAAAAGTCTTGCAATAAAAGCATGATTCTTTGTAGAATCCACACTTAAATTCGGGATGCATGACAACACTGTGCAGTTGGTGACCGGCTGTTCCCACAGGGAGTTGATTAATGTGGGATAATAACTTGAACTGCTTGTGTTATGTGAGAGTTTTGTTCCTTTGTTGGTCGGTTGGTTGGTCAGTTGGTTTTTCTTCCTTTGCTCGTCTCCTATCTAATTTATCGATCAGGGAATTAAAGATTACTTATCAGATTTAATGGTGAGACTAACGGAGGGAAGCTGTTTGGAAGCTCACTGTTGAGTCAATGAACTTCAGTTAGGTTTGTAACTTGTCAAGGTTGTAACATGTTGAATTGGTAATAGGTGGAAGCTCTGGACAGTCTAATTTTCAGACACATAGTAGCATGTGGACTGAAGGGAGGGGCTGCATTTGAAACCGGCAACTGGAACTCAGGGGATGTGTATCCAAGCCATTCTGCATGGTGATTCTTTCATTAAATACACCTAGGGATTCATACATGAGCAGATCTGAATGTTAGGTTTCCTTGGGATGCTGATATAACCCTACAGCACACTTACTATTGTCCTTTTTATTTTATAAAAGACACCAAGGCAGAAGGAAGTAGTGTGACCTGTCCAAGGCCACACAGCTAGTAACTGCACTCAGACTCCTGCGGTCTGGGTGCAGTCCAGGCTTTCTAACTATTGCCTTATGTTCCATCTTCTCAGCAATTTTTATCCTTCAGTAACGTGACACAGCTCGCCCAGTCAAATCCAGTTCCTCCCTGCAGCCTAGAGCTTCAAGGCTCCAAAGGAAGCAGGAGACACGGATGGTCAGTTGATTCTGTTACCTTTCCCAGGAGGACCTGCGCCTGCTTTGGGATGTGATGTCACCGATTCAGTCCTAGACTCCTAAATTCTTCCCTCTGGTTTTTTGTTCCAGACAGCATTCTTTCCTCATGAAATACATCCCTTTTCTCATTATATCTCCCCATAAAACTTTCATCAATTTGAAAATTGTAAAATGCATTTCTTTTTATGCAGATGTATAATTTATGTATGCTTAAATGACAATTGGGCAATATATCCTCCTGCATTCCACAAATACCATTCCCAACTCTGCAATCTGAAAATAAATTGATGATCTGAAAATTGGCATAGGTTTTAAAGAAACAGCAGCTTCTCAATTGTTGACTTTAGATGATGTTTATCTGGAAAGCAAATTGGTCCATTCAGCAAGTTCTGCTTTAAGGAGATTTCAGATGGATCCACCACTGTAGATGTCTGAATCCAAGCTCGCGGTGGACACAAGGGCCTGTGCTTTCCCTGTGTGTATAGATAAAGCTGGAGCATCGACCTCTCAGGAGCTTGCCCTCACACACCCAGATACGCTACACTTGAGGATATAAAGGTGTTGTTTTTGCTTCACACCCAAATATCACAGCAGATCTGATTTTTCTTGATTGGCTTCAGGTGCTGAGGATGTGGGGGGGGGGTGTTCAGGAAATTATCTACATCAGTCTATCTTTAGAGACTTCTTTGAAATGACAGGATCTGAATAAAAATGTAGAGCATCATTTTCGTAGCTTTCACTCTACCAAGAAACAGGTAAAGTAGCGTTTTATTTCTCTTCCATTAGAAAGCCAACGAGCTAAATTGTTTCCAAAAACAACTCGACTCCGATCTACTAGGTTGCTAAATGATTTGTTAACCTTCAGAAAAAATAAGAAAGAAAATGACTCCACTTCAGTGAGGCACTCACATGACTTTCACATTAAGACTAAGATATACAGTGTGATCCGTAAGGGAAGACTAGACTCTGTCTCCGGGCACAGTGATGCCTGGACACCCATTGACTTCAAAATCTTGGAGACCACTAAGGAAGCAAGGCTCCTGATCAAAACCTAAACATACAGGAATTTTCTCAGAAGCAAAGAAAAACAAGAGTGATCACAATGTAATGGGGGGGGGGGCGCGGGGGCGGGGAGTCATAGCACAGACTTTCTTCTGGAAACAGGTTAGGAATATACAATTTTAGGATATTCCATCAACTCTTACCCCACAATTCTAAGGTACTTTTAGCAAGATCATCAGGCAATCTCTACATACATTAAAGGAGAAATAATGCTAGTCTTAACTTGGAAGCTTCAGTCTTAGTAGCTGGCTGTCATAGTGCTGGAAGGGGCTGGTAGGATCCCAGAGGAGAGACATCAAAATCAACCATATCCTGCTGTGGACCTTTCATGTGTAAAGGCCAGTTGGCAAGAGATGCCCACTGTGCAGGGACCTGAGCATCATCTGGGTAACCAACCACTTCTGGTGGGATTTGAGCCTTACCTCACAAGTTAAAACTCAGAACAAGAACTGTTGCTAGGCAGATTGTAGGCCCTTGAGGAGCTTATACTACTCTCGTTCTGTCAAATGGACACATAGTGAATGGACTCCGAATGACTTGTTATATTCTCAGTTCAATGTCCTCTCTCAACCATTTCCTGAGAAGCTTCCATTTGCAGGGATGGTAATTAACACACAACTAGCAAAGGTTCAGAGCTAAGAGTCCAAGGAATTGCCAGGCCTAAAAGGGATGTATATGCTGTGCTGTAGCCCTAATCCCCAGGCTCAGAGGTCACTGCAGAGGAAAGGGCCAGAGGTAGTCGATGAGGGAGAAAGTCTGTTTCCTTTAAGAGTGTAGCCCCTGGTCGGCTGGCCATGTTTCAGTGGGAAGCCATACATCCAAGAAAAACAATGTAAATATTTTTTTTATATATATAGGCTATCACAAATTGAAGTTCACCCTCTGTAAAGAAGAAAAAAGACACGATTGTGTTGGATGGTAAGGGGAGTGAATCTGGGAGGAGAAGCGAGAGGAAGTAAATATGATTAAGACACACTGTGTGGAACCTTCGAAGAACTAATTTTAAAAAGTTTGAGAAGCTCGATTTTAAGTGTTTTAAAAATATTTTAAAAATGCTATTGAATAATTGCTTCTTTCCAAAACCATTGTCACTCACCAGGAGTCACGGTCATACTTAATGCTCACATTTCCTGCTCTGGAAGATAATGGCTGAAATAGAATCATTTTTCCTGCAGGAGCAGAAGCAGCCACAGGGGAAGGAAGGGCCACTCCTCACTCCCAGTGGTAACAAGTGTCAGCTTGACCTGCATTGTTATTTCTGACATATCTCCTGCTTTCTCGTCACATTATGCTGGTAGATTTTTCTTCTTCTTCTTTTTTTCTCCTTTAAGATTTTATTTTTGGGCCAGACAAGGCAACTGACCTAGAGGTTGCCGCAGGCATTTGAAAATATCATTTTCCTTGTCTTTTCCATTGGACCGAGCTGTCTACTGCAGGAATCCTTACCTGGGTGATTTTAAGAATTTTTCAGTCATGAGGATGTTGAAGTATCAGACCCATCAAACAGTCATGCCTCTCATAACATGGTAACTTGTGTGAATGATAAAGTAAAGTTGTGGTAAGAAATGTGTGTGAGGGACTAGACATCAGAGGGATGCCCTGCAGGGGTGAAGAAAGAGGTGAAGGTGAGAAAAGCTGTATCCCCACTCACAAGGAAGGATCCAGAGTAGATATCTTTAGCCAGCACTACTGCAGAGCAGGAACGATCCACCCGTCATTCCATGCTCCCTTGAGGACCCCTGAAAACAGTGTCTGTGACCACACACGAGAAGGTTAGGCTGAGTTTATCAAGAAGGAAGTCACAATGTGCTTGTTGCATGTAACCAGAGTCTTCTTCCAACGGTTAGTTCATGGAGAGGCAGAGGGCCATGGTAGACTTTCTCAGCTGAGGATTACTTGTTCATGGACAGAGAGAACTGGAGTCCCCATGTCCTAGGCAAGAAAGCCATGGCGGTTGTTAGTCATGGCACCGTCACCACGTATTCCCTGTCATACGTAGAAAGACGGTGGTGTGACAAGAAAAGTCACCAGAGAGGAATGGATGTGTTCCAGTGGCACAGTGCCTGCATTTTCTGTGTCTCCACTGAAGAACTGAGCAAGGCACAGAGTAGTAGCAACAACTTACAAACTTATTAAGCACAAGGAAAAGAATTATATATTTCATAGAATGGCACGGGTTCAGGGCCCTCTTGGTTCTTAGTCTTATGGCTTCTTTATAAAAGGGAGAAGTGTTTCCTGGAACGGTGGGACCTTGGACTGCTCTAGGACCTGGATTCTTTGCTAGACGGTATTTGCAATGGTCTGGACCGTTCATGAGACTGTCCGTTTTGGTTGATGTGTTCCACAGTTAACTCTCCTGGTTTCCTATCTTCTTCCTCAGAACTTCTGTGTTACCTGACTTGACTTGTTGAGATCCAATTAACTGAAAACAATATAATCTAAAAAAATTTTTTTCAAACAAAGAGAAAAATACTCCCCAATTCATAATGGGAATAAACACCTTATCAGTGGTTTTCAACTTTTCTTACCCCTATGAGAAAACTTTATCCATGCCTCCTCTTTCACATTCCCCATGCTTCTGTGATCTGCTTGGTCCCTTGCATTCTTCCTGTCTATTCTCCATATGGTAGCAGCAGCACTTATCCCAAGATTTAGCCAGGCCATGTCTCTCCTCACCCTTCCAATGTTTTCTCTACTCCGAGTTCTACCTTACGCAGCCATGGCCTGCAGATGTGACTTACACCCATCTTCTACCCCATTACTTTTATTTTTCTCTTGCTTCTGTTTTTTGCCAGGACACCCTCATGTCTTTGCTCAACCACACTCAACACATCTCAGTTCTAGGGTCTCACCAGAAATATAACTCTTTGAGATAATTTCATTTACCCTTCACCTGCTTTAAATATTTTTAGAAAAGGTGCCTTATCAAATGATTGTTCCTTAGTTATGTTCTAAAGCCTGTGTGTGTGGATGCTACATTCGTTCAAACTGATGTTTCATTCATTCTTTTCCGTTGAAATTTCCTCCAGCTAGAGCACAACTCTGTGCAAGCTGAACTCTTGTTTGCTTGTTTGTTCTGCTCTTGTCCCAGTGTCTTAGAAACTTCTGGAAATATACTAAAAGCCCTCCTAACTTGGTACTTGTGGGTAAACAATTTCCAGTGCTTATTTGCATGTCTACCCTTCGCCTGCTTTCTCCTCAACTCGGCTCACAAGCAGGTTCCCGCCTTCCTGGTTTGGTTTGGCTGCTTCCTCAGGCTGGTGTGCCTTTGTTGTTTATGAGGACTTCAGTTCAAGTCTTTCCTTGTTCTGAGGCTCTCATTCTCCAGGAAGCCTTGCATGGTTTTGCTCTCAAAGCTGAATGTGTCTCCCGACTTTCACTGCGTTGCTTGTGTCTCTCATGTTTCTGTCTTATCACATAAATGATTTGGCGATTCCTCTTCATGACTGGGAACTATCCGAGTTGTGATCCTTCTGATTTATCTTCATCCCCAAGAGCCCAAATGATACCCGCACACTGCTTTCATGTAGGAAGTACTTCATGCAGATTTGGTTCACAAATAATGCCTGTTTTCTGTGGCAGTGTTGATTTGGTAGGATGATACCTGGTGAAAAATGACTGTAGAGGTCTTATAGTTCTGAAATTTTTGTTTCCCAAATTTGCTCTTCATAATTCTTGATTTGGTGTTTTGTGCACAGTGAAGAATGGATAGGAAAAAAAGCTCTTGGGTGTGATCCTGTTGCTTTAATACATGATAAAAGAGACATACATAAAGAAGACAAGTTACCCAAGAAGACTATCCATTGTTTGACTGAACATCCACATTGTTTTACTTCCACATTGAGTTGGTAACTAGGAGGAAGTTATAGTTATAGGAAATTTATTTAAAATCTTTTGCAGCCCAAGAGAACACTCTCCACCTTTCTGTTGAGGTGCAATTCTTCTGTCTAGTGGGAGAACAGAGAGCAGGGGTAACTGCATTCAGAAGGATGCCTGGTTAATAGTTTGATTTTTCTCACCATGGATTTCTAACTCCAAGCTGTCAAGACTGTGCCTTGGAAGCTCCCAGAATATGTGCGTGTAGCCACTGGCTTAATTGGGAAGTTCGGGTGCGATGACATTGGGCTCATTAGGTTTTTCTTATCAGTGGTAGAAGCTGTGAGGTTTCAGCCAAGCAGAGAGTTTAGATTCTAAATGAGAAATATAGATTAGCATTTCCCATAATGAAATAATGCACATCAGTGCTACCTTTGCAGTGACAAAAGCAGAAGCTCCAATGCATTGCAGGGCTCCTTGTGTAATCAATAAATAAGGGAGTCACAAGATTTATTTCTTCTGAGGCAACAAGCACCACCATTTTTCTTAATTATCTTTATGTTTGCCTTTTTGACTTTTGGATCCTTTCCAAGTAAAAAGCCCTCTACATTAAGACAAGACATATCCCCCCTCCCCACACACAATGTGGGTGAATGCATGCCCCCTTTTCTGTGTGTGTGTGCATACATGTTTCTTTCTTTCTTTCTTTCTTTCTTTTGTACATACATTTTAAAACTGCAATACCTACAGTTCTTAATAAAAACCTAATAAGGTCAAAGATTTTGCAAGGTTGTCCAGACTACCTTAGAGGCCAGAGGTTCCTGCTGAGAAGGAAAAATATCAAGGCAGCTGTAGCAGAGAAAACAAATAGTTTGAACTTTGGATCCACAGATGGTTGTGCCTGCCAACTGTTATGAGCCAATGAATATCTAGCCTGTCATTTGTCATATTTATTGCAGTACATAATGCTGTAATTTCTCATGGCACGGCTATTTATCTTGCTGTGTTCTCTGAACAGCTAAAACCGTGGCCATGTTGGAGCATATGTATAGCTTTTGGGACTCATCTTTAAATAGCAGCCATGCGAGTTGGCACAGGTCTTCTCCTCCCAGGGCTAGGATCAGGAATGCTTCAAAGGCAGCTACCAGGAAGACAGCGGGAAGCCCGACAATAATGGAAAAGGTGATCAAAGTCTCCTTCCTACCTGCTTAGCTGAGGGGTTAGAAAGTATCTGAGATTCTCTGCCGAAGTCTCTCTCTTTTTAGTTGTTGTAAGGTGACACTCTGAAATGGAAGTTTTGAGGGTGTCAACTGTCCTGCCAAGAAGGCCCTCCAGTTTACAGAAAGGAAACTGCCTCAGTGGGTAAGAAGCTTGAGAGTAGGAGGAAGAGACACACTGCTGAGTTGCTGGTTTCTGACGGTGTTCGCGGGAACACTGGGATACGGCAAAGAGCAGCAGGAACACCTGTCTTTACTGGCATCACCGAGGCTGGTGGTGGTGAGTCAGTGAACAGAGGCCACATGACACCGAACAACAGAAGGTGTGACTCATGGGTGGGCTGAGAGGATGCTGGCGACCGCCTTGTGTATCTCAGCATCCTCGATGCCTGAAATACTGGGTCCAAATGAGGCTTGGACTTAGGGCCTATTTCAGTCACTTTGCAGCTTCCTTGAATGGCAGATGTAAAAAACCAAGATTGCTGCCCATTCATACAGGAGAATGTGCACCTACTTCATTGTGTGCAAAGATTCACACTTTGTTTTAGCATGCTCTGTGGATTGCAGGAAGGGAGCTCTTAGCCACTGAGGCCCATAGAACAGGAGGCCCACAAATCTCTTCTCTACAAGGCAGTCAGAGGGCGTGCACTCAATAGAAGAAAGAAAAGACTCTAATGCAAATTTGCACTATTTCTAATGTTAATGTAAAACATCTGAACGTTAAGATTTCTAAATCAGCCTCTGGCCTAATCACTGAGTCTGTGTAAGGTTCACCAGCATTCCTCCGAGTTTGAGTAACTTTCCTTCCTGTGCTGCCTCCATCCTGGACTATGCTTGAGCGAGAAGACTCGGCAGTGTAATTCTGACAGCGGCATTCTGAAGTGTTCTTTTTATTTCCTTGTGAAGATGCAAAGTATGGTTCTGATGCTGAGGAAGGCTGAGCATCATTAGACTGTCTGAAGTTGAAAAGGCAGCGCTCATAGAGAAAGCTCTGGTACTAGTGCGAAATATACGCCGAAAGCTTCCTAAGAAAGTCAGAGAGGCTAAGACTCAAAAAAAAAAAAAAAAAAAAAAGAGACAAGGACTTTTAAGCCATTGGCAGTGTTTAGGTCTGGGAGTGGTAATCCAAGGTCAGCGGATAGAATAAAAGAAGCCGCTGTTTGCATCTGTCTCCTAGATTAAGTTTTGAGAGTTCGAAGGATGGGAGAACTAGAAGCGGAGATATGTAAAAAGACCACCAAAGGAACGGCTCAGATTGTCTGGTCTAGACTGGTGTCTAGTTCCTAGGTAGATAGGAACCACAAGGGTCAACAAGATTAGGATGTGTTCAAGTGGCTTCAAACTGAGTATTTCCCATTTTTCAGTGGGGGTTGTGATTTAGCAAATGATTTGGGCATGGCTACCCAAAGGAAGAGAACCTGGGAGCAAGGACCAAAGTCAAGACAAAAAGGTCAGAGTCCTAAGGGGAACAGTCTGCGTAGTGAAGAGAAACTAAATTTTGCCAAATGTGTGGTTGAGGACAACAGGAGCCATAAATTAAAGGCCACGCACGCACCAAGGCTGGAAGTCTGTAAAATGCCGCAGCGCCGCAGTCGTTGATTCAAGCTTTGGTGACCGACCGGAGGTGACACTACACCGTTCTCAATATCCCTCTCAAAACCAGCCACCTTTAGAGGAGCCTTCCTAAGAAATGTCCATCAGCTCTTTATTCTTCCTCCCTTCTGCCATCCCCCACAGCTTACACATGAGCGTCTGAGCTCGGAGGAAGGGCTATGTGAGCTGGGAAACCCTTGGCGGTTTATTATGTTTCTTTGTTAGAGTTAGGCAGAGAGAGGAAAGGAACATTCGCTGGCTGGCAGTGCTGCCCAAGCGGACGGCTCTGATTCTCTCACACTGGCAATGAGTTAGGCAGCAGCCAGGATGCTCCTCCCCTAACTCACTGCGGATGTCATCCGCCCTCTTCAGGGCTTTCTGTGGATTTTATTTCAGACACAGCATATTCTCACGGAGTCACTGGCATTTTTGGTTTGTTTTTGACTGCTTTAAATAAATAGCAAACTCTCTTAAACCACTGAAATGTGACAAGAAACGAAACTTTAGCTGAAATCCGAGCAGAGCATTAGGTCTAATTGTGTTCTGTGCAGTCTAGCATAAGTAATCGGAAGGTGCCCTCCAGCTGGCTGCTCTTCTCATAGCATCCCCCCACCCCCCATGCAGCATGGTTGTAAGACCCTGACTGCGAAGGGGTGCAGCTCCTAGCAGGAGCTTGCCACTAATTAGCAGTGTGACTTTGGACAAATCTCTTTCCATCTTGGCGCTGTTTGCCCATCAGTGGAGTAAATGGGTTGACCTATGTTATCTCCTAGGTCCTTTCCAACTCTAGAATTTTAAAAAGCCCATGATTTCCAGCCAAAAACCGTATTATGGGATGAGCTGACAGCATGTATAAGAGCAAGTTGATTAGGAAAATGGCATAGGATTTATTTTTTAAATTGGCTTTCACAATAATGAATCATGGAGTAATGCTATAGAGAAGGAGCTACATTTAATGTAAGTGTTCGAGGAAGCATGGCATATTTTAAACAATGGTTGAAAATAACCTTTCATTCTTTGCCCTTATATTTATCCTAATGGATGGCATAAAATGGATACTCAGGCTCAGTAGTGGCTTTTGTTCAATTTGAAGTCACCCCGTCATTGTGCAATGCTGTATCCCGTATTAGCTGATACTGGATGCAGCAATCTGCAGAGGGAAGAGTCAGAGATATGACACGGTGTCAGAAACAATACCTACCGCTTATAGATCGGCCATCATTGAAAGCTTGGTATTTAGAAGCATCCTTAGATAATTCAGTATCTCTCTGCTAGGAATGATGTCAACCCGAGTTAACTTTTTTGCTTATCAGATATGATGGGACAAGATGACATTAGAATGTTTGAAAGCAATAATTCTGAATGCATATTTTAAAAGTCAAGCAAATCTTTAAGGCATTGCTTGAATTGATTTCCTGAAACCATAGGACCCAAAGATAAAATGCTAACGGTCACAAACAACCCGTTGTCCAGAATAAAGCCAGATCTTTCCAGTTTTATCATCTGCCGTCTGTGGTATTAC
The DNA here is from genome assembly GCF_963924665.1 of Micromys minutus. Taxonomy (NCBI): domain Eukaryota; kingdom Metazoa; phylum Chordata; class Mammalia; order Rodentia; family Muridae; genus Micromys; species Micromys minutus. Next base: position 3,160,156 of record NC_137954.1, read on the forward strand.
AGTCTTCTAGTTTTGACTGTAGCAGATCTTATGGAGAGAGAACTGCTTTATTTCTTCCCTGTGTTGACACTGGGTAATTATATGTGGGTGACACAGTCTTCAACTATATTCTGTAGCCCAGCACTGCAAATTCTAGTGACTACTGAGAAACTGGAGATGCCTGCTTTACCCTCCTAGTTAGACTGTGTAGTTTCCTAACAGGCACCTCGATGATTGGCAAGTTAGGGACTGAGGCTTCTCACTTTATTCAGGGATCCTCCGTCTGTCTCTGTCTGTCTGTCTGTCTCCTCCCCCCCCCCCACCCCTGTGTGTGTGTGTACGCATGCATTTGGATACCAAAGTCAAATATTGGGTGCCGTCTCTCCAGCTTGTGTTTTGAGTCAGAGTATTTCACTGGGACACACATTCACTGACTGGCCAAGTTATTAGAACTGGAACAGTTGGAAGCTCCAGAGGGAGTCTGCCCACATCCTTTCCTGCCCACATCCCTTCCTGCCCGCATCCCTTCCTGCCCGCATCCCTTCCTGCACTACATCCCTACTTGATGATGCCCAGCAATAAGTGTGCTGATGTTCTGAACTCAGATTATCAAGCTTGTGTGGCAAGCACTTTATGTTCTGAGCTACCCCAACCCCAGCTCTTCACTGGGCTCTTTAGGTTATATAAACAGTGTTCCAGGTTCCTTCATCCACAGGAAGTTGTATGAAGTAGCCTTTGAAAGGCCTCTCTTCATCTGGAAGCATCTGTCATCATAGGATACAAATATTAAGAGGAAAATAATAGAAATGTGTAAATGCCAAACTGGGTCCTGTTTGGAAGGCATTTTTATTCTTTCAGGATGTTTTTTTCTAGAAAGCTCTTTACGTCTTCAAGCAAATAAACTTCTGTCAAGTTTTCCTTACTGGTCTACCTGACATGTCAAGACAAAGTTTTCTAAAATGTAGTGGTGACATATGTTCAAGTTAGGGTTCCTGGAAATGTTTGTCCAACAGATATTTCTGAGCATATTGTGTGTAGGATATACATTCTTTGTTCTTCATTCATCTCTTCTTTAAGAAATGTTTTTCCTCTGTGGAAGACTGATTTGAGTTGGGGGAATGACATTTAAGACTCCTTTCTCTAGAGATCATAAAACTATTTTCAAATAAAACAGAATTAGCAGAGAAAAAATGTGGTTTCTGAAGCTCATGAGATTATGTATTCGGAAGGCTCTTATGAAGCAACTTTGATTTAAGCAAATGCTAGACATCTTTGTAGAGAAGTTTAAACATCTAGAAAAATACAGAAATATCTAAACTCTAGAAACAGGTAATGACAGATAAATTATAGTCTTTTTTTCTTAGTGGTTTTGCATATATATGCTTGTACAGTGAAAGTATGCTCTGAATATTTTAGAATTATCCAGACTTTTTATTGATATTTATCTTAGAATTCTTACTATGACTTATTTTTTTATATATTTTGCTACAAAATTACTGTATTATATTTTGCACGATGAACTGGACATTTAATATTTATTCCTGAAGACACATTTCTACTGAAGTTACTTGCATTTTTAAGAGATTTTTACTTGTGATCCTTGAATATTTATGTGATTGGACTACATTGCTCATTTAGAAATGGCCAGGCCACCAGTGTGTTTTATGTAATTGTTCACATAAAATTCTCCATTCCAATAAAATGCCTATTATTTTTCCCCTATAATATATGGTACTACTTAATACAAATAGAAGAATATTGTCCTTCATATCTGGAAAATATATTACTGACAAAGATGTGTAGGGATGTAGCTAAAAGATCAATACCCAGTCAATAGTTCCCTGCACACAAAGTGGGAAATACTATAGTTATTATAGACAGAGTCTCATGTGGTTTGTAGTTGTATCTTGAAGTTGAGGTTTACATGTACAAATCAGTATATGGACTCAAGTAGTCGATTGAGAGATAGAGAGAGTCTAATTGACACACATGAGCATGTGGCAGCCTGTCTTTCATTGGATTAGATCTTTAGGGCGCTCTGCTTCTGACTGTAGGGACTTTGTGGTAAACCAGTGTGCCCCTCTCTCTTGATTTTTCTCTTGAGGGTTACATTTGGTGGTTTGACCTCCAGCCCAGGGAAGCTGCGTGGCCTTGTATTGACTCCCTGTACCCCAGAGTTCACAATCTTAGCATTTCACACTGAGGTCGGGCATCTCTGTACATATCTACGACATGACACTGACCGGAGGCCACAGACGTGAATGGTTCTGTTGCAGCCAGTAAGGTATATTGTAGAAGGCACCTTCCACATTCACCAACCTCTTCTGGTGAAATAATAGCATGTAAATAACACAAAATATCTCAGAAACCGAGTTTCAGTTTCTCAGTCTTGGTGAAGAGACTATAAGGAAGGCACTATTATTAGTTTTTATTTTATGGAGAAGAATCCTGAAGGCAAGGTAGAAGCGAACTTTGTCCTTCTTGAGTTTGGCTTCAGAGTCTATGTTTACTGCAACCACAGCATTAGCCCCATTTTCACCTCTACCTTAGAAAACATATCCAAACAAGAATAGTTAACCAAGACCAAGGGAAGGGTCCCTGGTCTAGTCTATAACTGAGGCAGTGAAAGAAAAAGGATCTTGAACAGAGGCTCTGACAAGCTGAGGACAGATTGAGGTCCTCCCTGATGGTGTCCTGAGACATCATCCATTTTTTTTTCTGTTGTCATAGCATCCAATGATGCTCAGTCTCCACCTTTTTCTTATATTCTATAAGCTTCTCTGCATCCTCTGTTGGATCAAAAGAGTATAACAATTATTATTTTGCTTTGCCAAATTCTAACCAATCGTTGAAGCGGGTGAAATGCCACATTGCAGATTAGTGAGGTCTCCATCCAATGTGCAAAACACAGTGACTAACTGTTAGAATGACACCCTTTGAAACGATTGTAGTAGGTGCAAGTTTACTGCCTTGCCACACTTAGCTTTATTTACTTATTTATTTAGAAACCTGTTTTCATTGGTTGTCAGAAAATTATTACTTTTTGGGTCTAAGCAGATGGATGAATGCGGTAAAGGCTGTAGTAGCGAAGGCTTTTCTTTCGTAATCTCTGTTTCGATTTCGTTGTCTCAAATGTTTTCTTCTAAGAAAAAAACGAGGCTCAAATAAGGAGCTGGCTAAGAGAAGGGCGACTGAACTGAATTCTCGAGTGTTCAGTTCATCAACAACTCGCCTATTAATTACCCTCCCTCTGACTTTATCTAGTCAGCACCTTGCTCTCTTTCTCTTGAACACACGCATATTTCAATGTGAGTGGAAACTTGAAAGTTATGAAATGTTAACTTAAAAGTTATCTTGTTTGTTTGGAAACCAAGGAAGACATGTAGGAGCTACCCTTCTATGTTAACTCCAGGAGTGCTGAGCTCTGATCAGGTTTAATAATGAGTGAATTCTTTCTGCGTGAGAAAGCAGCAAACTGCATGTTTCCTGACCTGCAGAGTGTTTATTAGTGACCCTAAATCCATTTGTACCTAAAACTTATCACTAAAAACTTATTGCATAATATTAATTAATCCCTTCAAATATACATCAGTCATTTATTAAGCATAGTGAAGACCAGCTGTATGTCAGCTGCCATCATGGTTCGCAGCAACATGTCAATAAATAACTGATAATAATTCTCTCCAGGGAATTAGGAATGGGCACATTTTCCAGGGCAGCAACTCTCAAGATGCACTCAGCAGGGAAAGAACCGACTGGAGTAGCTAGTGTTTGCTGAATCATCTCATGTTCTGCATAGTTCCTGATGCATAGAAATTAGCTGGTATATATCTAAGTGGTTATTACCATTACTGGTCCATTCTTTTATCAGTAGATTTTACAGGTCTGTCTCTCTGACCCATGCCCAGTGAATATGCTTTATTTTATTTTATTTTATTTTATTTTATTTACATTTTAAAGATATAAGGCATTTGAGTTGCTGGTTTCATATTTGGCTTCAGAAGAAAACAAGACACAACAGGACAGGGAGTCAGCGAGTTGGACCGCTGAAGCAGCACGCGGGTTTTGGTCAATGGCAACCACAGAGCCCCATTTCTTAAAAGGCTTGGGTGGGTTATTTCGTTTTCTCCTCAGATGTCAGATTTCTGGCACCCGCTCTCTTCTGCATCCCTCTCCTCTGACTTTCTCATTTCTCTCTCTTTTACCGTTGCATTTGAAAAGAGTGTGTCAAATCCTGTCCCACATACCAGGCTTAACATGCCACAAGGTCAGTTGAACACTTTCTGCTTTCTGGGTCTGTGTTAAATGCCATGACAACATTATTAGTAATTCCATTATATTGTTCCCACCCTCTTATCTTTATTTTCATTTTTAGATTATAAACACTGTTCTAAAATATTTGTTTCTTGGCACAGATCTTTTGTGCAAACACACTCTTCCAGCTTTATCATGCTATCTTGATTTTCTTGCCAAATTTTCTCAAAGGACTTAGAGCCTGATTTATTTTATGCAATCTTAGTTTTGATAGAAGGCAGGTCTATTTTGACCTATTACTTGAGTCTACTTACTGTTTATCTAACAGTTTCTTCTCCTTTTCTGCTTTCTTACAGAAATAGATGCTGTGGATGTGGATGTTAGGTTGATATGTTGATTAATTAGGATGGATGGAGAGAAAAATTTCACACGTTAAGAACTTGTTATTGTAGGATGTTGCCAAGAGTTTAGATTTTATCTGTGATCATCAATGACTGCTAGGATCATGTTTACCTATGATCATTGGCGATCTCCAGCATCATGTTTACCTATGATCATCTATGATCATCAGCATCATGTTTACCTATGATCACCTATGATCATCAGCATCATCTTTACCTATGATCATCATCATCATGTTTACCTATGATCATTGGCGATCTCCAGTATCATGTTTACCTATGATCACCTATGATCATCATCATCATGTTTATCTATGATTATCAGCATCATGTTTACCTATGATCACCTATGAACATCATCATCATGTTTACCTATGATCATTGGCGATCTCCAGTATCATGTTTACCTATGATCACCTATGATCATCATCATCATGTTTATCTATGATTATCAGCATCATGTTTACCTATGATCACCTATGAACATCAGCATATTTACCTATGATCACCTATGATCATCATCATCATGTTTACCTATGATCATCAGCGATCTCCAGCATCATGTTGATTGTTCCCTTTTGTCATGAATGAGATTATTGTTTCCTATGATAAGGAATTGTTTACATTTAATTTCCATGAAGACTGCTTCTGTCCTGTGTTCATTTCCTTGTAACAGTACTTGTAAATCATTTAAGTCAATTCAAAGACACCATGTATAATAATATACTTGTCTATGTTAAATGGATTACAAAGTTTGTATTTTGTCTTACTTGTATTTTTATTTGCCAGACTCTTTTTTTCCCTTCAATCTACTAAAAATAACATGCTACTGATTCTGGAAGTGGGTAATATTTTGAAAGAACTAGAAACACAATTTGTAAAGAAATAACATTTTTGGGGATTTAGCCATTTGACTAACTTAAAATTTCTCTTGATATAACATTAAAAATTATTACTAAAATTATATTTCAGATGGTAATCCCCAGAAATAAGGATATAGTGCCTAGTTCCATGATTGATGCTCTTATTTGATCTCATAAAAATGGATAGTCCAAATTTTTAATATGGCAAAATTATGTTATTTTTGATAGCATTGAATGCCTGGAAAAACAAAGACAATAAAATAAAATACATGAAACATAAAAAGAAAAGCAAAAGGTGTTGTTGAAAGACACTAATAACAAGTGGACAAGCCAAGATATGCTTTGGGGCTGGAGAGTTGGCTCAGTGGCTAAGAGACCAGCTTCAGTGCCCAGCATCCAGCACAAGGAGCCCAGCACCTCCTCTAGGACCAGCATGTGTGGGACACAGATACACTCGAAGGCAAAAACTCTCATACACATAAAATAATAATATCCATTTTTTTTTTACAAAAAAAGAAAGAAACCTCTGCTTTGAATGGAAATAGCCAACAGGCTGTCATTGTCTCTACGCTAATTTTTAACTGGCATCCCAGTAAATAGAACATTATTTCTGCAACATTCAGGTTGATTGATGCTAAGGAATTCACAGAATGATAAATATTCATAGCAAGCAAAATTCTACAAATGAATATTAATAGGGACTAAAACTATAGAGATGCTAACTTTGTTTTATAGCACTTTAGGATTTAATGCAGAATGCTACCAGAACATGAGAAGATCAGAAGTGAATGGCAAGTTTGCAAATAAACTTCTGAAATTGTAATTGTGCGCACAATAAGGGCACAGTGCCAGCCTAGGGGGGGGGGGGGATGAATTTGGAACAACATACTTATTTCAAACTACAAGTTGTGAATCACTCTATAGACATAGTGAAATTTCTAGAATGTGAGACATTAGGTTAGTATCTTGGGAAAACCAATGAGACTGGAAGTGCAGGGAACGCTGATTAAATCCACAGCTTCAGCAAAGAAATAGCTTGTCCTATGCCAATGATGGACGGTACTAAATCCAACTGTGCCCTTCAGGTCAGGGTGCACACATGCATTCCTTCCCCATTTCCCAGTGGGTAGGAGTTACAGGAAGGGAGAGGGATTAAACCTTTGACGAAAGTAAAGTAGACACAGCCTCTAGAACTCGCTTACAATAACCCACTGCGTGCGTCATGGAATGGCTTTAAAATGCTATTTCACCGAGTAAGGAGAATGCTAGGATGACAGAAAAGTTGGCTGGGTACCTTACAGAGAGTCCTGCTTTATTCTAACCCTGTCGGAAGGAGATATGTAGGGCATTTGTACGTCTGCGTGCAGGAGGTGGATGCAGGCAGGGCTGTGCAAGTGCTAATTGCTTTCATCAGCACTCGGGAATTCTTAGGGAAAGAGCTTGGCTTACAGACACTGTTTTTATTCTGCGCTGGTTGTTTTTTATTGCCTTCTTGCCTAATTTCACCTTCACCCACTTGCTAGGTTGAATTTGAGTAAAACTTCTTCAGATCTTTCTGCAGTTTGGGGCAAGAAAGCTGCACTGTGTAGATGAACTAATTTGGGGGTCTTAAAGTCATTTGATTCAGGGTGCAGTATAAATGCAAAGCAGGATGCACCCTAAAGCACAATGCTAATTATTGCAGGCAGTGCAGATGCTCCTCTTAAAGATACCAGCTGTGTGTCACCTCTCAGTGTTCTGGGTTTGCTCTTAGAAGAGAACATGGTAGTGGTAGGAGCTGAGGCCAACAAATCACTCAGAAAATAAACACTACTGAGGAACTTGAACTGTAATTGTTATCAGAAAAGTAAAACTTTGAGTCTGGGGAGATTATTCAACAGGTCAACTGCTCATAGGACAAATATTAGGATCTGAGCTCAGATTTCCAGCATCTACATGAAAAGCTTGTTGAGGGAAGTATGTCCTTAACTCTAGTGCTGAGAAGCAGATGCCAGTACTTCCCTGGCCTTCTAGTCTAGCTGCATTGGTAGCCTCAGGTTCAGCTAGAAAACATAATAAACACAAGGTAGCTAGGGATAGAGCAAAGCACTCCAGCTCTATCCACAATACACATGGGCAGGCATGGGTAATCACACAGGTCCACGGAGAAGCATATATCACACATACACAACAACAACAATGAAGCGGAACAAGTGGAGGGTTCTGTTTCATAGAGGACAAGTCAAACCAGCAACAGAAGACATGGTAGAAACATCCAGGCCTCCACATTTCCAATGCACTGATGAGTCATGCCCCTGTTTGTCTTCTTTACACGTGGTTTTAGGGTTGAGTAAGACTTTGGAATGCCACTTAGTAGATTTGTACATAATTCAATTTGAAAAAAAAAGGAACTTGTCAAGATAATTTTCCCCCATGTCAACTCAAGATTTTAAAGCAAAACAGTATTTAACTCATACAGATTTATTACTTAATATGATGGCCAGGGAAATGTATTCATGGAGAAATCCAATTGTTCTCAACTACCCAGGAGGTTAAGTTAGACTTATATTTAATTATTTTGTATCTTATATGTCTTAGTTACTACTCTATTACTGTGCAAGACACCATGACCAAGGCAACTCTTATAAAAGAAAGCATTTATCTGAGGATTTGCTCAGAGTTTTAGAGGGTTACTTCATAATCACTGTCTGAGTCAGGGTTTTTATTCCTGCACAAACATCACGACCAAGAAGCAAGTTGGGGATGAAAAGAATTATTTGGCTTACATTTCCACAATGCTGTTCATCACCAGAGGAAGTCAGGACTGGAACCCAAGCAGGTCACGAAGCAGGAGCTGATGCAGAGGCCATGGAGGGATGTTACTCACTGGCTTGCTTCCCCTGGCTTGCTCAGCCTGCTTTCTTACAGAACTCAGGTCTACCAGCCCAGGGATGGCTCCACCCACAATGGGCTGGATCCTCCCCCCTTGATCACTAGTTGAGAAAATGCCTTACAGCTGGATCTCATGGAGGCACTTCCTCAACTGAGGCTCCTTTCTCTGATAACTCCAGCTTGTGTCAAGTTGACACAAAACTAGCCAGTACAATCACCATGGCAAGATACACAATCATACACAGGCAGGTATGTCGCTGGAGAAGTTGCTGCATGCTGTACATCCAGATCTACAGGAACCAGACAGACAGACAGTGGGTGTGCTGTAGTCTCTTGAAACATCAAAGCCCATTCTGAGAGACACACCTCCTCCAACAAAGACTTACCATCTACAACAATGGCACACTTCCAAACCCTTTTCAAACAGGTCTACTAACTAGGAACAAGAATTCAAGCCTAGAGGGGTCATTCTTCAAACCACCACAATAAATCTCTCCAAGATGTGTGTAAAGGGGACATATTAATTTGAATTAACGGATTAGAACGTATGTGTAGAACATATATACTACCTACAAAACACAAGCACAGTATTTCCAGTCAGAATGTAATGATTTCCCTGTAATAGTGATGGGGGGGGGGTACTAGGATGAAAACATTTTGTTATCAGGATGAAGGCATGCTAGTTCTTCAGATAAAATCATTTTAACTTTTATTCTGGATAAAATTGAATGCATGAGCTTGAGTAAAGAGACAACTAAGCAACAGGAAGCACTGTTTCCGTGACAATCTCACTACAAATGAAGAAGGATGTTTGAATGAACATGAGCCCATTCTGAAACTGCAGTATCACTTGAGAGACCATGAGAGATGTAAAGAATCTCTAATAGCATACATACTGGTTCTGGGCCTTCAATGTCTTGTGAAAAACTTCTCTATGTTCAATGTGAATATAGAAATAAACAATAACAGGTATTTTAGAAGATTCTAAACTCTATCCTATCACCAATTCATCACCATTTCAATAAAATTAGTTTAATGTCAGAATAGTTTTTATCTTTTTCTGATAAGTTCTATTACCGATTATAACTTCATTTTGTAGAGCTTAACTATATTTACTAAATTCAATATCTTACTATTTCTTCTACAAACAAAATCATACTATTTATGAAAAGATTCCATTAATAATTCATAAATTCCAGACACTAAACTGAGTCCCCAGAAAGGTCTTTGTACAAAACAAACCAGGTTTCAACATTTTTATGCTTAAAAACATTTAAACCCTCCCAATTCCCTCAAGAAGAGATTTAAAGTCCTTAGTACCGTTCACCAGACCCTGCACGGTCTCATTCTCTCCTTCCTCTTGAGCCCCATTTTAAAAGTTTCCCCCAGCCATTAGGAGCTCACTTCACTTTTTCAGCAAGTAGTACAAAGTACACAGTTTAGAACAGATCTTTAGTTTTAAGCTATGAGGGTTTGAATCCTAATTTTGCTGCATGATAAAATTGTAAACTAATGTACTGACTGGTTTTGTATCAACTTGACACAAGCTGGAGTTGTCACAGAGAAAGGAGCCTCAGTTGAGAAAATGCCTCCATGAGATCCAGCTGTAAGGCATTTTCTCAACTAGTGATCAAGGAGGGAGGGTCCAGCCCATTGTGGGTGGAGCCATCCCTGGGCTGGTAGACATGGGGTCTATAAGAAAGCAGACTGAGCAAGCCAGGGGAAGCAAGCCAGTAAGTGACATCCCTCCATGGCCTCTGCATCAGCTCCTGCTTCCTGACCTGCTTGAGTTCCAGCCCTGACTTCCTTTGGTGATGAACAGCAATGTGGAAGTATAAGCTAAATAAACCCTTTCCTCCCCAACTTGCTTCTTGGTCATGATGTTTGTGCAGGAATAGAAACCCTAAGACAACTACATAATCTGCTTTTCATTATGGGGTGACAATGGAATTATTATTTTTAGAAGATATTAATTAATTAATTTTTGTTGGATATATTTTATCTACATTTCAAATGTTATCTCTTTTCTTACTTCCCCTCTGTAAGCCCCCTATCCCCCCCCCCTGCTTCTACGAGGGTGCTCCCCTCTCTCCTCCCTGGCCTATCATTCCCCTACACTGAGACATCAAGCCTGAGCAGGACCAAGGGCTTCTCTTCCCATTGATGCCCAACAAGGCCATCCTCTGCTACATATGTGCCTGGAGCCATGGATTTGTTCATGTGTGCTCTTTGGATAGTGGTTTAGTCTCTGGAAGCTCTGGTTGGTTGGTATTGTTGTTCTTATGGGGTTGCAAACCCCTTCAACTCCTTCAATTCTTCCTCTAACTCCTCCATTGGAGGTTCCATTCTCAGTTCAGTGGTTGGCTGTGAGCATCTGCCTTTGTAGTTGTCATAATCTGGCAGAGCCTCTCAGGAGATGGCTATATCAGGCTCCTGTCAGCATGTACTTCTTTGCATCAGCAATAGTGTCTGGGTTTGTGGCTGTGTATGGGCTGGATCTCCAGGTGGGGCAGTCTCTGGATAGCCCTTCCTTCAGTCTCTGCTTCAAACATTGTCTATGTATTTTCTCCTGAGAATATTTTTGTTCTCCCTTCTCAGAAGAACTGAAGCATATCTTGGGTAATTCAAGCTTTTGGGCTAATATCCACTTATCAGTGAGTACATACCGTGTGTGTGTGTGTGTGTGTGTGTGTGTGTGTGTGTGTGTGTGTGTGTTTGTGATTGGGTTACCTCATTCAGGATGATATTTTCTAGATCTATCCATTTGCTTAATAATTTCATGAAGTCATTGTTTTTAATATCTGAGTAGTACTCCATTGTGTAAATGTACCACATTTTCTGTATCCATTCCTCTGTTGATGGACATCTGGGCTCTTTCCAGCCTCTGGCTATTATAAATAAGGCTGCTATGAACATAGTGGAGCATGTGCCCTTGTTATATGTTGGAGCATCTTTAGGGTATATGCCCAAGAGTGATATAGCTAGTTCCTCAGGTAGTACTATGTCCAATTTTCTGAGGAACCTCCAGACTGATTTCCGGAGTGGTTGTAACAGCTTGCAATCCCACCAACAGTTGAGGAGTGTTCCTCTTTCTCCACATCTGCTGTCACCTGAGTTTTTGATGTTAGCCACACAATGGAATTATTAAGTCCATAATTTATTGAAAAGCTTACAGTGTTGCTGGCAGCATAAGACATTAACCTTTCCTAGAAATAACACTGGATCACCACTAGCCCCAGACTCTTGAAAGACAGTTTGAATCTTATTTTTGTGACTCAAATCAAAACAACTCAGAACTACACAGTGTATTTTAAGCATTTAGCAAGTTTAAGGAAGATATGCTTCCCCCAGTGATTGCTACCTCGATTTATTTTTTAAAATAACATTTAGAACAAAAGAAATTTGTTTCTCCTGGTTTTTTGAATCTCCCCATATAGACTATAAAAAAATTTTAAATTCTTCCTTCTTTTCTTCCTTCCTTCCTTCCCTCCTTCCTTCTTTTCCTTTCTCCCCCCACCCCCTCATTCTTGCGAATTATCACCATTGCTTCTTGGCAAACTCTTCTCTTTATCTGTGTCTGAACACTCTAGGGCACTGTCCTTGAGGGTGACTCTGCACATCATATCCCCACATCTCCATCGACTTCCCACATCATATTCTCACATCTCTGTTGACACTCCACAGCATAGTTCCACTTTTCTTGTCACCTGCTAGTTCATGAAGGAAGAGTTGGCTGTTACCTTCTCTACGGCTTTCATTTTGCCTTCTCTGCTTGGCATAGAGTGCACTTAATAAATCTCTGACTCACTAAGGAATGGGGGCGTTGGGGGAGACCTCACTGTTTTTTTTTTTTTTAAAGATATCACCTTCACAAAGATAGTAATAGTAAATAATATATATATATATATATATATATATATATATATATATATATATATCTTATATATAATACCGCATCATTGATTTTTTTATGTTTCTTTTTCTATTTTGTTTTGGAAATTGTGATAAGGCCATATGATTAAAAAAATCTAAAGAATTGTTAATGTGGTTTTGTTGTTCTCAAATTCAGGCAATTAGAAATGAGGTTCTGAACTTAACACAGACTTAAAACCTTTCCACAGTGTGGAGCTTTCTCAGCGCTGTTATGGAGGGCCAGGCTTTGGATCTACTCTTTAACGAACCATGGTCTCAGAGAAGTTACTTGTTCCCGTATCTCAGACTTGAAGGCGCCTGGGAGGTCTCTGCTCTCAGTTGGCAGTTAGACCTTGAGACTGCATCTCTCCATAGTAAATTATTCAACTCTGCAGAAGCTCTTCCTGGGAGGCTGATACTGGTGTCCACAGAGGCATGCTGTGATCCACAGAGACAGAGATGGGCCTGTCCCACAGAAGTATGACCCAGGTGTCACGTGCTGCTCCCAAGAATGCTTGCTCATATCTCAAGGGAAACGCAGTTCTTGTCCTCGGAGATTTGCGAATGGCCAGGGGGCATGTTTCAGCTCCTGGTTTTCTGGAGCCTCCAAGTTCCAGACTTTCCATTTTCACTGTTGTGTCAGGTGGCTCGTTCTGCTCCTGCTTTGACTCCAGCACACGACACCATTGCTCCACTGTGATTATGTCCCTCGTACTTCTCAGAGAGCCTCTGGCAACCAGCAGCTGTGCACAGCTACATTCTACTGCTATTCACGAGCAAACTCTGCTAAGTAATGGCCGCCTGCTCCATCTACCCCGCCTCTCTATCACGTGGTTTGTACGGCCACGCCCACCCCAGCCCTCACTCCTTCAAGTCCAAAAGTAGATAGACCCCTACAGCAGTTTGAGAACATTCTGCGTCCCAGCTACCAAGGGAATGGAGGCAACGAGGAACACAAGTTTCAGGCGAGCCTGCGAAATTTGTCAAGACGTGGTCTCCAGAGAAAAAGTGTCAAAAGCGCTGGTGATGGAGCGCAGTGACCCCAGATTCGATCGCCAGTACTGCCAAGAAGCTGCAGGTATGGAAACATAAAAGTGCAAGACTGTATTCATTGAACTCTCTAGTTCGGCACTTGAAGGGCAGAGGGCCAAGCTTGTTCACCATTATGTTTCTATCATCTCTGTTTAGAGTAAGCCCTCAACAAATATTTATCATGCAGATGAGCTTGCAGTTTCCAGGATGGCTCACCGAAGTTGGATGTGTATATGTTTTCTTTAAACAGCCTAGCCCCACTGAAGGCTCAGCGTTTTCTAGAGCACACCACACTCAGACTGTCATTTCAGGACACGATTGATTTGAAGCAGGTACAGCTCACCTGGCTGCCAGTCTGCCCGTGGCACCTGTGTTGGCCTCCAAGGCAGAACAGCTAGGATCTGGCAACACACTTCGACTTTGTAGACGGTCGATGCTGTTCTCTTCGGGCAACATGGCTGCCAATGTCACCAAGATGGAATGAACTTTGGACTCCGGGCACTGCACAAAGCAGCAAGCTGGTCCCTGTAGGAGCCAAGAGCTTGGATGGAGTTGAGGACGTTAGTGGCTGTTGTTAATGCTCTTAGGCAGCCTTACAAGTATCTGCATCTTCGAGAAAGTCTGTACCTGGAAGTGCACAGAACAGCTAATGATCACAGCTTGTTTTGAATATTCCATCCAGGAGGCCTGCGAGTCCGGGCATGGAAACGGTTGTTTGACAGTTGCTCCCCACTCCTTCCTTTAAATAATCCCCAATAGCTTTGCCACCCGCAGTCCTCTCCTGTGTGTTAAGACACCATGTCCTTGAAATGAAAGCTTCATCTCTGCACATGCGCTGTGTTTCTTCTTAGGTGGAATAACTCACAATACCACCTAGCCATTAAAGAATTTCACAATACCATTTATTGAAATTACCAGTCTGGCCAGGAAATGTTTTTGAATAAAGCATTGCTTTCCTTCCCAAGTATCTTTTCATCGAGAACGTGTGCAGAGCTATGGGTACAGACCCGAGGGACTAAAGGTTTGACTCTGTGAGCTATGCATTTTCTCAGAAGATTGTGCCATTTGCCTGGCCCTTCTGGGAAATCTCATGGCCCCTCACTTGCGTAGGAAAGATTTGGATGTTTAGATCAACAATGTCACAGTTTTCTTTACTTCCACCCCCACTGCCTGCAATTTGTTTCGGAGCTAGAACATGAGAGGTGTTGGCGTTATTTGAGCAGATTTCTTTGTTGTGTTCCACTCTCATTTTGAAAACTGTACAATTGCTACTCAATAAAAAGTAACATCGGATTTCATTTTAGTGTGGGTATAGCAGTGCCAGCCATGCATCCTGCTGCGTGCTGTGGAGGAAGCTCTTAGGGGTCTTCATCATTTCTCGCTGGCTCCAGCTGCTGACCAGTGTATGTCCTGACGCTTTTGGGTGAATAGCCCTTAGAATCCCGCCTTAGGTTGAGGCATTCCGCTTGCGGTGATCTGAAAAGAAAACCTGCAAGGTGACCATGTTTTGAAATGTTTCTCTCCTGGAACCTCTTGTTTTCTAGAAAGAGCAGGCTTCCTCCCTGCAGCATCCTGATGTGGCCAAAGCCTCCCTTCTATGTCAACATTATGGTCTTTTTATGATTTTGTTCTCTCTCTCCTTTTCTTAAGATTTATTTTATTCAATCGCTTAACGATCCTATCATCCTTGTATTTTTTATTCATGTATTCTTTTATTCAACACACATCTATTAAGCATCTTTTATGTGCAGGATATTGCGTATGATAATTACCCCTGCAGTCCTAAAAAAAGTTTTGATTTGTTTTTGACATCCACGGTTTACAAGCTGATAGGGTGATAATAAGTGAATGCAGCAGTGTACAATGCAGGATGATTAAAAAGACTTTCCTGTTTCCAACTTCAGGAAACCAATTTCCAAATTACTTCTACCCAGATTATCTGATTAAATGCACGCTCATACTACTTGTATGGCTGGGATGAGGATTTGCATCATTTTATTTTATCTTCTTCCTATGACTACAGTCACACTGCCATCCACGGGCAGCCTGTCTTTAGTTAGCACTGACAGAGGAGCCACTGGCCTTTCTGAAGGCTTTGTCGGGGCGTTCACAAGCACAGTCTCTCCCGTCCTCCTACAGCATCTCTGTCATCAGTAGCCCTCACTGCAGGGCTGGTCTCTGTGGCTCAGAGCTTCATCCAACCCAAGACCATTTGGTAGGTGGCTGTCTTATAATCAGAACATTCTCCAGGAGGGGTTGAGGCCAGAGTGCTATTTAAGAGGACTAGACTTTTGAATCCACCCTAAGTCCCTAATGGTAGGAATCTCAACCTGGGGGTGTCTGCTGAGAAGGAAGTGTTGATAGCAACTCCCCGAATCACGGTCTCGGAGAAGTTACTCCCTCCCTGTATTTCAGACTTGGAAGGCCCCTAGGAGGTCTCTGCTTTCACTTGGCAGTTAGTGAGGCCAGACTAGATTTCTGGTCAGGTATGAGCAGCAAGAGAAAAACAACATATTTTAAAAGGAACTAGTAACTACCATATGAAATATGTCCATGGGAGAAAGATTCCCTTTGTTTATGAGGTATGGTTAATTTTCTTTAAAGAAGGCTCATAGCAATCCGGAGCAGATTGCCTTGGCCATTTAATCCACCAAAGGGAAAAATAAAATTATATCTCCCAAATAAACTTTATTCACAATTATGATCTCTGTGGTCTCTTCTTGCTCTAAAATTTGATGATACTAATCATGTGTTGTGTGTGTTTGTGGGGTTTTTTCTGTGAATGTGCTTTAGTTTCTGTGAAATTATGAAATTCAGGTTGAAGTGAAAAATACCAAAGTTATGAGTTAATATGCTAGAAAGTGACACGATCAGAGGACATTTGTTTTTCTCTCGACTGGAATCAGTTTATTTCGCATTGATACACAGAGACTCTATAATGACACTTACAGAATGGCAAGTCATTATCAACAAATCATCCCTCAGAGGACTCTTACACATAGTAGGTCACCAAACCCACTATAACGACAACACATAGTAGGTCACCAAAATCTCTCATAGTGACAGGAATTTTTTTATCTTGTAGCATTTGTATTTTTGATCCCATCTTCATTTTCATCAGAACTCTGTGAGAGAGTGGTATTATTATCACGACCAGTACCAGAGGTTCTAGAAATACTGCCTTTTCTTCTCCCTGATATCTGAGTATTCAGGATGATCATAGTTCTCAACAGGAGGCTTACCCTGCTTTCTGGAATGCATGTTGCAAACTGAGGAGGAATTTAACTTCATTCTCAACCAAGAAATACTTTTTTTCCAAACTTGTTTTCGTTGTAAATTGCTTCTGTCAGGTCTCTTTGATTAGCTAGGAGTCCTAGACACATTTGTTAAAGAAGCTCAAGGGACCTGTCAGATTTTCTTCAGATCCTGAGTAGAAATGGCAAAGGTGAGAACATCACAGCAATGCTAGTTTTCAAATGACATTGATGGGTGACATAGGGCCCATGCGATGTACCCAAGTGGAAGGCCCTTTGGAGAGTTCTGTGGTCTTCTCTCCTGCAGGACCTGCTTGTGCTAACCAGTTTGAATATAAAGGTGCACACTTTGATTTATATCACAGGGGAAGCTTCTGATTACATGTGCATCTCTGTGTGGTGCATCCTACAGCATTATCTTAGCACAGGCAAACTATATGTTGTATGTTGTTGTGTATGGCTGTTGTTGCAATAGTCAACTTGGCACAAACTAGAGTCATTTGGGAAAAGGGCACTTGAATTGAGACATTGCTTCCTTAAGACCACCTCACTGGCAAGCCCACTGAGCATTCTCTGATGAATGATGAGTGGGGCTGGGTCCCTATGAGTGCTACCATTCTGGACAGGCGCTCCTGGGATGTATAAGGCAAACCGAGCAATCAATCCAGAGGAAGCAAGCCAATAAACCGTCTTCCTCCACGGCCTCTGCTCCAGTTCTTCTTGCCAGCTTCTTGCCTTGTATTTATCGTGGCTCCCCTCAGTGTTGGAGTGTGACATGAGCCAAGCAAGATGAAACAAACCGGTTCTTCCTTGAATCGCTTTTGGTCATGCTGTCTTTATCACAGGATTGAACTCCTAATGAAGACTCTATGTCGTCTTACTTTCAAGATAAGAAATAAATGGAAAAGCTTGAGGACTGTTGACTGCTGTTCACTGGGTAACCGTAATCTTTTCTCTAAAATGTTCTTAAGTTTGTTATTTTATTTGTGTTTTGTGCATGTGTGTATACCATAACATGAATATGGAGGACAGAGGATAACTCTGCAGAATTTGTTCTCTTGCTCTACCAATCCCAGAGATTGACTCAGATCCACAGGCTTGTCAGCAAGTGCCTTTACCCCGAGCCTCTCACAGGCCCACACTAGGAGTGCCTTTTGAGGAACAGTGGATTCAAGACATAAAAGAGGATGAGTGGAATGAAAGAGAAAGAAACTTAGCTGATCCTAATGTGTGTGTGTGTGTGTGTGTGTGTGTGTGTGTGAGACATAGATAGATTGGATGGATGGATGGATAGATTGAGATAGGTATGAGAAAAGTATTAAGATAAGTATAAGAGAGAGAGGAGAGAGAGAGAGTGAGAGAGAGAGAGAGAGAGAGAGAGAGAGAGAGAGAGAGAGAGAGAGAGAGAGAGAGAGAGAGAGAGAGAGAGAGAGAGAGAGAGAGAGAGAGAGAAAGAGAATGAAGAGATTGGGCAATTGGGCATCTGCCATATGTCACCAATGGCCTTTGGTGCAAATGATTCCTGTTTTACATAGAATTGTGATTGACAGGCCGTTTGAACACTGCATGCAGGATAGTATCTCATGTTTTTCAAGGCTAATTTTTAGCAATGTAAATAGCAATGCTCAACTAGGAGACTCTTGCAATTCTCTAGGAAAGTGTTAAGGGCAGGAATTAGCCAGGCAGACTCTATCTGGAAGCTGAAATGTGGAGACAAAGTGACAAAACTAGAAACTATATGCAGATTTGGCATGGCCTGAACAGAGCCAGGGATAAATTGAAGAACGCTGGTTGTTAGCTTATATGATCTACTTTTCTATTGCTATAGTATTCATGTTCTGTTCATAAAACACTGTTTAATTCACTTTCTAAATAAAAAATATGGTAGTAATGGTCAGAACTGGAGATAAAACCTGGTCAGGTGGTTGAAGACTGGCACCTTAAAAATCAACAGTCTGTTTTGTCCTTAGTCATAAGCCAGAGACAGCCTCCGTTTTATTCCAGGTGCGGAATGTCAGAGCTCCTTGGGAGGCTTCTGTTTCCAGTCTGGTCTTATTGATTATAATCTTATAGTGACATCGTTCATCTTTGGACCTAGTGTACTGAACGGCTGTCTTCATTTTATCTCCTTGTTTACAGGGGACATATTCAGATGGTTCCGTTGAAATCTAACTCCAACTACCTGAGTCCCCTTGACCATCTTCCAAGGTCTGAAACCCAGCAAAGAATTGAGATTTTTTCAAAGCCTCAATTTCAGCTCAAGTCTGAAATGATTTCAAGCTCTCAACTTGTGTGTGTGTGTGTGTGTGTTCAAAGGAGGCTAGCTATAAAAGCTATAAAGGAGGGACCCATTCCTCATAGGTAGTCTGTGAATCCAACCTTTTGTTTTCCTAGTAACATTAGAAAGGGAAATATCACAATTTCACAATTTCCCCTGCTTAGGATTTAAAACATCACATAAAAAGGGACGTATCCCTTCATTGAAGCCCTCTAACAAAGAACAACATCTTCTTGGTCAAAAAAAAAAAAATGGCATTTGAGTTCTACTTCTGGCCCTAATGGAGACATGACACACCGATCTTTTCCAAAGATTAGAATATTACATATTATTGAAAAGCAGACTTGTATATAAGGTTTGGAGAAAGAAATTGAGCTAGAACTGACCAGGAAGCCTCTTGCCAGGGGAGAGCCTTCATTGTATTGAAAATGTTATACAAATTGCCTGGCAAGAAAAGCAGCCAGTATTCCTACCCAGTGTGAATACCACATCAATGAGAAGCATTGGAAGACAACCCCAAGCACTCTTAGGTTTGGGGAAACACCATTAGCCATGCAATTGGACTTAAAGCTCTCTTAGGTGGGAATTCATTCTGGGGACTACAGACCCAGCCTGTGTTGGGGAGGTCTTGGCCCTAATGGAGGATCTCATGGTGGTACTCTAAATATGTATCCCAATTCTCACAAGTAAGTAGCTCTTGCCTCTCATTAAAAAAAAAAATTATTTTTCAGCAGATTGAGACCAAAATCTACAAAAATCTACAGCCAGTCACAATGGAGATAAGGACTCACTGGGGAGTGCTTATCCCAAACAGATACATTTACAACACAGTTCCTGCTCCTAAGGCTCAGAGAGCACCCCAGTAAAGGTGGCAGAAATACTGTAAGACCCAAGACTAGGACAACGACTGTGGGACAGTATCTTCTATCTATTATAAAGAAGCTGTACCCATGAAATCTCATAAATAAGGTTAGCTGGACAAGACTTCTGCAGAGACAACACCAGCTGACATTCCACTGTTGATTTGAGAAATATCAAACAATATCAAAATATCGATTTCCCTGAAGGAAACATGGGCGATTAATAGCTGCCGAGAGAGGAAGAATCAGGCCTGTCCCTGGACAAGTCCCCAGGTTATTCAGTCCCAACCAGACATCCATAATGAAGTATGTGAGCAGCAATAAACAGACCCAGAGGGCTGGACTTACATGTACATATGTGTGTGTTTGTATGTGTCACCATAGTTAAAGTTGGGAAACATGGGAGGTGTGTCAACGGTATAAACATAGCACTCATGTATGCGATTCTCAGCACAGAATTCAAAGAGAAAGCCACGATGAATCTACTGAGGTCCGTCAAGTACTTGTCCTGAAGCCTACCCCTCGATAAATAGATTCATTTGGAGGCATACAATAGAAATGGGAAGAATGAGTCTACTCTTAATGACATAGCACATTTGCACTTCAGAGAGTGTAGCCTCTTAGAGAGCATCCACCTTACAGCAAGCTACCCTGCCCTAACCCTAGTTCTTTGTTCTAATTGCAAAGACATCTAACTTTTCCCTATTCTGTCATCTTATTTGCTTTTCTTGAGATACTGCCTAAACCTTTAATTATGCTTTACTTCAGGGCTTTGGCGCTCTTTCTCTGAAGCCCTGGCCTTCCTGGCAGCAGCTTGCTACTCTGCTGAACACGCTGACCTTCCTAACGCAGATGCAGGACTTCCTTCCTTTTTTATCTCTGAGCAGTTACTGAGATTTACAGCCTGCTTGTCTTGCTGCTTTTCCCTCAAACTCTAATAAAACTGTTCTCAAACTTCCTTCTGAGTCAGTTTCTACATTCTCCTATTAACAGAACGGAGAACCCCAAGGAGAGCCCAGGTTTAATGGAATCAGTGGAGGAGACAGGAAAGAGTTAATGAACAAAATTTTTATCAAATTATGGGAGGAAAGAGAAAAGGGTGATCTCCATTTTGCACTAGATAAATACGGAGATAATGACATTGTGGGGACGGGCCACAAGAGGAGGCATTCTGGACGGGGAAATTTGAATTGGTGGCTGCGAGGCAAGCACATTGCTTGCCAGCTCAGTGTCCATCACTGATGAGCTCCAACAGGACGATGACAATCTGGGCCTGAAGCTTGTAGGAAACTGTTTCCATAGTGGAAATAGTTGAAATCACAGAAATCACAAAGTTCCATTGCTGAAGACTATGAAGGACAGCTGTGGTGGAGATGCGGCTCTCAAGCAGGAAGGCAGGAGAGAAGAAAACATGACACACATAGCTGATAATTACTCTGAGTAGCTTTTGTTATGCGCCCAAATCTAAAACAAACAAACAAACAAACCACAACTCTGAAGTGTACATCATCTCTGGAATCTGGTGTGCATCTGTATACATGCCTGTGGGGTGTTATGTGTGTGCGTGCATGCCTGAGGGAGGTATGTGTGTGTGTGTGTGTGTGTGTGTGTGTGTGTGTGCTTGTGTATGCTGGGAGAAGACTAAAGTCTAATTTACCTCAGGTCCTGCTTCTTAAGTTCTTAAGTCAAGCAGGGTACAGGTGACATAATTTGTGTCTCATTTCATTGTCAGTCTTGGTCTTGTGTTGCTCCTCTGCTAGGGAAACCTTTCTCTTGTAAAGATGAAGAGCAAGAGGTGCAGGGAAGGTTCACAAGTAGAACCCCCACTGGCTTGTCACATGCACACGGCCCGTTTGTTTAGTCAGTGACCTCAGACTTGACTCGGAAGTATTTACTATACAAGAGATGATTTACTTCTGGTCTGGCTTTAACTGTGGGTGTGTTTCTCTGTAATGAAGGCAGGTGAGCTTGGTTATGCTCAGATGTGTAAAGTCTCATACATCCAGTGTTTCCTTGATCATTCTGCTTAGGTCCTCGCTGGACAAAAACAACAACTCCAGTGTGGAGATGCTGAATGCTGAAGGCTTATCAGAGCCAAGAGCCCCAGCAGGGAGACACTGAAGGCCTATTTGTTTTGTCAAAGGCCTAAGGGATTTTGTGGCTCCCCAGTTTGGGCTTCTGGCTTCTGCTGTGCCCTTCTCCCTCCCCTCTCATTTCCCCTACAGTGTGATGAATGCAGAGGTTAACAGATGCAAGGCAAGTGGGTGATCATGGCGCCCATCAGAGATGCTGAAACACCCCTCATGATTGCTGCTCTCTTGTGGGCCTTTGGCAGTCTCTGTCTTCTGTGGAGTCTACAGCTCTACTTCCTTCACAAACTCCCTGTGTCCCCTCCCGTCGGACAGCCTATTTAGTACTCTGCTTTCCCAAGTGGAGAGAGGGGCTCAGCACAGTGTCACGCTGTAATGGAAACTGGGTCCCATGGGTGTCCACTGCCTGTCTCTGAAAGCTTTTAAATCTTGTCCCCTGTTACCCCAGAGAATAATTACTTCAAAGGCCAGTGCTTGTGCCTGGTCTCTCAGTGTATTCCATTACCTCTGGTTTTCCTTGCCAGGCCCACTGGTGATGCCAGAAATTAAATCAGGGCTGCTGGCAGTTTTGCCTGCCTAGGATGTTCAGCCTCTCCACTGCCCACCACTCTGATGTTCCCTGATTGCAAACCCTGTCATCATCTCCTTTGAATTAGCTGTGCCTCCTGAAATGGCTTCTCGGTGCTGGAGAGCTGATGCGGAGTCCTGTTTTAACTGTCTGTCAAAGCCCAGGCTAATGATTTCTATTAGCATATTAGCTTGCCGGCTTTGGGAGCCCAGAAGGAGCCGGGCAGCCAAACATGGTTGGCAGAGCACAGCTGCAGTGCCTCAGAGGCTCCTCTGCAATTGTTTCACCAGGGACTGCAACAATGTAAATGTGCAGACACGGTGCTTACAGAACTAGAAAGGTTATCTGTTACAATGTACTTCAGCAGCAGAAGATGGAATGAAAGGTGACACTTTTGTGACTGGGGGGCCTACCGGAGGCATTTAAAAAAATGGGATAGTCTTGGGATCGCTCCCAGGCACTGGTAAGTAATCTAATATTCTGTTGAAAATTATAATATATGGAGGCAAAGTATACCTTCCACATGACATTTTTAAACCTTGAGATGGTTATCTGACATTAAGTAATGTAAGCTGTGATGGGCAATGATTGGCATCATTGCTTTGATAAGCAGGCATCAGTCTTAGAACTGCTTGTCAAAAATACTGGGTTGGTTAATGACCATGATACCACCTTCCCAATCCTTTCATGGACACTTACCTCCTTTGAAAAGCAAAATCAGAATCAGTAATGCCAGAAAAGGTGCATTCTGTCTTGTAAATAAAGCCAAGTACACAGTAACTCATCACGGATCTTACATGAGTATTTAGGACAAATTTCCTGCAAGTGCAGATACCCTGGTTGCTAGGCAACCACCGGTAGTGATTATGTCTAATATTCAGCCCTTAAAGGGTATGCTTAATGGGTATAATCTTCACTTTAGTTTGAGATTAATTTGAAAGTATATAGCTTGAAATGGTTTATGTTAATAAACTTTTAAACTCTGTAACTTGTGGTCTGGAGAGATGGCCCAGTGGTTACAAGTGCATACTGCTCTTGCAGGGAATCTAAGTATGACTTCCACCATCCGTATCTGGCAGCTCACAATGCCTGAAACTCCAGCTCCAGGGGAATCCGACATCTCTGGCCTATGAAGGCACTTGAACTCATATGCACATATTGTGCCCCCAATATGATTAAAAATAAAGTTTCAACAAGTTATTAATGCTAAATGAGTCACAGGCCTTGAATTTCAGAAAGGTTTTTCAAAACTGCATTAACTTGTGATTAGAGCTAGATTATTCTTCCTGTGAAAATAACTTTTGAATAAATTAACAAATTAATTAGGCTTACCCTCAAAGACTTAGTGAAAAGCTGTGTCTTTGCTGAAGGACTGTAGAGACCCAGCAAATGTAGTTATGAGGCCAGTGCTGAAGTTCAGGCCTGGGCTGTTTTAATTAGGATCTACCGATTTTTGTATTAAGTAAGATCACACAGAGGGTTGGGGAATTGGCTTACTTGACAAGAAACACGAGGACCACAGCATCTGTAAAGACTCATGTGGCACTATGAAACTATAATCCTCAAGATAAAGGAGGGAGAAATAGGTAAAGACACCTGCAACAACCTCTGTCTACACACACACACACACACACACACACACACACACACACACAGAGAGAGAGAGAGAGAGAGATATGTACATACACACATAGACATACACATACCACACACACATACCACATACACATACCACACACACATACCACACACACACTCGCACACATATAGATACATGTACACACACACACACACACACACAGAATCACACTTGCATCTATCACACACACACACACACACACACACACACAACACGGACAGACAGACACACACTGAGACAGAAAGAGAAGAAATACATAACCAAGTTGGACTCACCTCATTTGATGCAGCAGAGAAATTCTAAAAATTATTGTTGGGATTCTGTAAACCTCACCCTTCAGTTACCTAGCAACAGCCAGGTATACCCCACTCCTCAATTACCCAACAGTGGCCAGGTATGCTCCACCCCAGTGACCTGACACTATAAAAGGAGCTGCTTGACCCCTCCTCCCTCTCTTGCTCTTGTGCTCTTGCAGCCTTGCTCTCCCACCTCTACCTCTCCTCTTCCCTTCCCTTTCCCCCCCTCCCTCCATGTGCTCATGGCCGGCCTCTACTCCTCTACTTTCTTCTCTCTCTCTCTCTCTCTCTCTCTCTCTCTCTCTCTCTCTCTCTCTGTCTCTCTCTCTCTGCCTCTACCAGCTTCTTAACTCTCCCATATCCTGAATAAACTCTATTCTGTACTATACCATTGTGTGGCTGGTCCCTCAGGGGGAAGGAATTCCCAACATGGACCCCCCAGAGGCATCTCCCTTGCCCTCAGGCCTTGCCGCACCTCCATGGGCCATATGGCCCCCACTCTCTTCATCCTTCCCCCAACAATTATTTTGGAAAGAATCCACAATACTAGAACATATGGTTTCACTAGAAAACTACTATACTTAATTATGATATTATTATAAGTTGTTCTCTCTCTCTCTTGTTTGCTTATTTGTTTGTTTTAAAGACAGGGTCCTTTGTATATTCCCGACAGCCTGGAACTCACACTGTAGAGCAGACTGGCCTTGAACTCAGAGATTTCCCCTGCTTGTCTTTTGAGTGTTGGAATTAAAGCCACATGTCACCATTGCCTGGCTTTGTTTAATTTCTTGTTCAAATATTCTTTATCTGTTTTCTCTTTCTTCACAGTAAATCCAAATGATCTGCTATTTGTAGAAAGTGCATTTGATCCACTGTTTATTGGAGCCAGTGAGATGCCAATAAGATCACTGACCATTGCAAATGCTGCTCTGACTCATTTCAGAGCCAACCTTGCTGTGTCTCTCAGTGTCCAGCCTCCTGACTCAGATTCCTTTCTTAAGTCAAGCTCCTGAAAGAAACTGAGACTCATCCCCAGCTGCACTGTGAGATGGGTCTTGATTATCTCAAGGCAGAACCACTTACAACCTTACAGACTTTGTTCTAGCCATGTGATGCAGTTACGGCCACAGAGATTGGAGAGAAACAGGAGAAAAGTGTGAACTCTGTTCTCCAATGTAGCCTTGGGACATGATTTGGTATGCTGATGCTTATGCAAACTCCACTGAAAGCCCGCTCGTTGCTGAAGGACTGAATTATTCAACTCAGAACGTTGGGCTTCTTAGCAAGGAAATGTGTTTTCCCAATTGCGTAACTGGGAATAAAATGCATTTTTGAAATTTGTATCGCCTTGTCATTACTTTGTTTTTGTTAGATTTATGCAAAGAATGATGTCTATGTTTTACTCTCTCAGATCATCAGCACTGTAGATAATGTACAATGTTGTCCTCTGCTTCAACTGGCTGGGTGGACAGCACTTGTCCTCAATGACACAATCGGATGAGCTGATTGATTGACTGCTCTGTTCGTCAGTCATTTGTAGGCAATACTTTCTGCCAGCTACCTAGGCACAGGTATAAAGACAACACAATCCCTATGATCAAAGGGTTTTCGAATAGACCGAGTTATTATTATTTTTTTTGGTACATATTAAAAACTGCCTTTGGCAGGGAAATGAAGATGATAAAGAAATAAGGGAATAAAAAAAAAAGGAACGTAATTTATGTTTTCAGCAGTAAGGCGACTCAATAATTGCATTTCCAAAGAAACTGCATCAGCTTCTTCAGGGTTGGCTTTTCCTTTAAGTGTTTGCAAGCAAGTGGAAGTAGATGTAACGTCCCATTGTTGGATGTGGAGTGTGCAACATACGTGTTCATGACCAAGAATGACAGCTCTCAGTGAAGATTAGAATATAATTAGACCTTCACTTCATGCCCAGACTGCACATTTAAGGAAATCCCAACACACATGCTGCAGGTAGATGAATAAATGTACAAGTAGTGATGTCAGCGGTGCCCCTTTCCGTCATAGCCACAACAAATGGGTTAGTTTCCAACATAATAAGTAAGCCATTCTCCATTCTACCTCTGTATGCACTGCAGCCATTAGTGGGATGATTGGCTCCATTTGGTATATTCCCCCAAAGCGTGTAAGCCATGGATTCCTGACTTATAATCTCCTATAAGGTTCCTTTGGCTTTGTAACCCCCAAATCTCAGTAAGCTTTTGATGCCTGCGTCTTCTGCAAGATCGCACTTTGACGCCACATGGCAATGACTGCTTGCGTTTTTCTACTACTTGGGGACATTGTGATTTGTTCTCATTTTCAAGGCCTGACACAGTGGCAGGCAGCTCATAGGCAGCCTCTAGGCAGTGCCAGTGTTGGCATTGTGCAACAATGTTCTTAACACTGAAGGGATTCAGCTTTATTGTTGCACAGGTACACCACACCCTTCTTCAGCACATTTACCATCTACTCATTTCTACAGAGGGACTGAACCAGCTTCAGTGCGCTTTACTGATTTTATGCTTACTTATGCCTTTCAATTCTACTGAGCGTCGCCTAGAAGTTTTAGGCACTGATAAAGATAATTTTGAGGAATTCCACTTTATTTTGTGATTGGCTCACGTGCCTTCCCCAATATTGTTTTTGAGGAATATTGTCCCACTTTATCCTTGGACTGGCCCTACAGAAGCTGCGGCTTGTTGTCAATCTCATTGGCTATCTGCTAACCAGAGCTGAGAAACAAGTAAGGGGATATTGATGCCCCTCCCCCATTTAATTGCCTCCTAGATCCATGATAAAGTTTTCAGTGATTTCTTAACTCTGAAAGAATAGCAGACTCATTGATTTCTGTAATTCATTTATTTAGGGATTTCTATTATCAACTGAATTTGATTGATGGCTTCATGACAAATAGCTGTGTGCTCAGCACACACTGGCTTTCTGCAAGCCCACTCAGCCATAAACAATGTGTGATATAATTCCTGGGTCCTTCTGCTGAGTCTGTATCTACTATTTAGGGACCAACTGATTGCAATTCCTTAAATAAATGAGGGAAGGTGAAAAATTCCACTTGGCTCCCTGGGATGCGTATGTATAGATCCAAATAAATACATGCCCATCTTTGAATGTGGGTTCTGAGAACCCTCAAAGTTCTTTGGAATTCTGTGGCTTTTTACTACAAACTGTCAATCCCTTTAGTTATTTAGAATACACCATTCATTTGAATACTAAAATAATGGTATTCTGGGTGTTTAGAGTCTGTCTCCAAATCTGTTTCTCTTAGACATAACAAAAGGTGGTAGGCAGAGATATTATGTCCTCATCAAAAATTAAGCTGGATCCCCATGAATCTCTGTAGTCAGCTTCTCTTATAAAGGATTCTAATTTAAAAAATTCTGTGAAGACAGAAATCAATTGCATTTTCTGTTTTAGAGAAAATAAGAGGTCATACAAAATACAAAACCTGAAAAGTTTTTTTTTCCCCTATGAGATATTGTCTTCTTTAAATTTTCCTTCCAGATTACATTAATGGGAATTTGTGGTGCTCATTTAAAACATTTTTGATGCTTTTCCTGGTCTTAAATAAATTAATTTATATTAAAGAAATTAGAATAAAATCTTCAATAAAATCATTCAGCAGATTTCACCTCTATTAACATTGTAGCTAATTAGGTGTTTTAATGGAATAATTTTCTTTTCAAAACACCAGGCATGGAAACAGTTTTAGACAGGGGTTAATACAGGTCGTAACCCAGAGGTTTTGTGTTTTGCTGTTTACCCTAGCATGCAGCACAGAGACTGAGCGAAATCAGAAGCAGGCCTTGGCAAGCTGGCCGTGTTGTGAGCGAGTGCCCCCCATAGCAGACTTCCTTTAGGTACTGTGGAGCCCGTAAAACTGAGATCCATGTTTGCTCCAGAAAAAAGAATCTTCACTTTAATCTCACTCTTGACTTCATAGTTTGTAAATTTCAAAACCCACGTGCAGCTGCCTGAGATGCCACTGGAAGCGAAGGACACAAAGATGGTGTGTCTGCTCACACGTACAGCGTGGACACACGGCTGTGGGGGTGTGCTGAATGAACTGGCACGGAATCAGGAAGCGCCGTGCTCGTTTTCAGTGAGGTCACGCCAGCAGACACCTGGGTAGACGGCATTTCTGCTGCCGTCTAAACTCAATTGTAGACGAGTGTTCTTGAATACAGACTAAGCGCTCTTGGTTATTTGACGAAATGACTCATCTATCCGCCATTCAACTTTCTTGGGGCTTAGAGGAAAATACTTTAGCACATTGAAATAATGAATTTTTTTTATAGAAATATAATGTATATTTCAGAATGAATAAAGGGTTTTAGTCAAATAATACTCATAGAATTACCAAAGCTTTTAAGGAAAAAAAAAAAAAAAAAAAACTAAGGAAAGCAATTTACAAATGCTAATTTTCTAATCATTGAATTAGACTCTACATGGAGATAATGGAGAAAAAAATCATAACGTAAATGTTTGCAGTTTTTGATGGGCATGCTTTTGTGCACCAGCTCTACTTTACAGCCTCAGAGTTTGTGAGGCTACGGTTTGTGGTATTGAATTATGTAACTGACCGATTGGTCTCATTGCAGTTAATGGTAAATTATAAGGAAGGGAAAGAGTGGCACCAACGCATTAAAGATAAAATTAATCCAATAAAACTCATGTGGTTCTCCATGCAGTCTGCTGCTTAGCCCAGAGACAGCACAGGACAATGCCGCAGCAATTTTTATTCTGAGCTCCTCTTAAGTTGTTTACCCAAAGCTCCGGATATGCGGATATGCGTCTGAGTAGCCCTCAGAGCTCACCAGGAACTCAGAGTAAATCTTACTAATGGTATCCATTGGGGAGCTGAAGCTGTCCCTTTTCAAGGAACAGTCCTTAGTTCTGGGAAACGGTGGATGAAGCCATTCAGCCACCTTAATGGTTTTAATTAGGGCTCTCCAGCTTTATGTTTTTCAGTTTTAAAGCTCTGTTTGAGTTGTTTTTGATAATATACTCAACCCATGATGGTGTGTGCTTTTGTTTAGCTCCCATCTTGTCTGGTTGAATGGCCATTGAGGTGTGGTAGCCAGAACTCAGTGGTTTGCTTCATTGGAATCATGTGGAAATGTCACATGTCTGGAACACCCCACCCCCTCCCCAGTGGGATCAGTCCTGGCTTTCATTTTAGCCACATAAGTGAAACAAAGCAGTTGTCAGGATGAGTTGTAGTTATTTTAAAACTTTTTATAGAATTAAGTTATTGACAAGATTTCATTTTTATACATATCTTTCCATATTGAGTAATTATTTTACCCCAGGACACACTGAAGATTGTATGTTATTGTTCTTTCTGTGTGAACAGGAATGGGAAGGGCCATGGGCATTTTCACCCAGTGGGTTTGGGCAGTTAGCTACAGAAGTGAGTTTCAATTACCTACACTTGATTTTTTCCATTTGGTCCTTTTTCAAAAGATAATGGGTAAGTCTGGCTCATCAGGGACAGCAGTATTAGCACCGTGTCACCAGAGACATTTCTACCTTTTGTTGAGTTCACTGGATTGTTCCCTTTCTGTGAGAAAAAAAAAAATCTTTCTAACTAAAAACTACTTTCTGTGTGAGGAATGTATGCTGTGTGTGCGTGTGTGTGAGACTTGGGAAAGGTGTATTTGTTCATTGCTTTTACATTTCTCTATGCTTTCTTTGATTAACATTTGCTCATATTATAGCAATGTTCAAATACATAAAAGCCAGAATAAAGGAATAATAATTTAATGTGTGTTCATCTTACAAAACATTGTCTTTTCGCTACATCTGCCACTCTAAGTATTTGTTCTTAGAGTGAGTATTTTAAATCACATCTTTCCCACCATGTCATTTGTGAATATTTGTTCAAAAATAGTCCAAAACTTTAAAAAAAAACATTTTTTTTTTACTGTTTCTTAGTATCTGGTTCATGCTTCCCAAGCCATTGGAACATGTCTTTCCTGAGCCAAGACTGCAAATCCCTAACTGTCCTAAGCATTTGATCTTTAATTCTGATGCAGACACCATGGCCTAACATTAGAAACCACACCAGTGGAACAGTGCCTCAGACATAACCGTCCTCTCTATGTACTCATCAGTTGGAAGACATCTTAGGTTGTTCCTAATTTTCAGATGTGTGAAGAATACGGAATAGTATGAGGAGTGGAGATTTTTGAGTGTTTGATTTTATTTCTCGCACATAAATACTTGTATACATATTACATGCCTGTAGGTTGATGTGAAGGACAGTGGAGAGTGAGGTGAGGCTAAAGTTTTGGTAACGTGGAGGAGAAGGGGAAGCAGGTGATTCAAGAGGAGCAACTTGGAAGCAGACTTGGATGTTTCTCTCGGTGCATGTCTATATGAATAAGGTTGTTATGATTGTTTTATAAGGGATGGAATTGTACAGGATCATTTGGCTTAGCTAGGTGGGCAAATTATATTATACCAATTGGATCAGAGTATTTTGGTGTGTTGTTTGATGTGGTGACCTAATTGAGTTCAAAGAGGGGGTAGTGGCGGGATGCACAAAGCCCACCACGGAGTTGGGATGTGTGTGTGCAAGGCTTGGTAACTAGCCACCTAGGAGACCACGCCTCAGTCAAAGGAAGCTGTGGTCTGTGAATACTTGCAGGCAGTGTGGAGCCCCTGAGACAAAGATACCCTGAAGCGCTTTTTAATCTTTATGTGTGTATGCATGTATGCACATACATATGTGCATACATGCATACACACATTCTTTTGCTTGTGGATATTTAAGTTTTCAGTGTCACTCATTGAAGAAATTCTGTTTTACTGACCACCCCCACCCCTGCGTAGTGCTATTTTGATGACCACAGCTTTGTGGTGTATTCTGAAGGCATGTCTTATAATGCCCCTGCTTTGTTCTTTGTATTTACTGTTTTTAATAATTTGATTCCATAAACATTTTAGGATTCTTTTTTCCTACTTCTGTGAGTAACAGTACCAGTATTTTGGTGGGTTTGTTTCTCGGAACCTGTGTTCATTTTTTGTCCTTTTTTATTTCTATAGTCAATGTTTTATGGTTTTCAACATTTGTTGAATTTATTTGTAAATTTTTTTGTAGCTAGTATAGGTATAAGCTTTTAAAATTCTACTCCACATGATTCACTACTGTCATAGGACAAGGTTACTGAATCTGCTTAATAATTTCATTACCTAAAACTTCACTAAACTCATTTATTGGTTCCAACAGGCTTTCTATTGAAATTTTTATTATCATAGTAATAATAATAATTAGTAGTAATAATAATGGTTCTGCTGTGACAGTCACCACGGATTCTGTGTAGAGGTCAGAAGGAGTTCTCAAATGTCAGTGTTCCTTTTGACTATGGGACCCAGTGAACCAGCCTTGGCCCTTATGTTATGAGAAAAATCCTTGACCTGCTAAGCCATCTCTCCAGTGGAAGGCTTTCTCGTCTAAGATGGTAGTGACAATTTGATTTCTTTTTCCAATTTTGAGTTTTTTCTTGTCTAATTGTTCCAGTGAGAACTTTCAGTAGTGCGTTTGATAAAAGTAGTAAAAGTTGGTATCTTTGTATCTATCAATTCTCCATTCATTATTCTGTTATCTGTTGCCTTGTATATGTTTATTATGTTTAATACGTTTATTATGCACATTTTATATCTAAGTCATTCAAAGTTTTTATCATGAAGGGATGTTGGAGCTTCTGGAACCTATGCATGTTTTATATATATATATATATATATATATTTGTGTGTGTGTGTGCATATATATGTATGTATATATATATATATATATATATATATATATATATATATATATATATAATTTCATTCTCTTGTTATGTTGTATGTTTACCCTCCCTTCTTTATGTCCCTGGCATATATCCCACTTTATTATTGTGACTAATCTTGTCATTTGTAACAACATGAGAAGAAGCCGGCATTATTATGTTAAGTGAAACAAGCCAGATTCAAAAAGACAAGTTCTGTATGACATCACTCACTTCAGGATATAAAAAAGTGAATCTCACAGAAGCCAAATGTAAAATGGTGGTTACGGGGCTGAGAGTAGGCATGTTGGAGTAGCAGTAGAGATTGATTAATGGGCACTAAGTTACAGTTAGATGTGAGTAACAAATTTTGATGTACTGTTGCTCAGGAAAGTAGTTAGAGTAATAATGATGACAATAATTATTTTAAAAACATGTATATTTTTTAAAAACAAGAAAAAATTTACGTGCTTCTAACATAGAAAAATGCTAAGGTATATATATTTAATCCAAATTGAATTTTACATAATGTACATATGTATTGCAACATCACATGGAACCCCATGACATGTACAAATTTTATTTTATCTATCATTAAAAATAAAATTAATTTAGCCACCCACAGTGTTGAATGGCTGTAATCTTGGTACTCAGTGTTCTGAGGATCTAGAAGATGATCATGGGTTTAAAGCTAGCCTGGGCTACATAGAAAGTTTGAAACTAATCTGTATTGTATAGTGAGACTAAAAGTAACTTACATACAATTAAAAAGTAACCTTTTAGCTGAAAAAAGTTCGACTGTGGAAGATTTCTTCCCACACTCCTGTGCCTGAATCACACTGGCAGACTGCTCTCAGGAGCAGTTTAAAAGAGGTCACATGTTTTGTTTACAGTTTTCTATTTCACCCTGGGGTTCTTTCAGGAGTCTTGGTTGGATGCCATCTGGTCCTGGAGATTTTTATTTACATTTAGTTTGTCAGTTAGGTCTAGGAAAATTTCATATTTTCTACTGTTTGTTCTAACACCTTTGACCTGTTTGTTTTAAACAAAGATGGAAGGGAGAGTCTTCCTAAAGTTTTCCTTAATAGAGGGTGCAGCCTGACTCACCCATTTCTCCCTGCACAGCCTTTGTACCCTTTAGTGACCTTGTGTTTCCGCTCGCCTCTCTGGCTTTGCTGTATTTAAAGGTGTTCGTGTCTTCTGCTGTCCATTATGAGGAATGCTATTGATTTCTTCATGGGCCAGTTGTTTTTGGTTTGCATCTGTCCTGCTCTACATTTCTTTTCTTGGACAGCAGCAGATTTTACCTTTACAAACAGCTGCATGGCCCCATTTCATTACTGGTTTGCCTCTTATGCATTTTGTTTATCTCCTCTCTGTTCCCGTTGCTACACAAGCTTTTCCTGGCTTGCAAGTTCTACTGAAGTTTCTAGGAATGCTTGTTTATTTAAAAACAGTTTCCCTATCTATACATGTACATTTTAACTATCATTTCTTTTCCTTTCAAGATTGTAAATACACAAGAGGAAAGTCCCCCATCTTGGATGTCTAGATCATGAGTGGACTTGGTCTTAAAGATTGATTCTCTAGCAAAATACTTTTGATTTTACTTCAAAACCTGCTTATGGGAAGCCCACGATCCATCCGTGTCTTCTTTTGGGAGGCTCTGAGAAGTTCCTTTCCACAGCTACAGACTTGCCTCGTGGGCTACAGCTTACAATAGTTTTTCCATTTTTTTCCTTTAATTGATAGATCAGTGGGGGGAAAATTGGATTTGGGGGGAATTTAGAAGGAGCTGACTTGTGACTTATCATGTGCATGTATTCCTAATACACCACACATAATCAAAGCTCGATCTATATTGTCTAAATGACACAGGGCATCACTCCGTGTCTAGTAGAAATGCCACATACCTTATACGCTAGCTTTAAAATATCCCGGTTGCCATATTTGAAAAAGGTGTAAAGCAATTGGAGAGAATAGCATTCATAGTACATTTTATTCAACCCAAGTAGCTGAAGTGACCCAGACGCACGGCAGGTACTCAGTCGCTGCCCTCAGTGGATGTCATATTGGATGCTGCAGCTCTTACATGGGTTTTTATCGGAATCCTTAGAAAATAATAATCTAATCACTTAAGTCTCCCTACAAGTCACTTTGAAGTTATATACGAATTGCACCCACACCTCTGATAGCATATTGGCAGAGCAAACTCGGGAGGAGACATTTTAACTGACAAGAAGTTGATGAATATACTTAACTGTATTACTCTAATATACTTGCTATATCTCTTCTAATTAAAATAAGATTATCTTAGAACTTCTGAAATGAAGATCTGGCATAATAGACTAGAAACATGATGAAAATGTTTTCATTAAATGCAAAGATACCCTGCAAGGCATGGCATTTTATCTCAGATCTCTAATAACATTAATATACCCTTTTAATCTCTGAAGCATTTAAAACTTAATAGGAGCGCCTTAAAGAATGACAGAATTGTAAGGGTTGGGAAGTTACTTGAGTCAGTGTAAAACTCTTCACTGGTTAAAGGCTCATGTTTTTGCTTATTCTTCCTCTGTCTTCAGAAGCCACATTTGTTGGGGTAGGGTGGGGATACCCAAAAGAGGACAGAAATGGGGGTTAATGATTTTACTGGGAATTAAATTATTCTTGGTTTTGGTAGAAACCCTTGACTTTTCTGCTCTTCTTACAAGAGTTCGTGTGCACAGACGTAGGAACTCAGGGCAGGTGATGTGAGAATTCTATCTCTAGCTCACAGACTGAGTTATGAGGATACTGTAGCTGTTCATTCATTACCTTCCTCCACCTCAGACTTTGCACATAAGCCTCCGTGTTTGTCACCTTTTCTATTTAATCACGGATGACAACTTTGGGGTTTTCCCTTGAGTGTTTTATCTAATTTTTTTTTTTTTTAATGCTTGATTTGAATAGATAGAACAAACTACATTCTAGTAGAGTTGAGAGGGACCAGGTTTTGTTCCTTTATGTGTTAGGGGTTGGAGTCTGCCCTGGGTAACATGAAGTTTGTTTTCTCTTATCTTACTTTTACGGTCATTCTATTGGTGCAGCTCAGAGATGGTTAGGGGGGAAAATCAGAGACAAATGTGGTAAGATGCTGCAGCTCTGGTTAGGAAGATATATTTCCTGGGGTTCTCTCCAGTTTGTGTTTCCTTCTCAAACATGATACCACCCACCACTGGGGTATGGGGTATTTTTCATGTCACTTGGGTTTGTAAGAGACACTCATTAATCAGCATAACATCCCCTGGGAACCACTAGTCTGCCAGACCCAATAGGACTGTTCACTAAGGCCTGATTTGATAAACTGAGCCAGAGAGCTGAGCAGTACCTGCAGGAGAGCCGCGTACACCCAGGGATCCAGCTGCAGTGGCTAAGTACAGAGAAGACTGAAACCAGCGCTGGACCGTGCGCTCCTGACCCTGCAGAGCAATAGCCCGGGTAAAGGCTGCCAGAGAAATGTTACCAGAACTGCAGAAAGCCCATGAGATTCTCTTATGCCCAATTCTTGGATCATACAAATGTTCATTTGTTGTCTTGCTATCTTTTTGAATCCCCGATAGCTTCAATTTCTGACTTTACAACTCCTTTATTTTCCCCTCCTCTTTCTGCTATTTCTTCTAAAATAAATTAGAGCTAAGGAAGCTTCACATTTATTCCAATACTGTAGCTCCTGGAGGCCAAACCTTCCCCCTCCCCCACCCCGCGCCCGATCACGTATAGGTTTGTCTTTACTTTTCTGTTTTTGTTCAAGCATCCCTTTCCGTTGGCCAGCAACCTTGGCTAGTTGAACCCACACTGAAATGCACTATAACAGGTTTCTTTTTGTTTGTTTGCTTGTTTTTGTGTTCTCTGACATCCATCTTTGAAACCTACACAGACACTGAAAAATGCCTCATGTTCAGGACCTTTGTGAGTAAAGCAGGTTTAATTGAACTAACTGTAGGGTTTTAATTCTCCGTTTTCAATGTTAAGCACCTGCATTTGTAGTTGTGAAGTAAGAGAATGTATTCAGTGGTGAAGGTTTGATTGTGCCTGACACACAGGGTTGCAGATCTTCAGGGAAATTGTTTGAGCTACCAAATTCGTAGCATTGAAATCAGCTTGCTACTATGGGCCACTATTGAGTGTGTTTTAACTGGCAACTGTTTGTTCAAACAAAATTATTTTACTGCTTCATTTAGCAGCATTTAGAACTCCCCCTCCTCCCCCCTGGCTGTATCTGACCTTTTCACTCTGCCCTAGATAGCCAGGCTGAGCATTCTCCCGCTTAAGCTCACCTGTTAGCCTCCTTGGAATGGGCATTGCTTGTTTGAACTTTCAGTTGACCCACCTTTCCCCTCACTCTAAGCTACAGGTCAAAAGTAAATCTTTTTGGGCAGCTCAGTGACTTGGTGATGTGAGTAGGTTCACATGAGTTAGGAGGTCCTGGGTCTCTTCAGTTAGACCTGGCTGGTTTAGATTCTGAACAGGCTTCGGGTTTTCACAAGGATATTTCACCAGTGTGACAGGCAAGCGTCCTTTTTCAGAATCACCTGGGGTGCTTATTAAATATTTAAATTCCCAGACCCATTGTGGGAATTCAGACCAACTGAATCTGAAAATATGGAACCATGGTGCAGAACTCTTCAGAATAACTCAGATAGTGTTCGTGCATTCAAATATTTTCACACATGACTTCAATTGTCAGCTTTCTTTCCTCCCTCCCTCCCTCCCTCCTTCCCTCCTTCCTTCCTTCCTTCCTTCCTTCCCTCCTTCCTTCCTTCCTTCCTTCCCTCCTTCCTCCTTCCCTCCTTCCTTCCTTCCTCCCTTCCTTCTGTTTGTTCTTTCTCTCCAGTGTTGATGCCTCTCAGTGCCTCATAAATACACTGCCAACTGCACTAAATGCCCAGGCGTTTTTTATTTTTGTAATTTGAAATGCTTCTGAGGAACTTAGCAAATGTGAGGCAAAGGATAACAGTGCATACTCTTTTAGCACAACCTCGGGAGGCTGCTTAACACACTTAAACAAATGTGGGCTTCCCATTTGTGCTTCATAATCCTGGAATTAAAAAGCATTGTGTCCCTGCCAGGCATGTTTAAGGCTTCTTCACGACTGGAATGAGTCTTTTTCTTGTTCTTTAGTGTGAATGCTAGTAGGACGTCATAACTTCTTATCTGGCAGCCACGCACTATGTGTACAAATTCTCATCATAAAAGGATGAGACTCTTATTAGAGGGGAAGTCGCATTTTCTATTCAGTGTCAGTCAACATCTCAAGGTGTTTTCATGAGTGGAAAGTCTATGAACCATGTATGTTGCAGGGGCAGAGTGTGATGA
Organism: Micromys minutus; assembly: GCF_963924665.1. Taxonomy (NCBI): domain Eukaryota; kingdom Metazoa; phylum Chordata; class Mammalia; order Rodentia; family Muridae; genus Micromys; species Micromys minutus. The sequence goes on from NC_137954.1 coordinate 3,197,604, forward strand.
CAGTCAGTATTCTCAGGGGAAAGCAAGGTATCTACATGATACATTACTTAGTTCAACGTTCAGGGTCATAAGTAATCATCATAATAAAGGGAAAATCCTAACTGTCGTAAGTCATTCTCAAATGTGACCTAGTAGGTCTGCAGTATGGGTCATATTAGTGTGCCATCAGATCTAGGCACTTTTGATTAACTAATGAGCCCTGATTACTTGATAGGATACCATGAAAGTAGTTGTTAAGAAAAATCAGAGGCAAAATTACCGAGGCGGGGAGTCCATTAAGGAAATCACAGTGGCGTGGCTAGGATGGTGGCTGTGCTGGTGGCTGGGCTGGTGGCTGAGCTGGTGGCTGAGCTGGTGGCTTGAAGTTTTCTTTGAAAACTATATTTTTCACTGTGATACTACCCCCCTTCACCTGCCCCTTCAGGTGGTTGTTCAACAAGAGGAGAGCTGCTTAAGCTTAAATGACTGCATTAAGATTCTGTCCCTCTAGAAGGAATGTCAGAGTCTGGTTCTATGGATGCTCCCTGTTGTCATCTACTATATCATTCTAAAACCTATTTGGTGAAAACCACGAATATTGATTAAACCACAATGCTTACGGGTCACATGTCTTCAAATTACTTGCTTTCAAGGTTCTAGCTTAATGTTTGTCAGTTTATTGGCTGGGAATGCAGTTATCTAAAGGGTCAGTAGGAGAAGTGTTTACGTTCAAGCTAACTGTGTGGCTACTGAGGGTTCTCAGGTCTTGTTTCATGACCTATTTCATATCACTGGCTTGTGATCATGCTTGGTGACTTTTCTCAGGAGAACTCATGCACGGTCACAGTTATTAAGGCCAATCTTGACATGTTTCGTTCATTTGAAAGCAATATGTGTAAGGCCCAAATTGAGTCTTATTTATTTGAGGCTCCCGTGAGTGAGAGGAAAGATCAGGGATTGATGCAAAAGCAAGAGGTTTATTAGTCTAGTGCACTGGGGCAGCCTACATCCAGAGTAGAGACAACCCGAGCCCTCTGTCAGTACAGTTTTTATACACTTAGTAACAGGTGGGCTACAGTGACGGTGACTAGGCATGCAAGCATTGGTGGGTTTAATTGACTTTTAAGTCTATTGGCTGCTGCCAACGTGGGTTGTGTCTAAGGGGGGGCCACCCAGATAAGACACTTTTCCTCGGGAAGGAGTACTGTTTGGCGCTTGCCTGGGTCACATATTAAGGTTCTTACCCTGCATTCCAGGGGCTGCCCAGATAAGGTTGAAGCACTCCTTCCTGGAGGGTTCCAGATCACAAAAGCCCTCAGTGGGAGAGGGAGCTGTAAGACCTTCAGTTGGAGAGGAAGCTGTAAGGAGGATGCGGGACTGTAAAAGCCCTTAGGGTCCCTCATAGTCAACAGTCAAGGGCAGGCTGACACAAGGCATTAGTAGCGGGAAGGTGGGATCATGAAGCTTCTTAAGCTCCCCACCACGACCTTAGATTCCTTCTCTCTGTGTTGTATGTGAACCTTGAATTATTTTGTTATCTAGAACTATGCAAAACCGTTTAATATAATGGAACTGCTGTAGCCTAGGGAAGAGTTTGAGTTTCATGGTGGTTATGAAGTTATGGAGTTAGAACTGATTAGTGTGGACATGCGGGGCAGTTGTACTGAGTTAAAAAAAAGGAGTTTCTACTCTGGTACCTGTTGCTAACAGATAACTATCTGGTACACACATGGTGGAGGGGTTAGGAGGATTAATAAAGGGGTTGCTTTCAGAGGGAAAAGGTGTAGACAAGAGACTGAGGTGGAGAAGATTTACCATATTGAGAGATAAGGGAGATCAGTAAAATACGTGCCATTGGTCAAATGCTAGGACACAGCCAACCTGCTATGACAGGGCAGGGCTGGAGTAATACCTGCCCTCGGTTTACCTCTCTCAGCGCTAAACTTGGGTGAAATACGCTTAAGCCTACTTAAAGAGCTAAAGAGACAGTCCAGAGCAGCCAACATCCCAAACCACAGGAAGGCCTCAGGGCATGGCCGGGTGGGGGTCGGGGTGGGGGGTAGCTTTAATGGCAGTTTGGAAGTTGTTCAGCAAAGCAAGCACATAGAGCAGCTAACAGCAGTCACGCGCACAGTGAACAGGTGTGCAATTAATGTTAAGTATTATAATAATTACCATCGCCTGCCAATAGGTCTATGAATGCTGATTAACTACATTAGAATGTTTGTGTGGAGAAGACAACAAAGAAACCCCATTTTCCTACCTACGGAGTCTGAATGCGAGGATCTCCGCATTGGGAGAGTGGAGTGAGTATATTGAGTTGCCTAACATCATTTACCTCAGGCAAGCTAAGAGAAAAGTCTCATACCTGCTGAGCCATTAACGGACCCCTCTCTTCACTTTCTCATTGGTACAGAACGGTAGCTTCCTACCTCATACGTTCCAGCATCTCCCCAGCTCAGACATCAGCCCCCTTTCGAGAGCCAGCCTTGCTAGGCATTGCATGTGGCGGCGGCAAAGCTCGGCCGTCCAACTTTCCTCCCACCCAGCTGCCTGCCTCCGTCAGCTCCAGCAGCCACGAAAACCGCCGCGCCCACGTAATTCAGCACACAGCATTCAGAGGGTTCCTGAGCATCAGGTTGGGAACCAGCAACAGATGGAGCTGTGCGTAACATGGAGAGGTAGCAAGGAGAGGTGGGCAGTGTGGGAGATGGAGGTACAGAGAGCCGGGTGGCAGCCTCTGGTGCGGATGTGGAGATTCCTAGGAAGCTATGGTTTTCACGTATGCTCTCTCCCCTTTTCCTTTCTCCTCTCTGTGACCAGTGTCCAAACGGAGCAACCCTTAGCTCCCCGTGTTCCTCTCTCTGCTTCACAATTCCAAGCATCTCTCTAAGGCTGAATTTCAACAACTCTATTATCCTTTGAGGAAGAAGCCAGTGTAGCACAGATGGTGTTTTAAACGCATTTGTTTCTGTGTCAACCGCTCTGTTCTGAACATAAACATCAATTCAGTGCCTTCGCTGTTGTAAGAGATAAGCTGCAACAGCGTCACTCGTTTCTGAGTTAAATGACAGCAGCAAAATGAAAAATCACCATTAAAAGGCTATATTTGCATATTTTATGCTGTCAAAGAACATGGCACTAATGTAGCATAAGGAGAATTCTTAAACAGAAACAATGCAGTTTTCAAAATCTAAGGAAGTAGTTTTTTTTTTTTTTTAATTCTGAAATTTCACTTATACAAAGAAACAGGGAACATTTATTTCACTGGCAAAATAATAAAAGCACTTTCTGGTGACATTTTTAATAGCATATTAATCTGAAATTGTAATTTTTGAGGAGTAATTTCATTTACATAAACACCAAATACATTCTAAATGCTTGGTATTATCATAATGACTGGAAATTAAATTAATAATGATAAGGAAGTTAAAATCTGACATAACCTTCTTGAATTTTTTTTTTATTTACTCCTATTGAATGCATGCACTAAACTTCATTTGCTCTTTTAGCTTTGCAATTCTTCAATTTTGGGAGTTTAAATTGACTTTCAAGAGGCATTCATAGAAATGTGAACCAACCAAGCATTTTAACAGCTGCATAACCTGATGGGTCAGTCACACACACACACACACACACACACACACACACACACAATCCATAATGTTTCTTTGTTTCTTTTCAATCTAAATTATGTCTACACTATAGTATAAAATCAAGACACCCACAAGGCAGGGAGAAAATTTCTTTTCCAACTCTGAAGAAGTATACAGATATTCAACTAGTGCTGCTGACGGACTCCTGAGTGTGGGCTCTTCATTTCATTTCTTTTCTCCTCTTTCAAGAGCACATCGTGATTGTCAGTAAGTCTCATCCTGCTGAAGATGTCAGGCCCTTTAATGAGACAGGAGGCAGCAGGTAGGTAGTCTTGCTTCAGAAGGTTTGCACTATTTGGAGACTCAAAGATTGAGAGGTAAACCTGGAATTTGTCTATTATACGAGTCATGTACAGAGTGAGTAATTCTTTCAGGAAGTGTAAAACATAGCCCAAAGCACCCAGTGATGCCTGCTGGTTGGCCAGCCTTTGTCACTATCTTGCAAGGCTGTGATCTCTTTGTTCCCTAGACTAGATTGTGACAAGAAAGTCATAAGAACATGTCACTAATTCTGAAACACTGGGCAAAACAAGGCAGATTATGCTCCATGCAGAACTGTCTTTCCCTACCAGAATGCTCTGCTGACATGGTTTCAACATGCCTTGTAAGATCTCAGGGCATCCCACTGCTTGGACAAGACTTCTTCAATGTCCCACAGAACAACCATTTCACCATGATGGCGCTTCCCCTTCCTATCTCTCTTACTCACTTCCTTAAGTTTCCTTTTACCCAAGCTTCAAAACATTCAATGAAAGGGAACGATAAGATGGATCTCCATAATTTATTAAAATTATTTATTCTGAGATTTTTAATGTAACCGGAAAACCACAGTGTATTCCACAGCAACAGAGTGAACCAGCCACCAACAGACCAAGTTGCTTGGTGTCAGATATCTTACAGTTTGTATAACAATTTCTACCCAGTACGTGGCTGGCTCCCTGAGAGGGTCCCATGCATTCAGTGTGGAAAGTCACAGAGTTTGAAAATCCCTTTAGAGTTAGTGAAGGGAGTCCTTGCACTGAATTTGTTGTTCCTAATCTAGTCCAGTTCTCGTAGCTTCTTCCTGGAGTAGTTCACTGGACTCAAGACGGATTTGAATGGGCTCAGGAGAGACAGAAAACATAGCTCTATTACACACCACTGGCATGTCTACTTTGCTTTTCTTAGACCAAGGAAGAAAAGAATAATGAAATTTTAATAATAAACAGGCAAACACATAATAGCAATATTTGAAGTTAAAACCTGTTTAGTCTCCTCTAGTATTTTACAGGGCTGCCTCCAACACTTATGATCTGACCGATAAAACACTTATGATCTGACCGATGTCTCCTTTCTAGTCACAGCTATGCACCATTACCATGCAGACTCTTTTTGTCCTGGCATCAAAAGCATTGTAGTTCTCCCTCCTGAGAAGAACTGAGGCATCCATCTTCTGGCCTTCCTTCTCTTTGAGCTTCATAAGTTGTGTGAGTTGGTTTTTGGGTATTCAAGCTTTTTGGGTTAGTATCCCCTTATAAGTGAGTACATACCAAGAGTGTTCTTTTGTGACTAGGTTACCTCACTCAGGATGATAGCTTCAAGTTCCGGAAATAAAGGGACAAATAGAGGAGCAGGGATTGGAGGAAAGATCATCCAGAGACTGATTCACCTGGGGATCCATCCCATATGCAGCCACTAAACCCAAGCACTATTGCTGATGCCAATTAGTGCTTCCTGGCAGACGCATGATATGGATGCCTCCTCAGAGGCTCTGATACAGAGGAGGATGCTTTCAGGTAACCATCAGATTGAAAACGACCCCAGTGAAGGAGCTATATAAAGGACTGAAGGAGCAGAAAGGGTTTACAACCCCATGGGAAGAACAAAAATGATCAACTAACCAAACCCACCACAGCTCCCAGGGACTAAAACACCAACCAATGAGTTCACATGGAGAGACCCATGGCTCCAGGTGCATATGCAGCACAGGGTAGCATTTCCTGGCGTCAGTGAGTGGAGAGGCCTTTGGTCCAGCGAAGGTTGGTTCGGTTTCCCAGTGTAGGGAAACACCAAGGTGCTGAGGTGGGAGAGGGTGGTTGGGAGAAGGAGCACCTTCATGGGAAGGGGTTGGGGAATTGGAGGAAGGGCAATAACATCTGAAATGTAAATGCAGAAAATATCTAATTAAAAAAAAAGAAAAAAGGAAAAAAACAAAGCATTGTAGTGCTTTGCAAGTGATAAAGACCTCGCAAGTCCCTTTTCCTCATCTCCTTTCTCAACTCCTCCCCCTGGCCTGAAAAGCTGGCAAGGTGAAATCCAACATCACCTGCTGTCCAGGAGTGGCCTCCCTGCTTGCCACTGCTGAGGGAATTTATCCAGGAAACAGTTCTTTCGTTTGTAGTTGCCCTCATGGGAAGATCCTTTCACAGGTTTTATCTTGGTATCCTCGGTGGGTAAGGATTTCTCCTGTGTCCTTGCACATGGATGGGTATTGATAGAATCGGACCTGAGACTAAGTCTGTGGTCCTGCTCCCTTCTTGCTGCCAAACTTCATGTTCGCTTCAGTTTTAGCCTAAACCTCAGTCTGCCTTTTGCCATTTCTCATCTCTGATCCACAGAGCCAGTTAAAAAGCTGGCAGATATATTCCCATCATGGCTGTTCAAAGGTTTATGTCTGACCCTCGTCATACTGTTTCCTGCAGGAGCTCTACTGTGCTGCCCCTTTTTCTTTGGCAAGGGGTGTTTCATGAGGCCCTGCTTCTTCACACTGTCTGTATTGGGTGCTGGAGGGATGGAATGAGAGACAAGGGAAGATAACAGTTTCGTAAATGTGTCTTGTAGTTCAAGTGCCTTTCAGAAGCAGCAGATCACTTTTTAATCTGACGTCTCCTAATTAAACTGATTGGGAGATAAAATGCATCCAACAAGTGATTATAGAAGTTAAAAAGCTCCGGGAGTTGACAAAGCCACTTGAGCTCCTAAACCTTCAGGAGACTGACTGAATGTCCTTGAATGGTCTCCTAGCAGGGAGTTAGGGACCTCAGCTGGGGGCCTGCTGTCATGTTGTAATCACTATAATTTATAGCACACAGGCTCCAAACCCTTTGCCCCACCAGGGAGCCACCTGGAAGCTAGTCAGCTTGATGCAAGATCAGAATAAAGAAAAAGGAAAGGAAAAAGAATGCTAACCCCCTTACAGACTCTCTACAATCAGTGTGCACTTTAGGGCATCCTTTTGAGGACTAACTTTCAAAATGAACACATCATCAGTTTCTGCTGCTATGTGCTATTGGAGGGTGTTTATGACATGTATAAAACAATTTCTCCAGCACCACTGGTAGAAGTTCAAGAATGACTTTGGTTTCTTCCTTCCTTTCTTCCTTCCTTCCTTCCTTCCTTCCTTCCTTCCTTCCTTCCTTCCTTCCTTCCTTTCTTTCTTTCTTTCTTTCTTTCTTTCTTTCTTTCTTTCTTTCTTTCTTTCTTTCATTTCTTCATTCACTCACCCATTCATTCATCAAGCATTAATTGGAGTCCTATCAACTGGGTTATAATAAGACAGGCGTCTAGATCTTAGGGTAAACACTTCTTTCAGTAAAGTTAGAAAGAGACAGGAGAAAAGGTAAATGTGTGTGTGTGAACAAGATTATGCCTGGGATTCTATCACTTTTGATGTCTAAAATTATCTTGTTCAACTCTGGCTTTTGGCACCTGCACTTTAGCTAGAGAGATTATACTGAAGAAGATTCAGACTGGGGGCATGAGTCGAAGGTAAGAGGCAAAGGTAGGAGCCAGAGACAGTGCAGTGTATGTGAGACAGGGTATCTCTCAGGATGGTTTCCATGAAAAATTGTTGGAGCGACTTAGTGCTCCTCAGATGAGCCCACACTTGCTCTAGGGGCAGCCTCGAGCTCATCATCACAGGCAAGTCTAACAACACAGTGGAACAAAGTCGATTTTGGGTTGACCTGGATTCAGATGTTGACATTACCTTCTCCTAGATCTGACACTAGGTAAGTTGTTCATAAATTTCCAGTTATATTAACACAAAACCGATGCTGTTATAAGATAAATCAGAGACTCGTTATAAGAAACAAGTGAAAAAATATTCATAAAGGGACTCAAATAATTCCCGTCTCTTAAAAAGATGAGCAGAAATAAATGCTGGCAGTTCTCTGGTTCTTCTCTATTCACGAATTGTAATTTTGTGTTTGTGTGTGTGTATTACAATCCACAAGCTGTGGTAACAACTTCTTTTTTTCCCCCTTTCTAATCCTGGCAATGATTTCTTAAAATTCTCCTAAAATTACTTGGGTAGAGGGCTAATGGGGTATTATTAGACTGAATTGGATTATTCGAATGTCTTCGAATGGATTCTTGCCTAACCAAGGTGAGACGATCCAGGCAGAAGCCAGGCAGCTCCATGTCATGGGCTGGGGCCTGAACTCTCCAGGAATGAAGGATGCTTGCAGAGAAGATGCCCTTGCTCTGGTTGTTCCTGACTGTGGATATGATATGGCATCTGCTTGAGTTCCTGCCTTGATGCTCCTGAAACACAGGACCATAACATGGAATTTTAATCTGAATAGATCCTTCCTGTCCTCAGTGGCTGCTTGTTAGATGCTTCAGCCACAGAAATGAAACCAGGACAGGAGAGCTCATCACATTACCCCCAAAGCTCAGTGAAGGGTCCAGACCGGCACAGGGGAAGGGTTTTGATTTATCTATTTACTCTCAAATCCAGCAGTGTTCCTTTGAGTCTGAACTTTTAAGGCATTTGGTATTGTCAAGGAACAGCTCCAGGAAGGATCAAAGAATGGACCATTCAAGGTCCGTTCCAGCTTAAGATGGGTGTCATAGCCCAGGGCAGAATAGGGAGCAGTTAGAGCCAGGGCGGTGACAGGGTAAGAGAATAGAAAGGCCTGGATTTGAAAGAAACAAAGCAGGCCAACCAGAATCAAATACTGGATTTCTGCAGTTTGGCTGGAGCTCTGACAGAGAAATCTGTAAGGATGAAGAGAAGGAAGTAAGGCACAGAGGAGGGGAAGGATTTTCTCCTAATCCCCCAGTGGCTCCACATTATCTCTAGACTGTCTAAAGAAATCTTGGGAAATCTTTCTTACAGATGCCTTGGGGAAGTCAGACCTGAACATGCCTCTGCACATTATGTTTAGCTGCAGAATAAATGGCAGGAGTTATGAAGGAAAATGACTTTGTTCCCTAGATCATGCTTCCATATATATCAAATGCAGATCACAGTGAATGGCCTGCCATTAATGCCTTTCCACAGCACTGCTTGGCAGGAGGTTGGATGTAGTCTGGAAGGTGAGCTGTAAAGATGAGGCGCCCGTCTCAGGAGGGGGATTCTCTGTTCTCAGTGTCTTGACAGTAAGATCCCCCTTTCTGATGTTGATCTGTAGTCTTTCTCCCAATGCTTTCTGCTTGGAGTAGATCACGCTCTTCCCTACATTTCCTAGGCGGACATCTTATCTCTCTGTCCCCAAAGCCCTTTCTTTAGTTACTCAGATTGCTGTGAACTGGGCAGGAAGAGGCCATCTTTTGTCGTCTGCCAGCACAATGAGCATTTGAGCTCCTTTCAGCATTTTTGTGCACTTTTCCCAAGAAACATGTATTCATCCCCACCAAACTGATAATGATGAAGCTTCAGTGTCTGCGGCCTTAATCGATTTTTTATTCTACCAGCTCAGTGATACTCTCCAACTCCAGTCTGTCAGCGGGTGTGGCCAGAGTGGGAGGGAGAAAAAAAAACACCACAAACAAACAAACAACCCCCCCAGCAAAGAGAATAGTAAACAAACAAACATCTCCTTTTCGTGAGGGCTTCACTATTAGTTTTTTTTTCTTAACATGTAATTGGAAGTCTTTCTCAGAAAAATATTATATTCATGTTCATAGCAGAAAAGAGGTATAGAAAAATGACAGAAGTGAGATGAGAGAGAGAGGTAGCAGTGTGTGTTCAGAGCAGCCAGATGCCCTTTAAAGAAAGCATCTCCTCCTCGCTGCCCCTAGTGAGCTCAGAGCTCTTCTTTGTCTCTTGAGATTGTTTACCCAGAGGCTTAAACTCTACCCTGAACAGAAAACTTCTGAAATCTAGATCCTTCCATGCTACAAAACAACTCAGCTTTCATGATCATATTTCAGAAAAGAACTCCTGTGTTCTAGATAGAGTAAGGCCAATGACTCGGCTTACATGTAATGCCAGATGGAAGAATGATCAATGGTTAAGATCCAGTGCTTTAAAGAGTTCCTTTTGATTATGGTTGAACCACTGCATGTCCAAGGCTAAATGCCAAACCCTGTCCTGATCACTAAGTACAAGCCTTTCCCCCAATCCTTATATGACTGTAATTAAGCAGGAAAGTTAATTTATGTGAATCATGCATTACTGTAATTGGGCACAAGTGCACAGTCATGTACATCTTATTTAAAAGTGAAATATAATGTTATTATGTAGATACGGGTGCAGCAGAGTCTCAGCCCTCTGGGGGGAAGTCAGCAACATTGCTTGCTGTTTACAAGACTCACTCTGGTCTGGGAGCTCGATTACAAATCATCCAGCTCGGCTTGGCACTGCCCTGTGAGGGATAAAGCCACCTGCCTCCAGTAAGGCTGAAGGTACGCAACCAGGGCTCGCCTTACCGTTTCTCTTTTAACCCCCACTGTAGAACAGTCATTTTTCTCTTTCTAGTCATCTTTTCAAACCCAAACAGTACTTTCCAATGGCTTGCTCTGCTTGGCAGTCCTAACCCATATATCCCCAGGCAGACTGCAGATGGATTTGTCTTCTGGAAGCAAGGAGTAGTCTGTTTCCTTTTTTAGCTTGTCTTTTCTAATGCGACTCAGGATTGCTTTATGATCCTAGGATTTTGTTTTCCAAGTGCAGGCAGATTAGAGACCATCCAACAGTCAGTGTCAGTGACTGCTACCACTCCTGCACAGGCCAGAGAGGGGAAGCTGGCCTCAGGTGCAGGGCCTCACTGTTCTATTCTTATATCTAGGCAGCTGATCTAGGGCTTTGGGACAAGGTTGCTCTGCAGAATATAAAACATCTAATCTACATATCTCAAGGTCGAGATTTGTGAGGAAGAAAATATGCAGATCGACTGTTTACTTTAAATACACTCTGTCCTCACTAGAAGCCCGAGAGCATTTGTTCTAGGGAGTTGTAATGTGGCCTCATTCTTGCCAGCTCGCATGACAGGTCTTCTGCCTGCAAGCTCAGGGTGCTGGTGTAGTCATTCCAGACTCTGGGTGCCCCCTGTGCTCCTTGTACCCTGGCTGCCCTCCCACACTCCAGAATCTCTGTTACAATGCTTAGGTTCCTTTCTTCTGGAAGGATCACATGAATAAACAGACTCTTAGGTCTCTTTATAACGGCCCCTCCCTGCTCACCAGCTGTTTGATCTGCCGTCTCTCTCACTGTCCCACCACCCTTACTGTTCCAGACGAACCTTATCTGTCCTGTCTTTCCTTCCATGATGTGGAGGGTGTGAATGTCTATAATGGCTTCCAAGATCATGCTTTAGTTTGTAAGGAGGAAAGCGTGTTCCCTGGTGGCCAAAGTGTTTCATCTTAATCTCTGTTCCTATAAACAGACTCATTAAAATAACGTGTGGCATAATATTATAGCGGTAGAATAAAACATCTTGATTAGACCAGTTTGTTCAGTGGAATTCAATGTCTTTATCCATTAGGCAACTTCAGCTTGGTCAAGGAGTGGCAGGTATTTGTATATTCCTTTATTTAAGTAATATTTTTGTGTATATGCTCATGTATGTTCATGTGTTCTTGTATGTGTGCACACACAAGTATGCCTATGTGTGTGCAGAGGTCATTCTTGGGTGTGGTACTAAATCTCACCAAGCAGGATAGGCTGGATGACCAATACAGCCTGGGATCTGTCCCTCCCCGTATCTCCAGCTCTGGAATTAAAAGTACTTGCCTATCTGGGTCTTTTTTATATGTTCGCTAGACATTGAACTCAGGTCCTAAACCTGCGCAATAAGCCCTTTACTGGCTGAGTTATTCTCCCAAGTCTGCTCTATTTTAATTTAATTTAGTCTTATATTGTGTTTATATATGAATATATATCCATAGAAATGATCAGAAATGATATCCACCAATACAATGATGTTTTTCTTCGTCTTGGTATGGTTGTCTTTCATTTAGGTTTAACCTACATATCCTAATCTTAAACATTAATCAGACATAATTCCTTAGTGTGTTTATTAATAATCTGATATTCGGTGATGACGATATGGGACGTTGCTCTGTGCTCTTCATGAAAGACTCCTGTCCTCAAGGTCCAAGCCCACGGAGGAGCACTGAAGCCGCGCTGTGCAATGAAGGGCTGCGCCAAAGGAAGGCGGGAGAGAGGGTTAGCGTTTGACAGTGAGACGAAGCCCAGCAACAGGACATCCACAGGGAGGAGTCACATGGCGACATCTCAAAATACACCCCCCCCCCCAAATAGATTTGATTGTGGGGGTTTTTAGAGCTACTTTCTCAGGGTGGTTACTACGCCCAAGCCTCCTACAGAGCCAGTGCCTTTAATGGATCAGGAAGGCAGGAGCGTTCATCCAGCACACACTAGCCTGGCCCTGTTCCTGGTTCCTTCCTCCCACAACAACTGATTTTGCTTTGAACAACTCATCTAAGCCTTTGCCCTGCCTGGATTAGAAAAGTAAAGGCAAAACTAATTTTATCACTTCTTACCGGATGGAAGATTAATGACAACTAACTGAAAAGTGAAAAGTATACAGGATACTCAAATTAGCCCATTTACCCTTTGTGCAGCTCCACCAAGGTTGTCTCCCCAGAGCAGGTGAACCAATAAAGCAGATTTCCAACCATAACGAGACTGGATTGGCAGCACATCTTATATATGGTTCTGATACTGATTTCAAGAGACCATAGACAGTCTGATTTATGTGCTGGTTATAAAACTAATCCCATTACTTCATATAACCCTTCATCCTTCCTCTATCTTTTATGGGCACTTCCTGTGGATGCTCATAAAGAGATATCAATTAATTCAATGAAGGAGCTTTCATTATTGATATCCAGATGATTAATTATGTAAGTGCAATGTCTGCTGTAATTGAGGAAGAGTGGTCTACACAGGTGCAGCCTGACTTGGCAAAAGGAAACAGCATCCGAGGCCCAATATTAGCAGAGTCTAATGGGACTTTGAGATAAGCTCTGTCATAGTTCAATAGTCTGCACTGGCTTCTCCTGGAGCGTCCACTTCCAGAGACTGTGGTACTGCAGAGACACAGCAATACTGACTGTCTCCCATTGGCAAGCACAGGGGTCCAATGCTATGTGCAGTATTAGGACTTTAAAGTAAAAGAATGATCCCCTTCTCAGACATGATACCAGTGGAAGAATTTGGGGCGACTTAGATGAGTTTGACTGTTTTTGACATTTGACCTCTACAGAACCTTCACTTCCTAGACCTAAAACCAGCATTCTTGTCTCCAAAGACAAAAGAAGCATTCCTTTGAGGGACCATGATTGCTGGACTCTGGCTAACTCTGACCATATAATTCCCATCATGCATCACTCTACTGATAAAATATGGCCTATTATACATATTTACTGTGTTCATAGGAAGTATTTCCGTTCTACTCTTTGGATGCCAGTGCTCCAAGCACAAACCCTGCCTGCTGTTCTAACTCTCAGAGTAGAAACACTGTGCAGAGATGCTGTTCTCTCCATTTAACAGAGGAGGCGAAGGGAGCTCCGGCCAGCTGCACTCTTACTAATTATGATGGTACCCTGAAATATTTCACTGTGGTTTTAATTCTTTGACCAGAATTTAAAATGCGTCTTATGCACTTAGAACCCAGTGGTGGTGGAGCTTCGGCTACTTCTTGTGTCGTTTCTCATTCACCACTCAATCCCCTCTTGGCTCTCCCGAGACTCCAACTTAGGGAGCCAGGATGAATTGAGAGGTTTCTTTTTCCAGGTAGGAATTCAGTTTCTTCTGACACTTTTCAATATCACCTCACAGCCTAGCACAGGGCTGATAACTGGTGACTCTCAGTAAATATATACTGTGTTGTGAGTATATATTGTGTTGTGAGTATATATTGTGTTGTGAGTATATACTGTGTTGTGAGTATATACTGTGTTGTGAGTATATATTGTGTTGTGAGTATATATACTGTGTTGTGAGTATATATTGAGTAAGTGAAGTGGGTTTTTAGATGTTTGTTTAATAGCAATCAGAATTTATGTTTATAGTAAACAGCCATAATAGTTCATGTGTCTCTGATAGCAATAATAAAAACATAGTATCTTCTTTTCTTCTGAACATGAAGAAGCTGAGAGTTAAGGTGACAGGGTGGCCTAGAGATGGAAGAATTCAGTTCTAAGATGTGAAATGATTTACTCAGGGACCTGCAGTTAGACTATGTGTACAGGAGGAGCTCTGGGTTAGACTGTGTGCACAATCTCAGTGTTAGACTATGGGCACAGTCTCAGGGTTAGACTGTGTGCACAGTCTCAGGGTTAGACTGTGTGTACAGTCTCAGGGTTAGACTGTGTGCACAGTCTCAGGGTTAGACTGTGTGCACAGTCTCAGGGTTAGACTGTGTGCACAGTCTCAGGGTTAGACTGTGTGTACAGTCTCAGGGTTAGACTGTGTGCACAGTCTCAGGGTTAGACTATGGGCACAGTCTTAGGGTTAGACTGTGTGTACAGTCTCAGGGTTAGACTGTGTGCACAGTCTCAGGGTTAGACTATGGGCACAGTCTCAGGGTTAGACTGTGTGTACAGTCTCAGGGTTAGACTGTGTGCACAGTCTCAGGGTTAGACTGTGTGCACAGTCTCAGGGTTAGACTGTGTGCACAGTTTCAGGGTTAGACTGTGTGTACAGTCTCAGGGTTAGACTGTGTGCACAGTCTCAGGGTTAGACTATGGGCACAGTCTCAGGGTTAGACTGTGTGTACAGTCTCAGGGTTAGACTGTGTGCACAGTCTCAGGGTTAGACTGTGTGCACAGTCTCAGGGTTAGACTATGTGCACAGTCTCAGTGTTAGACTATAGGCACAGGAGGAGCTGAGCAAAGTTTGGAGTATGTTTTCTTAGAATTTGCTTTCTACAAGTTGTAGGTCAGATCACACTTTATTAGATTACAACCTGTAAACCCCACACTTTAATAAGTCTATTGTTGCACTAGAGTCTAGGCAAAGGGAATCTGTGTCACATGAGGAGCAGAAGGGGAAATGAGGAATGTTGGCGTGGAGGAGAAAGTGACTGCAGAATTCTGGAGTGAGATAAGAAAACAGGATTTCTGTCTTTAAATGCGGACCTTTGTTCCTTTGTCCCTCAGATGACCAACAGGAGTCAAAATGAGAGCGAGTGGGGAGAAGTGGCTTTCAGCTCAGTGTGAAGAAGAATTGCTTATGTGATTGGAATGGTCCAAGAACTAAACTGCTGTTAGAGTAGAGCTGTGTTAGCAGAGGCCGGATGACTCCTTCCCTGCTGGATGGTGACTTCCTGTGGATGGGACACCAAGTTCTATCTGCATCTCCTTTGAAACTGAAATAGCACCTAGTATACAGCAAGTGCTCACTTAGGATTCATTATGCAAGTTTTAAAAGTAGTTCTTTCATGGCGTAGGTCAGCAAAGATGTGGGCACAAAGGTATAAAAGACTCTCTCAACACACAGCTTTATAATCTTCGAGAATAACCTAAATATAGTGATAAGTAAACATGTAACAGAATCAGTGATTTCATATTCATGTAAGCAAAGGTCAGTGGCAGTGCCTCGCTATGAATAGTACCCCCTTCTTTCGGGAGAAGAAAGGGTTTATTTGCTACAGCTGTTATCATACAAAGAGCACGGGGCCACTTACATCCCTGTGCATGTTAAATTACACACACAGATTAGTTTGAAGTTATCATATGTATTTATCCAGAGAGTGATTCAGAGAAACACTTGCCAATAATGTCACAATTTTCAAATTTATGGCTTAATTTAGAAAAACAGTTTTCAAAGTCCTAAGTCTTATGTAGACTGTCACCTTTATTATATATTAACACGTAGTTAAACCTTCACCTCAGACCCTTATTTTTTCATAGAATATTTTATATGCAGAACATTTTGATTTGCCATGTCTTTTGGTTTGTAAGAAAGAAGGGGATGCCATTTATTTTAGTCCATAAAGAAGTCATTTGAAGAAGACAAAGTTTTATTTAAATCACCTATATGTGCCACAGGAACTACTCAAAGGTAGACTATAATAAGGAGATTATTTAATTTGGTATTTCATCTTATTCCTGAGAGTTTTCACAATTTACTTTTCCCAAGCAAAGGGACCATTCATTCCTGTCTGCTCACAACCTGTAGGGGTTGACAACAGCTCTCATGAAGGTCCCTAAGATTCTCAGGGATTTTTATTCTTATGTAAATATGCTTAAAACATATTTCTTCATCATCATAAAACATTGTCTTTTTTGTCTTTCAGTTTCAAATAACAGTACTCTTTGGGCCATAAAACTGTTCACAGGGGCATTTGTTTGCTAGTCTAACTTCTTTTCAAATAAGATATAAACGCAGCAAGGGTCTCTAAGAAGCCATGGTTTGGTCTCGTTCTGACAGCTCCAGTGTTCTCTTAGTTGTTATTTCTGCTTGCAGAGACAAAACCAGAATAGGCTTGACCACTGTTTACACACCTAATGGATACCTTTCTCAGAACCCCCAGAGCAGATGTATTTCATTAAGATAGTTATGTTGATTTTCAGTAAAGACAAGTATACTTTTTGCATTTTATTTTGAGCTACAAAACACTTCCCTTCTGTACCTTATATGCCAGAGATGTTTCTGTTCTGGGAATGACAGTGTAAGATTGGGAAGGAAGTAGACGAAGCAGAGATGATTAAGGATATGACATACCTTATGCTTACTCAATAAATTAATTATTTTTTCTTTTCCAATAACCAGTATATCCCTTGATCTTGGAATCACTCAAAACCTAGCTACAGTTTCCTGTGCAGACTAATGTGTTGTCTGAAGATGCCCAGAGGGATGAAATACTGCTGTCAGCATAGCTTGTTTCAGTTATACTGTGTTTACAGCTATGAATTACTGCAAGTTTAAGAATGCCATTTTTTTCTCATCACTTGAGTATTTATTATATATAACAAATACATGGGAAAGAAAAAACTATATTGTGTGATATAAATAGTTTATTTACATTACAGAAAAAACATCAAGACAATGTATACTATTTCAAAGATATCCATACATAATCAAATATAGCTGTAGTACATGTTTTCATTGGTGTAGATTACCACAAACGCAAGGCAACATGTGTAGATCTCGTCTTATTCTTTTGTCTCTAATACTGTATTGTGTAGTCCAAGCTGTCGGTGGTCCGGCCACTGGGAAACATGCCCCTCTAGATTAACCGTGTGGATGCTCTTGTTGTGTTGTCTGAACTGTAGTGCCCTGTATTTTGCTTCTGTCTGTGAATTCTGTTGCTTCTGGGGCATTTCCTAGAAGGTTGGAAAGTTTACAGATCTTAGTCTACTGTAATTACCTAAAGTTTGCTCCTATAGTCAAAGAGTGAAGCTCTAGATGAGGCAAATTACTAAAGTATTTCAGAGCAAAAAACTGATTACAGGTAGAATCTGGTTACTTGATACATTTATTATTATTATTATTATTATTATTATTATTATTATTATTATTATTATTATTACTATTATTATCACCACCACCATCATCATCATTATTATTCTCCTTGCAGTTGTCTTTAAGCTTCTGTCAAGAACTGAAGAGCAGAAGTGGAAGAGAAATACTCTCGCTTTGCCCTTCACTGTTCATTCTTAAGTCTGTTCATTACATTGTGTGAGCACATAAGGTAAACAAGCAAGTCACAAGATCACTGCGGCTCTTGAGGTCTTCCACAGCTTTGTGTTTAAGTGTCTGAACAGTGAGTGCTACGTTGACATTCCAATGCTACAAGCTAAGGTTCTATCACAGCAGAGCAAACCAACTGACAATACCCGAGAGGAAGTGCGAAAGAACTTTGCTTTGGTTGAGCCTAATATCAATTGTTTTATACCGAGGTTATAAAGCGAGAGTTATAATTTGGCACCAATGATGTTGTTTAGATTATCTGAAAATCTCTGATCTAGTATGTTTTTTTTTTTTTAATACTAAGAGATTTCTTTAACGATGGAAGCAAGAGCAATACAATGCTGACAAAATTCTGTCCCCACTAAGGGTGATTACAGTGGAAAATATGTGAATGAGAAAACATACACATGCACATGTGCACACAGTAGGTCTGAGTATATTTTTGTGTAGTTGTTGTAGCTGATATATCTGCCAAAAAGCTGAAAAATCCAGCTCCTCGAGATGTTCATCTGGAACATGTCTCTAGATAATCATTTCTATGAGGTATTGCTCTGGAGCCAGGCTCTTGAAGAGACAGGAAAATACGAATAGACGAGAAAGAGAGGGGGTGGGGGAGACAGAAGAGAAAGGAAAGGAAGAACAGAGAACAGACATGAAGAAATCGAAAAGAACGAGGGGGGTTGATGCTAGGAATAATTCTGTAAATTTTCTAGTGTCCAGCTATTTTGGATCTTGACAAAGAAGTCTTGCTACATCACCAGAAGAGCAGGGCACCTGGGAGATCAGGGGTGAGCCTGAACGAGTGGAACGAATCTACCCGTTAGTGGTGTAATGTATAGATTCATACTTTTCCCTGAAAGTGTTTCAAAGGTTTGGTTGTACAAGGAGGGTATTTATATAATGCATTATGATGATGCTAACATGTTTGCTGTGCTCTTTCTCATCCCCTAAAGCAGACAGAGAAGAAGTTTCATTTAGTTTTAGAATGAAAATTAACTTTAAAAAAGTGATATACTTAGAAAACACATTGGACAGAGCTTATCAAACTGGGAGCTTAGCATGGGTCATCAATTGAAGAGCAGCACACAAAGTCATGAGAAGTTTGGAGCAGAGGAGAAGGGTGAAATGCAAAGCTACATCAGTAGACAACGGACCACCACTGTTTCATTACTCAGCTGTGTAGTCTCAGTATCCGAGAATGTCTCATATTTCGGGATCTTTGCCATGAAAGTTCCGATGAGTGAATTAATGAGTAACTGTTCACTTTTTGTAATATTGTAAAGTGCACACACGTGTATTTGTGCACTTACATGAATATATACATATATGACAGAAATATAACACAAATGCACAATATCTGGTAAAATAGTCTATATATTTGTCTCATTTTAAAATAATGTATGGGAATAACAATGTGATTAATAGTGAATGTGGAAACATGGTTTGAAGTATTAAAATTTGGGCTTTCTTCACTAAATGGAGCAGCAATCGATTTGTTACTGTATGAATATGAATCTGAGTTTGACTTTTATATGTGCGCTTAGGAAAGTATGGCCTCCTTTTCTTTGTGCTAGATTCTTCTCTATCTTTTCGTTTTATGCTCAAAATACTTTGTTTTTGAGTTGGTTTTATGTTCTCTGCCTTTAATTCTATATATCCAATGCTTCAATGGGCATCTAAACATCTAGTCAGGTTAATGGACTGACTCTACTTGACTTAGGGTAGCGCCAGGCTCCAAAAATGATCTTCCCTTATACTTGGAGGCCAGTAAGGATTTATTAGCCATATTTTGTCCTTTTCAAGAGAAGATCCTATGTTTGTCTTAGAAGACACAGGATATATTACAGTCTTTATGTTTTAATTCCATAATGCTTCTTATTTTCTAGATTTTGGGCGAATATTTTAGTGCAGTATAATTGAAGCAGAGTCTTAATGTCTTATGGATTTGATAAAAACCTTAAAATGCTTTTCTGGAATTTCAAAAAAAAAAGAATTAATTCAGTTTTTTATAAAAGGATCCTCATTGGCCTTTTTGGCTGCCAGAGGATATGAACGATGCATTGGGTTCAGAGTCTAGTTTCTGTCTACCACAGGCTTGCACAGTCAAGAGGTTCCTGTCTCCCTCATATTTGCATTTGCAAGAGGTCACACAACCGCCCCCCCCCTTTGTTTCTCTCCTCAAACTGAACCTCAGACACTACTCAGGAGTCATGGTTTGATTTACTGTTGAGACTGAATGAAATCTCTATTATCTTTCTATTTCATCCCTGTTCAAGAAAAAAAATCACCCTTTTATGAGTTAGGAATTTGCTATTAAGGTGTGATATTTACTACGTGTTTCAGAAAGATATCAAAAATTTTCATTTGCTACAGCACAACCTTCCTCATTCCATTTAAAATGTTATGAAGTTAAAAAAACTACTGTTGTTTACATCAACTGTGGTAACACTGATGGCATTTTGAAAGTTCTACTTGGAATCTAGAGTTTGAGTATTTCCACACATTTTCTATTAGACCTTATGTCTTTTTACCTTTGATGTAGTGATTTCAGAAGGTAGATACGTTGGTTCACAGTCAAAATAAAAAGTAGGTTTTTGCAGATAAGAGAAGAAGAGAGTCTTTAAACAGAGGTTGACATACATTACACAGAGAAATAATCTTAGGACACAGACCATCCTCATACTAGTGCAAAGATGGGGGCAATAGTGAGGAAAACCCATACCTCTGCCCTGGGCTATTCTACGTTCTAATGCTCATGGGGAAGGGACAGCTCCTCAGTTCCCCAGGGACTCAGACTCAGGGTCAGAGGAGGCCTTGTGCTACCCTAGCTTGGGCCATGCCGGAGTCTTGTCACTGACCTTGTGATGCAGAGGACGACCACACAGATGACAGCGATCTGAACCGTTCCAATCACAGCTGCAATCAGGACGTACTGGAACCGGACAGGGCCAGGAACAACGTAGAGAACACTGTAGTCCTTCTTTTCACAGTGTTGGCCAGTGTAACCAGCGTCACATCTGGAAGGAAGACAACATCTGCTCACTTGTGGCCCAGTACCTACTTACTTTCATTTGTTTTTTAAAATCTAAGTTAATATGCTTACTTATTGCTTAATCACAGTACCAAAAATATGTCTATTTGTTTTAGGCATTTTATATGCCAATGTTGGAGAAATGCTGAAAAAATAATAGAATGAGATAAAAAAATTTGCTGATTATAAAGTTTTGAAGGGATTTTTTTTCCCAAAAAATTATGGTATAGGCAACATAAGTGTAAAAATGAAGCTTAGTGTGAGCCTCTTTTGATGATGAATTGTGTTCCTCACTCCCTCAGCTTTACAACCAAAAGTTCAGTTGTTCAATCTGCATATTGAAATGAACACTGGATATGAAAACGTATTAAATCGGATCAGTATGTCACTGTTTTATGCAAAGCTTCTAGTTGTCATTGAATTTCTTGTAACTACATCATGAGGATGCGCAGCCAAAGGATTTAACTTAATAACTGTTGAGGAGGGAGGGGCAGCCATGCTTTCTCTGTCCACTCTGCCTGTTGAAGAACCAGTGTGTTCTGTGAAAGAAAACAGGTAGAGAATACAATTATAGATGAAAGACAGACAGAGAGAGGCAGAGATGGGGGGCAGGCAGTGACAGAGATATATAGCAATGTTTTTGTGTGCCTCTATATCATAATCAATTTATTTTATCCTATGCCAACTCTACATTAAGTTAGATATAGATATATTTTCATTTTGTTCTGCTATCTCAGACATAATGCTTGTTCTAGACATGAATACTCAGCAGATATTTATAAACTAGAGCCAGACAAACAATTTCTTTGTCTCTGAGCTTGAAACTGGAGGTATGGCCAGTCATCTCATGACACCAGGCTCTACAGAGAAGAGACCGAGTACCCAAGAAAGCCATGTTTAATGATATTTCATAGAAGATCTGGAGGATCTTGGAAACGATAGCCTTACCAAAGTAACGTTCACTTACTCAGGAAACACCGAGCAGTACCAAGAACAGCTCTTCATTCAGAGGAAAGGACGGTAAGTTAAAACGTGGACCACACCCTTTAAAGTCTACTTCACAGACAGCATAGTGTGCTGCACACATAGTGAAGAAGGCATAAACATGTTCTGGTGTACCTTCCCCTGCCCGTGTGTGTGTGTGTGTGTGTGTGTGTGTGTGTGTGTGTGTGTGAGTGTGTGTGTGTATGTGTGTGTGTGAGTGTGTGTGTGTGAGTGTGTGTGTGTGTGTGAGTGAGTGTGTGAGTGTGTGTGTGAGTGTGTGTGTGTGTGTGTGTGTGTGTGTGTGTGTGTGTGCAGGACAGACTTTTTGTTGCTGCTTCCTCCTCTTCAAGCAGAGTATAGACCACACCCACTAACTCTTAAAGGCTGATTTCTATATTTTTTTTCCTTTATGCTCTTTAAACGTTTAAGAAAGAAAATGTTACCTGCAAGATGGCTCCTGCATATTGATGGAGTGTTCACACTTCCCATGCATGCAGAAACCATTGTAATGTTCTGGACAGGGTATGTGGTGTTCTCTGGCACTTTCTTCTAATTTGTTAGCATTCTCTGTGAAGACAGACAAAAGCCGGTGCCCTGTGAATACCTCCGTGCTGGGTAAGATCAACCTGTGCATCCACAAGCAGAGTGGCCATGGGCAACGCTCTTTAAAAAGGGCAAGAACTAAAAGGCCATGCTTCAGAAGAAAGAGGGAGAGAGAACTGAGAGGCAGGCATCTTATAATTTTCTGTAGAGATGAAACTGCAAAGTTACCCCGTGCATTTTATGCTTTTACATAATTTCCTACTTCTTTAACAGCCACTGATGTGCCCATGACTTGTCAGATAGCTTTAATTTTACTTGCATAGAGACTATAGTTTGATCATAAAATAATCCAAAAAGAAACCCTCCATTGTTTGGATTTCAAAGCCCAGTATAATGTTTCTAAGAGCAAATTGCTGAAATGCATCGATACTTTCTGAACATGAGGGCCTAAAAGTTAAAATGTGGCTGTGTTCAATTCTTGAACATTTTTTTTTCCAAATCACATGCAAATTTCAACAAATGCATTCTGTCAGGCGCTTTTATAATGTTGAGTGTGAGGTTTTCATTTTACTAGCTCCATACAGTTTTTTTTTTTATTGCCACAATAATGCGATTGAAAACTGAAAGGCTTTTTAAGGATCACTTATATTGATAGCCACAGAGTCCATGTTAAAATGATCTAAGTTTACTTTAATGTGTACAATCTGCCTGTGTTAAGAGCGTTTCTGAAATTAGGCTTAAGGAAAGTGAAACACCGTGTACTGTAAAATGAACCACTTGCACTGTCATTCATGTTTGTTTTCTAACGCTTTTACGAGGACCTGTAAGTGCTTTTGGGCTTCTGTTTGCTCAAATATGTTGACTACACATTTGTGATACCATCTCCAAGCAAGTGGTTGCTCACTTCCTTCTGTGTCTGTTTTCTAGTGTTAGAAGGTCTGGCCTGGAGAAAGCTCAGTGACTAACGGTGCTTTCTGTGTAAGCCTGAGGATTTGGGTTTGGCCTACATCATCAGTGTAAAAAGCTAGGTGTGGCCATGCGCATTCCTGTAAGTGCTGTCAGGGTGGCGTGGAGACAGAATCGCTTGGGCTGCATGAGCTCCTTCTCCTCTGTGTCCAATGAGAGACTGAATCAAAAGGGCAAGGCAGACAATAATAGAATAAGATGCATAATATTTTCTGGCAGATACAGTTAGAATTCTCTCTCTCTCTCTCTCTCTCTCTCTCTCTCTCTCTCTCTCTCTCTCACACACACACACACACACACACACACACACACACACATACACATGAGATTCCTCTTTATTGTCTCTTTTGGAAATCCGATACCCTTAAAAGATTCCTGTCTGGATAAATAAAAAATACCATTTTATCAACCTCAATCTAGTAAGTATTCCTCAACACCATTGTAATCAGTCAGCAGCAATGGAAGACTGCAAGCTAATTCCTGTTTGTACAGGATGGGTGACTCCCCATTATCTCTGTGGAGGGTGCTGTATTCACTACAGTTTATCCTTATAATTGTCCATGGCAGTCAGCGATGAGGAGGAACATATTCATCAGCAGAAGACGTGCCTTTGCCATTCACGAATTAGATGAATGTATTATTTATATTTAGTCAAAGCTGTAAAATGTCTTTCTATACATTTTAAGATCTAAGATGCCATCTACAAATCATTAAAGTTTGAAGCGAACTGTTCAAATATTTAGTGCTTTCTTCCGTGGAGGTATTTATGTGTGTGGCTCTGATGGGAAGAATTTCACATGCTACCCTACATGTCTAAGGTACACACTGCAGTGATGACAGATGAGTGGTGGATGACATTTCAGCACTTTGTCTTACATCTGTGTCATTTTAGCTATGTGGTAGTTGATAATATTTTGCATAAAGGTATTTCTACATTGAAAATTGTCATTAAGGTTAAAATTCATGAGCTATTTCCACAGAAGAGGTTGGGAGAATATGGGTATTGTTTTGGTTTCTCCCATTCTTTTAAGTATTGCTTACATTTTTTTTGCCTTTTTGGGGGGGTAGCAAATTAAACTCATAATAAGGACACACAAGAAAATCAAAGTAAAAGCAAACAAAGACCCCCCCCCCCCAAACTCAACATACTGAGTCAATTCTGAACAAAATAGAATTAAGGTAGCCACTGTGTTTAGATTCGTCTTGTAATGACCTTTTCATTCAAGACCCCAGGGAGACGCATGGGCTTATTTTGTGCTGGGTCCAGGTGGCAATGACTGGAGTAGCCAATTCATTTGCCTCTCCTTAAAGAGGAGTTTTAAGCAGTGGGTGTTGCCAGTCCCATGGCTCATGAAATGAGGCAGCACTGATTTCCACTCTTATTTCTGGATCTTCTTTGCACAACAAACTATTCAACACTTCTATTCGGTGTTCATTAGTAACACCTCAGTGCTTCTGCACACCTGAGTGTGGATCTCTTTCTGACTTCCCTGAATTGCACAGGGCCTTTCTATCAGAACATATCTCATCCTATTAAAGAGATGGTTTTCCTTTCTGCTAGCAGTAAAAGAAGATTAAGAATTTAGTACTCAAAACCCATTCTTGAGGTTATTTTTATGTTGTACCAGACTCCAAAAATGATACTTTCTGTATCTGAACAATGTTCACAATCTTGACCTGAAGTCCACCTGCTAAATAGGACCAGGTCTGAAAGAAAGTATGGCCCTGGTGTGCTAAGAGCTGTATTTTCCCTGTTCACTGTCCTAGCCAAATGATAACATGGGAAGGGAGTAGTCTCCATCATAAAATCTGCTAATTAGTTTATACCAGTCCTTGCAGGCTTAGAGTGCTCTGTTTTGCTGCTCATGTGATATTGTCAAATAAAAAGTAGAGAAATTGGAAAATAAATGAGTAAAAGAAACAATCTCTGGGCAAGAAATTGAGCAGTCATCAATATATGTCAGGGGATTTATAGTCAATCCAACCAAGTAAACCAGCTGATCGAAAACTTAAACATATAACCAATATAGTGATGTAATAGACATAACTTTAGAAATAATATTTAATTATATTAAGACAACCAGAAACACAGAAGTCTCATATCTTAAACAGATATATGTATGAGTTATGGTACATACTTATGAACCTGAAGTTATATATGCTGGATAGTCAAGCAACAATGAAGCATTTGAAGACTTGAAATCATATAAATATGATGCTTTGGAAGTATACATATTTCCACTGGCTTACAGCCTAGAATTGAGTTCTTTGTTTTCTGTTTTAAAAAGATTTAATGGAAGAATAATACTGTCTTCTAATAAGGTTATGGCTAGGGTACAAACTCTTTGTGTCTCCAGTAAAATCAGCACCCAGTTTTCTGTGTAAATGTTTGCATACAGTTAATTCGGAGAGAGAACTTGACCTTTCTAAAAGGCTGTGTACCTTGAGTCACACATCCTCTGCTAGCTGACGACTGTGAAGAAATATTGAAGTGGTCTGCTCTTCAGGATAGTTACTGGCATTTTCAGCAGAAGACAGGCATGGAAAACCAAAGGGACAGAGAGAATGGGACTAGGCACAGCCTCGTCTGTTTTCAGGTCACGTAGAAGTGGGTAGAAACCTAACAGTCAAACTGAGTGGTTCCTACTTGAGTCAACGCTGCTTGGTGTGGGTTTTGTTTGTGTGTTTACCTTCTGCTTCACATTCTTCCCCAGCCCCAACTAGAAAATGCAATATTTGGCGAACTCAACTGTAAAGCAAGCCACTATTGTTCAAAGCAGAAACACTACAGTGTGAAATCTGACCCCACATCACCCATGTTTCTGAATAACAAATGCCTTTCTTTGGGTAAAGGCTAGAGCATGGCCAACGAAGTGCTGAAAATCAAGTCATGACATCTGTTCACATGTTCTCCAGGATTGGGTGTTCTGAGAAGCAAATTTGAAACAGAAAGCTGAAAGTCCCAGTTACAGACAGGCGTGACATACTATTCCTGTGTGATGCTGTTTACTATTTGACACCCATTCTATTCCTCTTGTCCTGATGCTCTACTCCATTTTCTTGACATCTGTGTCTACAAAGAGGGAGTAGCTCTAAGTGTGCAGTAACACATCAAATCCAAATGACAGTCCTCTATTTTATTTGAATTAAGTGGTCCAGAGTCTCTAGTTACTTTTCTTCGGGAGTGTACACCTCCTCTTCGTTTAGCTCGCTAGTTGTGGGGCATTGTAAGATCAAATATGAATGGGTCAAATACATTAAAAGATTGAAGATCAGCCACTGTGTAATAGTTTGGGATCCCTTTGGGAAGATAACATGTATAAATGATTGGATAATACTTTAACATTTCACTGTGTTGGCTAATTTTATGTCAACTTGACATATGATAGAGTCATCCGAGAGAAGGAAAACCCAATTCAGAAAATACCTCCATAGACTGGAGAGATGGCCCAGCCATTAAAGGCTAGGCTCACAACCAAAGCTATAAGAGAAAATACCTCCATAAGACCTAAGAGTTAATTATTGATGATGGTGGTCTCTGGGCAGGGCATCAGTCCTGGATTCTATAAGAAAGCAGGCTGAGCATGCTATAGGGGGTAAGCTAGTAAGTAGCATCCTCCATGGCTTCTGCATCACCTTTGCATTCCGACCATGTTTGAGTCCCTGCTTTGACCTCCCTCAGAGATGGACTATTACCTAGGAGTGTGAGCTTAAACAAACCCTTTCTTCTCAAGTTGTTTTGGTCACCGTGTTTCATCACAGCAATGGGAACCCACTTTGCTTTAGTCAGGCTTTTGTTTCAAGTAAATCAAATCCATAGACCAAAGATTCCTAGAAAGAAACTGATTCTGTGTCGGTAATTTAGAGTAAGTTAGGAAGATCCTGAGGATGAGATAACACTTCGAATTTAGGGTCTATTAAAGCATCTTACAGGGAGGCAGACTTCTGCTCACTGGAGAACAACCAGAGCTGTTGTTGGGCAAATGCTGAGTGGACAGGGGCAGTGAGTCTCTGGAATATGAAAAAGAAGCTGGACTTTTCTTTCTGGATGCTGGAAGATGCTGCTATTGTATGCTTGGCTACTTACTTCATACATCTTGAGTCTCCAAACTCTGAAAATTTTTTTTTGCTATATGTAGTTATGATAAATTACTAATCAATAGTTACTTTTATTGTAAATATTATTTTATATCCTAAGAGAAAGATGACCAAAAAGAGTCATTATGTTGAGTATATTAAACAAAAGGCATATTTTTTTTTTGGTCTTAGTTTTGGGGACATCATATTTTGAAAAGAAAGTATAAGGGGACCAGATTTAAGGATTTAGAAGAGGTTGAGGCAGAACTTTCCCGAATACTCTTCACCACCTGGAGTGGTGCAGGTAGCTATGGGGAGATGGAGTCTTTTGTTCCCAATATTTTTAATTAAAGGGATTTCTAAAATGAGTAATGTACACTCAAAATCTTTGAGGCCATCTGCCACCGGGAACAGTGGAGATCCAGGGACACAGGTCTGGTGAGCTCTGCAAGTAGCCAGGGTGCAGAGAGGTCTGGGTGGAGCTCGCAGAAACCACACCCCTCCCCACCGATTGGTTCAGGGGAGCAGGAACTCTGCCCTAGGAACCTGGTTTCCACCCTGAGGGCCCATGCATGCAGACCAAATGCTCAGGCCATCTGCTACCAGCAAGAGCAGAGATCCATGGACATAGGCAAGGTACATGGGAGAGACGAGAATCAATCACAGACAACAAGATGGTAAGAGGAAAGCTAAAGAACTTACCCAATGGAAACCAAGAAAACCTGGCAACACCAGAAACCAGCTTTCTCATCACAGCAAATAGCAGAATGCCAAACACTTCAGAAAAAGAAGACTCAGACCCAAAATAATACCTCAAGATGATGATAGTGATTCTTAAACAAGAATGGGAGGAAAAGCATAAGGAAATAGATGCTTTTAAAGAGGAAACAAGAAAAAAGCTCAAAGAAATCAAAGAACAAGAGGAAAACAGAACTAAAGAGATGAAGGAATTGAAGAAGGAATTTAAAATGGAAATGGAAACAATAAAGAAAACACTAAAAGAAACAACCCTAGGGGTAGAAAACCTAAAAAAGAAATCAGTAGTCACAGATGCAAGCATCTCCAACAGACTACAAGAGATGGAAGAGAGAATCTCAGGGGCCAAAGACAACATGGAAAACATAGATGAAACAGTCAGAGAAGATGCAAAAGCCAAAAAGCTCCTATCCAAAAATGTCCAGGAGATCCAGGAAACAATGAGAAGACCAAAGCTAAGGATAATAGGAATATAAGAGGGTGAAGAATATCAACTAAGAGGCACAGTAAATATCTTCAACAAAATCATAGAAGAAAACTTCCCTACCCTTAAGAGTGAGATGACCATGAGCATAAAAGCCTACAGAACTCCAAATAGAGTAGACCAGAAAAGAAATTCCTCCCGACACATAATAGTCAAAACGCTAAGTGCCCAAAGCAAAGAAAGAATACTAAAAGCAGTAAGGGAAAAGGGTCATGCAACATATAAAGGCAGACCAATAAGAATAACACCCGACTTCTCAATAGAGACTATGAAAGCTAGTAGAACCTGGACAGATATCATGCAGACCCTAAGAGAAAACAAGTATCAGCCCAAGCAGCTATACCCAGCAAAACTATCAATCACCATAGATGGAGACACCAAGATATTCCAGGACAAAACTAAATTTACATGATATCTGACCATAAACCCAGCACTACAATGAATTGTAGGTGGAAAACCCAATACGAGGGAAACTACATCCTAGTAAAAACAAGAAAATACCTAAGCAAGAAAACCAAAAGAAGAAAGAAACACAGGCACAATTCTTCCTCTAAAAGCAAAAAATAGCAGGAAAGAGCAACCACTATTCCTTAATATCTGTTAACATAAATGGACTCAATTCCCCAATAAAAAGACATAGGCTATCAGACTGGATACATACACAGAGTCCAGTATTTTGCTGCATACTGGAAACTCATCTCAGAGACAAAGACAGACACTTTCTCAGAGTAAAAGGTTGGGGAAAAAAACCTTCCAAACAAACGGCCCTAAGAAGCAAGCTGGAGTGACCATTCTAATATCAAATAAAGTAGATTTTCAATCAAAAGTTATCAAAAATATAAGGAAGGTCACTTTTTACTCATTATGGGGAAAATTTGTCAGGAGGAACTCTCAATCCTTAACATATATCCTCCAAATACAAGAGTACCTATATTCATAAAAGAAACCCTACTAAAGCTCAAAAAATACATTGCACCCCATACAATAATAGTGGGAGACCTCAACACCCTATTTTCATCAATGGACAGATCATGGAAACAGCAACTGAACAAGGACGCAGTGAAACTAGCAGAGGTTATGAACCAATTGGAATTAATAGATATCTACAGAACATATCATCCTAAAACAAAAGAATACACCTTCTTCTCAGCACCTCAAGGTACCTTCTCCAAAACTGACCATATAATCAGTCAGAAAACAAGCCTCAATGTATATAAGAAGTTTGAAATACTCCCATGAATCTTATCAGATCACCATGGTCTAAGGCTGGTCTTTAATAATAACAAACACAACAAAAATCCTATATAAACATGGAAACTAAACAATGCTCTATTAAACAATAGCATGGTCAAAGAAGAAATAAAGAAAAAAATTAAGGATTTTCTAGAATTTAATGAAAAAGAAAACACAACATACCCAAACCTATGGGATGCAATAAAAGCAGCACTGAGAGGAAAACTCATAGATCTGAGTGTTTCCAAAAAGAAACTGGAGAGAGCATACACTAGCAACTTGACAGCACAGTTGAAAGCTCTAGAACAAAAGGAAGCAGATACACCCAAGAAGAGTACAAGAAATAATCAAACTTAGAGCAGAAATAGACCAAATAGAAACAAAAAGAACCATTCAAAGAATCAACAAAACCAAGAGCTGGTTCTTTAAGAAAATTAACAAGATTGATAAACCCTTAGCCAGAGTAACTAGAGGGTAAAGAGAGAGTATCCAAATTAACAAAATCAGAAAGGAATGTGGAGACATAAAAACTGAAACTGAGGAAATTCAAGAAATCATCAGATCCTACTACAAAATCCTATACTAAACAAAGCTGGAAAATCTGAAGGAAATGGATGAATTCCTAGACAGATACCAGATACTAAAGTTAATCCAGGACCAGGTAAACCACCTAAATAATCTCATAACACCTAAAGAAATAGAAGCAGTCATCAAAAGCCTCCCAATCAAATAAAGGCCAGGTCCAGATGGGTTCAATGCAGAATTCTATCAGACATTTATTGACTACCTAATACCAATACTCTCCAAATTATTCCACAAAATAGAGTCAGATGGAACACAAGCTAACTTATTTTTCAATGCCATAATAACCCTCTTTCCTAAACCACACAAAGACTCTACAAGGAAAGAGAATTTCAGACCAATCTCACTTATGAACATTGATGCAAAAATACTCAGCAAAATCCTTGCAAACCGAATCTAAGAACATGTCAAAACGGTCATTCACCATGATCAAGTAGGCTTCATCCCTGAGATGTGGGGATGGTTAATATATGAAAATCCATCAGTGTAATCTACCATATAAACAAACTCAAAGAAAAAAAACCACATGATCATCTCACTAGATGCTGAGAAAGCATTTGACAAAAATCAACACCCCTTCATGTTAAAAGTCTTGGAAAGAACAGAATCCAAGGCCCATACCTAAACATAATAAAAGGAATATACAGCAAACCAATAGCCAACATCAAACTTAACAGTGAGAAACTTGAAGCAATCCCACTAAAATCAGGGACTCGACAAGGCTGCCCACTCTCCCCCTACCTATTCAACATAGTACTGGAAGTCCTGGCTGGAGTAATTAGACAGCAAAAGGAAATCAAAGGGATACAAATTGGAAAGGAAGAAGTAAAAACATCACTGTTTTCAGATGACATGATAGTGTACATAAGTGATCCCACAAATTCCACCAGAGAACCCCTATAGCTGATAAACAAGTTCAGCAAAGTGTCTGTATATAAAATTAACTCCAACAAATCAGTAGACTTCCTCTACTCAAAGGACAATCATGTGGAGAAAGAAATTAGGGAAAAGATACCCTTCACAATAGTCACAAACAATATGAAATACCTTGGTGTGATTTTAAGTGAAGTATCTGTATGAAAAGAACTTCTAATCTCTAAAGAAGCAAATTGAGGAAGATCTCAGAAAATGGAAAGATCTCCCATGCTCATGTATTGGAAGGATCAACATTGTAAAAATGGCCATCTTACCAAAAGCAATCTACAGATTCAATGCAATTCGCATCAAAATTCCAACCCTATTCTTCATAGAGTTTGAAAGAGCAATGTGTGATTTCATCTGGAATAAGAAAAGACTTAGAATAGTGAAATTCATCCTCAACAACAAGAGAACATCTGCGGGAATCACCATCCCTGACCTCAAGCTATATTACAAGGCAATTGTGCTGAAAACTGCATGGTACTGGTACAGAAATAGGCACATGGATCAATGGAATAGAATAGAAGATCCAGAAATGATCCCTCACGTATATGGTCACCTGATTTTTGACAAAGGAGCTGTAAACATTCAATGGAAAAAGGACAGCTTCTTCAACAAATGGTATTGCTCCAACTGGCACTCAGCATGCGGAAGAATAAAAATAGACCCTTTCTTATTTCCTTGTAGAAAGCTCAAGTACAAGTGGATCAAAGATCTCCACATTAAACCAGGTACACTGAAACTATTAGATGAGAAAGTAGCGAAAAACCTTAGAACACATAGGCACAGGAGAAAATTTCCTGAACAAATCACCAATGGCTCCTGCTCTAAGGTCAAATATCGACAAATGGGGCTTAATGAGATTGCAAAGTTTCTGTAAGTCTAAGGACACTCTCCAGAAAATAAAATGGCAGCCAACAGATTGGGAAAAGATCTTTACAAACCCCACATCTGATAGAAGCCCAATATCCAAAGTATACAAAGAATTCAAGAAGTTAGACATCAGGGAATCAAACAACCCTATTAAAAATGGGGTACAGAGCTAAACAAGAAGTTCTCAATTGAGGAATATTGAATGGCTGAGAAGCATCTAAGGAAGTGCTCAACATCATTAGCCATCAGGGTAATGCAAATCAAAACAACCCTGAGATTCCACCTAACACCAGTCAGAATAGCTAAGATCAAAAATTCAGATGACAGCAGATGCTGGCAAGGATGCTGAGAAAGAGGAACACTTTTCCACTGTTGGTGGGGTTGTAAAGTGGTACAACCACTCTGGAAATCAGTCTGGCAATTCCTCAGAAAATTGGACATAGTACTACATAAAGACCCAGTTATTCCACTTCTGGGCATTTACCCCATAGACACTCCAACATATAACAAAGATACATGCGCCACAATGTTCATAGCAGCCCTATTTATAATAGCCAGAATCTAGAAAGAACCCAGATGTCCTTCAGTAGATGAATGGATACAAAAATTGTGGTATATTTACACAGTGGAGTACTACTCAGCTATCAGAAACCTTATGAAATTTTTAAGAAAATGGATGCACCTAGAGAATATCATCCTGAGTGAGGTAACCCATTCACAAAAGAACAGACATAATATGCAGTCACTGATAATTGAATCCTAACCCCAGAAAAGCTCTGAACACCCCAGAAACAATTCACAGACTATATGAAGTTCAAGAAAAACAAAGGCCAAAAAGAAAAAAAAAAAAGAAAAAAGATAAATCATTATGCTTAATCTTTACACACCAAGAAAACATTGACTATTTCTAGGTTACATCTTTTTTACATGTACCTTATGCTCATTTTAAATAGTAAGATTTTAAGGCATACTATCAAACCTTTAAAAAAATCAAGTACTGACAAAAATGTATTCATATACTTTTATGCAAAAATGCTTTTAAAATCTGCACATTTATCTTTGTTTTTTAAATAAAGTTGTTCAATTAAAAAAAGAAAGTATAAAATATCTGAAATTTTGAGTAGGCCAGAATTAAGATAAGTCACAGAGTAATGTTTTCTATGAATTATCTTTTTTGGGGGAGTAATATATTTTGTAGATTTCACAAATTCAATCTATCTTGGAATGTACATACATGTGAGTAACTCAGAATAGATTATTATCTTTTAACCTGTCTCTTTCTGTAGGCTCACAAAGTCTACCTTGC
This sequence comes from Micromys minutus, assembly GCF_963924665.1. Taxonomy (NCBI): domain Eukaryota; kingdom Metazoa; phylum Chordata; class Mammalia; order Rodentia; family Muridae; genus Micromys; species Micromys minutus. Next base: position 3,230,862 of record NC_137954.1, read on the forward strand.
TTTTCTAGAAGATCAACTATCTCAGTGTTGAATGTATATAATAAGGGAGTTTTAATTTACTAATAGCTTGTGGAAACTCACACAGAAATCCTCATATTCCTGCAGCTATCATGAAACTTTCTTTTAAACTTTCCCTACTCACAACCTTATCTCCAAAATTATTTGAAAATAGTTTTATGTAATGAAGTTAGAAGAGAAAAATTCTTAAGTGTTTGCTGTACTTACATTGTGTCTGAGACAGAAATAAATTACGAATCTGAAGCTAAGTCATGGTTATTCCTGTTGTTGGTTACAGTTAGTCTTGGAGAAGATTTTCAATTCTTATGATTTCCTCCCTTAATCTTATCAGGATAAACACCGGAGGTGGCAGGAAGCCTCATATCTAGCTTGAATTGCAGTGGAAGTTTTCATATTAGAAAGGCATTTCTGCTGAATGGATTCTGAATACAATAACCATGAGTCAAGTTCTTGCACTTTAACAGATTCCATAGTAGGCTCGGCAGCTGTTGCCATCTTTTTAAGGCGTAGGCAAATAGATGAGAACAGGCTCTACTTTTCTTTTTCTTTTTTGATATTTTACTTACATTTCCAATGTTACCCCTTTTCCGGTTCCCCTCTGGAAAGCCCCCATCCCATCCTTCCTTCCGTGCTTCTATGAGGGTGCTACCCCATTCACCCACTCCCATCGCCCCACCTGGTATTTTCCTACATTGGGGCATTGAGCCTTCCCAGGACCAAGTTCCTGTCCTCCTGTTGATGTCCGACAAGGCCATCCTCTGCTACATATGTGGCTGGAGCCATGGGTCCCTCCATGTGTGCTTATTGATTGGTGGTTTAGTCCCTGGGAGCTCTGGGGGGTCTGGATGGTTGATATTGTTGTTCTTCCTATGGGGTGCAAACCCTTCAGCTCCTTTCTCTAGCTTCTCCACTGGGAACCCTGTTCTCAGTACAATGGTTGGCTGTGAGCATCCGCCTCTGTATTTGTCAGAGTCTGGCAGAGGCTCTACTTTTCTAAGGCTCTTGGACAAAGACTCAAGTAAGAGGGCTAGCTAAAAGTCACAGCTGGGCACACAGGACAACAGCAAGTGCACAATCAGCTCTTGATCCATAAGTGAAATGTCTTAGCATATTAATCTGTGAATGATTTGGAAAAAAAAAATCTCAGAAAAACTATTGAAAACATTGACCAAGTCCTTAAATGCTACAGAGTCAACACTGTCCCTAAGAGTTAAGCACACCTCCCACTCCCACCCTGACCCCAATGGTAAGTGAACCGGTTTCTGGGGAATCCTATGTGGAGTGGGCGCTGTGGCTGGGGAAATGGAGGACAGATCCCAGGACTATTAGTCTCATTAATGAGAGAGGTTATGAATGGGCCCAGAAGATAGCTCGAGGACAAGCTATCTTTTATTAGAGTTTAAAAGAGAAACCAAGGAGTGGACAAGCTGTAAGTCAGCAACTGCACAGGGAAGGGAGCTAGGGCAGAGGAAGAGAGAAGGCTCCTTGGGTTAGGAATGGAGGTTTGACAAGCAGCCAAGTGGCAAAAGTAGTGTCAGAGACAGAGTGGAGAGACCCAAAGGACCAATGCAGAGCACACTTAGGATCTGACCAGCAAGCAAGTGAAAGAGACAAAAAGAAGGAAGAAGTTATGTCTTCTTGCATCAATTTGAGAAAAGCAGACCTGATGGGACATCATGATGGGTTCATAGTGACTGCACTGAAAACATGGTTTCTGGGGAGGAAAATTACACAATCTCACCGAAAGAATAACTATTCCTCTCATCCCTGTAGCATAACTTGGGGTGAAAGAATCTTCTTGGCTAGTGGACTGACTTAAAGTTTTGGGTAGCTTGGAATGTTAGGTCTCTAATCAAGGCCAGAGTTAGGTCCTATTCCTTCACTTAGAAGCAAACAACTTTCTCCTAATTGCCTCCACAGAGCTCCGTTCTACAGCAACACTTAGATGGGCAAGTTTGCTTGTCGGGTTGTGAGGAGAGGTGGGACCAGAATGAACAGGAATGTAAAGAATCACTTCTGCTCTGGAGTTGATCAGATATGTTTAAAGAGAGAGAGAATGGTGATTGTCACCGCTTCCTATAAGAATCCTTACTGGTCATAAGCTTAAAGGCAGTAGAAGAAATCTACTTCTCCTGTTATTACTCTCAAGCACAGCATTGATGGCACTCCCAGAATTTCCTGAATTTGAATTGGAAAAAGTAGCAGAATCTATGAAGAAATATGTACAGTAACATGTGGATTAGGTAACTGAAATACAAAGATACAATATAGCTGTTTTCCTGCACTCAATCTGTTTGTTTCTGATACCACATATTTATAAAGACAAATACTGAGGAATCTGTAAAACCCTGGGGTCACCATTTATGCCTAATATTTTAACTATGGTATCTAGACACCATTATTGAAATTCAATTTTTTGTATAACAAGGCTCATTTAGAGTTAACCCAAAATCCTGGATTGCTAAGGAAAAGAATGATGCTTCGCCTATTAGTAAAGAGCAAACTGTGCAAACTGTTAGCCATTTGCTTTCTTTGAATCATTCTTGGCAGAGTTCTCTGTCATGAAGGAAGCAGCAATGGAAACAGAAGTTCTGTTCCATCTCTATCATGCCTTCTGCAACTTTGCTTTTCTGCCGAGAGCCCATCTTGTAGTAAGTGGGTTACTCAGAGGCTTAGTGGATTTAGCTTGGTGACCTTTTAAAAGCACCGTGTTTTTATGGAACTTCGGAAGGCTTTACTTAGCAACAGTCTGGTCAATATAAGGCCTTGGCAAGAAGCAGGAATCCGTGAACCATTAGTCTCTCGGGCATCTCCGGAGGTAGAGCTGTCTTGGTATCATGGAACTAGTTTGCTCTAGCCCCACCCCCTGGGCTGCTATGCCGGTCTCTTTCTGCAGTGAATCTTTGTTTTAAAAGTCAAAGCTTACTAGAAACTTTAGAGAAAGAAAAACTCAAGAGAAGGCATTCATGACAAGAATATTTCCATTTCTTTTGCCTTCAAGTAAAACTGTGCATTTCTGGCCAAATTTATAAGCTTACATCTGGCCACCCATTCTCAGTGAGACTTCTTTGGTATCCATTCTGAAAATGCTTCTGAGTGACAAGAGAAAGAAGCAATGGGTTGAAGCCCATCTATTTTATCTGCCTGAGCAGAGTGTCTATCTATTTCCTATTTCCTTGTCCTTAGGCTGTGTATGAGGAAGTGGATAAACAGTCCAGATAAACACTATTAGGTAATGCATTTGTTCTTCCTTGTGACCTGAAGTTAAGGACCCATAGAGAATGACAGGGTTGAGACTGGAGCGTTTCCTAGGACACAGTGACAGCGAAGGCTTTAACAATATAGGGGTCAAAGCGATATTTGAACATGAGAGAAAAACCCAAACTACAAAGCCAAACAGCTTTAGTCCTTCTGTGTAATATGGTATATTAATATTTCCATGCAGCTGCTGTGTCTAACACCGCTACATGCTATGCACTATATGTTGTATGTAATGTGAATTTTTATCGTCTCTCTGTGGGCTTAGCTTATTGTCTTCGGAACACAGTCAGAAATAACGGTTGAGACAGATGATAATAGATCTACAGTTACTCGAGAATCCATAATAAGACCATCACTGTCTTAATATATAATGCAATAAAAATATATCCTTGTAAGAGCCCCTCAAGGAAGACAGATAGAACTTTTATTTTTTATAGACCTGGATGTTAAAGCTCAAGTAGATTTTGTGACATTTTTAGAAGTTTACATAGCGGAAAGTTGAACGGAGGTTGTGGTATCAAAGCTGATTCCAACATCACATACAGACCAATCAAGGACTGGGCACCCAGGACATCTGACCTGCATCTTTTTGTTTCTTTTCTGACTTCAAACTCTAGATCCTTTGTTTAACTCTGAAGCTGAGTCTCTTCTTTATTCCGTTGGCTTGAGTGAAAGGCTATTATGACTCCCACCCCTCTGTCTTCTCCAGGGCTCTCTCTATCAAGTTTGTTTTGTTCTCCTGTCTTCGTGTATCTGCTCCAGCATATAGAGCATATGTTAAGCGTATAGATTGACACTGGACATAAACACTTTCTCAGTCCACACTCTCCACAGCACAGTCTATGCTTGCTCTTCACTTCATACCTTGACTTCCACTCTGTCCTTTGCCTTTGTTGCGGTAAATGTTAAATGGACGTCTTAACCTTTTATCCTGCGGCACTATAGCACTGTGGAGATCTCTAACTTGGCGCTCCAGGCCACCTCTAGAACTCAGGCGAGGTTCACTCTGCAGCCCCTGCTGCTTCTGTCCCGGGTGGATAGACAGCCACTGTTGTTCTTTTCATTCACTTCCCCTTGGCGTGTTGTTGCCAAGCCTTAGACACCACACCCCAACTCTATGTCGGGCTTTCTATGTGCTGCCACCACACCTTTTGAACTAAATTAAGCAGTCACATCACAGAACACACCAAACTACTCTGACCCAATAGGTATAATATAGTTTGTCAACCTAGATAAGCCAAATGATCTTGTACAATACCATTCCTTATAAAATGTTAATTAAAGCCTTATTTATGAAGAGATACGCTGAGAAAAATATAAAAATCTGCCTCCATCTTTGTTCCTCCCACTGAATTTCTCAAATCTCTCTCCTTCTCCTTCTCTTCCGTTTTCCTAGCCTTTCCCCTGCCTACCTCTCCACTGTCCAATCATGTATCACCTTAACATCCACCCAGAGCTCTTTAGGGCAGGGCAGAACTGGCTTTGACTCAGTCTACACACATCTACTTGCTCAAGCTCTCTGGAATATTCAATGAGTTGACTACTTACTTCTTTCTGAAGGCTTGTTTGGGCCTGGCCCCTATGGTAGCACTTTAGTATTTGAGTGGTGTGTGTGTGTGTGTGTGTGTGTGTGTGTGTGTGTGTGTGTGTGTGTGTGTGTGTGTGTACATGCATACTGTCATTCCTTCACAGTATATTTTGCAGCTCCTGCTTTTGAACTGATTTTTATAAATCCTTTCCTAAGACTCTTTATAATCTTCAAAATTTCTAAGACAGACAGATCAACATACACATGATCAGAGAGAGAGAGAGAGAGAGAGAGAGAGAGAGAGAGAGAGAGAGAACTTTCAACTAAGACTACATTGTCACCTAAGAGTCTGTAGAGGGTGGACGGTGGCTCTAAGGTGAATGATTTATAACCACCATTATTTAACAACTGAGACACTGAGAATTGACATTGATGTGTAAGCCATATCACAAAATGACACTGAAAACTTTGTGCCACTGATTCCAACGTGGCCAGCCACACTGTCTATGGTATTGTGGATGAAAACTCCTGAAAAGAAATCTGCAGTAACTGATTGGCTAATGACAATTGGAACTATAGAGAGATTGGACTGGCTCAGAGACTGAACAGTGGCTCGAAGGCCTAGTACTCTAGGCATGCCCTGTCCACCTCTGTACCGGAACTAACATTCTATGACTAGCAAACAGAAACCTTTTAGGATCTATTAATGTAGCACATCACTCGTGTCTAACAACCCGAATCTAAGAACACCATCAGGTAGTGCCTTGGACTTATGGGACTGCACCTGCCTCTCTCCTGTACAAAATGGACTTTAACCTTGATTTGTGTCTTTCTTTGTTCTGTACAGCTATGAAAACTTCATGAGGTTGCCTCCACATTAAATCTCAGGATTTGGGGTAACCTAACCCTGTCTTTCTGGGTCACTCAAATATCTTCAGAATAGACCATCTCTTATTCTTTTTAGAATTAGAGCCACGGTTCTTGTGGTCATAGTGCCGTCCAGCACGAAGGTTGACTTTTTAGTGACAAGAAGGAAAGGAATTTCTACTGATGAAACAAAACAAAAGCCAGGCACGTACAGTAGAAATAGAAGCCAGGCTTTGCTCTCATGGTCTGTCTCTGCACACAGCCATTCACGTATTCTCACTCGAAGCCACAGCAAAATGGTTAGTGCTGCCATACTTGGTAATAACTGCAGTGCCTGAGACTAGCAATCAGCTAGCTTTTTTATAAGAACACTTCACCAACTGGAGAGCTTTTTATTTCTTCAACTAAGAAACAAAGGTATAGCTTTTACTCTCCAACAAGCTCTCATGAGTTGAGTCGACAAAGCACTTTGAGAGAATAGATTGGGAGTAGCATGTATCTGTGGGAACTGTTTTAAAGCTGAACTTTTGGCAAAAAAAAAAAAAAAAAAAGTCAAAGGGAGCTAAAAGGCTTATAACTTAGTGGTGTTGGGAAATGGTTCTAATGCTTTGTCTTAATTCAGCTCCACAAAAGCCACACTGCCAGACACTGAGGGTCCTGCCCCTAGTTGGCTTTAGTGAACAACTAGTAGTAAATAACTCTGTCCAGCCAACAGGGAGACAAAGGTGGAACTTTTAGACTGTGTGTGCAAGGGACCAAGGAGGAAAGCAGGGAATCGCCATGACTTGGAGGCAGAGACATCAGATTTAAGAGCTGCAGGAGAGAAATCATCCAGCTATGTAGTTAGAAAGAGAAAGCTGCCCATTGGGTGGGGCTGCCCAGAAGTCAACAGGGCAGCAAAGATAACTTAGATTTAGAAGGTGTTAAACTAGGAATACTGGAGGGGAGTGTCTGCTGTCCACAGGGAGGCTCAGAAGTGCCTAGTCATTGAGCAAATCAAGGCAAGACATATCAAAATTGAGCTTCGTGGTGTGTGTGTGTGTGTGTGTGTGTGTGTGTGTGTGTGTGTGTCTTTCATTTGTGAATCCAGAGCTCTTAGGCAGGTGCAGCAACCCTCCAGGAGCCAAAACGGAACAACAATTCAAAGTTACATAGTGGTGAAATAACTTCTAATGATTATGGCTGTTTAGCATTATTTGAATGAAATATTCAACTTCAATTCTCAGTTATAAGTATTAATAAATTGTTTAGACAAGAAATTGTACACACCTATGATTATAGATACTATATAGTGCAGGTAAGTGGATCACACCTTAGTATCTGCCTGCCATAGAGTCTTAGGATGCTGCAGTTGTTCAAATACCTCTCAAAGTGTGTGTGTGTGTGATGATGTATCTGTCCACGTACTTTGTATAAATGCAATTTCATGATTTTCTTTTATGTATGCAAAAGTAAATGAGATAGATACTGAACTGAAATTCTCTATTGAGACAATGTAGCCCGTGTTAGGGTGGCAAGAACAGATTTTTTTTCTGGTTTAATTTCTGACTGAGTCAGATCATCATTAAGGGGAGGAGGTCTTTAAAAAAAAGTTACTCTAGGTAATTCTATCACTCAAATAGACAAGACAACTGCCATCACCTTACCCAGCTGTTTCTCCCCTATGTCTTTATTTTGGGTTAGCAGACCCCATACCGCTTACCATCTAGGTCCCACCTCTGTGTTGCTCTTAGAATCCTGAGCTATGGAGAGTCAATGTCAGCCATGGGCTGTGAACATGAAAGCTGTGGTTCGGCCTCTGCTTCTGTTCCTACATTTACCCTTGTCACAAGAAGCCCACCATAGGTGGGCAGCCAGAACAATTCAATTCAAAATGTCTCTAGGAGCCAACACTCAAAGAATATGCTGTGTGCCTCTCGAAAGTAAAGGTGTCTGTGAAAGCCTTCCATACCTAGTTCAGTCTAGACATTTTAGTTCAACTGACCCTCTGTGTAAAAGCTAATGAAGCATCCCACTGGAGACAGGGATGAGGAACATGGCTGAGAAAAGCTACAGGTCATACCCATGCTTATAAGAGCTTCAGTTTCCATGGGGCAGGGAAGGGATGCTGCTGATGGTTACTTAAGTTTAGCTAGTCTGTGAAAAAGGTAAAGTAACACAGGGCATTGAATACAGGAACACAAGCACTGGAGCCATGTGTTAATGGGAGAGGTTAGGCTCAACAGCTAGTTTACACTGTGAAATGCTAAGAAAGGACCTTTCTTATGCAGAATTCCTCCTCACTGGCTTATGCAGCCTCCCCCTTTCCCCTTTATTTCCCTTTCCTCCCTCACCCTGCCTGCTTTCTCCTCTACTCTCTAGCCTCCAACTGGGGATTGAATTTAGGGCCTCTTTGAATGTCACCTGAGCCCCTTTTTACATTTTATCTTGAAACAGGTTGTCATTAAGTGTACTGAGAGGACCTTATACTTACAGTCCTAACATGCCTAGCATTTGAAATTCTCCTGCCTCAGCCTCCTAAATAGCTGGAGCACAGGCCCTAGTTTACCAGAGCTGGCACTCCCTCTTTTTTTAAGGAGCAGCTATGGGCCCATCATCAGATTGTACTCATGACATCTCAAAATGTCTTTCATCATTACATGCATAAAACATGACATTGAGTTATTGGTTCAAGGAGATAACAACTGGCCGGAGAGTTGTAGTCACTTGCCACCCTGAGCGTCAGCGCATTAGCACATCCGTTATACATTGGGATGCACTAGAAAGCTTTGCGTTAGGTTCTTCTGAGTCTGACTGTGTTGTTTGCTGGGCTATCTCAGTGGTTTAGGATATGGACTGACACAAAGTGGGTGCTCAATATTTAATACGAATGAGTAAGTATTAAAGGGATAGAAGACATATTTGGCAGCCAACCATCTGTGCTCTGATGGAGGAAAGAGGCTTGGAAAACATTCATGCTTTCCGATATCTGTCTCTAAGAACCAGCTGCATTTCAGTGATGTGACTTTTCCTTCTTAAGACACGAATCTCTATTTTGGTGGAAAAGCAAAATATGGGGGAGAAAGATTCTGTTCAATGTCGGGTATGGAGCCATTGGAGCAGGAGTTGGTGCTTACAGGTTAATGCTACATTTGCCATACACTCCTCTTCTTCCGTGAGATGAAAAAAATTGTGAAGGGCAAAACTGCTCTGCTAATTGTAAACGACTCAGAAGGACAGCTATAAATGAATTGAGAAGCTAGTGTAAGCTAATGATGGGTCTGCATATTTCTTCTAAATGATGTCATGGCCCAGAAAGGGCAGTTTGAGAATTTATAGCATGGATTTTAGTTTCATTTACAGGTCTGGAGCATTGCCATATGATGGTATGTGACTAAATTAATGTAAGTGTTCTTCAGTGAAAGGACAAGAAGGTAATACACTTGTGTAGTCAAGGATAAGGCAGCACAATTTAAGAAGAATATGTAGCTGATTGTGCAATGAGTATTTTTAAAGATGAGTTTCCCAATTCACACTAGGGGTCTAGATGAGGTTGATTTAAAAAACCATGAAATAGGCTCTAAGACAAGATAAGAAAAATTGTGTTCATAGTTTCTGAACAGTATAGCTCTCGAACAGTTTAATGTTTGGAAAGCTGTTCTGTTTTGATGTCATTTCTCTTAGTACTTCCCAGTTCATCCAACATGTCTGTGTTTTAGCATAAGGATGTTGTTGAAGGAGGCATTCCCTTCTAAACCAAAGCTTTAATGCTGCGAAACTCCATCACAGATTTCTACAGTGCCCTCTGCCAATGTTAACCTGCTATAGAACCATACAGTCAGTGAAAAGACCTTTGAACACGGATTCGTTGTTAAATCCTATGCATACCCACGGATTCATGACATTTTAGAAACAAATCTCCCCCCCCCCCCGTACTAGATCACAGCATGTTCCCTCAAAGTAGCAGGTCACATAATGATGGTGGCAGACATTGGCCTACGAACAAGAGGAAATATCAACCTGGAAGAGGCAGAGAAACTCTTTGAGTTTTTGGTGGAAGTTGCTTTTTACACATTCTTGACTTTTGGATTTTGGGCATTTGAGACTGAGTGATGAATAAATTTCAGTTAGATCATCTGTTTGTAGCAGTTTATTGTGGAGCCTTAGCAAACCAATATAGTTGTTAATAGTAAACTCTTGCATTGATGAGGTCATTTTTTAATACACACATGAAGACAATGAAAATGAGCTAAAGATTGGTTCCAGTTGCCAAGTGACCTGGAGAGTGTTGGTCCCTGTCTACTTTCCCAGCTTAGTTCTTAAATAATGCTGGTCAGCCTCAGACAATGTTTAATGTGTCTGATAGCTTTAGCTTAAGCTTATGGTAAAGCATTTGTTCATCTCATTTGAGTTGCAAAATTATGTCTTGAAGGTATCGATTCTAATAGGTCCAGTAAAGCAGTAAGACTCCGAGGAAACTTACTGGAAGTGCTTATCCTTTACTTATTTATCTATTTATCTATTTTTTATTTCTCATATTTTTTTTAAAAGACCACTGTTCACTGTTTACTCTGATACAGAACAAATGGTTCAATGTTTTACCTTTGTTGCCACAAAGTAAATGATTAAGAAGCTAACTGACATCAACGAACTTTCTGACAAACAGATTTTAGGTCGTGTGGAGGGTATGCCTGTAAGGCTTCACTCTATATTTTCTGGATGCTCAAAAGCTGGTGTTTCACATGGAATTAAGACTAAGAAAATGCAAGACATTTTTTGGGCATATCTTGCTTAAGAAGAATTTAAGTATTCCATTAAGAAAATCTGAAGTGTTCTCTACTTCATTAAGAAAAGTTCAACACCTAATGTTCTCTTATTTGATTTAAAACATTTGAAAATGAAATGTTTGCTTTTCTATTTGATGAAGAGAATTTCAAATTGAGATAGCCTGGTATTTGAAATGTTATTTTTTAGTTAAAAAAAATATATATATATATATGTACCTTTACTGTGTGTGTGTGTGTGTGTGTGTGTGTGTGTGTGTGTTAAATTGCAGACAATCACTAGCATTTTAAATAGCCAGGGACTCCTTTAGTTTCCAGTTTTGAACAATTGGCTTGTTTCTGACATTTGTAGCCAATGATGACATAAATGGTTAACTCCAGATGGATAACCATAGAAAGAGGTGAGGGTGTTGCGTACTTCTGCACAGTTTCTTTCTGCATAGATACTATTTAGAGCTTGAAGTTATCACTAAAAGCTTCTGTGTGGTCTCAATGCTAGTTTTCCTTTTCACAGGTCTATCCCATACTCAGGATATAATTTACACTCTTCCAGTACATGGTAATCCACTCAAGGAATCAATAGAGGTTATAAAACATGTACAATTTTGAATTTGTCAAATCCAAATTTGGTCTGTTCAAGTAGAAAAGCTGACATTACAATTGCAGCTTCTAGATGACAGTTTACTTAGGAAAACACAAGATGAATATATTCAGAAATAGGAGTATAGTGAGATAGAGAATTAAAAACCATTTACTTATGCTTTAACTGATGTTGTTAATACCAACCTATGACTTTCAGCTCTGAGTATTCGACCATTTAACTTTTTGGATCTTAGAGAAGTGAGAAATGCTTCCTGACATAAAGTCTCTAAATTTTCAACTTCATCCTGACTGATAGAATTCATTCACCTGATTCTCTTAAAATGTTGACTTATTTCCTTATTTGTAGCTAATGCTACAGACATAGGTATGAGTGGTAAGTCACAAAGAGTTTCTTTCCCAAAGTGTATACACATTAAACAGTGAGATAGACAACAGACAAAATAAATTAATGAATAAAACAAAGCAACAAACCAACAAACAAACCCCCAAAACTCACCATGCCAGGTTGAAATGTTACAGGAGAAGCCCAGGATGTTCAGGTATTTAACAGTGGACCTAGACACCTATTTCAGACAGGTGTGGTAAGGTGTAATAAGGAACAGCTGTGAAGAGCTGGCCAGCTAAGGAGTCCAGGGAGTGTTTGGATTTCAAGAGCAGTAGGGAAGTAGCTGGCATTTCTCACCAGTGTGGAAAATGGATCAGTGGGGGGACTCAGAGGGAACAGCAGACAGACAGAAAATCGGAATTGAAGCTTAGGCGATCAACATTGTCAAAGTCTTTGACATGGGTAGGCAGGGAGAAAAATAATTATATTATGAAGATTTCTTAGATGAAGATTGTGCATGACCCATTCATGTGTTAAATGAAAGAGGCAGCATTAGGGGGGTGGTAACACTTATGATTCTAGTGCTTTGGATGTTAAGGTAGGAGAATCATGGGTCTGAGACCAGTGCATGAGAGGGACTGCCCTGGTTACTGTTCTATCGCTATGACAAAACACCATGGCCACAATAACTAATATAATAGAAACTAATTTAGGGCTCATGGCTCCAGGTGATCAGAGCACCATGGAGGGGAACATGACAACAGGAAGGCATGGGACTGAAGCAGGTAGGCAAGGCCCTTGAGAAGTAGCTACGAATTCAAGTCTGACCCGCAGGCAGGAGGTAGGGAGAAAGCTACCTGGAATGGCATGGGCTTTCAAAAGCTCAAAGCCTGTGCCCAGTGACACACCTCCTGAACAAGGCCATATGTCCTTCCCAAACAGTTCCAACAACTAGGGGACAAACATTCAAATATATGAGCCTATGAGGGCTTTTTCCATTCAAAACACCACAGAGGCCTTATCACAAAACAACAACAACAACAACAAAAACTAGAAAAACAAATGGAAGGTGAATATTTGCCTTAAATAGCTAACTAATTCCTTTTTGAATCATGGAGACTTTGAGGAGAAATATTTTAGCTTCAGTACAAATATCTCAAAATCTCTAGTGAGTTTTGAGAAAACACTGATAATTTTATTGGTTATGATTCCAGTATGCATGCAATAGGACTGCATAAACTTGAAAGAATTTTTTTTAGTAGAAAAATGTTAGGGGACGAAATGTCTAATACTAAGTAATATTAAGGAAATTACCTAGAGATATATGATGTATAAAGTAGGAGAAAGAACATTGGTAATTATCTATAGGGCATTTGGAGAATCGAGTTTAAGAGGCATGGTCGGAAACATGAACTGATGAGAATTAAGACTATGGAGAACCACTGAAGAATGCCTTTAAGCAAAGCCTTCCTCTGCGTTTCTGTAAAACTTAACACAAGAAAAGGAGGTTCTTTAAAGAGACTAAGTATGCCGAGTTCCTTTAGTTTGTGTTATATAATGCAGGTCATGTATTAGTCAAAAGATTGTTAATTAATATTGTTTTTATGATAATTTAATGCTTTAAAAGTGTCATTCTTATATGAAGAGTGCAGCAGTGCACATGACATAAAATTTAATAAAAATTAAAGATATTTTATATAAATATCTTCACATATATATTTATATAAAACATATAAATATCTTCACATGTATAAGAATACACAAATAAAACACTTGATTCTATAAACACACGCACACCACACACACACACCACACAGACACACACCATACCACATATACACACCCCCCACACACACATGCACACCACACACACACCCCTCACACCACACACACACACAAACACAGATACACATACTACACTCACACACACACCACACACAGACACACACAAACACACTCACACATACTACACACACACACCACACATACACACACACACATCACACACACACACCACACATACACATACATACCACACACACCACACATACACACACACACACACCACACACACACCACACACACACACACACCACATACACACACACACACACCACATACACACACACAGCCCTCACATATGCACACCCCTTTGATAAGTCGGAGGGAGGTGGCAGACGTATGTGGTTAGTTCCTATGGCCATTCATGTTAAGAGCAGTGACCAGCCGCAGATGCCGTGTGTGTGGAACTCTTGAACCCACTTTAAAGGAGACACAGATGCAAGATTGTCAAGAGAGTTATCAGCACTCACATTCATCTTTTCTGTGTGTTCTCAGTTTAATCTGAGGTTTGCTCTTAAAGTATCAACAGTAATGGATTGTCTTAAGAGTTGAACATGCAGAGTTAGGGGAAAAATGAAAGAAGCAGTCATGTGGATAATTTCAGCCTGGAAAACAATTTTGTCTGAAGGTTCAGATAATTGAGACAGAAGTGTTTCTTTGCCTGGAGAGATCCCTGAGATTGCCTCACCACTCCACTTGAATCTGCAGGTAGAGTCATAACCATAGGTGTTTCAGTGGCTAATAGAAAATGTACCATTCAATGTGAAGAATGTGGTTTCCTGAGAGAGCTAAATTGCATATTTCTCTATTTTTTTCTTAAAAGTAAAGCATATTGGATATTTTTCATTATAAAAGCAATTCACATTGAGGTGACAATAGTAAAAATAGTAAAAGAACAAAAGAAAGAACTCAGTTTTACAGCCTAAAGAAAACTACCCCAACTCTCTCTCTCCCCCCTCTCTTTCTCTATCTATCTATCTATCTATCTATCTATCTATCTATCTATCTATCTATCTATCTATCTATCTATCTAAATTTTATACATAATTGATCATTTTAGGGATGTAGACACTGCTTAGCTCCCCTTCCCACCCTCCCCCTGCTCCTCACATTGTTTTCAGAGGCTTTACCTCAGGCCCTGACTGATCTACTTCTGGGGAAGGAAACGGCAGATTCACTGTGGCCAGCTCCACACTTGTCTAGGAAGAACTGTGTCTGGTAGAAAGCCACAGCAGACTCTATCTGCTCCGTGTTCAGTAGAGAAGGCACAAGCACTAAGATATCATCATTAGGACAGAATATGCTGCACACTTTCAGAAATCTGTGATTAAAACCTCAGAAGTAGGCAGAGTTATCACTAACATCATCAAATACATCACCTAAAAGTAGAAATTATCTAACATTTAAGAACATTATTGAATTTCAGTGTAACAGAAGGATAAAATATTATCCAGTTAGAAAAATTTACAAACTTTGATGGTTCATCAATCTGGATCCCAATTCCAGCACATACACATAGGTATGCTTGCCCGTACACATAGATATATACATACATCACAATGCTCTCAAACATTCATATAGACATATATACATATACACATATGCCCACATATATATGCATATACACATAAAAACCTATAAATACTCCATACAAACACATGTACATATCCACATATATGCACAGAAATAAATATGTACAGAAATAATATGTGAAAAATATAAAAAAAACTAGAAAGAGATCCATCAGCTGTTTATTATAGAAATCTATGAGGTCTGTACTAAACCTCATATCTTAAAACATATATATTAACTGAAAAATGAGTTCCAAGTAATTTTTTTTGGCCTGAAAAGTAGTGGTGAAATCTCTGGTTTTAAGTTTTTTTTTTTTTAAACTCTTATTTGTTTAGATTTAGATCCAAAGATTTTTTTTTCACTATTCATTAAGGATCTCTTATAATAATAATAATAAAAAAACACCCACAAAATTTCGTCTCAACTCTTTAAAAAATCAGATCTTTGACATTGCCCTCACATCCCTGTACAGAAAAGGGTTTCTTCTGCTGGAGTGTCAGGAGGGAGATGAAGAGCAAGGGGGTGAATGAGAAAAGGGGATTATGAGAGACAAGAAACAGACGTTGTACTTGGAAAGTGCAAGTGTGGCCAGTGCTTGGGAAAGTTAGAATTTCTGCCATGGTTTGAATTTCCAGTGCGCTCTCAGGCTAATGATATCGATGTAGAGCCCGTTGTCTGCAGTTTGGGACAATAGCTCATCCACTGGATGGAGACAAGGAGGGTGATACAGAGAAGATGAAGTTTGCGTAGCACACACACAGCTGTATGGGGTCCCAGACCACGTGATTTCTACCACATCAAGCTGGACCCAGAAAAGCCCTTCATCATCTTCTAGGTATAGTGTTCCCAAGAAATCAAGAGCATGGTTTGAGCTGGAAGAGCCTTATGTACAATCTTTTATTTAGCTCTGCAAGTATTTTGTGGTACTGTGTAATATTACACATAGGGAATGTTTTCTGTGGTTTCGTAATGTACAATAATACATGTTGAGAGTTGTGTGGTACTCTAACAGTCCATTTCTGCAACACTGAGAGAACTTTTTCTTGTGAATGAAATCATCATCTCATGATGTTGCTGTAGGGCATGAGGGAATTCATGAATACCTCTGCAGCTGTTCTGTCAGCGCTAGAATGAAGACTGGAAACCCAGGTTGGTCACAGAAGGAATATTGCTGAGGCTCTGAGGTAAAGGTGAGGAACAGACCTCAGTGTTTGAATGTGAAAAAGCAGAAACCTATTGCAAGATTCTCAACACCAGGAAAACGACCTACAGATGTATCTGTCAACAGATGTAGTGGTTTATGTGCGCAATGAAATTTCACCTAATTAAAGAAGACAACTGATGTGTGCAAAAAAAAAAAAAAATGGATGGAACTAGATGTCACTGTGTGAAGTGTAATAAACCAATAATGTTTGGCTTCTCTTATATATGGACCCGAGCTTTAGAGTTATATTTATGTACGTGTATGCATAAATATGACTTTATGATGTGGGGAAAAGGAGGAAACCAGAAATGAGGGTCATAAGAAAGAAGGCATAAGTCTTAGTGGAGCAGGAGGAAGAGTAGGTTGTTGGAGACTATTTCTAATGCTTTGACTCAATAGGGAATCTGTGTGTTCAAATGCTAAAGGTTCTTGTCCCCAGTTGGTTTTTGATGGACCAGGAATGATGCCAGCAGCAATGATTGGGCAAAGGGAGATGGGGCAGGATCCTTAGAGTTGCACAGGTTAGGATGCAGAGAGGAGAGGAGAATCACCATGTCTTGGAGAGAGAGATGGGTCAAATTTAGAGCTGCAGAGGGACGATTGTCTGAAATGTAGGAGGAAAGAGAAGCTGTCTCCGGAAGGGCTGCCCAGAAACATTTTGGGCAGCAAAGACCAATGGGCCTCACAGAAGGTAAGTGGGAAGCAAAGTTAAGAGTAGATTTAGGTGCTGAGTCAGGAGTGCTGGAGGGAAAAGCTTGCTAGCTGCAGGAGGCTCAGAACTGAAAAGTCCTTGAGTAGCCAAGGCATTTCAAAAATAAGCTAATGTGCGTGCGTCTTTCATTCTTGGATGGAAGAATTACTGGGTGGGTAGCTAGAAGTGCACGACCCGCTGGGGGCACAAAGTGGTGTAGTCAAAACTTTCCGCTACAGTGGGTAATGAAATATGTGGGATATGAGAAATGAGAATAGAAAGGGAGGAGGGGAATCAGACATGGTGAAGTGGAGAGGGAGAGGGAAGGGGGTGATAGGGGGAAGGTGGGGGGAAGACAGTGCATAAACAGGATGATTGAAAGAAATTATGATGCAAATGTATGAAAATGCTGCAATGAAATTCTTTCTGCTACCCTCCAGGATAGCAGAGCCTTCCTGGAGGTGCTTGTCCAGGGTAAGGTCGGCTGGGGGTTTGCTTGGTCTTCAAGTGTGTTCTCCCAACATTGTGACTATAGGCAGGTCGTTATCCATAGCTCATGTTTGCTTTTTTTTTTTTTTTTTTTTTTTTTTTTTTTTTTTTTTTTTTGTAGCAGTGTCTGACACATAGTAGGTACTCAGTCCTTTATGGCTGTTTTAGATGAATGCTACTTTAGATGTAGGTATGTACTGGCACACGTTGGCACAGCATAAAGCGTTTAGCAGGTAAAAGTGTCTGTTCTGCGCATCATCCTTCGCAGGGCAAAGGCAACATGCAAACTGGAACAAGAACTTGGCAAATGAAGAGAAGTGAGATCCAATTCAAAGCTGTGACCAGTCTATTAAAAAGTCACATGAGATTAAGCATGGCTCAGGGTGACTAGCTACTTCTCTGCACAGAAAAGGATGAAGGCGGGGTGTGTGGTCTGAGTGTCAGGGAGAATGGCTATCAGAGCGCATACAGCCCTTCTGCTAGCAGGTGGGACACAGAGCTCTGTCATCACTCTGGACAGTCTGTGGTCTTCTGCCAGATTTGTCCTAGCCTGAGCCACTCCTGGACGTTGAGTCATTGATGGGAAGGATTCAGCTGTACTCAGTGGTGGGTTCTTATAATAACCACACGTGGCTGATGCAGTCCTTAACAGGAGCTGAAGGTTAACCAACATTTATAAAGTAGACAGAGACAACTTAAATTTGACAGGCTACAAAGGAGCCAAAAGTGACGGTGCCTTTCTATCTAATAAAATCATCTCTGCTCCATAAAGTTTTATTAAATAGAATTCTGTCTTGGCAAAGCAAGTATATACCAAGTTTAGGTTGTTCTTCAAACTTTAGCCAATATTAAAAGTATAATGTGGGTCATTATTATTAATGATGATCGTGACTTGAAATATAATCAAAGATCTCAGATGCAAGTGTTGCTGACTCAGTAAGTTCTATTCTGATAGGAATTTGTCATAATAAGATAATATACTGATTCTTCTACCTAAAAATAACTTTATGGTTTTTTTTAATGGGATGGTGAGAGTCTATGCCGTGGGAAGAGACATGTGTGATATTCAGTTATTGTGGCAGTATGTCCTAATTATTCAGCTTTCCTCCTTTATTAATAATTGAAGATTGTGAATAAAAACATACTAATATGCACCAGATGTTCAGAAAAAACATAAATATCCCCACATGTCAGCACATTTTAGCAGAAAGTCAACAAATTTTTCTCTACTTCTTTTTCCTTTTTTAGTTTTTTAAACATGTTTTTTTTGATATGATATTTTTAATCCTCATTAGGGACTCGCTTTGGCTCATTTAATATCTGCCACAAGGGACTGTGTATTTTCAGATGAGTCCAGTGTGCAGTTCTCTCTTTTCCTGTTATTCTTTCTGCTGCTCAGACACAGGCAGGAGTGGTCAAGGGCCAACTGTCTCTGGCTAGAGAGAACCCTGTCCATCCATATTCTCGGCTTCTCCAACACAACATGGCCGTGGATGAGGTTCTTTAATAACTTCTTTATCGAATGGCCATTTCAAAGAGGAGCACTAATAAGTTGCCAGAAAGTTTTCTATATTCAGAGGCAATTGTACTCATCGATTTTGAAGACAATTTGTTGGTTTTCACTGACAACCGGATTTTTTCTCTTTTCTTCCCTATTGCTGAGCTTGCTAAACTAGACTTCTACCCTAAAATTCGAGTGTTTCCCTTCAGCAATCATTCTCGAAACTCGCTCCTGAACTACCAGCTCCCATGTAGACATCTGTGTAGGAGTCAGGGATGCTTTGATCTACGTACCTAAAGTTAAATTTTGGTGCAGGCTCTAGCTGACAAACTTCTGTCAGTTCTTGCTGGTAAGGAAATACAAGTCCTACAGGGTTCTATGAAATGGTCAGAAAAAGTAATGTAAATTAAATGATTAATTTCCCCTCCCCCCACGAATCTACCATAATCTGGAAGTACTATATTACAATAAGGCAGTGGAACACACACACACACACACACACACACACACACACAAATTGGAAAGACGTTAAAACTGAGGGGTTTTTTGGTTTTGCTTTGCTTGTTGTTTACCCTTTAGAAGTTCATGTAAGGAAGAACAACTATCAGCCTAGAGATTATGTAAAAGATCTCAGAGGACTTTGGTGTCTACTCAGTATTTGGGAGGAAAGCAAGTACTTCATAGGGAGTTGTCAAGATCTGATCTGCAAGTCCCTTTCCTTCCAGCTGACTGATCTCCATTTTCCTTCATGCACTTGGGATTTGATTTCATCAGGGCTTGGATGCTGTCTGGTTGGCCTTTGACCTGGAGTGCCATTGCTGTTAGAGTTAGTGGAGGTTTGCCCTCTCTGTCCTGACTTATTGCTGCTTTCTTAGTTCACTTTACTTTGATATAGAAAATGGCTAATGCTATACAAAGTCTTCCTTCCCTGGAATTCAGAGAGCATCTTATTTATATGTAGATGCAGCTATATGACATTTTCAAATGCCATACATTTGCATATGAAGGTCTCTTTCTTCCCCTTTCAGTAAACAGTCTTTCCTATTACTTCCAAAGCAGTGTTTGGAATTAAATTCCCTATAAAAGTTAGTCCTTAAAGTGTTTTTAAGTGTCCAGTAGAGATGAGAAATTAAACTCCCAAACTGGAATCCATTAGCTTTTTTTTCTTTATTTGAGGAGTTAAAAAAAAGTATCTATAATTTATGATATATACACCTTCTGCTTGTATAGCTTTGAAAAAAAAGTCTTTGAAAGTTTATTAATACAGGTGAAATTCCTTAAGAGGAAAGCAAGAGGACATTACTTTGACATGGGGACCTCTCTAAAAACACACCCAGTTCTGCTTCTAGGTCTTGAGGGAATACTTGTAAGAATGCTGACCGTGCACGGGGCATTTCTCTAGGTGCTGCATTTATCATGGGGACAGGTTGGGTTCGCTGCCCTCATGGAGTTTCAATGATGACTAAAGAAGACAAGGAGTAACAGGTAAATCAGAAATGCCCAAACAAAATTCACATTGGAGAGACTGGGAAAAATAAAGCATGCCATTTGCAGGATGTCTGGAATGCAGGCAGAGGGCCACTGGGAATCAGCAGGCTCCGTACAACCGTGTGGGGGGGGGGGGGGGCAGCCGGGGCAGGGAGTGAGCTGTAGACATAGTTGTACAGAAAAGTAAGCTTTAGAACAAAAGGGATTTTTTAGAGACAGAAACATGAAACAGCACAGGGAGAAGCCAGTGACAGGAGCTCCTGAGGGTCCAGCCCCGAGCAGCTTCCGGGACTCCTCTTCACCACCCATGCCACCTTCAGCCTCACCTCTCTGGAGGGTCACCACATCATCAATTTCCTTCCCTTCCCTTGCAGACTCTCAGCTCCATCTCTGCACTGAGGCATCCAAAGAAACAAGTGAGACACGATTCACTATTTTGTCCACATAGGGCATAGGCATCTAGGCAACAAATCTGGTAACATACACATCCTAAGCCCACCTGAAATCTCTGTCACCAACAACACATCCAATCTTTATTCCTACCAGGCTTTCCTCATCTGCCTTGACTTGTGTACTTTCCCTCCCTATGCCAAGTTGGCATTACCTTTTTTTTTTTTAAGTATGACATTACTTAATAAGAGAGCTCAAACTGTAGCCCCCTACCAAAAAACTACATTTATACATTTATTACAAATAAGGAAGGAGGCTTGACTGACCTATGAATCTCCATTTCCGCTCAGCTCTCCTTCTCCATGTCACACGCAGTCCTTTGCTTGTCCTGGAACCCTCTAGTTTATAAGAGCCTCCTTGCCTTTCAAGCCCTGTCCTCCACCTTCACAACGCTCTTCTGCCATGTAAGCCTGGTACTGACAAAACCCAAACCAAACCAAACCAAACCAAACCAAACCAAACCAAACCAAACCAAACAAACGGGACAACGCTTTGGCCTTTCTTACTGCCAGTCATGTTACTCCACAGGTCTCGTCTTGGTTGCATCAGTTTGAGCTGCCCTTAATGACGTTTGTGAATTGTGCACTCTCGGGGTAGATTGAGAAGGGGCGAGGCAGCATGCAGTGTACAGATCACAACGGAGAGTAAATGCGGAGGGAATATGAGTCCCTGACACTGTATTTCTTTAATGATTTATTTCTAGTTTTCAGAGAAGCCATCTGCATATTGTGATGTAGTATATGAGTGTTTACCAGTGTTATATGAGATTCTGAATTTGAAGGTCAAAAGAGGCGTAGGTGCCATCTATTCCTGTACTTTCTAATTTTTATAAAGCCAAAACCAAATATTTTCAGTCTTAATGATAAACTGACCAGTCCTCATAAGACCCTCACGAATGAGGTAGTAGAGGTGTAGCTAAATCATACACACACATAGGCCTGGGTTCAGTTGCTAGAACTCCCTCAGAACATTTGCTAATGTTCTTATGAACATAAATAGCTAACAAAAATTACACTTTCTTTAAGGCATTCATCTTACTTATGAGCAGATTTTGTAGCCCTTGGGTCGTGTTGTTATATTGGTTGCTTCAGAGTCTTAGACATTAACAGCTACAAAATCCACAGCTTACTTCATGGGTGTCACAGTGAAACTCACTGCACTTGGTAGTTGCTGAAATAGCTGGTACTCTTCCAGGCTGCGAGTTTACCACTTTGGTGAACTCCGGCTAGTAACAGGGCTGTTCCAACATCTTCATGCACACTTCAGAGAAGGCCACGGTTACCGAGGATAGAACATTTCATTCCTCCGATTTATAGGTGCCAGTAATTTACATAACAATAGGGGAGAGACCATGGAAACCAACATTGGAGATCTTTTGACATCTACATTTTGTAGATAAAAACATCCAAGGCAAGAGCTACCACAGTCCTCCTGAGCATCACTGCAGGGCGGCGGCTCAAAGCATGGATATTTTAATTCCTCGCTCTGGAATTTCCCAGCCTAGTGAAATGCCTTTACTGCTCAGAGATAGAAATGCATTTGCTAAGCTGTTTCAGGAGTTGTGGCTGTGGCACTGAGAGCAGAGACAAACCATCCTGGTGCTGCATTGAGTTTTTTTTATAAGCCCTTGTACTTAATCTTTATAACGCATGTATACTATGCTGCTGGGTATTCAGAACTGGCAGCTTTTTATTCATTTATTTATTTTTTATCAGAACGGCATTCTTTGACAGGTCTGTTTCATTTGTAAGCTGTGATTTAACCTCCTGGAATCATACTGTGAGCTTTATAATAAAGTTCATTAAAAGTGCAATGCATCAAACAAGAAATCAGACAGAAGTAGAAATTTTGGTAGGCCACAGGGACCTCAGGTGTCTGCTTTTTTTTTTTTTTTTTTAAGTGTGGGCCACAGTAATTTCTTGGGGGAAACTCTGGCCACCGTCTTGCACACTTCTGACAATTTCCAAACATCTTCTGCTCTCCTGCTCTAAAACCCACAATGCAAAGGGGAGCTGGCCGGCAGCAGACACCGGCAGCGCTGCACAACATGACAAATTGGAGGAAGTGACAGGCAGGTGATGAATAATGTTAACGTGACCCTAAAAATAGTTCAGGAATGTTTGCACGTTGACACTTCTCTAAAGGCAGACAGATATACATGACCTGGGCTCTTAGACAGGTGTCAGGGATATTGATGGGTGGCACCAGGACGATCATTTTCTTGGCCGTGTTGCAGCAGACAGTCTGCATGATTAATGATGCATCTTAGTCTTTCATGTTTTCCACCTAGGGCAGAAAGGGATGTGAACCTTTGTCACTCCAGTGGAATGTAAGAATCCCGCCTGAAGGGTAAGATGGGAGAGCCGTGTACATCTAAAAGTGCGGGTTTGTTTGCTAGGTGCAGAAACAGCAGTGAGAACCACTCATGATCTGAAACAGCTGTGCCTAGTGCCGCCCTGATCTGGCGTCTTCCTAACGGCCTCCGCCCAGGGCACACGAGCTTGCACCGCCTGTGGTGTGGAGTGTAGCCTGCTTGGGCTCTGACAAGAGCAAGGATACACTGTGTCTTTGGGATGCATCTGCACACAAGCACACTGGGAATGAATATTAAGAACCACTCAAAGGAAACAAAACAGGACTGAGGCAGGAAGCAAGAGGTGAGATCATCCGCCTAATGTTTATATTCATTTCAGGTTCTCAGAGACAATTTTCTGATTCAAATCAATTCAATATTGTTTCCAAATGCTGAATCTAGTGAGAAAGAGCTTTTCTTTCCCAAGAATAATACTGTTTGCTCAGGTTTTTAAAATGTCACATGCAGCAGTGAATGAACTATGCTATTTCAGGGCTCAAAATTAAATCCAAAGTCTAATAATAGTCTCTACATGTATTCAGCTAAACCCTAGGTAGCCGGCCCATTTATTGAGAATATTCTGGTAGGTTATGGTAACACGGGCTATAGAAATAAGCTGTCAATGTGTATTGCTTTGTCTTCTTTTAAACAAACAAAGGTACCCTTAAAAATTTTCATGAATAGTATTTTAGATGAAAAAAACATATTCATTTTGTGATCAAAGATTAGGCTATCAAGAAATCTTAGGACACTGGTTTCTCTAAAGACATTTAAAAATAGAATAAAGTCTCATTCATATGCTGGGACAGAGGTTCAAGGCAGTTTTGTGAACATTAGTGAGTAGGCTGAGTATTACTTTACTTTTGCTTATGAAGGATGGCAGGATCAATGGGAATGGCTCCCATCTTGGTCCCTAGTTGGTGGAACTGCTCGGGAAGCATCAGAGGTGTGGCTTAGTTGGAGAAGGTATGTCACTGGGCTCAGGCTTTGAGGTTTCAAAAGCCCATGCTGGTCACAGTCACTTCTTTTTGTCTTGTGGTTGGTTATGTTTTAAGATGTGAGCT
The DNA here is from genome assembly GCF_963924665.1 of Micromys minutus. NCBI lineage: Eukaryota > Metazoa > Chordata > Mammalia > Rodentia > Muridae > Micromys > Micromys minutus. The sequence continues at coordinate 3,254,881 of NC_137954.1, forward strand.
CTCAGCTACTGTTATACCACATGCTGGCCTGCCTACCACCACGTTCCCCACCAGGATGGTAACAAACTTTTCCATAAATGGCTTCGGTCATGGTGTCTAACAGTAGTAGAAAAGCAATGAAGACACTGAGAGAAAGGAACAGACTTGGAATTTAAAATTTCTCTTTAAAAATGCTAAAAAGGTTTATGTGTTTCTCTTAATTGTTAAAATCTCTCAATAAAACCCAGTATCTTGAAATGTGGGAATGGAGAGTCCTGTCTCATCTGGGATATGCTCTTAACATCTTCAGTTTGAGAACTTGACTTGGCCTGCAATTATACTAAAATCCTCTAATCATTGTTTTCTTGTTTCCTAGTAACACTGCTTTCGGTTAGTATACTTTGGTCCAGCTTGTGAAGCCCTCTGTGCATGGTGACTCTGGTGGTGGCTGTCATCCCTTTGTCACAATACATTTTGCTACAAACAACTCTCGCTGCTCTGGAAGACAAAGTTTAAAGGAAACTTAAGCCAATGACTAGGAAACCAAATTACCCAGAGTATAAATTCAGAATTGATATATAATCAAGAGGAGTCAATGGTTAACAGATTTGCCACCCAATTTTTGTATTATCCAATTAATATTCTGATACACTGAAATGGCAAACTACAATTAAAAATTCTTTACTCTAAATACTATTAGAACTAGATCAAATTTTACTACGCAACTTAAGATAATGACTTCTCGTTGGAAACTAATCCAGATTCTGGAGCCGGTGTAGCATCAACAGTATGCATATCCAAACATGTCAATAATCCCTGCAGAGAGACTCTCATTATACAAAAGGGCAGAAAATACATGATTTTCATTTACAAAATTCTTTAAGGGCTTCCCTAGATTATGGAATATTTAAAAAACACGAGTTTCAAGTCTAGGCCTTTTGAAAACTAGTATCATGTGCTATGCATAAGAAAAACATCTCAGCAGATACCAGCCATTTCAATAGAGAATACTATTTGAAGGTTGGTCTTGAACTCGAGATTTTCCTGCCTCCACCTCCTGCCGCAAATCATACCAGCATGTACTACCACTGTTGGGATTCTGTAAACCCCACCCCACAGATACCTGACAACAGCCTGGTATGCTCTGCCCCACAGTTACCTGGCCCTATAAAAGGGGCTGCTTGCTCCCTCCTCGATGTCTTATTCTCTTGCTCTCTCTTCTCTTGGCCTCTCCCTTTGTCCTTCCTCTCCCCATTCCCTTCCCCCCTCCTTCTCCACATGCTCATGACCTGCTTTTACTTTTCTCTTTCTCTGCCTCTACTACCCTCTTAACTTCCCTCATGCCCTGAATAAACTCTATTTTGTACTATACCATCCCTGCAGGGGGATCCCCCTTGTTCCCATGCCTCGCTGCACCTCCATGGAGCAGATGCCCTCCTCGTCCCCCACTCACTTCATCTCTTTACTAACATTGGTGTAGAAACCCGGGACATCTTCTTTCTTTCATTGGTCCGGGTCACTCTTTTCATCTTTTTCCTAACAACCACAGCCAGCAATATAGATTTTATTATCTACCTGCCTGTGTCAGAAAGATTTCCTTCAATTTTCTTTTAAATTACTTAATTTTTTTAAAAGAATCTCGTAGAGCCCGGGCTAGCTTCAAATACTCCCTGTAGCTATGGATGACCTTGAACTTGAGATTTTTTTTTCCCTCTCTACTTCCTGAGTTCATACCTGGGTTTATAGGTGTGAACTACCATGACTGGTTTTTGTTTTACTGGGTATCGAACCCAGAACTTCAGGCAAGATAGGTGTAATTGTCACTTTACATAAGCTAGAGTTACCTGGGAGATGGACCACAGGGATGCCCGTGGAGGATTTTATGGCTTGACTGCTATTGGAAGATCCATCTTATTTGTGAAGGAGACCATGCACTGGGGAGGCTTCTGTACCACAGGCTGGAGAGAGCATACTGGGCAGTTGTATGCAGTCTATTCTGCCCATTTTTTGACTGAGTAGATACCAACCGCTTCAGGCTCCTGCTGTCTTGACTTCCCCATCACGAGAGGCTGTTTGAACTGGGACCTAAAGTAAATCCTTTCTCCATTGAGTTGCTTTGGTCAGAGTACCTTCTTGGCAATAGGAAGGGAAAGAGGCAGGCGAATTAATGGCTCAGCTACATGCCCAAGTCCATTGATGCTTTCAGGGTTGTACAAGACTCTTAAGGGAAACAGGACTGAGATAAAACCCAAAAGATGGCAGCAACATTTCAAAACACAAATTTTCTCAGGCTCTTCCTTCTTAGAGATTTTTCTCTGGTAGTAAGAACAACATAGCACAGAGTAAAGAGCAGGTAGAGGTAACTCGCCCATGGAAGACAGCATTCCTGAGAAAGCTAGTCATTTGTTGCAATGCTAAAGTAATTACTGTAGCAGAGCTGGGCTCGTTTATCATTCCTGTTGTCTTTGCTATTTTCTCAAGTTGACTTTTTTAAAAACAAATACCCTCATTGTCCTTGCTACAAAACCAATAACTTTATTTCACTAGGTAAGACTCAGCAGGGTTTGCTCCTAATTCCAGTGAGGATCTGTCTCTGGGAACCACCTAACAGAGCTGCACATTTGTATCCTTCCTTGGGAAGTGGCACAGGGTAGCTGAGCAGTAACCAGCCCTGTTAGAGACATAGTTTTAAAGTTCCTTCTCTTCCACCACAGGAGTTTCCGTGAAAGTTTGTGTTCTAACTCAGTCACACATTCTGTTTCATGAACAACACAACTTCAACTTCTAAAGGATTTCTGTTGAATGTTTCAATAGCATTCAGCTAGCAGTATTTAAATCTATTTCTATGAACCAACTGTTACAAAAACTTATAATGAGAAGAGGCCTAAATAAGAAAAGGAAGCTCTGAAAAGGCTTCTACTGCCTCCTCAAAGAACATCATTAAAACAAAAAAACCAAGAAAACAAACTTTCACACAGGCAATGTTTGGTTCAGCGATTTAGTCTGAGTTTGTATAAAACATCTGATGTGAGCAGAAATGTGTCATAGCTTTGAACAGGAGCAAAATGGAGCCCAAAGTTATGGGAACCCTAACTGAATAGATAAGAGATGTGATTCAGCAGACCAGGCTCCCCAGTTGCACGAGCCCGAAAGGTGTGATTTCCCTCCCAGGAGACAAGACTTTCATTCTCCTGTAAGTCTCCGAAGAGAAGGACCCCCAACTTATCTGAGGAACTGTAACAATTCTAGCATGACTCAGCTATCATTTGAAAAACAAATGTATGTCTTGGAAACAGAGAAGGAAAAGAACCCAGATCGACCAGTGGTCCTTGTTGGCTGACTGTGCCTCATTCTGGGAAACAGAATTGGGTTAGTCAATATCACATGGTTTCTAGGCACGATCCTCATAGCTCCTAGCGGCATAAGGCAGTTTTAAGCCTTAGAACAACCGGCATTTTGAAACTAAGTCAGTGGTTTATATCTGGGTATGCCAAGATCTTTTTGCCTATAAAATTTGCTCTGTAAGTCATTTGCTCTAAAATTCAAATGAAATTAAGAAATAAATATAATTATCCACATCATTGGAGAATAGTCTCTTGGAGAGTCCAAAACAAGAGACAGTGCACATTATTTGTAGTTTGTTTTGGAATGAATTGAGTGAGTCTATTTCACTGGTATTTTTACTGATGATGATGATGATGATGATCGGAGTAGTCCTGATTATAATGAAGATAATAGTTTCCTAGGACAATATCACAATTAGCTGTTTCCCAAGGATTTATCAATTCATGGAGGAGGTAAGGAACTGAGAAGCATTTCATGTTGCAGAAAACACAGTTTCAATCCCAGAATACAATTCTTTAACTTCACACGCATGGGTGAGAGCTAATGTTTTTCTAGCATTGTTGACAGCACCTTGATAACTATCAATGGTCCTCTCCATGGAGGATAAGCAATGACTCATTTGAAGTACCTTGTTAAGAAGTTTCTCCAGTCTGCCTGCTAGCTGTCTCCAGAGACACAGTTCACTAAAGTTGTAAGCAATATCTAGCAAATGTGTGCAATAGTGTGGAATGTGTAGGGGTCAGAGGTTTGGGGGCACGAGTGGAACTGGTCCAAAGGTCCAGTTCATTTGCTTCTCCTGCTGCTCTTTAGTTAAACATGGAATGAACCCATTGGTACAAGATCATCCAATAGCTGCAGTGGTACGGGGACAAGCCAGCTGCTGACATGAATCTGGATGGGCACTCCCCTACAAAGTACAAAGAACTTGCCGAATTAAACTGATAGTGTGATTTTTCTGGAACGTTTCACTTCTGGAGGAAAAAAAATGGAGGTCATTATCAATCTTAACTTAAGTGGTACTCAGCTTTGGCCCTCTGGAAATGTAACTTTTAAGGAAAGTGTGGCAGTACAGGACTTTTAATAATTTGCCTCTGAGACATTTCATAATTCCATCCAATATTAACAATGCAGTATCAACATTGTGTAGAACCCCTCAGCTCAGTGTTCATGGGATGATAGTAGGCATTCTTTTTATGTTTTATGGGATTAAGTAGTAGCAAATCCACATTCACAGACATAAAGAGTGAGTTAACAAAAATGCTAAGGATTGTTTTACAACACCCCAAACTCACTTTCCTTTCTTACTAGTCAAATCCTTTTGGTTTGTTAGTTTTAAAATATCAATTTTAGTAGTAGCACTGTGTAAAACCTTTGGAGATTTCATAATGCAGAAGGACCTGTCCTCAGTCCAGCTTGGGGTTTACAAGGAGCACTTCTCCTGGATGTGGTGAGTGGATGATTCTAGAGACCCCCAGGATTCCATGCTTATTCAGAATAAGTTTCCTGTGTGGGGCCTAGCAGAAACCCAGGCAGCGGATGGTCAAGACTGTCAAAAGTTCTGGCAGGGGAAGGGATTCTAGCTCTGTTTACACTGATTTAAAGGCAGAAGTATTCCCATTGCCTAGATGCTTTTCCCAAACTCCTTAGCTTCATGCCTTAGCTACAGAGAGAGAAGCCTCATTTCTACTGTGACTTCCTTATAATCCACATCATTAGTTAGCTGAGTGAGGGAAGCCCTCTAGGTGACTGCAAATCAGTGTGGAGACATTCAAAGTTTGGCTACTGTGAGTTTCCCAGAAAAGGGAAATTTACTCTTAGTGAGTTCAGGGTTTAGATTTCTGAGTCTGCAGTCGGCAAGCCCTGCCTGCTTTTCACAGTCAGGTGCTTTCCTGCCCCAGCTATGGCCTCCAAGAACATTCTGAGCTGCCCTCTTTTTTTTTTTTTTTTTACTGGATTTTTTTGTATTTACATTTCAAATGTTATCCCCATTCCCACTCCCATCCCCTGCCCCCTCCACTTGCTTTTATGAAGGTGCTCCCTCTCCCAACCACCCTCTCCTACCTCAGCACCCTGGCATCCCCTATGCTGGGAAAATGAGCCTTAACTGGACCAAGGGCCTCTCCTCTCATTGATGCTAGACACTGCCATCCTCTGCTACATATGCAACGGGAGCCATGGGTCTCCCCATGTGTGCTCAATAGTTAGTGTTTTAGTTCCTGAGAGCTCTGAAGGGTTTGGTTAGTTGATAATTTTGTTCTTCCCATGGGGTTGCAGACGCTTTCAGCTCTTTCAGTCCTTTCTCTAGCTCTTTCATTGGGGTCCCCCTGTTCAGTCTGATGGTTAGCTGCAAGCATCCTTATCTGTATCAGTATGACTCTGGCAGAGCCTCTGAGGAGGCATCCATATCAGGATCTTGCCAGTAAGCACTTCTTGGCATCAGCAATAGTGCTTGAGTTTGGTGGCTGCATATGGGAGGCAGTCTCTGGATGATCTTTTCTGCAATCCCTGCTCCTCTATTTGTCCTTGTATTTCCTCCTGTGAGTGTTTTGTTCTTCCTTCTAAGAAGGAATGAAGCATCCACACTTTGGTCTTTCTTCTCTTTGAGCTTCATAAGGTCTGTGAGTTGTTTCTTGGGTACTCCGAGCTTTTGGGGGCTAGTGTCCGTTACCAGGGTTATCATACCATGTGCTGCCCTCTTAGTTCAGTGTTTTACAAGACCTACCATTCTGGTCCCAACATCCACTTTCCAGACTGTGCTGTGCATATTCCCCGCAGGGCTGGGATTCCCAATTCAGTGCTGGTTCCCACATTTTCTAGTCCTGAAGCTTGACTCTTGACCATATCTGATGTCAAACTAAGTGTGTAGAATTTTGTCTGTGTGTATGTGTGTGTGTGTGTGTGTGTGTGTGTGTGTGTATGTGTATGTGTGTGTGTATGACTGTGTGTGTGCATGTGGTGTGTGTGTATATGTGTTTGTATGTATGAGTGTGTATGACTATGTGTGTGTATGTGTGTGCAATATGTGTGTGAGTGTGTGTATGTATATGTGTGTATGTGTGTGTATATATGTGTGTGTGAATGTGTATGTGTGTGTATATATGTGTGTATGTGTGTATGTGTGAGTGTGTGTGTGTGTGTGTGAGTGTGTGTGTGAGAGAGAGAGAGTGTGTTTTGTGTTTACATGAGCAAGTGGTGGAAACAAGCTATCTACATGGCAGAGTATTTGGAAACGTGGCTTCTATAAGAGATTTAGTTTTCTATGTATTTAAAAACACCTTGGAGTGATTATGTTTGTGCATGGCCGAAGCACCAAGCTATGAGGAATGTGTTTCTAATGCACTGGTTGAGGTGGGCGCCCATGTTGGATGTCTGGTCAACACATTCAGGAAAGGTTCAGGGTGCTCTCAGTATGTTTTTAAAAAGTGTGAATTTTATGGGGAACAATTGCCTTAAACTTTCCCAGGATGTGCCTATTGTTTCTTTGCCTATTGATTCAGGCCCATCCATTCAGTTCCTACGAGCAGTGCTGTTCCTAGCAGGGTAAGTAATAGAGCAGGGGTGGAGGTGCTGAGGGAGAATTTGGGAGGAGTGTTGTGCATTTTCACCAACAATAGAAGGACATTTGAGTTCAGAGATGTCTTTCTGCTTTGTTGCCAGTGCTAGATAGGGCTATCTTTTCTTTGTGATCACCTTGTTGAAAACATTTATTTTTACACGTGCTAATCCTCACCTGTGAGCACTGACATATCTTTGTGAACAATGTTTTACATCAACAGAATATACTACATTCTATGTTCTCCTCATTCTTTTCTTGGTCACCCATTCCATGTATTTTTTTCAGAAAAATAATAAATGTATAGGTCTTTTAAATACATACCTTGAATTACAAATGACTAATTTTACAGTTAAATTGACATCATAATCTTCAATTCTGTCATATGTTTATATTATCCTATAAAACTGTTCTATACATATAAGTTTATAATGGTCATGTGATTATAATAAGTTAGTGAAGTATACAGAAAAGAGAAAAATTTGCTATGTGGAATTTAGATACATTATTGTACTGATAGTGTAGACATGATTGAGAAATATTACTTGAATATTTGGTAGTTGAGGAGTTGGCCAAAGGCTTTTGCAACAGTTGTTGACTAACTTGAACAGGAATGGTGATGCAAACCTACTGTGTTTAAGTTCATAGGTGCTGACTCTGCACTTAAACCTTGAACACAGGCTACACAGTATAAAGTGGATCATATTTCCCATAAAAATAAACCCAATTTCACTTTCAGACGGAAAGTGAACACCAAGGCTACCTATGTCATTAGTTTCTGGTTAGTAGCTTATACTTTGTCTTTCAGTGCAAAATTCAAGTGTTTGGGGTTGGGGATGATGGAAACATCATTTTAATCATTTCTGTTGCACAGGCAGAGAATCAGAATCAGAAAAGTCTGAGAGTCAGCACACGTTTAACAACTGAGCACAGCATGGCCAGTGCACAAACTAAGTTCTGATTTTTGCAGCAAACACCATCAGAACAGCAGCCCTGCGTTCATGGGAGAGAAAGGTCGATGGAGAGGTAACACCTTCAGGTGGGAAAACTGATTCAGGAACAGGCATTGCAAACAGGGAAAGTGCACATAAATAGTGCAGAATGCATTTACGAACTGGGGCATAAACACAGTTTCCCAGAGTGTCTCTCAGGACCTGAGGCAACTTTTCAGCCTAGGCCTTCATCCGATTGCAAATACTGCTCTTTATCTATAGCCGTGAGCATAAGGTTCCAGGTGACTGGCTACACGATTTTCGGGAGGAAATAAAGACACAGGGATCAGGAGAGCAGGGAAATGGTGAGTTCGAGTTCGCAGGCTTTTAGGGATCTGCAGCAGTCCTATCCTAGGGGGGAGCATACTTGAATTGAGCCATTCTTTTTCCCCATAAATCTTGACATCTAACTTCATTTCCCGGGCTTAAGTATTCCAGTCTAGTGGCACTGTCCTAGCCTGGGCAAACATTTTCATCTGTCTCAGTGCTGATGCCAATATTCGTGCTACAAGCTGCTGTCTGCATTTGCTGCTGTTTATTTCTTACAGATCAGATTATTGGCCCAGATATGACATGTTTTCCAGTGAAGTGCTCCTTGTGTTCATGGACAAAGAGAATAAAGCTTCCATTTTAAATGTAGATTTTTGCCACATGACTGAATTAATTCATGTTACAAATATGATATGGGACCACTTGATATTCTTATCTCTATACCTGAAGTAGAGAAGACATGAAGGCAAATATTCAGCAAATCAAGCATCTGCCCCATTTGTCCAGGTAGGTGGGAAAAAAATTAAAGCACTCTGACCAGTTACAGGCCAGACACATGTAGCTTTTTGAGCTTCCTGGGTATTTCTCCTAACATTTGTAATCTTGTTTCATGGGCTGGCATTAAAACAAATAGGACATTGTGAATGAGTCTTTGTAAACTCCAACTTATGGCAGAGAAGCTGGGAATTTTTTTTTTAAATTAATAGGAGATTTATTAGTAGAAGTCACGATTCTTTGCTGTGCAAAGACACAGGAAACAATTGAAGGGTTGTGTGTGCATGTGAATGAGTGTGTGTGTATGTGTGTGTGTGTGTGTGTGTATGCCAACATGCACATTGCATATCCATGTGTGCATATGTAGATTTATGTGCACATACCTATTAGTGTGTGCAGGCATGTGGGGGTCAAAGAACAACCTCTTCTGTGCTTCCTCAGATGCTGGCCACCTTGTTTTTTTGAGACAGGGTCTCTCACTGGGATCACCAAGTAGGCTAGGCTGCTTGTTTGGTCAGCGAGCCTTGGGGATGCTCCCACCCAGAGCTGAGATTACCACTGCACATCTACTCTGTCTACACAGTCTCTGAGGACCAACCGCACGTCCTCAGATTTGCAATGTGAACCCGTTACTGACTGAATCTTCGTCCCAGCTTGCGGGAGAGACTTTAAAGCCAAACAAAATAGCACTTAGGGATGGTGAGAGTATGTGGACCAATTCTAGAGCACGTCAGATGATTTCACTGCAGCGTCAACAGCACAACAAGAGTCTTGAGTTTGAAACTCTCAAAGGGTTAAGTTCAGGGGTTAGTGTCAATTCCCCAGCTCCAGAGTTTTAAGCAGTTAAACGTTCCTGGAGTCCTTTGCTGTCCAGACTTGCCGGCTTCTGCAATTAGCAGTGCTGTCTTGAACCTCAGCTCTGCCAAGAATCTCTTTCACTTAATCTCTTTGAACTTCCATTTCTCACCTGTCAGATGTTTCTAATACCTCTTCACACTTCTGTTGTGAAGACCAAAGGAGACAACATTCGTGGAAAGGCTTTGTAAATTGCAATGGTGTCCACAAAGAAAACGTTATTTGGCAATTCACTTAGACTACGTTGATACCCTTTTAGGATGTCAGTTTCTCCTTTGTGTTGAAAATGGGTTGGCGAGATACCAATAGGAGAGAGAGGATTTGGTTTGTAAGTCTGGATTCTTTCTTCCACACTTCAGACTTGTGCATAATATCTCAGTTATTGTTTAAAGGGAAACACATCTCTAAAAGAAATGTTTCCTACAACTTAAGACTTCCCAAAGTGACAGGAGATGGTGAATTGCCACAAAGCAACTCTCGGGGAGATGGGCAGACTCTGCTTGCTGCTAGGCCCCGAGCAGGGAGGCCCTGACTTTTCTGAAGGCACAGAGACCCTGGGAGCCCAGGTTCTGCCTGTCCTGTTACACAGCTTTACAGGTCTTCATCCTGCTCTCTCAGGGGGAACGCACCAGCCTTGCTTTCCTTATAGATTCTCCCATCGTTTTCCTGTGATATTAATTCCTCCCAATTTTGGAATACGCATGAATGGAACTCATTACTTCAGTCAGTCTCCAAATACTGTATAATTGAGATATACATATTCTACTTTTGGTGCCTTATAATTTTATAAAAATAATTATTCAAAAATCCTCAGCCATACAGAAAACTTCTTGGGATATTTTATAAATATCACCGTTGAAGATTCTACCCATTTATGTTTCCTAGTTATGGTTCATAAAAAGATCTGTGCTAAATATTTCGCATGTGATTTAGCAAAGTTAACTTTCCCTTTGGTCTCTGAAATTATTTTTATTCATTTTTTTCCCAGAGAGTGAAGACTCAGGTTCCTTTCCCAGACAGCGAGGCTCCTGTGCTGCCTTCTGTAGAGCCTGGGACAGTAATGCTGTACAGCAGGATGCTCTGGACATTTGGGAAATAAACTGACTCAATCACAATTTCTTGCTTATACTGGTAGTAAGGAAGTTTAGGGCTAAGCACCTCAATAGTAATAGTCATGCTCTGGATGTGTTTCTTTTCCCTAAAAGTTCAGCCTTTCATGTTTTCAATCTCTGTTCAGACCCTTGTCAACTGTAGGTTAATTATAAAACCTGTCAGTCATTTTTGGAAACTCAAATTTTGAGATACCACAAAATAAAATACGTTTTATTTTTTAGATGATAAAAACTAAAGTAGTTGAAATTTATGTCTTTTTTTTGAACATCTAACAAGCTATAAAATTTAGTACATTTTCACTGGAAAAATATGTGACCATATTTTCCAAGGGTTGATGAGACTCTCAGCCAGACAGGAAGCCATCAGGAGACACGTATATAGATACACACAGGCCACAGAGAGGTTTGTTTTAGTGCAAGACTTGGTAAGGATACACACACACACAGACACACACACACACACACATACACACTCATATACACACCCATTATCATCTTACGTGTTCACAAGGGAAAATTAATATCATATGGTAAAGCCAGGAAGTCCCAGATTTGTGATACAGAAAATCTGTGGGTTTGGACTCTTTCTGTAGTGAAAAGACAAACCTAACTCTAAGCTTATGTCTTCGATGGATGGGGAGGCATGGTATCAATTGGTTTGTTCTGTTTCTGTGGCCGAAACTTGTCACTGGGTCTGGAACACAGATAGGCAAAGCCTCTGATTCAAGACCCAGAGATTCCTCAGGTCTTATTAAGAGAGAGGCTAGGAGGGTGTTTCCAGACAGCCCAAGCCCAACAGTATTCTGCATGGAATATGCTGGAATATTTTTTTCAGTTTTCTGATGTGGATATAGTTTTGTGCCTATGAGGATCATAGATTCCTGTCTCTCTGCAAGGTAAACACTTTCTAGCTTCCTGTGCACGCTCCCTTCCCTTCACATAGTGCTCTTTTAGTTCCTTATTTTTAAGTTAAAATCGTAATCCAGTCTCTGTTGGTCCTGGCTGAAGTCTTTCTTTTAGATGTTATTACAAAGGAGGTTTAATAAATTTATTTTAAGAGTCAGACTTTCTGTAAAGTTGATAGCCACTTTTGTAGTTTGAAACAAGTGTTAGTGGTTTAAAGTCGGCTCAGAAATGAAAGAGGAGGGCGTGGTAAATCGCCTAAGCTTCCAGCCCTCATGCGGATCTGGAAACATGTGTTAGTCACAATTGCTGCTTCCTTCCAGTGGGAGTGTCCGAGGACATTTGTTTAACAAGGGAAGCTGCTGTGACATCAAATTAATTGTGAGCACAGAGCAGACTTCTAGGCATGTGAGTCATACAGTTCCTGTTTACCCTCTTTGGGGAGTTTATAACATGTGGAATATAAATCATCAGGACAATAACATATTGATTCTTCATTTGAATCTTTTAGATCTTCATGTCTATTTCCCAAACCTGGAAAAATAAAAATCCCACTAGATGCTTGGAAATGCCGAGAAACATGATTATTTCAATATTTCCGAATAGAATGAATTTCAATAAAACCATGTATAAAAATCATGTGTATCTGAAGTAACTTCAGGGAGGACTTACTGTACTCGGTCCATGTTTAACTATGAGTTGTCAGATTGAATTAATCCTCTTGCTTCTGTATTTTATTGGGAACTTAGCAAGCATGCATGTTCAAACATAACTTTAAAAATCGTGGGTGTGTTTCCTCATTTTGTGTGCATACCCACTATCAGTGTGAGATATCAGTTAGAGGGGGGACATGCAGGATCTGTCCTGCTACCTGACAGGCCCCAGGGACCAAACACCGATCATTGAAGTTGGCAGCCAGAGCTTTTACCTGATCAGCCGGACTGTTGCCCCTCAATCATGACAACATTCATCTTACAAGACCTTCTGCTGTCAAACTAGAGAAATCTGTAGGATGCAGAATGTTCTCTTTTCCTCCTATGTCCGTTAAGATGGAAAACAATATGTGCAGAAGCCACCAATGGGGGCATGGGAAAGCCAGCCCACATCCCCCAGCAGAGCAACCCTTCCTTCCTCAACAACCATAACAGCTGGACTCACTGGGCCACCATTAACAGGAACAGAAGACGAACGTGAGGCTGGAAGTATGACAGGCAGGGGTTACTGGGAGAGGTGGAGGGAGGTAATGGCGGTGGATATGTTCAAACTGGAGTGTTTAAATGCGAGAACTCTTCAAAGAAAAGGATGGGTAAAAATGTTTAAAAAAATGAACTAAAAATACTGGTAATCAACATCGGCGGCTAACTGCCTGAAATCAAATCTGAATACATTTGGGGCAGAAATGCAGCCCACTGCTTTTCTTGAAGGTGAACCACAATATGCAAAGTGGATGGTGAGGATGGTGGCAGGTCCTGTACTGGTGTGTCCTGGTACAGATGTGTGCACAGGCCTTGCACAGGACGCCAGGGAACCTCCAGGGTTCTAGAGGAAGACTTGACTCTTTTATAAGTCCTGTGGTAGATGGCTCAAGGAAGAAGATAGTCGAAGATGCAAGAGCTTTGAAAATTTTTCCAAATGAATTAGTTTTTTTTTTTTTACAGGAAATATACGGTTATTGTAAATGCATTCAATAGAAGTAGCTTATAATACTGTCAAAGATAGTTGCTTATCATAAACTAATATTCATATTTGGTTCTACTTAAATCTTAAAGCATAAAGTTCCCCTCTTAGATACTATATGTCACTATTATATTTTATTACTTTTAATAATTGTTTATGGCTCAACATATCAGAGGAGTACAGTTTTGGGAACACTAGTCCTGCAAAATCTTTTATAAAAATGTGTTATTCTTCATGCAATTCTGATGCATATTGTATACTATAAGACATGTATTTAAGAAATTGTATATGTATTTGAGATGATTATAGTGCTGTGATTTAAAAAGAGGTTTTTTTTGAGATGTATGATAAAATTAATTAACATTTTTGCATTTTATTGCATCTATTATAGGTGGATATATATATATATATATATATATATATATATATATATATATATATATATATATATATATGGAGAGAGGACGTAGCCATGAGTTGATATAACTGTTTTTTTAAAGATAATTACATGAGGATTCATGATATTATACTACATGCATTTGGGTGAATTTCACACATTAGAAATTTAAAAAAAGGTAAAATAAAATGGCTGTCCACATCCATGAGCTCTGTATTCATAAAGTCAATTAATTTTGGACAAAATATATGTAAAGTACTTGCTCCTTTCAGAATGTGTACAGAGAGTTTTAAAGAGTTGTTATTCCTTAAGCAATACAATGCCACACACGGTTTCATAGACTTGACATTGTATTAAGCACAGAAGATGCACGTGGGTAATATGTAAGCATCACCCCAATTTACACCACCACTGTAGTCCCCTTAGATTTTGATGTTTGTAAGGGGTTGGAACCAGTCCCAGAACCCACTGTCCGAGAGACAATTTTATACAAAATGTGTGTATTTGTAGAAAGTGTATAATGGAAAGAAGGGAGGAAAGCTGGGAGAAGACGCAGAGTTTGTGAGAGCGCGTCCTGAATGCACTAATACCGGTCTGTACTTCTTACGAAGCATCTGCTGATACTCCAGTGGTGCCTGGGGAGTGGCTCTGTACACATAAAGAGAATCCGTGAAGAAATCACATAACTGGGAGTTTCAAGCATTTAGAAGATGTCAGTCTTATCTAGATGCTGAAAACATTACGGCAAAATATGCAAAAGTTAAATTCCTCATTCTGATTTACGCAAGTACTGAAAATATTTCATGTGTAAACATAATGACAATTATCGTTAAGCAAAATTAAGTAATGAAGTCAGAAGAAAAAATGGTAGTTTATATTTTGAAGGACAAGAAGCAGTTGGCTTGGTTTGAATAGTAGTTATAAAGTTGGTTACAAGAGTTCAATAGCTAAATGAAAGGTTGTGTTTAAAAGTCCCCTGAAGCTGGTGGCACGTCTTTAATCCCAGTACTAATGAGGCACAGGCAGGTGGATCTCAATGAGTTTGAGGACAGACTGGCCAACATAGTGATTCCTAAAAGAGAAACCCTGTCTCTAAACAGCAAAAATGAATGTGTGAATAAATAAACATTGATTGAATACATTTAGAGAACTTAATTTTATTTTTATATTTTTACCTTAAATTCTCATAAGTATAGCCATCGGATAATACGCTAATTGTGTTCATACTAATTATTTTTCATTGTAGAATAGTTAAATTAGGTAGCATTTTTATTACTCAAGGAAGGTTCCATAGCTGCTAAGTAAGATTTATACCTTCACATAAAGTTTATTATAAGTTTGCATGTCTGAGAAGCAACATTCTAGAATCTAAACAAACTAGACATGTTAGTTTCTTTCAAAACTAAATTATGCATGAATTTTAACTCGGCATTTTCACAGTAGCCCGTGTTAGCTCTTTTTATTTCTATCTTGTCAGAGATCAGAAAACTTTCCACTGTTGACTTTTATAAAAATTCAAACAAGGACATTTGCATTTATCACAATGTACTGCCAAACCTGGCATTAATTTCCACTGATGCCCATTAATTTGATAAATGTTTTGTCATTTGTACCATCTACCCTGTGAAAACAAGTTAATTAAACCTCACTGACGTCTTTGACAATCGCTTTAACTATGGTAAAAAAAGGTGTGCCTCATTTGATTCAATAAAAATTCACTTTTGCCTACTGAAAGCCTTGAACGAAGAAGGAAGCTCAGTGAATGCTCAGGTGAGGACAAGCAGCGAAAAAACTGGGGTGCTCAAGGTGTAGACAGTGGTGCTCTAGGTGTAGACAGTGGTGCTCAAGGAGTAGACGATCATTCCAGTCATAGGAAACTGTACATACCTGCATAATCTGTTCTTGCATAATGCCCATCTTCAGATTTACTGGTTGTAGTTGTGTTATCTACGTTAAAAAATCAACAGTAAAAACCAGTTAACCATTTCCTACACATCTATCAAATCTGCTCTTCCAAGAGTACTTTCATTTCTTCATGGCCTTAAGGTTTGTTGCTTTCCACAACAACAACAACAACATTCCATTTATAGCTTTGAGTACACTATACAAACAGATTTCCAGTGCACATTTATGTCTATGTGAGTCATGGAATAGGGTCAGCTTTCTGAAGCTTGGGATGAGAAGGTTCAAAACTGTAACTGAGATACAATGATAAAATCAAACCCAAGCTCCCTAAGCCCTTTTTTTCTAAATAAAAAAAACAAACAAACCAACAAACAACCAGAATGTTACATCCTGCTTGGCTTTTAAGAATTTACTTAAAATATTTCTATCAAATCAATACATAAAAGAGCAATTTGTTTTTAATTCTAAGATTTCTAATCTATTCTAAAATTCTTGACTAGACTTTTTCTTTAGCCTCTGCTAGGAGAGTTTCTGCTATCTTCTGAATACTGGTTCCTGTGTTCACGGCACTGTAACAATGCAGCCCCATTATATGGGAAAAGGCATGCGCTGTTGCTGATGGGCCCTCAAGTACCCATAATCAACACAAATTCTACAGCTGACGACACAATCCACCGTGAATCAGAACCGTCTTTCAGAAATGAGATGGGTGCCTAATAACGAGTTATCTTCACTTTTCATTTCTACACAGAGACTAAAAACATTTTTCGATATGAAATTTTGCTATGAACATTACCTTGACATCGACCCAGAGACATGACTTCAATTTTCTCCTGTTTCTGACAGGACGCTTCTTTGATTTGACATGCATTATCATACGATTTCCCATCAGAAGCGCAGAGGGGATTGAAGTTGGTTTGAGAACAGTCGATGTTGCACACACACCTAAAGGAAGAACGAGACAAAGTGCCAAACGTCAATAGTGATGTTACCACATTGTAGGCAAAATGCGAGAAGCAGCCAGCTGGACAAAACACAGAAGAGTCAAATGTGCTTTCCCAGAGAAGTTCTGCCAGCTTCTGAGACGAAATGCAACACAGAAACTACTAGTAAATAATCCAGAGGACCCAGCAGTGAGTCAGAAATAAACACGGTGAGGCTGTTTGAATAATACAAATAGGCTACTGGAGCAGAAGGGACTCAAGTGGGGCCCTTCATTCTCCTCATTGGAGGGTTAAATGGGAATAGCTTGAGAAACAAGTCCCAGGGGCCAGTTGAACAGAACACAAGCAAATACGATATTTGGAAGAGGCATTGCTCCAGCACAAAGGAGAGAATGGGTGAGGAGCCGTAAACGAGAACCTTCCAGTGGTCCTCAATCTTTCGGAGTGGATAGACACCCTTCCAGAGGGAAGTGAATGGTGTAGGCAGCTTCTCGGAAATGCTCCCATCCCATAAACAGCATCTACATGGAATATCATGGGGTTTTCAGGTTTCTTTCCGCACATCCCGAGGTTCTTTCTGAAGGCACATAGTTTCTATTTTGGGCTCTTATTTTACACAATAAAGTGACAAATTCAAATTGGTTGCCACTTATGGCTTTAGCATTTCTTTTTTTCCTATAGGCTAAAGGAACATCTGGTGAATTAAAGAGAATTAGATCATCCCAAGCAAAATTAGACACTGTAAAACAAACGTTATGAAATAGTTTTTCAGTGTTCTCTTGATTCTCTGATTCCTAATTTACTTTGTTCTTTGGAATATCATACTTGGCTAAGAGCACTTGCAGCTCCTGTGGAAGAACTAGCACCCACACGGTGGCTCACAGACATGGGAGTTTCCAGTTTTAAGGACTTGACACCCTTTTCTCAGCTCAGCAGGCACTGTATGCACGCAGATGCACATACATACATTCAGAGAAACACTCATATGCATTAGAATAATAAATACAAATAATTAGTATATTGCATTTTGGGTGTGTGAGAACTTTTATAGAATAAAAATTTAAATACTTTTATTTATAATTGTATTCAATACTCTGTATGTTCTCCTTTAAGTTGTGAATCACAATTTTATTTCTGAATACATTACATGTGTGCACAAACACACACACACAAGCACACACACAATGATAACAGTAATGACTCATTGCATACTGGCTGTTAAATTCATTGCTTCATTTAAACTTTGTAGCAGCCATTATAGAGAACATGATATTAGACGATACATAAAATCAAAAAGCTAACAAAGTATAGCACAAGAACAAACTGATATGATATGTAAAGCCTAAATGCTCCTCTCTCATAATGCAGCCTGCAAATTAGGATTGCCCATAGAACTTTAAAAAGATATATTGATAAGCAGGTTCTTGTGTCCTGTGGAAGCTGAGGTCCTACCTAGAAGCCTAGCCTTCTTAATTCTTAAGTAGTAACTCTGGGACCTGACGATTCACTGCCTGAGAATCATGATTGATCAATGAAACCCAGCAAGGGGTCTTTTACATACCAGGTAGTTTCCGGATGTAGTCTTGAGACCATCTGTGTCAGACTAACCTACACTACCGTTAAAATATGGGCAGGAAACACATTGGTGTGCTGAAAAGTATACTTTTGTGTATGTGGAAGAGTTTTCCAAGCAGTACTTGATTAGTTTTATATTCATCCATTTCAGAAATAAGAGTGAGGACAGGTGGCAACAGTCTGCCCAGGGTGGCATTGTCTCTCGGCTCTGATGGACAGGAGCCCAGTGTTGTTGCCTCTTGGGATCTGAGAATCTGAGGTCGGGAGCTACCCAAGGTCACAGAGGGCATGTGTTTCGAAGGATGGCCCTGAAGAAGTGGCCTAATTATTAGGGTCACCTAAAACAGCGCTCTTAAAAGAAGCAGAGTGGCGAGGCCCACTTGCCTCGTTGTGTAACGACAGTTCCTGATATCTTAAAGGTGGTTTAGGTTTGAATGGTTCACTGCTTTGTCTGTCTATTGAAATGGCAGTAGAGGTGGTTCAGGGCTCAGCAAACTAACATGCAAAATCCAGAGAAGCTCTGGAATGGGCAGTTTGTAATAGGACTAGTAATTAAAATGTCTGAAATCCATTGGTTATCAAACTGAAGACGAAGTGAGAACAGCAAGGGGAAGAGACTCTGTGAGTTGAGTCACCCGGACTCGGCATGAGCACTGAGCCACAGCTCACTGACAGCTGTTCAGGGCATTTGAACATTGTTCACTCCCGTTCCCAGGAGTCGGTCCCCAGCCCTATCCCAGGGACTCCTCTGACTTTGCTCCGCTCTTGCCACTGCTCAGTCCCAATATCCTTGAAGATTTTCTTCTTATTACCTCAAATAAATCAGTTTTGGAGAATGGCTATGAAAAATTACGTATGTCATCATTTCATTACCACCTCCAAAGGTCAGATTCCCTTCAGTGAAAGTGAGATGTAGTTTTCACTAAATCTCTAGAATCTAAGCTTCAGAAAAGCACATACCATGTTGACCTTTTCCCATGATCCTCACTACTCTCTACACAACCATATATCAACACACAACATATATCAATACACAATACTCTCTACACAACCATATATCAACACACAACACATATCAATACACAATACTCTCTATAAAACCATAAATCAATACACAATGTATATCAATATACAATACTCTCTTACAAACATATATCAACACACAATACATATCAGTACACAATACTCTCTATACAACCATATATCAACACACAACATGTATCAATGCACAATACTCTCTATACAACCATATTTCAACACACAAGCAAACACTTAAAGTTCTATCTTCTTAATCTCAAGATTGACTCAAATTGGAAATCTATGAAGAATTCTCTTCCCTTCTTCCCTCCTTCTTTCCTACCCTCCTTCCCTCTGTCCCTCTCTCCTTCTGTCCCTCCTTCTCTTTCCTCTTCCCCTTGTTTTTCTCCTCCTCCTCTTCTTCTTGAAACCCCCACCTCTGTCTCTGTCCTTGACAGTCTTGTGTAGTCCAGGCTGACCCGGAACTCACTGTATAGCCTTGACCTTAAACTTCCGATCCTCCTGTCTTTACTTTCGAGTGTGAAATGGTAGGTGTATTTCATGTGGTGTTGTTGACTGAAGTAAGAGCCTGGCACATGGGAGGGCAAACTTAACCAAATGAGCTGCTTTCCCATCTCTTTCTATTTTTTCTTTAAATAAATGGGAGAAGCTTCAGAGACATGGTAATGTGGCTCGGAAACTGTGGTATAGGGAGAGAAAACTGGGTGGATTGTGAAGACCTGCTTGGTCTGCATTTCCGCTAAACTAACCACCTCTGACTGTACTGCCATCACTTACCGAATTTTATATATTTAAGACTCTTAGTTTTGTAAATGAGAGTACGCAGGATTCTGAGTTTTCTTTCATGCTCCTTTTTTTTTTTTGTTAATGACTGAATTGTCTTTATTTCATTCAGTATTTTAGGTATGCTCAAATTTCAATAACTGAATGTTGATAACCCAATGGAATGAATGAAGTAACTACTTAATACTTTGCAAAGACGGGCAGCACTATTACTATCTCCATCTAATAGGCAAGAGAATTGAGTCTTGGGGAAGCTATACAGCCTGTAAGCAGAACATAATTTTCCATCTAGGCAGCCTGACGCCAGAGGCTGCACCATTCTGCAAATTGAAGTTCAAGGGAAACCAAGATGGATTCACATTCATATCATTACTGACTGAAAAGATACTTTGGATGAATCGAATTTCAAAAGCGAGGCTGTGTCTACTCCTGGGCTATTTATTACTATGTTTTTAGTTTATATTAATGCTTCATCATAGTTTCACCCAACACGTGATCAATATTTTTGCAGAATTGACATACCTTGTTGAGTGACGCTTTTGAGAAACTGTGAGCCAATACCAGCTATTAGAATGAATTACTAATCTAATGGTAAAGTTAATCTTACCACCTAAGGTTATGAATAAACTTATCTAAATGTAAACATAAACAGTTAGGTAAACAACCATATGAAAACATACAAGTCACTGGAATCAACTCAAATGTGAGTGTTCATGTGTGTGTGCGTGTGAGTGTGTGTGTGTGTGTGTGTGTGTGTGTGTGTGTGTGTGTGTAAAGTTGAGTGCTTTCACAATCTTACCTGAGTTTCTGCTTCCTGGAGTAATACTGCTTTCTTTCTTAGCAATGATGAATCTGTTTCTAGGAGGCTCACCTACCTCACAGTAGCATGCACTACCTCAAATAACTTTATTTTTATTTTATATTTATAGTCTTCTTTAACCTCTTCAGGATCAAGGTATCCCTTTTATATTTGAATTTCTGAATTTTAGCATAGTGCGTTAGAGCAAGTCTTCAATTAAGAAAATAAAGACCCTTGTTGAATGAATTGCAGAGATGGACCTGGAAGAAATTCAAGAATACAGTTGGCGTGTTTGAGCGCCATTGCTGATGAGGGACAAATTGAGATGTCCTAAATTAAAAAAAAAAAAAAAAAAAAAAAAAAAAAAAAAAAAAAAAAACTGGAGAGGAAATAGGACCAGGGAGGGTAGTGCATTCAGGAATGTGGGAAGGTGGCGTGCTCACTCAGATGCCAGCTTGCTCCGTGGAGCCTGGATCACCAGCTCAAGAACCTGTCAGCTACCAACACGAGCACCAAAGCACTGAGGTCTTTTGCTTAATGGGCTGTCCCAACTTCTCATCTTTGAACAGGGCAAAGTCAGTACGGAAAATTGTTCCTGACTCTCCCATCTTTGTATCACAAGACATCTGTTTCTAGGCTCACACAGTCTCAGGTACTCCCCAGCTTCACTGCTAGTCACAGCGAAACTGTTCCAGGACCAGGTCTCTTTCATCTCTGATACCTGTTTTCAAAGTTTTTATTTGGCAGAGCTTAAAAAGGATAACTAGTGATAAATTAATGTGCTTGTGCCAAACTGTGCTGTTTAGCTCACGAGCCACGGAGAAGAGGCCGTAAGAACCCAGGCTCTGAGCCTCCTCATTTCCACAGCTGAAGAAAACACAATATTAATCCTTGATGGGCTCGGGGACATAGATACCCACTTGTGACGGGAGATACCTTCACTAGCCAGTCACCACTTACATTTTGTGGTATTTGGGTGTGGCTCTAGGTACTGATATAATGTGAACCTGGTAGCAGTTTGACTGTTCATTGCTAATTCAGACCACTGGAAAATATAAAAGGCTCTGGTAAGAAGGTGGCACAATTATCATGGAAGGTAACAGTGAAGACGAAGGACGCTGGTTTTAGCAGAATATACAAATGAATAAAGTTATTTTTTATATACAGAAATGAAAGGGACTCATTTTTAAAAACAGAAACCATCCCTCTTCTCTGCTTTTGGGAAATAATTGCATTATTATTCATTCTGAGAGGAGTAACTAGTTAATTACAGCGTGCCACAGTATTCCATGCCGGGCCCGGATTTGGAAGGCTGAGAGCTGCACACATGCCTTTTAGGGTTTGGTTTTGCTTTCTTTCCTTTTCTTCCTTTTTTTTTTTTTTTGTTCTGTGTATCTCAGTCTTTTGACATTTTGACACTGCGATTATATAGATCTCTTTTCTTCTAAGCCACAAAGACAAAGAATCAGCCGTACTTGAAAATAATAATTTCAGGGTCTCGATGTGGAATGACCTCCCACCCCACCCCCAAACTGCTTCAGATACCGTTAAGACTGACTGAAAACCCCAGTCCTCTGAATCACAGGGAAGGACAGCAATAACTGGAAAGGAACACAGGACACCGTAAGAACCTTAAAGTACAGGAACTGAGCGGTGGCACCTACGATGACCGGCAGAGTTATAATTGGCTCATGACCACGTGGGAAGTCTCACCTTAGTTTAGTTCCCTGCCTCACTGGAATGACCATTGTGAGGACAGTCTAGGTCTACAGTGAATTAAGTGCATGTTTCCATGTGTTTAGGGATGCTTGCCATCTCCTAAGTGTGAGGAAGCAAACCTGCCAGCTCACAGATTACTTATTCATGTGTCTGGTTTGTGGTCACCCTCTCATTTCACTAGATTTTGTTTCATCTATTAAACATGGCTGGCACATTCCTTCCTCAAGGTCCTCAGCTCAGTGCCCAGGCCGGATTTTGACGGGCTAACATTGCTAATCCATTTGAAAGCAGCCAGCTGCATAGCAGGTAGTGCGGCTGCCTTTCTGGGCTGTTTGTTTCCCTTGAGCACGTTTGTCTCCGGTAAAGGAGGCCTCTGTCTGTGCTTGTGTGACGGATGGCTGCATTATGTTAATAACAGGAAAACAGCGTGTTCCTCTCATTCCAGACTCTTGTGATACTTTAAACCCATTTACTCATTAACGCTCATTTTTCCTTTTGATGGAACTTGATTATGAGTATTTTTGTCTGTAAAGAAAGTTCAGTGCAGGGATGATTCTGAATTGTGAAAGGGTAAAATGAGAAAAGAAATGTGAAAATGTCCTAGAAAATTAAGCTTTATATATGAAGGGCAGAAAAAAGTCAATTGAGAGTAAAGCTGGTCAGTCTTATATTTTCACTCATGTGATTTTTTTTTCTTTTAATGCTCATGCAATACTTTTAGTTTAAAGCCTAGGAGCAATATCCATCTACATGAATATTACCCAGTATGCACTGGAATTTTACAAAGATGGTAAGGTATGTTTTAATTTTAAAAATTAATATGTGTGTGTGTGTGTGTGTGTGTGTTTCGCCTGAAAGTATGTCTGTGCACCACACACACATGCTTGGAATATACTTAGACCAGAGAAAAGGGCAATGTGTCACTGGAATCTAGAATTAGAGATAGTTGTGATCTGCCACGTGGGTACCAGGACTTGAACCTGGGTCTTCTGTAAGAGCAGCCAGTACTCTTTATTACTGAGCTGTCATTCTGTCTGTCTGTCTGTCCCTCTGTCTCTCATTTTCTGTCTCATTAATGGTGAGATATGTTATATGTGGAGATGGTTATTTGCTATTAAAGTTGACAACTTTATAAGGGAATAATCATAAAAGTTGCCCTACTACAGGCCAGATCTTAGAATACTGTGACTCATTGACTGGATAAGACCTAAGAGTATAGTCAATAGGAACCTGAGCTGAAGAGTCCCTCTAATTGGTACTGCCAGAACTTTCCAAATCAAACCTCATGTCAAAGAGAAGGAAATTCTGCTTGGAATGAGACGGGTGCCCACACCTCAGTCTGCTCAATGTGCTAACGTTGGGTAGACTGTGATGGAAACTTGAGATGTGGTGTAAGTCTACATATGACCCAGGCTTGATTATTTACTGGCAGTGTGCTCCTACACTAGTTATCTAAGTTCTTCAAGCCTTAGAATCTGCAACTGTGAATGGTGTGAATATGTCGGTGTAGGGACTAAATGGAGTATTACATATATCCATTGCTTTTCAAAAGTTCCGTGAATTTCTAATACTGCAATGAATGTTGTGGTGATCATGAACTTTTCTTACCTAACAAGGGCTTCTAAACCTGGATGCAGATGAATGCTTTGTAGAATAGTTCAGAAGCCCAGAGGTTCTTGGCTGTTCTGGTATGAGATCCAGGGAACTGGATCAAATACTATGTGTGATTCTGATGAGTGGCCTCAGAGATCTGATTAGATGAAATACAGTTTCCACCTTTCAAGGCTACCCAGAACATCTCCCTAAGTAAGGTTCAACTTGAGCCACTCTAAAGCAGAGGGCTAGGGTGGGGCTCTCCAGGTAGCATCGAAAGTCAGTTTCAGCTTTCCAGCTAGTGTAGCACGGGTCACCCACTAAGACATCTTAGCGACAGCTGGTTCTGCACATCTTTCTCTCTCACCTATTTCGTATCCTAATGAGTTTAGTAATGCTTTAATATACGCCATCCAGTGACACACTTTTAAGAGCTCTTCTCCCTATGGTACAGTCTTCAGATTCTGTGGGGCGACGATGTTAGGCGACAGAAATAGGTGATTAAATATCTTGGTTCAAAGCACCAAGGAACATTCAGCAGAATTCACTCAATGAGTAAATCAGGACCTGCTAGTGAGAAGGAAAAGGGAGCTGAAGTGGCTAGCCCACCCCTCCGTGCCTGGGTCCTTGCTTTATCCTTCTCCTGATCCTCCTGACTCACAGAAGAGGAGGAAGAGGTCGAAAGTGCAGTGTCTGGAATGGGGACAAGCGGTGGGCAGATTGACGTGAGGGGAAGATGCACAGGGTGACTGTCCTCAAGTCCCGGGAGGATGACGGCTACATCTGTCTGATTCGAAGGAGCTCGTTCCATTGAAAAGGAATCACAGCTGTCCAGGTAGAATGAAAGGGAGCTCAGTTCCAATCCAAGGAGCGGCCTTCATCTTGTGGGCAAGGGTGAATCCTGAAAGCTTTCTGAGCTCGGGGTGAGGAGAGGGTCAGTATGCTCAAAGCTGTGCTTCCAAAGGATAATGCTAGCCACACTACAATAGACTGAGTCAGAGACACTAACTACAAGGCACTATGATACAGAAGGGAAAGGATACAGAGCCAGGCAGTGATACATCTGTCATACAGAAGAAAGGGAAGAATCAATGGGTTAGTGGGTTGCTACCTAAGGCACAGCAGAGTGCTGTATTAAGGAACAAATACCACCACGGTGTCCCTCTTGATCTGCATTTTATTTCTTGCTTCTTTACTGTCCCATACTGTGATCAAAATTCAAAATCCAGAGGGACAGGCAGACACAGGGAGGAGCTGAACATGTGATTGGTACAAGAAGGCTTTCCTTCCCTGTGTCTCTGCTGCGGTGACAAGGACAAACCACGTTCTATTGAACAGGGACACCAGGAAGAACCATAACCACAGAAGAATCATAAAACCCAGTGGGAATGGACACTTAGCTAAGGGCAATGTTTTAGTGACCAAAGGAGGGTCCTGTAGCAGGAAGCACTCTCCCGCTCCATGCATAAGAGAGAGTCACTGCAAACACTTCAATTGATCTGTTGTCATGGATCACAGTTGCCTCCCCCTTTCTAGATTATTATTTTCCCCCTCGAAGCAGCTGCATTTACATTTTAAAATAGTCAAAGCAAACAATTCCTCTTCCTCTTGTGCATCTTTAAAAATATCTTGAAGCAAAATGCTCCAGCAGCATCTCCTGCATGCTGTTCACCATCAAGCCTGAAAACATCCAGTCACTAGTGGTGACTGTGGTCACCAGAAGTGTGGCTGCGTTGCTTGGATGGTCTTTATGTGCACAGAGGCAGAATGTACGAAATTCCGATCATCAAAACTTCCACAGAATGTTAATAATGTGATGGACTAAAACCTCCACTTTCCCCTCACGTCAAGATGACGTTGAGTGGCATCTTCAAACAGAGTTCTGGGGTTCCCCTCGCACTTCAGCTAGTCTGGTGTTTCCTGTTTGGATGTGAAGTTGCCCTCTGGCATGCTTTCACCAAGAACAGGCTCTCGGGAACACATGTATGTGGGCTTCTTCGCAGCCTAGATTTCCAGGAAACTACATTGTTTATCTCCTGCCCCTGGATTTCATCCATGAGAGACAAGAAACAGGACATGAATTAGAGTTCCACAGTTTGCTAAACATGTTAGTTTGAAAACTTTGTCCATTGCATTGTCCAAGCCGTTTCTACTTCTCTGGTTAATTTCTATTTCTTTCTTTCTATTTTTATAAGAAGATCCATGAGCATTTTCTTCAGAGAAAAAAAAATAATGTCATCTCACCTGATAACACATCTTGGTTTTTTTTTTTTCCTTTTAGGATTTATTTGTTTTAAATTTATTTTTAAATTTTACTCATTTTAATTTGTTTGAGGGCTTTCCTGAATGTCTGTCTGTGTACCACATATGTGCCTATTGCTTGTGGGGCCTTCAGTCACCTGGAACTGGATTTATAGAGAGTTGTAAGCTGTCATGTAGGATCTGGATATCAAACCCAGGTCCTCTGGAGAAAAACAAGCAGCACTCTTGATGGCCAAGCCATTTCTCCAGCTCTGACATATCTATGCTTTTAGACTATAAACGTGTGCCACCAGATCTGGTTACAGCCGACACGTAAACCTGCTGCTGCTGTCTGAAAGGACTGAGACACTAAAATTATGAGTTCAAGACCCTGTCTGATCCATAGAAAGGGCTCAAATAACTTATTGAGAACCCTGACTCAAACTAAAGGTAAAAGCGTGTGGAGGAAGTGGCTCAGTGGTCAAATACTTGTTTTGCATGTGTAAGATACTAGGCTCCATCTCCGGCACTTAAAAACAGAAACAAAACAACAAGAAAGCACTTTTTACCTTTCTCTATTCCATAGCTATGACGCAGATCAGAGTTAAGCAGCGCATGCACGGCATGCACACGTGTGTAAGATGAGTGGACAAATGACTCAGTGCAGAGATCTACTGAGAAACGTCCAAGATGGAAATGCCAGGCAGCGCTGGAAAGACGAGGAATCGGTGATAACGTCTGCACCCCTTGTTCGCATACAATTACAGAGCCTGTGTTTGTGTAATTGAACACTGATTAAATTATGCTGGCATTAGCTGAGTCACAAAACCAGTATTCAAAACAACTGGTTTTCTTTTATAATCACGCCACATCTCAGTTTTCCCTTATGAATTTGGAGGTCAATGTTATGGAATTTTCTTTCAAAATAATATTTAGGGGTGCAGAGTTCTGACTCCTCTTCCAATCGACCTAAGCTTGATTCACCAAACCCTCATGGCTGCTCATAACTTTCTAGGTGATGTGATTCCTTCCTCTGGTCTCCTTGGACACCAAGCATGTACAAGGTGCATGGGAATACATGGAGGAAAACACTCATAAATATTAAATAAGTAAATAGACCACAAAATAAGATTCAATATGTTATAACTTGTAATTGTAAATTTTATCACACAATGAATAAAAAAAACATTAAAATATTCATAGGGTACTACATTTCAAGTTTGCAAAGAAGAGGTAGTAAACATGGTTAAGGCAATGAGATGTCTGAATTTTATTTATAATGCTCTATTTCTTCAAGAAGACTAGGAGAGCATGGTGGCACACCCCATAAATCTTAGGCTGGGCAGAGGCGGGTAGATGTCTGCTAGCCTCAGGCCATGCTGATCTACTCAACAGATTTCAGAGTAGTCAGGGATCCATAGTAAGATGCTGTCTTAACAATAATAGAATAAATAAACCAAAACCAAAACCAAAAATCACAAAACCAACCAACCAACCAACCAACCAACCAAACAAGCAAACAAACAACCAACCAACCAACCAACCAACCAACCAACCAACCAACCAAACAAACAAACAACCAACCAACCAACCAACCAACCAACTAACCAACCAACCAACCAACCAACCAACCAACCAACCAACCAAACAAACAACCAACCAACCAACCAACCAACCAACCAACCAACCAACCAAACAACCAACCAACCAACCAAACAAACAACCAACCAACCAACCAACCAACTAACCAACCAACCAACCAACCAACTAACCAACCAACCAACCAACTAACCAACCAACCAACCAACCAACCAACCATCCAAACAAACAAACAAACAAACAAACAAACAACCAACCAACCAAACAACCAACCAACCAACCAACCAAACAAACAAACAAACAACCAACCAACCAACCAACCAACCAACTAACCAACCAACTAACCAACTAACCAACCAACCAAACAAACAACCAACTAACCAACCAACCAACCAACCAACCAACCAAACAACCAACCAACCAACCAACCAACCAAACAACCAACCAACCAACCAACCAACCAACCAACCAACCAACCAACTAACCAACCAACCAACCAACCAACCAAACAACCAACCAACCAACCAACCAAACAAACAAACAAACAAACAACCAAACAACCAACCAAACAAACAAACAACCAACTAACCAACCAACCAACCAACCAACCAAACAACCAAACAACCAACCAACCAAACAAACAAACAAAAAACCAGAGGGAAATATGCTGGAGGCTTATATTTGTTAAATCCACCCAGGGATGAACAGGGGTAAATTACTTCTGAAATGCTCCAAATATTTAATAATTCATAACAAAAAAGTGTTAGTTCTTGATGTTTTTATGCTAGTTAAATTACTAATCTTGGTACTTTCTTTTTTGTTTGTTTGTTTGCACTGACTTTGAACTATCTGTATTTCTTAAGTTTAAACAAAGTTCTTAGAAGTGTATGTGTGTGCACGCAAACATGTGTGTGTGTGTGTGAGCTTGTGTGGTGTGTGTGTGTGTGTGTGTGTGTGTGTGTGTGTGTGGTGAGCTTCCAGTGGAATAAGTTAATGTTTCTGTAAAGAACTGTTTAAGATTGAAATTACATCCAGGCAAAATGACTTTCAACCAATATTTATCACACGAGAGACTCAAATTCATCTCTTCCAAGTTTCTCCTTTTGGTGTTTGCCCGCTCTGGTGTCGTGCACAAGAACACATTGTGGCATTTTAGTTTGCAAGCTCAACCCAACTACTCATCATTAACTTCCTGCAGTTTTACCAGTGAGAGCTGATGTTCTGAAATGAGTGTGGAATGAGGATGTGGCCATACTGCCAGCCAGGGATAGCTGTGAGCTACTCCCAAATCCCTGGGATGAAGAACTTTACGTGGAAATGCTGAACATTTTGACTGAGGCTTTCCCCTGCCTTAAATATTAGGCTAAAAAAGCAAGAAATGGTAAAGAAACCCTGTTTTGAAAAACAAGACAACAAAGTAATGAAAGTCAGGATAGGATTGGGTGTGGCTGAGAGAGTAAAGTGGACTTGAGTTTGGATCGCCAGAACTCATCTTAAGGTGGATACTGTAGCAGACATTTATAATCTTGGGGAGCCAATGGAAAGACAAGAGGCAGAGAAGGGAGAATTCCTGGAAGCTAAGGGCCAGTTAGCCTAGCATGTGCAATAGTAAATCATAAGGTACCCTGACTTAGACCAGTAAAGGGTAAGGAGTAACACACAAACCCACATATCCACACGTTAACACACAGACACACATATCCAGGCACATGTACATAAGCGCGGGGGGGGGGGGTCACAAATGGCCTCCTCACAAGGTCTCAGAAGGCCTATTGTTGGAGGATTTTGTGGTTATACAACTTTTCTCGCCATCCTTTTTCTCCACCTGGGAACATACATTTGCACTGACTACGGACCTCAGTTTAGTGCAGACACAGAGGTCATTCTGAGCATCTACTTGGTGTCTGCTACTGTCCCGATCTAAACACGAGACTGACAAAGTTGGCCTCTGTGACCCCAGCTGGCAACAGAGATCACAACACAAGGAGCTGTGACCTCCTGGAGACAGTGCCATCAGTGCCAGGCTGTGTAGGTGTAGACACGGTGAGAACCCGAGGGCTCAGAGCTCTGTCTGGAGGATAACGGTGACGGGCTTCACTGAGAATCCGATGCTAGACTGAAACAGCAACAGTAGAAAGATTTCCATAAGTTCCTGAGGACTTGTGACAAGCAGCTTCTAAGTCCTTTTCTCCTACTGAAGAGTCCAACTAGCAGTGGGCTTCTGTTCTCCTCCACTCACTGACCTCTGTATCTTCACAGATCTAGTATCCAATAAACCAAAGCCTGTCCCTCTTCTGAAATTCTTACTTCTTGTTGCCTCTAGAAAATGACATTGTAAACATTCTAA
Organism: Micromys minutus; assembly: GCF_963924665.1. Classification (NCBI taxonomy): domain Eukaryota; kingdom Metazoa; phylum Chordata; class Mammalia; order Rodentia; family Muridae; genus Micromys; species Micromys minutus. Next base: position 3,285,002 of record NC_137954.1, read on the forward strand.
TTGGGGGTCCAGAGACATGGGGTCATCATATCCTTAGTCGACCTTCTGAAGATTCACTTTCTAGCTGTGGATGTGTGGCCCTGGGATACCACAGGTGTACTTACGGCGATCTTTAAAACACTTCACTTCCTTTCTTCATAGTCACGCCACCACAGTTTGTTTACGGAGTCCATCTTGCCCTTGTTACCTTTGCTGATGTTTCTCTGCTGAAGCCTCCATTAAATGAACTGGGTATTTATCTGCCGTCTGCAGTCCCAGCACAGGACACAATCACGCCATACACGGACAAGCCGCAGGGCATTCTAGGTTTGATTTTATAGCATTACCCTGATTACACACTCATCCGGGATTGTGCATGATTCCTGACTTGCTGTGCTCATTCATTCTTTGTCTTCTGGGACGATCCCTTCCTGATGCTTCTTACCGCTTCAGACACTCTCTCTGTCACCTTCTTTACATCCAACGACTTAATCCCCAACACACATGTTCACTTATCTTTGCAACTTAGGGAGAAACAGACTGGATAGACCTTATAATTAGGACCTTGTCCTATTATTGGCACATAAAATATGCTTAGGGAATCATTGTCTAGACTGAGTTAAAATCACAGTTATACAAGCCACAGACTCGGAAAGCGGGACCCAGTTTATCACGTGCAGAAGAGGCACCCTGGAACCCTGGGACACCAGGGGGAGGAAAGTCACCTTTATGCAATGTTCTGTGAGGAAGTGGGTTCTGCTGCTTTCCCTGGTCCACAAAGCTCTTCCTCCACTCCTTATTCTGTTAGTCTAACTGTCCAGGTTTGCCATCTGCCTGCTTCCCTCCAGCTCCTCAGTCCTGACTAAAGAATTGCTCAGAGTGTGGACTAATCTACAGTTCATAAATACGGGGTGATTTTTTGTCACATTTGGTAGTGCACGTAGACTGATCTCTTCTAGTGATATGTTTTAAAATATTAATAGCATTTCCATGTATTTTAATTTAAACATGTGATCATTGTAACCCTCCTCTAGAAATTAATATTTCTATTTCTTTTCTTTAAAGCATAGATGCTTTATTTATCTAATGCTTTAGAAATCGGTCTCTCTTTACTTTTCTTCAAAATAGTCAGCAACATGTATATTCCCTAAGTGTTTAGAAAACATTTTTTTTGTTGTTGTTGTTTGTGCATCTCAGCCTTCAGGATGGAAACATCCTGAAAAAGTTCAAAGTCTCTGATAATATAGGAAAATGCTTTTTTATATTGTATATATTGTTTTATATACATAGCTATATGTGGTTAAATAAAATGAATGAGATAAATCTGTCTTGTACTTGGGACATGATAGAAACAAACTCAGTTTGTAGAGCTGTAGATAAAAGTACAGGGCAACACACTGAAAGCTGCAGTTAATTCCTTCCTCTCATTTATTTTCTTTTTTCATGGTTGATTTATTTGCTAATGGCGCTATTCTTTTTATTCTAATGAAAACGGCTGCATTTCTGCTCTTACACATGCCTGTACTAAGTGTTCCCATTCTTGGATATATCTCAGTAGACTTTAAAAAGTATTTTATTAATTCTTTGGAATTTTCCTACAATATACTTTTATCAGTTTCTCCCCCACTTATCCCTGAGCTCCTCTGAGGCCTCCCATCAAATTCCCTCCACCTCCTCCTTGTTTAGAGTCCAGTTCAAGCTGCCCATACATTCCCACTATCCACTGGTGGCCACTAAGGCCACACCCATGTAGAACACAGACCTTCCTTCCTCAGAAGCCATCAGTTAGCTGTAGCTCCTCAGTTAAGGGTGGGAACATGGAACCCTCTTCCCCTGCATGCTAGCATGCTGACTGACTCGATCTTGTGGTTTTGCGCAGGCAGGCAGCAGCTCCATCTCATTCCCTGTGACACTCCCAGACCCTGGCACTCAGAATCTTTCAGCTCCATTTCTGCAATGGTAGCCTATGAGCTTGGAAGGCAGCGTGATATAGATGCAGGCTCTGGGGCTGAGCACTGGTCCTTTAGACTTGCACAGAGATATTTTGTATCTTTCTACCCATTACCCATTGATGAGTGCAATTCTCAGACCTTGGGAGACTTTTTACTTTACATAATTAAATGAGAATTTTTTGTTTGTTACAGTACACGGACACCAGAGAAGGATAGTTTTTAAAAGGGTATTTTGAATTACTTCTAGTCGAAAACTCATTTTAACAAAACTTATAAGCCAGTGTCTTACTAACAAATTCAGAGTCGGTGTCAGCGACGATCTAAAACTGGCCAACATGCTCACTATTTTAACACTCCGGTGAGGACTGTGCAGATGGCTCTGTGGGCAAGAATACTTTCTGTTCAAGAATGGCACAGGAGAAGACTCTGGCATGGCTGCATGTGCTTTCGACGCCATCATCACTTTGAGATAGCAAGCCTAATACTTTTTTTTCTTCTGTAAGTTGCCGTGGTAATGGTGCTTTGTCACGGTGATGGGCGAGACCTGGCTCAGAGATCATGGGTCCATTTCCTTGGAGGCTGACTTTTGCCCTGGCTCCCTCCTGTCTGCTTATTTCCTCTCTACCCACTACAGAGAACAGATCTAATCCCCTATAGCTTTATGCCATTTTCTAAGTCAAGCAGGAACTGATACCTCAGAACTGTGAGCAAAAATAGGCCTTTCCTCCATTACTGGGTTGCTTTCCTTGTCCTACCCTGCCTTTCCCACCTATGTCAGGTCAGCCTGCAGCCTCGAAGGCGCTCTTCAAACACAGATAGCTCAAACTGCTCCCCTTTGGCTCAGAATCCACCAAAGTTATGCCACTGTCGTGAGAATAAAACATACAGTTTTTTTCATGGCGTATGCAGTGGGATCAGCCCTTGATAATCTACAAGTCATGTTGCCTGCCTTGCTCACTACTGCACTTTTCACGCCAAGAAAAATGCCGGACACACAATAGAAATGGAAGCACTTGCCAAGTGCAAGAGTAAAGATCCCATTTCCATCTAAAAATCTGCTTTGATTTCACTGATAGACATAAAAATTTCATTTGAATTATATAGTTAATTAGATCAATGCATGGTTCTTTGCTTCAGTTTTTCAAGAAAAGTGTTTTTCCATATACATAATAAATATTCAGTAATTTTTGGTTCTTAGCTCATAATGCATGTGTAATGAATGTTTTTTTTTTAAACAAATGGAGTGTCTACAAGTATAAGCTATTGGATGTTTTGGTGCACAATCAGCAGACCAGTCGAACTCTCTGTAGTAGGTGAAATGGGTTAGTTTAAGTATAATGATGAATTTTGTGTCCCAAGGATCAGTTTTTCTTAGCTAAGGTGAATGGGAGAAATATTCCATACTTTGAGAACTCTATTCCAGGTAAAACATAAGTAATTAGTTTTCTAAATTATCTTTTATTTTAGAATTTATTTTTACTTGCATTTCCATATGGGTGTTGTCCACGTGTAAGCCTATGAACCTACAGGTGGCTATGTTGGCTAGAGTTTCAGGCAGCCGTAATCCGCTACCTTAGTGCTGGAGACGGACCCTCTGACCTGGAAGCATGCCTTCAGGGAAGCTCTGTGTGTACTAACTGCAGACCCTCTCTGTATGCTCCTGCATTAATTATTTCTATTGTAGAATTATAATTTTGTTGTTGTTTTACTATGATGTTCAGAATAGTTAAGACTTTGCTTGAACCTTCCTATCTGAACAAAATATCAACAAGTCTTGTTTCTTTTAGCGTTTACATAGCTTGTGCTAACTTTGTTGTTTCTCTCTTAAGATCAGCTGTCCAGCAAAGTGTGTGTGTGTATGTCAGTAGGGGAGGACTGAAGAGCTGTCTGCTCTAGCCCTTGGCGGGTCAGCAGCTTCTTTGTTTCCAGGCCACTTAGTATGTGTCTAACTTCACTGACTGGATTCAGTTGATTACATTTATACTTATATCAGTAGATCTATGTCAGAGACTTACAAATAGCTACTGAACACTGAATAAACTGGGGCTTGATTTGGTTGACAGGACTTCATGTCGGTTCAAATATTTACACAGAACAGGGAAAGTGTTCATCAACTCATTGCTTATACGCTACAGAAGTATCACTAAATAATGAACTGCAGATAAGGGCTTGTTAAATATTGAAGAAGACATTTTTGACGTGAAAACCCGGCATTTCACAGGTGTTATTTGCATGTTGACTGTGTGTCTGAAAACTGTCGAGAGAATCTGTGCACCACAGCACACACAGTCAAGAATGCAGTGAGTGGCAGGGCCTCCGTGCTGCTCTGGACCCAGTGAGACCCGTTAGCACCAGCATTCCTATCTTCCTCCCTTACAGACTGGACCTCACCACACAGCCTACTGCTAAGGCTAGGTGGAGTTACCATTACACACCGGGCTATCTTTTTAACCTTTATCCATTAAAATACATATACATAGGACCTTCAGACAGTGTCTGTATTTGTCAATGGTCTATTTCTACTGCAGAAAGACAGTAAATGGGTCAATGCTATTCTAGATGCTGTCTTTGAAGATGTCTGCATTGCTGTAAAGGATTTAGATGCTATAAGGACTTTCAATGTTCACTGAATCATGATCCATTTGGCTATAGACTCTAGAGATTTAAAATATTGTGTAATCAAAGCCTAAAATGTGGCCTAAAATGCTCAGATTATATATGTATATATTAATAGTATAATATATATGTAAATATATTATATACTAAGTCCAAAGAATGATCACAGTTGTGATAATGGTTCTAAATAATTGTAGACCCAAGAATATGCTAAACATAATCCAGTTTGAAAGATTCATATTAAAGAAATCCCTACTAAATGTTGCTTTACAGAATAATGTGTATATTGGAAACACCAATATTCAGTATTGAAGTATCTCAAAGCATTTGAATAAGAGTGGCAGGTAGAGGAAGGCTCCTAGCCAGCAGAAGGACCCGAACCCTAATCCCATCCCCAACCCCTAAGCCCTAAACCCTAACTCTTAACCCTAACCCCTAACCCTAACCCTCTAACTCCCTAACCCCAACCCTTACCCCTAAACCTTACCCCTAACCCTTACCCCTAACCCTTACCCCTAACCCTTACCCCTAACCCTTACCCCTAACCGCTAACCCCTAACCCTTACCCCTAACCCTTACCCCTAACCCATACCCCTAATCGTCCAAGCACAGTGAGTACCAGTATCACACAATGTGGCTGTCACCTCACTATACAGTAAAGCAGTGCCACAGTTCAAGCAGTCCCAGTGTCCGCTTAAGCTAACTGAAGTGTAGCTTTGCAGTCATAGTAGAAGGAGACATTTAGCATGAGATGTGACTGGTAAAGGTTCTGTGCAGAGGTGAACTGAGCAATATGCACACATGAGTCTTACAGAAAGCCACTCACTTTATATTCTATAAGTTCTCAAGATTGCTTTAGATAGAAGATGACAATTTTTGGAGTTAGAGATCTTACCACAGGAAAGAATTTGGTTTTATTTACAGAAATGCCCAAGGCTCTAAAACAATATCATCAGTGTGGTTTGCTGTCCTCCAAAGTTTGGGTAAGACCCAAATGCTGGAGGCATAACAAGCTCTGGTCGAGAAGACACAGAAAAAACAGGACAGAACTGGGATGGAAACTTCTTCCACATTGTCCAGCCCTCACAGAAGCAGCATGTGCTATGCAGGTCCCTCGGGGAGACTGTCACGAACAGTTTTAATAGATGCAAACCCTGCGTGCTCCATCACTGATCAACAAGGCAAGATCTGCCCACAATGCAATGGCAGCGAGTGTTATGGGAGTAACCAATCACTTTCTCGTTGGAACAAAGGCCCACTTGATAGGAGAGAACTCATGTCTAATACAGTAAACCTAGTCAAAAGCCCATGCCTCGGGAGGTCATAGACTCCAGTATGAAAATAGAACTGTTTTTGGTTTGTTGTTTGTTTTGCTAAAAGAACATGATGTGCCTATAAAACTGCCTTCTAAATGATGATGTTTATCCCTAAAGATTGTTACTGCTGAAAGTGTTGGTCTGAGAAATTTTGTTCTGCCATGGGTAGCAGTAGTTGTGGAGACTTGTGGTTTGTCAAGATGCTGAGAACACGTGACTGCTAAGTGTTTAACCATATCTGGGACATTTATCAATTCCCTGCTGAAGTTCAGGATGCCCTGTAGCTGGATAGGGTGCACTGTTGCTTCTGGGTATGACTTGGCTGCTGCCCTCAGGAACTCACAGATACAGTGGTTAATATGAATGGGCCTCTGAACATTCAGTCTTAGAGTAGGAAGTGAGTTCTAAGGACTCATAGGCAGCTGGTGGTTCCTGTGTGGACGGAGATGCATTTGCTTCAGTGGTGTAGCCATTGGCAATGTGGTCATGCGCTTATGAATAGTTCCACACTCAGGCCCCCGTAAGCATTCTAATGAAACTCACTGGGTTGTGCAATCACCGTCCCCTCCTACACAACTCGCTTACTTAGGATATATAAGACATGACAGTGGGAAGGACTAGTTAGAAATAGGAATCAGGTCAGTAGGGGTGTGAAAGGATCAAGAGAGAGGAAATACGCTGAGTCCCACTAATAGGCGTCATCAATATACCCTAACAACAACAACAACAACAAACGTGAAACAGAGAACTTGTGTATGGATCAGAGATGACAGAATCTTAGATTAATTCTGCTAAATTTGTTTGAAATAAAAATAAATATATGGACACATAAATATATGGACATAAGCAGCTGCACAGATGATTTCACTTGCATTAATACTGTTGCGTTAACTGGTGAATATATGTCTGCCTTTCTCATTAGCAATGGTTAGATTAGACTGGTCAGGGGTCATTCATATTGAGATCTTTTTGTATGATACGGCTCAATCACAGGCTGCCCAAAACTTTCACCATCTGCACAAATGACTAATATCATTTTAATCTTGTGCTTCCCTGACCAAAACCTGAACTGTAAATAGTATTGCCGGCCCCGGGTCCTAGCCAGCTCCACTCTGACTGAGCAAATGCACCTAGGATCTAGTCCCCACGCCTCTGTTTAGCCATGTGTTCCTAATAACTTACCAGGAGGCCAGAAGAAAAGCCACTGTTTGTTTCTCTGTATCAGGCAGTGGATGAGAATCAAAGCCCCAAAGATGCTAACTCCAACTACAGTGAGAAAAACAAGGTAGACCATGTTTTCTTAAACGTCACCAAATACTGTATTTTCTAATTAGGTAATGAGGAAGCAGAGTAGATCTTATATATGACATCCATTTTAAAAATAAAGTTGAGTATGATACTACTGTACTGCTAGAAAGAAGAAAAACACAGTGTTTTGAGAGGCAAAATAAATAAGGCTTTGTTTTCAAGAATAGAATATCTTCTCAACACTAGAGTACCAAGGCTCTCTAAAGGAGTTAAGTGAACTGAATGGATCTTAGTTGAGCACAAAATGGTGCCAGCTAACAGGGCAAGCTGACGCCCAAGTACAGAAGCCTGAAGCTTTTTCAACACGGAGTTACACGTTCCCCAGTGTGGTTCTGGAAAAGGACTGAGTGAGCTGCAGTAACGGGGGAAGACAAATCAGGAGGCAGGCTTTAGAGCAACATCTAAGGGTGCACAAGGTTTTGAAGAACAAATGTAGAAAGTGACAGGCAGAAATATCTGTCTGCTTACGACAGTCAGGAGTGGAGGGAAGGGAAAGGACCGAGGCTACCAAGTTCAAAAGCCACACACTCCTTCCTCTCTCAGGCCTGACACAGCATCTCACCTCTCTGGTCTCACTTCCTTCTCTTCTGCCTAAGAGTTCCTCAGATGAAGATGGCCTCTGGTTTATTTAATCACAGCAGAGTGTAAGTGGGGGGAGCAGGGATTGTACCCTTTGATTCTGTGAGGATAAGTTAGTTTTATTAAAGTCTGCAAAAATGCAAGCCTCATTAAATTAGTTTCCATTCCTCTAAGCCTCAGACTTTTTTATTCTTTGACAAATAAACACATTCTTTTTGTTTTTCTAATTGGCAAAAATCATCTGAGATGGCCAGTGGGGAATATTTTACATAACCATGTCAGAATATTTACTCAGCAAAACGCTAAAGTGGATCAACGTTTCCCCTTTGCATTTGGTTCCTTCCTATTATACAGTCTCTTACAGATCAAGATGCCACAAATAACTCTTTCCTGACTCCTCCTCCCCTCGGCCTTGTCTTGCACACCTCTTTCTTTACTCAGTCATCTATGAACATTCAGCCCACTGTACTTGTCTTTCTCCCTCTCCTCGAATTTCCCTGAATTATTGTTTAAAGAGGAGCTTGATTAGCTTTGTGCCATTAAACTGGAATCCTGTTGCTGGGCAGAGCAGCTGAAAATCAGCTACAAATGGTGCTAGCTTTGGCTTTCCCCTTCTTTCCTTCTCCTGTGGAGTCCCCCCAATAATAGAAGTGTAAAACCCCGAGCCAGCACACTTGAAGGCAGAAAAGTGTATCTAAGCATTTCAAAGAGAAGGAGGTGAAACCGTTGCATGGCCCGGCAGAAGCGCTTTGCCCCTGCGTCTACACAGATGGTGTTCTGTGGCCACTCATGGGATTTTTCTCTAGGTAGTTTCGTAAGCTTAATGAAGTAGTCAGGATACATCTTTTAATTATTTCATTATATTTATATAATCAAATTGACTTATTCCAACTACAATATTATCAATGATATTACACAGCCCTGTATTTTATAAACACGCACTACCTAACATAATGCTTAGAAGGCAAAGCGAAACTTTCTTTGAAATGGTTTGTATCTCTTGAATTGATAATATAAGCAAGGTGACTGAAACCAGGATAAATGTATATTCACGGGATATTTTCTGCTTATCGTTAGGTGATCATAACTCACACCATCCCTGAACACCACTCAGCCTGTTGCCATTTTTTAAGTTGTCGTATGGCAAGTACTTTAGAGAAACTGTAGGTAGTGTCACTTTTAAAATGTTTACTTTTGCAACTGATAAAACATGCAAGCTGTTAATAAGCTGTCCTCTCTTGTCCGGCAGAATGATTGCTAGCTTTTTTGGGCCGATCGCCACTTAAATAATCTGTAGAGAGTGTCTTTGTCCCCGGGGCCCACTGTGTCCTCAAACACACAAATGGATAGGCGTTCTCGTTTGGTTTTGGCTAAACAATTTATGTGAACACAAAAACATACTGCATAGCAGGAAATTAACTTTGGCTTAATTCTGAGTTTAAGGAAGGAACAGCTAACGCCACCAGAATGGGTGTGTGTTTAGAAAAAAATAATGAATACTGGAATAAAAATAGCCTTGAAAATTTGTTTCCCCGAATTGCTTCCTTCCTCTGCAGTGATGAGCTTCCCAGGCACCAGACACCACATTTTAAAGCGTTGGCTTTGTTTGTTTCTGCCTCAGGGTGCTTGTGCCTCGCACTGGCTTTTCATGATGGTGCACCTGTATTAAAGTGTGTACATTTTTCTTCACTGAGATTAGAAGGTACGATGAGGCTGCTGGGTGGTGATTCAAGGGGACAGATAGGTTAATTAAATAACAAAATACAGTGCAAACTCCAGAGGATCAGAATACCACAAGGAGAACTGGCTTCACATAATGAGAATTATTTTAAGGGCCTGTGCATTCTATACTATGGAAAAGGTTTGTGATAATGTTACGGTTTTTCTTTCTTGTTCTTACAAAGAGTATTCCCTTTGGAAGTGTGTCTGAGCAATCGCACACTGAAAATAGTAGATTTTTACATTATGCTTCTAGGAAACTATTCTGTCAGGAGCTCAACCAAGATGTTCGGTTGCTAAAAATAAAATAATAACAGATTTTTCTAAACTCCGATGAAAAACAAGTTAGGAAAAAATACAGTTTTCCCTGAATTTCAAGCTTCTCCTCTCTGTCATTTTCCTGTCATTCCTTCAGCTTGTCTACTGACGTGTCCTAGGAAGGATGACAGAATGTGGGGTCCAGAGGACGCACCGATGGGACAAACCTTGTCATGCCAACTCAACCATTACACACGGACAACCCTATTTCTGCAGTCACATTTCTTCTTAATTCTTTTAACTTAATTCCTTTCACATAAATCTTAACAATGTTAGAGCTTTCAAGTGTCTGGGAACATAAACCCCCAAATGAAAAGAAATTGAGATAAAATGCTATTATTTACTGGCTTATGTTTCTGAATATGAATAGCAAGATTTTAAGAAATAGAATTGGGGGTTTAAAAAAAAGGTCTGATGGTCAGGTTTATAGTCTTCAGGTTTCTGAAATACAGTAAAGAACACACAGAAGTGAGAAAATATGTTATCCCACGCATGTGTGGGCAGAGTTTATTTTCAACAAGGTAGTGAGACTATTAATGGCTGCATATCTAATTTAACTGGGGACCTTGAAGATAGCCTCTAGCTTGCATTCCATTAAGAGTTTTTTAATAAGATTTCAACAAAATAATAATAAAAGCTTCCCACTTCACCTTTGCTTCTCCTTAACTATCCCAAGTATCAATTATAATATAACCTTCGTTTGACTCACAACCATCCCTGCACTCTCAGTAGTGTATAAAATTGTGTGCCAACGCTTAAAGTGCGAAATAAATGTCTTGCTTTATCTTGTAACTTTAGTTCCATTTTAAAGTGACCTCTCAAATGTCTAACACTCAACTATACTTTCTGGAGGAAACAATTTTTTCTAAACACTGGGCATTTTTAAAAGCTGAAAGATGCATTTTGCCCAATCTTCTAGTGACACTGTCTCTCCATGCATTCTCTTGCTTTTAATGTGCTCACAGGAATGCTATTCTTGGGGTAGCAGAAGGGCTCTCTGTCTGCGAGCTGTATCTCCAGAGTCCTGACCCCAGGGCTCATGGAAAAAACTAGGCTGAAGCCTGATATCAAAGAAAGGCAGGGCTTCCAGAAGCTTCCAGAACTCTGTCCTCATTTAAAGAGGAGCACAGATTAATGAAAGAAACAATCGAATTTGAAAGATTAAGAAAAAGAGAGTATCCAGGAGAAGCCAGAGGTGAAAATGGGAAACCATGTGACATTTTGTAATGGATTTCATAGTCCTTTGGAAGGTCTCTCACAGCCTCGCTTCCTCAGCTGATCGGCAATAAACCATACGTCTCCCCTCCCCCACACCGATATTTCCCAGTATGCTGCAGAGGATTTCATGAAAGTGTCTGAGTTTTTACACACAGGGGCTGTTTATCAAAGAAGAGTCTTTCTTCTTCCCCTGGAGCCCCTTAACTCCTGGAGAACAGCATTACAGGGGTGCGATGCTTCTGGAAGACCAGCTGAAGCAGTTCGTCTGGAAGGCTATGAATGCTTTGGTAACTTCCTTTCTCTTTTAAAAAATAATTTTAATTTAACTTACTATGTAGAAAACATACATACAAAATTTGTATTTTGCTTTCCTGTCTGTACCTTGGAGACGACCACTTCTGCACAGCAACCTATGACACCGAAAAGGAAGGCGATACAGATAAATGACTGCAGTGGAAATAGTGTCCATATAAAATGATTTATACACGATTTATCTAATTATTTTCCTAAAGGTGGATCTTGATTGTATGTGATATGCATCTTCATAAGAAATGGACTAAACTAGTTTTTTAAAAAGATTAATATTTAACTAATAAATCAAGTTAGTAAGTTGGGTACATGGCAAACAAAAGCCAAAGATATATATACATATAGTCTATACTTATACACACACTCACACACACACACATTTATATGTATATATAAAATTCATACACGCATATATATACACACATTTATATATACAGACATTCATATCTACCTGCTTGCCTATCTATCTGTCTATCTATCTATCTATCTATCTATCTATCTATCTATCTATCTATCTATCATCCACCCATCCATCCATCCATCTGTATAAAGTGCCTATACCATGGGGAATTGATGTTGAGAAAAACAAAAATTGTTTAGGAACCAGATGGCTAAACAACAAACACAAGCCCTGACCTAAGAGGCACTTAGACAAAAAGAGTTGGGATTTTGTTAACAAATATGGCTTTGAGGACTTGTAGACAATCCCTTTAGGTCCTGTGGCCCAGATGGGAAGAACCGTGGCATATGGTAGACCACTGTTGATGATGACTATTGCTAGACATGAGATGAAGAAAGATACAGAGATAAAGTTGATGGGGTTTGTTGAAGCATGATACATGACTGGAGGAGACATTCTCTGAATGCTGATGTGCCAGCACATGTGGACCTTTGACCTGTGGAGAGGAAGTGCAGCCAGTGGAGTTATACCAGCCTAAAGAATTGGAACCTTAGTGAGGTGGAGAGGTCAGGGGCCTTCAGAAACTACACAAATATCCAAACAGAAGTTAAGTCCTTAATAGAAAAGCTTAATAAAACCTTCACAGAAAAGCTTTGTTCTTTGAAAAAAATTGTATTGAGTATTTTATTCCCATCATAATGTAGGTGTTAAAAGAGAAGAGAATTCTGGACATTTTCATTCTGTTCTTTTGTAGATGCAGAGAGCCAGTTATGATTGCTCTACAGTTCTCACCTTCATGAATCTGGGCCAGTTCTGAGGATGGAGTAAAGCAACGGCCACCAACAAGTTCATGGCGGGTTCCTCAGGAGCCCCAGGTCACACGGCTATTGCTATTCTGTGGGTGCCTCTCCACAGCCACAGGGTCAGGTATCTCAAGGTCCCAGTAAATTTCCTAGTCGAAGGCTCTGAGCCAGTATCCAGGTGGGCGTGCTGTCCCATTGAGATAGGAGCTTCTTTTTATACAGTCGTGCTGCTCACCGAGGTAGGAGATGACGAGAGACATATGTGTGCTCTATTCTATCCTTGTATGGTCTAGTTTATCCTTGGGAGTTCCAGTTTATCCTTGCCGTCTTACCTGCCTGACTGCTGACTACTTACTACGATGCCCTGTAACTACTCCAGCATCAGCACCAGGTATGGAGGCAACATCCTTCTGTATCCTGTTTCATCAATTTCCAGATACTAAGAGACTTCTGATTTGCAAGCATCCACAGCGGTTCTGCTAGGATATGCTCTTCTGAGAGTAGTTGATATTTCTGCACTGAGATGTTTGTCAGTGTTCTTCCATCCTCTTTCTCTATGACAACAAAAGATTTCCTGAGATTTGTTTAGACCAGACACGTTTGATTTTGAATGGGAGTCTTTTCTTCTCATTACTTGCATATAGGGTCATAGTTTTCAAATTACCCTGTTAACGCTAATTTGTTATCAGTAATAATATTCTTTCCTGATATCTACTATTTTCCAGGGCTATAACAAGTACTTAAAATAATTCTATTTATCACATTATAAGAAATACTATGAACTATGTCATCTAATGAGTCACGTGGCTCTACACATGTTTTTAAGTTTGGAAAATGAAAAGTTTCCAGAAAGTGTTCAGTTAGGTGTGCTGTTGACTCACTTTTGAGGGAGCTTCTCCTAGCCTTAACCAGCATGTGTGTTTTGATTTATGTGGCTTCCTCTTTACTTGCATATTGTTCTTATTCCATTTATCATGTCTAAAGCAGAGGTAGGCACAAGGACAAATTCCTCTAATACCTAGGGCTGAAGCTTTGATCACACATGAGCAGCCTTCCCACCCGACTATGCAAAAGTCCACTACTGTGAAGATATCCAAATCCAGGGCCATAATTCCTGTCTCTCTGTTCATAGCCCTTTCCCTTTCTTGTTGGAACTACATGTCAACAACAGGTCCTTCCCACCTCTTGCCTCATAGTATTTTTAGAAATGTTTCTGTTTGCAATTTTGAGCATTCCCGTTATCTCTAAAGCTGACTTGAGCTCTCCACAAGGTTCACACAGTTTCCTGATTAGGGTTGTCTTTATGTTTTGCAAAACTGGGTGGATCTGGGAGTGAGGAGTTATTGTTTCTGTCAAAAATCAAGATTTTAAAATCTGGTTTCATTGGCCAGTAAAATATCTTCAACTTTTGGTATTTTGAAAAGTATGTATGTATGTATGTATGTGTGCTTGTATGTATGTATGTATGCATGTATGTATGGCTGTATCATCATCATTATCATACCTATAATTTATCTATCATCGTATCTATCACCTATTGATGTCTATTTATTTACATCTATTATCTATCTATCATTTGTCTGTCATCTACTCATATAAATTTCTTGTTATTAGAATAATTCTGTTAAATCTTGTGGCTAGTGATTATGTTGACCTGGGAGATGATTTTTCTAGTTACTTTATTACTGTTTCCCATGATGCTTCTATTAGTGTCCGGGTATCTGAGTCTGGGCTATGCTACATTTGTAGGATGTGGAAGAAGACTGAATGACCCCTACTGATGAAGCATAATCACGTGATCTAAAGTGAAGAAAGGCACATTGACAACGGTTAACACTCAATAAAGCCTTTCCTGTGAAATTCCATTAGAGAACGAAGAATGCTGTGTGGAAGGACTGGGGTGAAAATAGGATCTACTTAGACAGATTTTTCAACAGCCACAAATCTCTGGTGTGCAGGTTTATTATTTCTAAAGGACATCATTTTTTTTTTTAATTCATGAAATGGTTTTGAATGCATTTCCCCATACATAGGGTTTTCCATAATTGATTTATCATAAATACTGAGGTGGATTATATTTTACAGATACTTCCTGTCCTTTATTTTTACCACACACTGCAATGAATCAACAGCTGCAGTATTAAGCCAGCCTGTTACTTCAGCCTAAACGTAGACTGCAGTCTGTGACGCACTCAGGACTGCCCATCAGGACTTCCTTTCCATTACTGTGTCTTGTACATGGCGGGCTTTTGCTTCTAAACAAGCAACCTCAGGATGAAGCTGTGAAATTTACCAAATAAAACTGGAAAAAGCCTTCTGTCCACGTCATGCACCGTGGAGCTGTGGCAGAGGACATGTGGTTACAGGATGAAATGTCAAAGCAGTTACTGCAAAATGAAGTCCAAAATTGGAATTAAAACTTTACTTTCTATACTTGCTCATCACAATTTTAAAGCCAAATCAACTTATTTTAGGTTTGTAGATCAAATATGTTTACCAATAGTAAGTTCATTAAATGTAAAGTATCCATTGTACATTGAACATATATTGTTGAGGTTTCATGCCATGTGTTGCAGGATAAGGAAGATGGAGACAAGAGCTTCACCTGGTTAGCCACTGTGCTTTGTGTCGGTTCTGAGCTTTCCTCACCCCTTCTCCAGTGTTTTCTGCAATACCGTTTTCCAACAAGCATCTCCTCCTTCAGTGACCACCAGTGGAAGGCTCCTAGAATCCCACCACCCCTTTCGCAGCAGAGTTCTCTAAATTAACTTCAGTGTATGGATAATTTCTTATAACCACGGGGCTCAGAGATGGTTGGATGGCTGGAGGAAGATTAATGAAAAGCAGAGGCTTGGACATAGCAGGAACGAATGAGTGTGCCATTGTCATCCCAGAGAAACAGATGGATCCCTAGACGAAGGGGGGCGATCAGTTTACACACTCAAGGCTAAATGATTGACAAGGAGGAAATGCCCCGGCCCTCGGCGAGAAATCCACATTTCAAGCTGTATCAGGCACTGCGTTGGTGGCTGCCGAGTGCCTATGGCTGTTTTGAATGAATGATACCCACCTTTCGAGGACTCTTAATGGCATGCTCAATTTCAATTTAAGGTATTTGTATTGAGCATCTGAATTATTGATTGAGCAATGAGGGATGCTCATACAACCAAGTGTGAAGTCCCCGGTTAAGTCTGTGCTGGATAAGGGCTTATCTTAGGCAAAGGTTCAGCACAGAGAAAAGCATTTTTTTTTTAAATTAATACAGTTGCTTTAAAACATGCTCAACAGAAAGACATGGAAAACAGCCCAGCTGAAATCTAAGGAGTTAGGGAAACTTTCATTTGGCAAAAGCTATGAAGGTAGGGACTCCCTCCCCCCCCCCCCAACAATAAGAAAGGATTCAGTGTATCATCAAAGTTATACAAATCAGATCTTGCTTATTTTTTCTCTTCCTGGTGGGAATAGATTTATGCCACAGCAATGAAAGATTCCATCTGGAAGCAAGACGCTGAGTTTTGGCTTATGTCTTTGATTTGGATGGTTTAGAATTGAGTAAACAGATTCCTTTTGCTTCCTTCCTCTAGGTGTGGCCATGGGTCCGGACATGGGATGGGTCCTGGCTTGAATGGTAGAAACAGGCCACGGGGAGATACAATGTCTGCATGCATGGCTCAGTCACTGAACAACTGCTTTTGTATCTGAGCACAAAGAGAAAAATACACTCCCAGCTGAACTATTTAACCAACACATTTATTTTTAAACTGCAGTTGAACTGTCATTTGGCTAGTCATACATTCTTACATAAAGCATGGGGAAACATAATGGCTTTATTGCAAAAATGCTGGGAAGCAGTTGTAAAGAAGTAAATACAAACGTGGCTTGTGCACTTATAGCTCCCTGCTCCTCCCAGCCCTTGGCTGGCTCTCATGGTTGCTCAGCTCACAGTATCATGGACCCCAGAACAATAACTGTCAGTCTGTTCCTGATTGCACATTAACCCAATAGATATTTTATTGGAGCCGAATAGGCCACCCCGAGGACACCAGTGGGTCTGCTGCTGGACTTGGCCAGGAAGGGGAGGAACAATGCTTCCCTTTGCTCGGGAGGAGGGGGCAAAGGGAGGAGTAAAGACAAAGGCGTAGGTGAGGCGGGTGCAACCCTACAGCGGCCCAGTGTGGAGACTGTGTTGCTGGAATAGATGACTATGTGTCAATGCACGTTAATATTTGATGAGCACTGCCGAATTATCTTTTATGTGCACTTCCACACTGCTATGAGGCAGCGAGGTTGCTTCAGACAAGGATTTCTATGGGCAGGTGCACTGGCTTTTACTCGGTGAAATTAGCACACACCCTGCTTTTGGGAAGTCAAAAGGGATGCTTCTGTTTATGTTGCATAAACAGGCCGAGGCTGGGTCTAGCCTTCTTTAAAATGCTGCTATTTCGAGTGCCTAAGTAAGGCTGACGAAATAGGTTCTCTTAAGTGGCACACTGATGCATTTTGTATTCTGCTCCTTGGAAACAAAGATTCAATTTCTGTCATTATAAAAGACCCCTGAAACGGATCTGGACGTAAAAGCTCATTGTGGAGAGACCGATGTAGAAAACACTTAGATCTACAAAGGCCCCTGCTCATGTTTTCATAAAACTGAATACAACTACTGCGCAGCGTTATTTGTTCGCACAATGCGTGGCCACAGCACGACCCATTAAAAGGGTGTAGCCCTCCAACCCTGCCATAGAAACACAGCCCCCTCCCCCAAGCCCAGCCCCAGACACAAATGCCAGAGGAGCACGTTCTCCAGACATGCTTCAGCTGTCCTGTCTTACTTATCTTCCCACGTAAGACAGTTCACTCATGACAATAACCTAAATAAAATATCCCAAGAAATCAGAAGAAGCGGTGCTTGGAGGGCAGTCCATGGCGACAAAGAACATAACAGTGAGGGGAACTAGTGAATTTGGCGAATGGAGAGAAGAGGCTCTGCAGTGCTAAAGACAGCCTATCTGAATCTTGCAACATTTGATGAAAATGTAAAGGTCACACCACATACTTTTTATTTCCACAAAACTGCTCAGAATTAAACTTAAAGTTGCACGGAATAATTAATTTATTTACTTATAGAAAAGTATATGCCCAGTGCTAATTATTAGTAGCATACTGTATGTGAGAAGGGAATATCAGGTTATGTATCGGGGAGCATAATCCTTAGGGAGAATTAGTCTACATGATAATGTGAAGATATGTAATTGTGATGGCCAACAGTGACTGTCAACTAAGTCTGGAAAGGAACCATAACTCAAAAATTTGCTTCCATCAGATTGGCCTGTGGGTATATCTGTGGAACATTTTCTTGATTGCTAATTGATGTAGGGTCCAGTCTATTCTTTGTGGTCACCAACATCGTAGGCAGCTGGGTCTGCCCTATATAAGGCAGCTGAACAGTTGCTGGAACAAGCTTCTGTGACTCCTGCCTTCGGATTCCTTCCTTGAATCCCTGCCCTGAAGTTTTTAATGGTGGTCAGCCACTCAGAAATGTGAGATGAAATTAACCCTTCCCTTCCCAAGTTGTTTTGGACAAAATGTTTTATCATAGGAAACAACAAACAAACAAGAAAATCTGCAAGAGAAAAATCTATTTTACTATTCATCCATCCATCCATCCATCCATCCATCCATCCATCCATCCATCCATCCATTGATCTATCTATCTATCTATCTACTATCTATCTATCTATTTATCTATATATTATCTATCAATCATCACTTGTTATAAGGGAAAAGGAGTAAGTTCCATATGCAAGTAAGCGCTGATATCAATTACCCCTGCCTCTTGCTATTGTTTCTCTTGTATAGTTTCACCTTTAGCATAGAGATGGTTCTAGAAACTTTTTTTACTACAGTAAAATTGATGGACACATGGAACCTGTGCATGCATGGTCTGAATGTAGTACCACCCATTTGGGATTCTTAATTATTAGCTTCAAGTTTTGTAAGTAACTTCAAGTGAAACAGTGGGTTGGGAGTATGACTGTGACAGGCATATCCCGTGGTTCTTGCCACATATGATGTGCTCAGAGCTCCAAGCACATAGAGTTCCAGTAGCTCTCACAGTCAAAGGAGTTTGTGGATACTCAAAACAAATATGAGGTAAGTGAATTACTTCTGTAGTCAAACACATAGGAATGCTGACAGCTTCAAGAGGCCTGTTCTGTTCACACTGGAGGAAACTTAAAAACACAGAGAGCCATGTCCTAAGAAATGCAAATGACAAGGGGACCTTATGGTTTGGTTGTATCACTACCTCCCTGACTTGTCCAACTACTTATTCTGCCAATTACGGCAGAGATAAAAGAGGAAAGATTAGGCAGGTCTTGCTTCTTGTGGTAGAAAGGTGGTTTGTTACTTCAGAGTTTTTCCAGGTCAGGAATGGGGCATAGAGGATTTTCTTCTTGCCTTACCCTAGCCCTTGAGAAGAACTAGGTAAGAATGAAGAGGAAAAGGAGGAGAAAAAGGAGAGGGAGGAAACACACACACACACACATACACACACACACACACACACACACACACACACACACACACACACACGGGGTACCACTGAGATTGTGAGATTCTTCTTACTAGTGCCAAAATCTCCTGGGTGTTTTCCTTTCACTTCTTGGTATTCACACTTGACCAACTTATCAACCTTCTGCCTTTTAAACTGCTTAATTGTTGGATGATTTGTGATGCAACACTGGAAACCTGGCAGAGGTGTATTCAATGAGTTCTATTCAGCGACTCGAGGAAGAATCACCAACTGTGGACTTTATCATAGCCATTTAGGAAGTGTTTCTGGTGGCAGCAACACTGAGAACAGATCAGCCAGCACCTCTGCAACTATTTGTTTACAAGATCCCCTTAGGACCCTAAAAATATTTAAGGCCACAAGGAGCTTCTAGTTACATACATTCCATGTTTCAACATTTACCGAACATAAAACTAATGTATATGTATATATATATGTATATATATAGTTTAATGAAAATGATACAATTTCTAAAAATAATGTTGATGAAAAGAATGGCAATACATACATTCTTGAAAATCCCTTTAACATTTGCCTTAAAAGAAGAAGACTGGCTTCTAATACCATTTTTTGCATTGAATCCGCTGAATAATACATATCAAGTAGCCTTTGGAAAACTGCACTGTGCATTTGTGTGATAATGAAAAAGTCAAATAGTATCTTGGTCCCTGGACTACACGTTGAGATCACCTTATCTAGGGCACTAAGGGGAAAGAGTCTGGAAGACAAATGGGCAAGAAACACAACAGCGAAAGAAAAATACCTTTCTCTTAAACATGTGCATATATATACAATCGCTTATTCAGTAGAGGATTGGGCAGGTACTATCTGATATCAGTTCAAAAGCTGTTTTTCCCTCAATGCTCTTGTGTTACCAAGAACACTGGATTCTGTTCAGTTACTTCTGTAAGTTACTGTTACATAGCAAGTGGTCTATGTCTCCCTCGTGGTCCTGAACAGCTTTATTAAAAATTTCGTCTTCTTAGAACATTTTTTTCCTGTGTCATCCTACCTGAAATTGTCTATTTATGACCTACTCCTTTAAAAATCTTCTATGTTAAGCCCAAGTATGCCATTTCCTCATTAGATTTTACTTAAGCACTAATTTCTACAGAATTACATACATCTACTTATTTATTGTATTTTCTAATGTAAATAAACTTAGTTCTATAACTTTTTAATCTGTTTCATTCACTTCTGTAACTCTGCTGCCCATGGTAATGTCTACTTCTTAGATTCTTGGTGAATAATTGTTAGTGCTCAGAGAGAATTAGGCTGTGAGGTCATCTGTCAGTTATATGAGTAACATCAGAAATGTAGTAAGCACCGAATACTGCTCTAAACATTTTATATGCAGTTTGGAATCCAGTTCCTAACATTCCTATGGGTAGACCCTTCTCTCTGTCTCTCTCTTTCTGTGACTCTGTCTCTCTCTGTCTCTGTCTCTGTCTCTCTCTCTCATTTTACAGATATTGAAGCTTAAGTTCAGAGATGCTAGGAAATCAACTAAGAATACAAACTTAGTGAGGATGTAGGTCCAGCTCTTTGCAGACCTAGGGAGGGAACCTCTACCTAATAGGTGCAATTAAAAATTGTGCTCAGACATGGTATGCAATTTAAACAAAAGTGTTCCAGATATGTTTTTGGTTTTTGACTCTATAAAAAGTAAAATAAAAATAATCGTTTCAAGAGAAGCAATTCCTGGCTTTGAAATTGGGTCATTGTGATAATATATGCACTTTAGACCGGAAGGATGAAGCAATGAAAACTTTGACAGTTAAAAATAAAATTACCTGCTCTGTTGAAACGACAGGGCACTGTTCGCCCTACCTGGAGCCACAGTGGTTTTCCAGGATGCATGACACTAGTTGGGGGAGGCCATACTCCTCTTGAAGTCATAGATCGGATACAAGTTACAGTTCAGCGAGTCAGGCCAAGCATGACATCTTTCTTCCTTTACAGCTTCAAAGATGCTTTTTACAAAGTAAATGACCATGGTCTATTTAAAACAGTTTCAGCCTAAGGGATGGTTTCCTTCTTTCACGAAAAGGCAGGCACAGTAAAGATAAGGACTCGTCTGGCTTATACCATTTTTTTTACCTTTCACTCCTGAACATGAGATAGAAATTCAAGATCAAATTGATTCTTTTATCAGGCCTTCAATTAAAAAATGTCATGACTTTCTCATTATTCTGTATAAATCCTAGATGTGAATCTCAACAAGAGTGGGCTATTATATTGGGAGAAATATGGAAGTGTATAACCTTGAGCAGATAATTTAACTTTTCTCTGCTTCACATTTATGAATAGTAATGCAGACTGGTAAAAGTGGAAGATCTCCAAAGTCCCACGTAGCCAGGCTTAAGACATTACCATGATTTGAGAAGCAATTCAGGTAGAAGGTGAGGAGTCTGTTTTCTGGGTCCAAATGTTTTCTAAGTTTCTGCCCCCGACTCATCAGCCATACAAGAGGGTAGTGGTCTGAGGTATCTAGGAGTTCTCTTAACCCTACTGTGCTCAATGAGAGAGTGAGACACTTGCGTGGTTCACTTTAGTAGTAAACAAATCACATCTGTAATATGGAAGTTGTCTATCTTAAAGGCCCTTTTATCTAATAAAAAATAATTTTTCTAAGACTTCAGAAGGTTGTGATTTTTCTTGTTTTGAACAGTCTATATAATACTGCCATAATCACTTAAACATAAAGGAAAAAAACCCTTAAAATCATAGTCATCGTTTTTACAATTGCAAACAATTGGTTGGAATGTTTTCATTTCTCTCAAGTTCTAAGATTCAAGACCTAGTTAAGTGGTTGTACTGGAGATGTATGAAGCCCTTCTGTGATGAGCTAAGAATCCAGATCATAGTCTGAATAATAAATGTACCCATCAGAGATGCCAGCAGCAGGAGGGATGCTTTTCTTGTTTTGTTTCTGTTCAACATGGGGAGGAAGGGGTTGCAGTTCATCTTCAAGAGAATCCAGGCCAGGAGCTCAAGGTAGGGTCCTGGAGACAGGGACTAAGGCCCAGGCCATGTCTGGACACATACTTAGCTTGCAGTTTATATATCCCAGGACCAACTACCCACCCAGAGGTGGTACTATGTAAAGTGGGATAGATCCTCCTATAACAATAACTAATCAAGAATATTCCCTGTGGACATGCCCACTGGCCTATTTGATGGCGGGAATTCACACTCTAGCTCTCAGGTAGGGTGATGTGTCAAGCTGACAAAACTGAGCAGCATCGCTTGTGCTTGCACTGCCCGTGAGAACCTCTGCCTCCCAATATGTGCACCAAAGAAAGAAATGAAAGACCCCAGAACAACAGAAGCATGTTGAGAATTGGCAATACAATCTTTTTCATTTTATTTTTTATTGGACAGAAATGAGGAGCTTTAAAGGGTGGTTCCTTCAGCAATATGGTAAAACCTACTATACAAAATTCCCAAAAGCATTATAAAAATATTTTCAAGTTTTACAAAGAAACTTAAAATTTTACTTAATTGCTGAAATAATTATCTCAAATAAAAATTTAAGTAACACACATGAAAAACTTTCCCTTCCCCCTGCCTTTTAAAGCTAAAGTCTCCTGTTGGAGTCCTGGTTATGTAGGCCTTAAACTCTGTATATAATCTAGGGTAGTCTTGAACTCACAGATGTTCCTCCCTTTTCCCCCTCTAGTCCTAGGATTAGAGATGTGTATAAGCAAACCTGGCCCAAAACACAAGAAATTTAAAATTAGATTTCTGTAAGTCTGAAAAGAGCTCAAAATCTGACCGTTTTTCTTTGTGTTTCTCATTTTTTCCTTCTCATAATTCTCCACAGGGAAAGAGCCATGAACATGGGCAGATTGTTGGAACAAAAAACGGACTTGTCTCCTTTTTCGGTCCTGTTTCTCTTTGTGCTAATCTCCCCACTGGTAGGCCCCATATGGAAAATGTCTGCTTCCTTCTCGTAAACCAGGTTTTATTTTCCTAAATACATCCTTGTAAGAAACTGATCAAGCATTTGTTCTCTCATGTTGGTAAATTGCTGCCCTACTTTTGCTTTGGGCTGAGATCCTTTGTTTCTTTTTAGTACTGTGTCTCGGGCGTTATGGCACTAGAGATCTGGAGGGCTCATTCTTCATCCAATCCAGATCCCCAGGCAAATCAAACTCGCTCGCGTAAACTCTATGGAGGGGGAAGGAGAAGAAAGGCCACTGGTCCATCCTAGGGGCTAAAAGGAAGGCGCATGCCCTGCTTTGCACCAGGTGAAGTGCGGATCTGTGGGTCAGCGCCCCTGAAGGGAGGTGAGAGGCTCTGCTGCACTGAGAGGCCTGTGCAGATGAGACTGCGGTGTGTTGATCGTCAGCCTTTGCTAACTTCTGCTGTTCTCCATCTCTAGAGATCTTCCAATTGTCCCTTCTCTTCTAATCGCAGGTGTGAAACACACCTCACACCTGACTTCCTTCCTCTCCAGTGATATCAGCTGCCAGCCAAGGTAAGATGGTACCATAGTCATGAGCAATCGGTCCTAGCACCACAGTGGCTTAAAATATCGAAGCTTTAGTTCTTGTTCTAGGGTGCTGGAGCTCTACTGGTGACTGTTTCAGGATGAGGAAAGTCAGATACACAGTCACACATCACAGTCTCCACCTAGACTGAGTGACCCCATCCACAAGGAGACCAGGCAGTAGAATCCTGTCTCTTGGCTGCATGTGAGGATCCAGGGAAGTTCAGCAGCAAAGCTCAGGTAAATGAAGGTGGCAGCACCCAGTGCTTTTGCTCATTGGCTCATTTCTAGCATTTTCATCTTAATCTATTTAAGTGTTACAGTGTATATTTTACATGTCCATTCTTTGTATCATCCCATTATTTTTAGTAGATTTTACCCACGAGTCTACTTTCTTTCTTGCTAACCCCCCTGCCTATCCTTATGTCTATCCCCAAATCTATTTTCTTTATTAGCTTTCCCTGAACTCCTGCAGACGTCTCTGCATCACACAACCTAACCTTTAATTATTTGCCTACTGGGCATCCCACTTGCTTCTGCTTTTTATGAGTTGACTCTGAACAGAAGCTTCTCTCCCCAGCTCCATTCCAAATTGACTCTCCCACCTCATCCCCAATGATCTGACACTTCTCCCATTATATTTCCCAGTGCCCAGCAAGGGCATCTCTCCATCTCTTTGATTGACTCTCTAATCTATGGCTTCTCACAGCGGTGTAGATTCCACACGTTTCTCCATGAGTCCTGTGTGCTGTCTGGATCTGATGGCAGAGAAGTGGAGGCATACAGAAGAGTCAGTACAAGGCCATGCTACTGATCGTGACTCCTTTGACTGTTCTTATCTTTCAATTATTTATCAACATTCACTCACTATGTGCCCAGCCAGGAGCTCAGTGCTTTCTTGGAATTGCAGTTGTTACCAAGGAAGCAACGAATGAGATGCCTCTACTCTCCTGGACCTGATGTTCCAGGTAAGGGGGTCCCATATCCACAGTGAGAGAACTAATGTCGATGTGACTGAATCAAGAGAAAGCATCTTTGGTATCTGAAAAAACGGGGTTTTGATAGTATTTAGGGCTGTATTGGAAGATGCCAGGGGAATAGAAGTGGTAATAGGAGTTGTCTAATCATATCATTACAAAGCAAACATCTGGTTTTTTTTTTTTTTCCCACTATCCTTAAATTGAACTTCTTTAGGAAGATGTACTAGATGCTTTTTGAGTCATCCCTTACCTTCATCTTAGACCCTTCCCATTATATCTGGGTAGAGGACACACTGAGCCTTAGTCAGTTCCTTGTTTGTTCTGGTGTCAGTCTCATCCTCACTCTTGAGCCTTTGGACCAGGAGTTCTCTTGGGCAGAAGAATGTTTTTAACAGATCTTTTCATAGCCGACTCTCACGTTCCATTTGCCATGATTAGTGTTAATTGCCTACTGGACAGGCTCTGAAATAAATTAGGAGTCAGGCTTAGCATTTATCCTATAGGCACGCCCATCAGGGATTGTGTTGCTTTGCTTAATTGATATATGAGGTCATATCCTCATCGTGGGCAGCACCATTTCCCAGGCTTTGGTCCAGTACTGCATAAAAAGGAAAAGCTGGCCAAATGTTGGCATGTGACATTCCCTGCTTTGCAGACTGTGGTCATCTGCCTCACAACTGCCACCGGGACCTTCCCTCCACGATGGACTTTATTCTTGAGCTGTGAACTAAAACCAAACCCAAGCAACACAGAATTCACTCTGTCCATTACCTTGTTTTTGTGGTTATTTTATCCCAGCAGCAGGACAAGTAACTATGACACCTTCTAAATGACAGTCCTCACAGAGGCATCCCCCAAACACTAGCACCTCCTCTATCACAATCCAACTCCCCAGAACAGTCACTGCTTTTGGGATCGCCTAGTACCAGAGAGCATGCTGCTTTTTCAGTTCTTTATTGCCCGTTGTTTCCTGTCCCTTTCTCTCTTGGGATTAGGGTTCCTTAAAGGAAGGTGTGTTGCCTATGCTGTGGATCATGGCTGGCCCATCATATGGGATACAGAATGCTTCCTTATAGAGCAGAACTGCGTGGACGCTAATACTTCTTTCAGGCACTATTGCCAAACCTCATTACTGAGCTCCTTCTTCTTGATGACACTTTTACTATACAATGAATATTATAGCCAGTGGACTATGAGGGAAAATGTGGAGTGTCACTTCAAAGACTTCCTTATAAAAATTCCATCTAGGACCATTCTTTCTCATTGTCTCTCTATTAAATGAACGAATGAGACTCCAGTGATCAAGAAAAGGCAAGCTCATGCTAAATAGGCAGATTTGTCCTTAATTATGAACGAAACTAAGTGTGTGTGCACATGCATGTGTGCACAGATGTGTGTGTGTGTGTGTATGTGGTTATATGTCTTACAATATAGTGCTTACACGTTAAAGCATTTCACAGTACTTACCTGAATTAATTAATGATAAGTCTTCACAAAAGACTTTACTATTCTATAAATAGTACATAGCATATTCTCTAACACAATCCAACTCTTCAGAACAGTTGTTGCTTTTGAAAACACCTATTATCTGAGAGCATATGGCTTTGCTCAATTTTTTATTGCCCATTTCTCTCTTAGGATACAAACTCTCTAAAGGATAGAGTCACTGAAAGATCGTTTCTATCATTTGACTACACGTACTTTCCTAACTAGTCAAGGTCCACAAACTGCTCTGTCTTCTGAGTCCCACTATCCAAATTCTACCTTGATATCTGCATAACAGCATTATGAAGTTTAAAAGACATGGACCTTTTATTCAGAAAAAGCTGCATTTGGATTCGTATTTGGTCTCATGGAAGAACATATAGTTGTGCAGATATGCCTTTTTGAAATATGAGTTCACCTTACTCACAAATGGATGAGTATAATACCCAATCCATCCTCTGATGTGAAAGATTCGATTTGAGAATGAATGTCTTCTATTTGTCTTTCACAACAAATGCCCCTTTTGGCGACATTTGTAAAATCCTTTTGAGCCTTTGTGGTGAAGGTTAGACCAAAGATTTTACCTCTCCTGAGACTTAAACAACAGCATCCTTTTTCTTAGTAATTAATAAAATAAAAATATTTGTAACCAAGACTATCTAAATAAATGATATTTTTGTCACATATAAAGTCATATAATTCCCAAGCTCTTCACAAATGGTTTGGAATAGAGCACAGAATATTAGGGCCTAGTACTCTAAGAACATCCCAGGACCCTGGGCGTCCTGCTTCACATTTCATCTTTCAGAGACTCTTCTGTACACATGGGCCCCACAATTCTAAAGGTGCAGATATGTCTAATGTTCTGTCTAATTTCTGAGACCACGGTTAAGGCTGGTGAAGACTCACATTGTCTGCCTATTCCACTTGTTTTAATACTAACTGGAGTCACATGAATGTAGCATGGAGTACATCCAGATCTTTCAGAAATCACCTCCAGAGGATGACACTTCATAAACTTACAAGGCTATAGCTAATACATTAATCTCAAGTGAGTATAAGCTTCTGGTAATCATTGACTGTGGCTTTTTAATTTCACTCAAAATTCTAGTAAGTGCACACAATAGAAATTTCTGTGGAGCCCTGGACTGGTTAAAGCATCTTGGCAAATTTCTTCATCTTTTCTAATCATAGTGGGAGAATTATTTCTTTTCTTCTTTAGCTTTAATTCAGGGCACTCAGATAAAATTTAAGAATAATTGTAATAGCTTCTTTGACCATAGATTTTCTTATAATTACTTTCTTTCCTGCCTTTCACCTTGCTCCCTCCCTGCAGCATTGTTTTGTTATTCATCTCAAAGATGTACTCTCCTTTAAAGAGCTTCATTATCCATTTACCTTCCTAAAGTGCCTGCTTTAAATGCAGTGAAGAGTCTCCTATTCCTACGCTTTCTAAAGGGATGGCTGCCTAATCAACATTCTATTTCTACTAATGTATGACAGAGTTAAAGGACAGCAGGATGTGCTGTGTCTTCAAAACAGTGTCTCATCTTTATGATTTAGGAAGGAATTATTGGGAATTTTAGTCCCATGGGAAAGAGGAACAATGAACCTGTTGTCCTGGAAGCAATGCTTACGGTGCACTAAGAGTCCACGTTTACTGTTGTAGTGGTAGAATTCGAAGAACCCATACAAATTATGTAGACTATTACCAATTTACAATAATCCGCAATTATCTGTAGCCTAAGTATAGACATAAAACACTTTCATACAAATAAACCTCTATATAGCAGGTTGAGTTTTTAAGAAGGGGGAAGGGAAGTTCAGTGAGTGAAGCATTACCCTTTTCATGTAATGCGCTAGAACAGATGGGTTCCAAGTGTGAAAGATGAATGTGGAGTCTAATGCAGGAGGAGGAAAATTTAGGAGGGAATGAAAAAGGGAATACATTTTGTCAGTAGTTGAATTGTAGTGACAATTTTGGAGTTTTGGCTTCTTTAAAAAAAACATGTAAATATAAAGAATATTGTTTCACTTTAATCGCAGGTGTGGGGTTTGGGGCTGCTTCAGATTGCTTGCAGTAGCTGAGTAAGGTTTTCCTCATGCTTTAGTAGTGGTATGATTTTGACAGGTTTCTGTGGTTGTGTGACATTTAGAACTCTGGACGCTCTTCAGAGGCTCTGAAATGCTAGGCTCCTGAGAGGTGGGGTGTGCTGTTGGTGATTCCTTGTTGGAGGGTGGAAGAAAGCAGAACCCACAAAGTAGCCAGAGATTGGTCGAATTGAATTTTTTCTCATTGTATATTTTTGGTTTCTTTGTCAAAGATCAAGTGTGGTTTTATTTTTGGGTCTCATTCTATCCCACTGATTAACCTGTCTGTCTCTGTACCGACACCATGCAGTTTTTATTGCGGTTGCTCTGTAGTATAGCTTGAGGTCAAGGATGGTGATCCCCAGAAGTTCCTTCATTGCTGAGAATATTTTCACTATCTTGGATTTTTTGTTTTCACTAGTTTGGATTTTCATATGAAATTGAGAATTGCACTTTCAATGTTTTTGAATAATTAGTTGGAATTTTGGTGGGGATTGCACTGAATCTGTAGATTGCTTTGGGTAGGACGGCCATTTTGCAATGTTGATCCTACCAGTCCATGAGCATGGGGATCTCTCCATTTTCTGGGCTCTTCTATTTCTTTCTTGAGAGACTTAATGTTCTTTCACATGTTTGGTTATACTTACCCCAAGATATTTTATATAATTTGTGATATTTTATATAATTTGTGACTATTGTGAAGGGTGTTGTTTCCCTATTTACTTTCTCAGCCAGTTTATCATTTGTATAAAGGAAGGATACTGATTTGTTTGAATTAATTTTATATCTGGCCACTTTCCTGAATCTTCCTGATCTCTCCAATACTTTTAACATAAAGGAGTATTGCATTTTGCCAAATACTTTTTTCAGTATCTAATGATGACTATGATTTTTTTCCTTAGAGTTTGTTTATATAGTGGATTATGTTAATGGATTTTTATATATTGAACCATCCCTGCATCCTTGGGATGAAGCCTACTTGATCGTGGTGAATGATGGTTTTGATGTGTTCTTGAATTAGGTTTGCTAGAATTTTATGGAGTATTTTTACATCAATATTCATAAGCAAAGTAGGTCTAAAGTTCTCTGTCTTTGTTGGGTCTTTCTGTGGTTTAGGTATCAGAGTAATTGTGGCCTCATATAATGAATTAAGTAGTGCTACTTGTTTCTCAATTATATGGAACAGTTTGAGGAGTGTTGGTATTACCTCTTTTTTGAAGTTCTGGTAGAATTCTGCACTAAAACCTTCTGGTGCTGTTCTTGTGTGTGTGTGTGTGTGTGTGTGTGTGTGTGAGTGCATGTGTGCACACGCACGTGGGTGAGGGGAGTTAATAACTTCTATTACCTTAGGAAATATAGGCCTGTTTAGAAACTTTACCTGCTCTTGATTTAACTTTGGTACATGTTATCTGTCTAGAAAATCATCCATTTCATCTAGATTTTACAGTTTTGTCAAATGTAGGCCTTTGTAGTAGAATCTGTTTTTTTTTTTTTTTTTAAATTTCCTCTCTTTCTGTTGTTACATCTGCTTTTTTATTTCTTATTTTATTAATTTGGCTATGCATGAAACTGAAAACTTCTGTAAGGTAAAGCAGATAGTCAATAAAACAAATCAACAACCTACAAATTGGGGAAAAAAAACCTTCACTAACTCTACATTTGATAGAGGGCTAATATTCAAAATATATATAGAACTCAAGAAGCTTTCCTCCAAAACAACAACAAGAACAACAAAACAAGTAACCCAATTACAAATAGTATATAGAACTAAACAGAGAATTTACAACAGAGCAATCTTGGCTGGTGGAGAAGCACTTGAAATGTTCAAAGTCCTTAGTGATCAGAAAAATGCAAATCAAAATGACCCTCAGATTCTACCTCATACCCATCAGAGTGGCTAAGATTAAAAACTGGGGTTTTAGCATATGCTGGCAAGAATGTGGAGAAAGAGGTACACTCTTACATTGCTGGTAGGATTCTGGTAGGATTGCAAACTGGTAGAATCACCTTGGAAATCAATCTGTAGGTTCCTCAGAAGAGTGGAAATAGATCTACCTGAAGATCCAGTTATCCCACTCTTGGGAATATACCCAAAAGATTCCCCACCATGCCATGGGGACATATGTTCCACAATGTTCATAGTGGCCTTATTTATGATAACCAGAAGTTTGAAACAACCCAGATGTCCCGCAATAGAAGAACAGATACAAGAAATGTGGTTCATTTACACAGTGGAGTACTACTCAGCTATTAAGAAGGAGGACATCCTGAGTTTTGCAGGCAAATGGATGGAACTAGAAAATATCATCC
Source organism: Micromys minutus (assembly GCF_963924665.1). Classification (NCBI taxonomy): domain Eukaryota; kingdom Metazoa; phylum Chordata; class Mammalia; order Rodentia; family Muridae; genus Micromys; species Micromys minutus. Next base: position 3,315,451 of record NC_137954.1, read on the forward strand.
TGAGTGAGGTAACTCAGACCCAAAAGGACATGTATGGTATATACTCACTCATAAGTGGACATTAGCCAAAGAAATACAGAATACCCAGGATACTATCCATGGAACTCAAGATTAACAAGCTGAAGGGCCCAAGCAATTATTAGAGCAAATCCCTAACACACTTTGCAAACAACAATTTAAATGTTTGTGAGAATTAGCTTTTAGCCTTCCATAGGTCCTCGTGGAAATACTTTGCTACCAAGTTGCCATGTGAGCTACACTTTCCATCATGAATTGAATTGGATGTCTCCAATCAAGCCATTCTCTTATAAATGCACAACAGCACTCCATTAAAAATGGAAGGGCTTAGAAAAAAATAAAAATTAAAAAAACATATAAATGATCAAAACTATCTTATGGAATAAAAAATATTTTTATAATAACAAATTGGAAGGGCTTCATATGAAACTTGGCACTGGAAACACAAGTGAGAAAAGGAGGGGGTAAGCAGGCTAAATGTGCCTACATGCCAAGATCCCCACCTTCTGAATGGTTCCTGTACCACTGCGGTCGTGGGGAATTCCCTAAGGTAAGCTGAGTGAGGAAAAGAAAGTACAGATCAATGTATAGATGATCTTGTATAGATGATTGCCACCTCCTTCAGGGAGACAGTGGATGCATTGGAGCCTCTTCTGGAGCACTTACGAAGAGCTGTGAAAGGAACTGTTCCATTGGGCAGAACTTTGAGCAGTAAGTATCATCTGCTGTTGTTTTTTATTCTTGGGAAAAATAATGGCAGGTGATGTGGCTATATACTAATTCATGATATGAATTCAAATGCTGGGATAGATGATCAGAGATTTGGATGAAATATGATTGGAAAATCGGTGGCAAAGAAATTTTGGGAAGAAGTATATGTATAGACAAATGTATAAAACTCCCATGATAGGCAAAATTGTGAGTCTGTTCTCATCAATATTTACTTGAGGATGACTTTATCAAATGAAGGTTTCAACAATTGAGTGGTCAGGGAAATATATTTTGTGAGAACCATTAAGCTACCAGTTTTGTCAGTTATCTTTTCATTGCTTTGATGACTGACAAAGAACCCATGAAGAAGGTCCTGGCTGGTCTCAGATACAAGAACTTCCACTCACCAAGACAAGTTAGGTCACAGCCCAGTGATTCTCAACCTATCAATTATGATCTCTTTGGAGGTTTTAAATTCCCCTTTTACAGGGATTGCTTAATATCCTTGGAAAACACAGATGTTTATGTTGTGATTCATAACAGTAATGAAATTAAAGCTATGGAATAGCGAGCTAATAATTTTATTAGTGAGGATCACCACACGATGAAAACCTGTATTAAAGGGTTACAGCATTAAGAATATTGAGAACCAATGCTGTAGGCACTGTTAAGAAAGAACTTAATCTCTTAGTAGCAGAGATAAATACTGAACTTCTGACAATATGTCATTTTCTGATGGTAGTTTGGTTAAATTGACTTGCTTCCTCATGGAACTGAAAAGCATTTTGTCTTTCTTGGAAAGGATGTTTCAGACCCTGAGCTTGTATCCCTGGATATAGTTTCTCCCCAAAGCACCCATGGGCTCATCCCAAGACAGGAAGGTCTGAGCTGTGTACAGAAGCCAGCTGATCATAAGTCAGGGAGCAAGCTGGAGAGGAGTCTTAAGAAGCATTCTTCTGTGCTTTCTGCTTCAATTTCTGCTGGAGTTCCTGTCCTGTCTTCTTTCCAGGATGAATTATGATGTGCAAATGTAGGCCAAGAAATGCTGTCCTCCCGAAGGTGCATTTGTTCAGTTTTAGCACGACACCAGAAAAGCAAAACATGACAGTATTCCATCCCATTTTGCTTCTAACGAAAATTTTATAGAAAAAATGACAATGGATCCACCGCTCATTGATATTTGGCAGGTTTACAATCTTCGGTAGAGGCTTGGAGGAGGATGGTTGAAAGGGAAGCAGAAGAGCTTTTGACGACTCAGTGAAAATGGTAGCTATTGGCTAGTTCCTTGCATTGAGTCAATATTTAAAGATGGCTCCATGATTCAATATCGCTGTTTGAGAAACCAAGCAATTGGGGTGAAATTGACAGTAGTGCTTTTAGTGACTCACCAGCTTTTAGAGTTTTCCCCAAACCTTGTGCTCTGATGACACAGAGGTTTCACTTATAAGAGAAAGAATGTGCAAGAAGGCACGGTGCTGATCAATGCAATGGTAAGTTATGACCATTGCCTGGTCTCATTGGTCTCATGCCTCTGAGTCAGCAGGTAAAGAAGTGAGCTGCTGTGCTGACTGCCTGGCACTCAAGGTTAAAGTGGTTGCTGCTATGACCTGGGGAAACAGTAGAGCCTTCAGTGATATCTTCCTAACGACCATGCTCTACAACTCAAGTTGATGAAACAGCACAGCCCCAGTCTAGGCAAAAAGGGCAAATGATCACTATCCGCTAAGAAAAGTTTGGTTACCTTACTGGGCAAAGAATGATTAACTAGCTCAGTACTTTCTGAAGATACAGAAACCCCAGTGGAAGGAAATGATTATAATCACCAATTATAACTGAATGAAACTCACGGAGATAAGAATGTAAATCTCTTGATTATTTTCTTTTTGTTTTTAAAATAGAATAATGCCATACTGTCTCCAAGGTCTCAGGTTTTTCACCTGCTTGGTCTTGGAATCATTTTGTTTTTATATTTTTACAATTAACCCCTTTATCTACTTGCTTATCTACCTATTTATCTATATGGTAAGTCATTAGTTAACTGTTTCATCTATCATCTATCTATCTATCTATCTATCTATCTATCTATCTATCTATCTATCTATCATCCATCTAATCTATCTATCTATCTATCTATCTATCTATCTATCTATCTATCTATTTATCTATCTATCTATCTATATATGTATCATCTATCTATCTATCTATCTAATGGTTGTATTTCTCTGAAAAATTATAACTATTATGTTGATATGTTAATTAGTTCAGGGCTTTCCTCTTCCTTTATCTCCTTTTAATCTTCAAATGTGAGTATCCAGGTTGATGCAAGGCAGTTCTCTTGCATGTTATTTTCCTCCAAATCAGCCAGATTTTTTGTGAGAGTAATTCATATTCAATCAGAACTCGATGACACAGTGCAGAAAAAATACTATTCGTATTTTTGTATTCTAAGAGATGGTTGAATGTTGCAGTTGACTGTCCTAAAATTATACATTTATGCAGAGGTCTATTGTTTTAGTAGAATTGTGTCAATATTTTTAGTGGAAAGCTAGGTTTTTCACTTTAACTTTATTGTTGTATATTCCTCTCAGATGTGCTTAATTTGGTATTTATTGATAATGATTGAGCCTTTATGGCTAGTTTGAACCTAATATTCCTTTATTACTATCTTCAAAACAACTTTGACTGTAGAAATGGAAGTTGAGAATGGTATGAACTGTTAAAGGCACTGAAAGACCTGTAGTGAGTAAAAAGAGCACCATGGTAAATAACCCACAGATGCTCATTGGTCCCAATGCATCATCCTCACTCTTTCATCTCATTGGTTAGTGAAAAAGGATAAATTAGGTCATCCCTGATTGATTTTGTTTTGCACTGAGGGGCTAAAGAAATTCTCATTTACTTCCTTCCTCCATTTCTCTGTCTTATCCTCCCTTCTCTCTCTGCTTCCTTGCTTTTCCTTCTTGTACCAAGTATTTAGACTTTCAACAACCCTGGTTTCTCGTGTGTGTGTGTGTGTGTGTGTGTGTGTGTGTGTGTGTGTGTGTGTGTGTGTGTATGAGCTTGTGTGTTCATGTGTGTACCACAGGTTGACACCTCCTTAATTGTTCTTCATCTTATTTTCTGAGACAGGGTCCCTCACTGAACTTAGCGCTCACCAGTTGAACAGGAGGCCAAGTGACCTCTGTGGGCTCTCCAGCGTCTCCTTGCTAGGCTTTTCCATGGATGTGAGAATCTGAACTCGGGTCTTTGTTTGCACTGGACATACTTTACCCACTGAGCCATCCCCAGTATTGATAATTTCTGTTGAGTGTTGCATGTAATTTTGTAATTTGTTCAGTAAGTTGGTAGATATTATACTCTATTACATTATATCAATAATAAATGGACATGAGGTGCTGAAGATAACTCGCCAATTTGTTGCTTAAATGAGCCAACACACACATCAGTATTTGGAATCGGCCACTGAAGACTAGTGATAGCTTTGACACATTTAATACACCTCAGGGCAGACAGCTTCTCAAGGGACAATGCTAACTCCTCAGAAAACCATTGCATATAGATTCTGAACACAGACAGTAGAGATGTTTCTGCACACAAACTCTCTCTTCTCTCGAAGGAGTACAGCATATTCATCTACACAGGGAATATAATGGTTGCCAGGCCAATACCTTTGAGTCAAGTTTGTGCTGAAAGCTGAAACTTTTGAAAGAAAAATCAGAGCTGGGTTATTGAAAACAATTCAGCTCCAATTAAAATGTTATTATGTGTTCAGCTTTTCTAAAAATAAAACTCACTGCCACCCTCTAAAAAGAATCCTCAGCTTCCTAAATAAACATTTGAAAAGCAATGCCTGGGTTGGTATACAAAATGTATTTAGATTTTTTTCTTACATAGCACATAGATACATGGGAAGAAAATATATCTTGACATTTTAGTAGCTACCTCATCCAATTACTAAGGTGCTTGTACTTATATTTGTTCAAAAATCATTGCTAAATCTGTAATATTACTATTAAAAAGATATGTTAAATAGAAAAGTATGAGACCTTATTTATAGTTTAAATCTTAAGATACATGCCCGTGGTGACCAAGGCCATGACTTATTTGTCTATATTTATTTTCTACTAAAGATGATGATTTCCTTTTTCTTTTTTTATTTGTTTTTCATCATAAATATTTTTCCCGTGGTAAAAAATAGACACTTGTAATTTAATATATACCATATTTTCTAATATAGGATAGTATATCTTCTTTTGCCTCTTGGGAAGGTGTAGATAGTCCATGATCTTTTTCCAGGCAGTGAGAAACAAAAATTTTGTTTTTCCTCTGAATTTCTCCTCAGCCTGCTTTCTTGCACACCCTTGGAAATACTCCTGTGTGTGGCACTCCAAAGACTGGCACTGAAACACAAACCAACTGAGCAGAACAACGTTCAAAAGGCAGGCTATGGTAAAAAATACATCTCTTTAAATTACCCAGCTACTACCCTCATTTAAACACACACAGTCATAGCATGGTGAAGAGGTTGGCTCTCCACAGGAATGCAATACCCTCACCAAACATCAAACTGATGGAGATCCCACAATGATCAAAATGCTGAGGACAAATGAGAAGAGATGATGTGTATAAACCTTCAGCCTCGAGTATAGCATAGTCAGTATAGGTGGGATAACTGGTGGTCTTTATTGTTAGAGATGCATAAAATTTGTTACTGCATTTTATCATGAAGCACGAAACACTATGCTAAGTACGTGGTGCAAACGTAGGTATGCACGGTGCACATCTGCATATACAGTCATGTCTATACTCATTTTTATCACTGCACTCGACACTGACAAATTTTGAACAGTGGTGAACATCCACATCTCTCTCCAGTCAGTCTGGCTGGCTCAGATCAAGGTTTCCTTACCATTTGGGGGGTTTTGGCAAGCTTTACCTTTTTCTCACTGTGAGCTAAAGTTTCCTTTTCCTAAAAAAATGAGGTAAGAATTATTGGCATATTGAAATTCATAAGAGTGGTGTGCAAGTTTAAAGACTCCATAAATCTAAATATTTAGGATAGTGTCTTAACACCCAGGAGACACATTTGGGAAACTTCTGTCTATACTGAAGAATATAATGAGATGCCTATTTTTATCCCCAAGCCTGAGAAAATCAGCCACCCCCAAACTCTAAAAGGAACAAAGTGTGGGAATTTGTTTAGTGTGCACCAAAAGCTAGACGATATTAATTATTATTATTTCACTGATGCTATAATTAAAATCACATTATCAGGACCAGTCTTCAGTGAGACTTTCTACACTGGTAAGAAGAGGTGAAAGGGTTGAGTTAGTGAAGGACTCACACTCTGTGGTTAGAATTTTGTTTCCTTTGCTTCGTTGTTTATAGTCTCTTTATTCTGAGTTATAATAAAAGTTGTATGGCTGCCATTCGGTAGCCAGAACAAATGCTGTTAACACACGTGAGTGTGTGTGAAGCTTTACAGTTCATCACTCCTGAGGTTCTCAGGACTCATGTCTAGACCACAGTTCCAATTAAGTTTGTTCAGCACTGTGATGTCAAGCAAAGTTGGACATGGAACCTGGGAAAATAGCAAGAACCACAAACTTAAGTAAGAAGACCAATCCCCTTTAAGAGTTAGACTAGGTGGGTAGGGATTAAAAATTGGTTTAATTTCAAGATTTTAAGTAAGTTCATAAAGTATAACTTCCTTTTTTGGGGGAGTGTGGGACAACAATTGGCTTTTAAGTGGCTGCTGTGTGTTTGAACTGTCTTTACTACGTTATCTTTCTAAGTGACCTTTGGATGTATCAGCTTCAGTTAAAAATTTAGACTACTTGGAAAATATGCAGAGGAATGTGTGGGTCATACATAGGGCACTTGCTGACAAAAAGTATTAAAGAACGGCTTGTAGACACCACCATACTGACTGTGTGCTAGAGATACTGATCTAATATGGTAATAATTGTACTTGTAAATTTTACTTAATTATCTGAAACTTAGAGGCAGGCCTTGTCGTTACTGATACAGATAAGAAGAGAGATGCATAAAAGAAGTAATAAAACTCAGACATTTACATGTAGCTTGTCCTTTGCTAATTAATACCATCACGTTTCCGTGTGGAGTCTTGGGAGCAGAGCAGAACTTGTTGAAGTGGCTCACTCTTGTCTCACTCCCTTAAAAGATTCCCAGGCCTGGAAACACTGAAGGGAAGGCTGTGCCCTTCTCCTTTTATACAAATAGAAACATTTGCAACTTTTAGGGATGACAGGCATTCATTTTCCCCTCAGAATGAGGAGTGATACCTAGACCACAAGAATCCCAGACAGCCACTATAGAAACCATTGTGACAGTTCCTCAACAAAACCTAGAAATTGACCCACTGTGTGAGCAAGCTATATGATGCCTGTGTGTATACACAAATTCTATGCCTGCTCATTCATGCTCACAGTATAGTCGGGACATGGAAATGGCACACATTATTGGGTGTAAAGAAAGCCGAAATTATAGAATTTACTGATAAGAGGACAGAATTGGGAAGTGATTAAGGTCACCTAAGCCCAAGAAGACAAATGTCCCGTGTTCTCACTCTTGTGCGGCACCAGCATTAAGTCTTTACATTTGTATGTTGGATCTGTAGTGTGCACAGAATCCGGGAGAATAGGGAGAAGTTAAGAGGTGGGGAGTAAGAAGGTAGAATGCGGGGGACGTGAAGGGGCAACATGAGGGGGTAGGCTAGGTCTGGAGGGGTGAGAGGGTGGCTCAGAGTGGGGATGAGGGTCAACCAATGTGAAAGACATTTGAAAAAGCCACATGGAAACACTTTACAAAAGGCTTCACAGGTTGGGATAATACCCACCTCACAGAAGCCATGGGTTGCTTAATAAAAAGCCCGCTGTTACATGTGGGATACCTCCCCACAACTTCTTGGTTAGAAGTCTACTAAAGACCTCCAAAATAATCCAGGCTATCACCCTTGTTCTCGGGTGTCTACCAGAAGTTGGTGGTTAAACACTATTGCTGAGGCTATGACAGTCTTCTGGACACAGAAGAATCAAGGTGGCCCTGACCAGGAGGTCCTCTTCACTATGACTGCTTCTATCTATAGTGATAGAAGGTGCTGCTCAGACTAACAATAGCCTTACCTACCTGTAAACCCCTGAGCTAAGATTATGGCCAGTGCGGCAAAATACATTCAAACAACGGTACAACAAACGGTAGATTTTGTATCCCAGACGTGTGTGTGTGTGTGTGTGTGTGTGTGTGTGTGTGTGTGTGTGTGTGTGTGATTTTACCCATTGTCTTCATGAGTAAATTCACGTTAGAAGGCAATTCTAGTCTGGTTATTACCCGGAAACACTCAGCTTATGGCAGCGGGTCTGTTCAATGTCAGCCAATAGTAGTTTTAAAAGAAGCCATTTTCTGTGTTTACTCAGAGTTGTCTTAATTTACCTTCTCAGATTCCCAACCCGAATGCACTGAAGTCAGCGGGATCTAATGTCTAATTTACTTATATATATGGTGAACTCCAGTGCCAAGGATCAGCCACAGCCATTGCCCTGTTTCAAATATTCATGAGTCTCCATGGTCCAGAATGCATTAAAGGTGGGAATGGTGCCAATGGCGCGCTACCTTCCCAGTGACGAGGAGTCGCCTCAGATCACAGGAGCAAGACGCTAAAGGCTGCAGACTAAACTGTCTTTGTGAGAGACGTTCATGAAAGGAATGGCAAGTTGTACACCCTGTTCCAATTACAGAACATCGGTGCAAACAGCAACACAAAGTGCACTGGATGCTTACACTAGTGAACTCAGGGTACTGGGGCTACAGCTTCTCTGTCATTTCTTACCCCTGCAATCTGTCACCAGCCTTTGCTATCCACGTGGGATGGTGTCTCAGGACTGGTGAGCACTGCTGGTGAGCTCTCGGAGACAAATGAGCAGACACAGGGAAACGAACGGCGTTCGAGTCACGGCGGCTGCGTGGCATGGAGCACACATTACAAAGGAAAACTCAAAGCAGCGTGAGGAAGTTAAATCAGGCACATAAAGCACCCCCACATAATAATCTAGGCTCTCCCCTTATGCTGTTTGTCAGTGGCTGCACCTGCTTTGGCACCTGAGTAGTTCTTGATCTACTTCACACTCTGGAAATATCAGGCACCCAGCCAGTTTCATACCCAGACGTTCCTAGGATCAGGCCTTGATATCAACTTGCTTTTAAAAAATATATTAAATCAAGTATCAACCCCTGGGCTCTGAACTACTTTTGACTGACAGGACCAACAGAAAGAAAAAAAAATTCCAGGCTAATTACTTCTAAGGACTAGTTCCCAGTTGCAGGAGTTACTAATGACCTACTTTGGACTCACTGAAATAATTCATCAGGTATGATAATTAAAGGAATAGAAAGCAGAGTCTGAAATGAACCAAGTATCAAAAATATTTGCTGAAATCATAAGTTCCCACTCCCACTGCTATCAGCCAGGGCTCTACTACTTTGCAATGAGTCAGTTTTCTCTTATTCAGGAGCCATTCTTTCTCTGTATAAATTACATTTGGCAGGACGTATTTGAGATTCACTTTGATGTGTAAGTTTTGATTTCTTTCCAATGTAGTTGTAAAGAGAATAATCCTCTAAGTACTTCCTGTTTTCCTTTAACTCTTCCCACGAAGCAGCACAAATGTACCTTTCTCACCCCAGTGTTTCTACTGGAAGAGCACCCACGCCCCAGCAGAGGCTACCCTGCAGTATGGACAGTTGCTCTTGCTTCAGTTTTAATTTTGAAAGTCAGATCTGTTTTACACAGAGGTAAAGACCCAGCGCTGACGACACCATTCCTGCACAGGTCTGGCTTTTACATGGAGAAAGATCGGTTTCTAATTTTTGCAGTCTTGGTGCTTTTAAAAGAGGAATAGTTCAGGAGAAGAACCTCAGAATGAAGCCATGGAACATGACCCTTCATTTTCCATCAGATTATAACCCCTCAGAACAAAAGCGTTAAGTATCATGTGGCCAGTGTCACAGCCTCTCAGCATCATTTTCTAAGTCTTATTTCTGTCCCTGGATTCGGCTCTTTCCCCATTTCTTCACTTCTGTTTGCTCATTTTCGGTGCTTGTTTGGTCCTTTAACTCAAAACTTCCCCTGACTTTGGGTTGTGATCAGCTGACTGTTCACTGGCTTCTTAATGCTAACAAAAAGTGTATCTTCCCTTTGAAAGATCTTGGAGGAGCTAGGCTTAGCCCCATAGCAGAATGAAAATATTCATATCCTAGGCCAGGTTTTAAAAACAATCAGAATCAGTTTCATCCTTTTGCATGTAGTGGCATTTGCGGCTAGTATGTATTTCCACCTAGTTAATATTTCATAAAGCCAGGGGGGACGAAATCTGTATAAACTGTGTCTTAATTGATGTCAAAGAAAAATGTTGTGATGTGTTCTTTATTTCCACATGACGCAAAGAAAAAATTATGTTTGCAAGGAATCCAGGTATAGCTTCATCCCAAATTAATAGGGAGAAAGTTCCCCGTGGTCATGGGATTCTATAAAACAGTGCTGTCAAATCTCTTCTGAGTGCTGTCTGCCCTTACAGTCTCTCTCATCCCATGCCTATTGAGCTTCATTCATTCCTTTATTTTTTTGTCCTTCAGCTGTTTCCAAACACTTCATGGTCAAAAAAAATACAATATGTTAACGCACAGAGGTATTTAAGTAAATGAAAATCAATGCACTGGTGTCAGCACCGCTCCTTAGTGCTTACCCTGGACATTTTTAACATATCCTCTTTCAGCATTAACAACTTTCACTCTTGTCTGGGAAGGATAATGATGTTCTTGGTCCCCTGCTCCTTCGGTCTCTAATCTTCAGGCTTATTCTGAGTTCTGGAACTGATCTTGTCCCTAGGCTGGGGCATACGAGGTATCTGAGCCAAAAGAGAACTGATCTAGTATCCAGTCAACCTTCCCACCAATTTCATTTCGACCTTGCAACAACCCATAGTTAGGCTATATCGCTTCTATCTCTGGTCAGCAAGGCTTGCTTATCCAGGGCAGGACCACTAAGTAAACCTGGTTTAGTCCCTACTTAATTTTCCTGATTGATGCCCAATTTGGGGGGTTCTGCTCTTGACCATCCTGTCCCTTTCATAACATGGCTATCTCTGAAGTCCGTTTGTCATGCTGGGCCCCCAGTAGACAACTGCTTAACCTGCTGTTGCCACTGGCCTCACACAAAATCCTTGGGCTACATTTACGGAATTCATTCTTTAAACTCTGTACTTCAAAAGTGTAATTAAGAGCTAAAACTGATCAGTATAAAGATGAGAAACTGAAGAGAGAAAGATGTTTTAAAAGTCTCTGCAAAACAAATGCATCTTCTTAACGGCTGAGCTATACTCCAACCACCCCCCCCCGCCATGTTTAATTGTTTTTAATAAAATGAAAATGATCGACAGCCTGAAGCATGATGGGAAAGTAGAAATGAAGCTGATGATTTTTTAAGTCAGCCATTTCTTTTTAAAGTAGCATTTCCATAATTATTTAAGAAGCTTCAGGGAAAAAAAACACCTTAGGTTTAGGGTGAAACTAAAAAGTGGATATATCTAGAGAATCTCAAAAAAATTCTGGTAATCTTTTACCATTTGGACTATAAATTTTCAGCATCAAGGTGTCTGGAATGCTCTGAAGAATATACTTCAGGTTTCCTGAAGATGCTTCCCCAGATGCATGAATCCAGCTGTTCAGTAACCTAAGGTGTTTGGTAAATCTGGAAAGGCTGCTGATGTCTGTTTGTATGGACAGACGTTATTCTGTCTGGCTGTTTCCTGGCAGTGTTCTCACGTAAGTGTCCCACTCAGATGGGATCTTCACCTCATTCTACAGTAGAATGTCTCACAAATGCGTCATGTTCACTTCTGCCAATGCTCCATTTCCTGTTTATTTACAAAGTGTCCCTTTTCTTTAAAGAGATTCTTGCTACTCTCAGAAGCTTATCAAATGACTATTAGTAGCTCTTGGCGAATGGTTTTCATGTCAAAGAACAGAATGGTTTTCTGTTTTCACCAAAGATATGGAAGGAAGGAAGGAAGGAAGGAAGGAAAAAGGACGGAGGGAGCAGGATGGAAAGAGGGGAGAGAAGGAGAGAGGGAAGGAAGGAGACAGAAGAGGAAGATACAGGAAGACAGTAGAAGATGGGAGAAGAGTGGGAATAAACAGACAGAAGAGAGGGAGGGAGAGACAGGGAAGAAAGAAGAAAGATGAAGAGAGAAAGGAGGGGGAGAAGGAAGAGGACGAGCAAGAGGTGTTGGTGGTTAGGGTGAGAAGTGGAGCGAGAGGAAAAGACTGAATGCTTTTTCAGTATCCAGACATGCCAACTGTCTGTGACCCAGCTCTAGGAACTTTTTAAGAATGACCAGAGCAGGACCAATACATGCAGATGGTATAGAAAGCTCAGTATCCGACAGCCATTCAAGGCAACGTAAATGACCATTTGTTCAGCAGCTTCATAAGAAAGATGGAATCTTCTGCAGACGAAAGGAAAGCCTGATGCAGGAGAGCAGCCTAGAGGGGTTTTGTTCTTTTGTTTGTTATGGTTTTTGTTTGGGCTGAAGTGTCTTTCAGCCTGTCAGAGTGTATGCCGGTGTACCCTCTGTTAAATCTGAAGTTATTCTGACTGACAGTCCTAGAAATCATGTTAGCAAATGCTCTGGTTTGAACACTCTGTTAATACATGTGTTTAAATTCTGTGCATTGAGTTGCATCCCTGAGATGGTTTGGAGAACATGATTATGTCGTGTATACTGAGGCCCCATTGCTTATTTACCTACTAATTAATTAATTCTTCTATAAGAGAAGAACATAGCGGTCCCTTACTCCTTGTATCTTACTCTTTTGAGGCAAGTGCTGTCTTTAGGAGGCAGAACCTCAGCAGATGCTAAGTCTTCTCTAGAGCGGATGTTGGACTTCCTTGGCTCGAAAGGGCTTGACATAAATTTCTGCTATTTTCAGATACCCACTGTGTGCTATTTTTGATATTCTGACCTAAGTATCCATCTGTTGTTTCTTGGTGGAATTTTTAAAAGAGACATTCTAGTAAATATGATTTCCCCTTCTGCCCAATACGATGACCATTTCCTGGTCCTCAGAGATAGTTCTGTTTCTTATGCAAGCATCTGCTTTCCTGACCCACCTCACAGCCTGGCTCCAGAAACTACAGCACTTTCTCATCACTGCCTTGAGAGGTCAGAAGAAAATAGAAATTCTGACACAGTGATGTTTGAAAGAGTAGCTAATGAATGACAACAACAACAACAACATCCTTAGCTGCTGACAGCCTTTTGAGAAATCAAAGCATCCTCTTACCAGACATCCTCAGCATCTTCATCGCACTCTGCACCAAACTGGCAAATGTCACAGGTGGATGTCTCCTTCTGGCTGGTCTCTCCAGAACCTTCATGGACTGTGGGACAGAAATCATACATGAAGGGCATGCAGATAGGTGTGCACAGTAAGGTCAATGCTGGGAGGATTCCCTATCAGTTTCTGCTTCCAGATGGGGCTGCTTGTTACTGGACTCCATGAAAATTGCACATCTCTCTCCTTTCTTCTCCAGTTTTCAAGTTAAGTGAACAGCATGGTGGTACTCATGGGGACAGAGGGAATACTGATGCCCTTTGATGTGTGGTACAGCCACAAGTGAGAGTGGATAGAGTGGTTGTGAAAACTGCTCGGATAATAAATGTGAGAGTCGTTTCATTAAAAGAGATTTACAGTGGTCTCTGTGAATATTTATGAAAAGCATTTTTAGTTTTGTTTTTCATTTTCTGTTTTAGGTTTTCCAAGACAGGCCTTCTCTCTATAGTCCTGGCTGACCTGGAACTTGCTCTTTAGACTAGATGGGGTTCAACCTCGGAGATCCTCTGTCTGTTGGGTGCTGGGGTTTAAAGGTTCACTACTACCTGATCATTTGTTTTCTTGGTTCTAAAGTTCACATTTTGTTCAAACGATCGAAATCTTTAAAATAAAGTCTTACATCAAATACAAGTAGCCTTATTCGATGCTTTTATTTCTCCCTTTACCTGTTATGTACTAACAAAGAAATCATGTTGATTATATGCATTTGTGTGTGCATATACATGCAAGTATTTGTGTGCATACACTGTAGTGAGTTGAGGTGCCTGTAGAAGCCAGAACTGGGTATCAGATCTCCTCGAGGTAGAGTGATGACTGAGCTACCAGATGGAAATGCTGGGAACCAAATTCTATCTCCAGAGAGAACAGAAAGGAGTCTTAATTATCAACCCCACTCTCCAACCACAGCATTTGCTTTTACATAGTTATCCTGAGTTATGAACAAAAATTGCATTTAAAATAACAAGGTAGCTACTGATGGACATCAGTTCTTCTGCTCGACAGTATGAATATGAAATTGGCAAAATGCAAGCAAATCACAAATTAGCATCACAAGATCAGCACAAAGTGATGAAATGAAGAAAGAAAGAATGAGAGAAAAAAAGAAAGAAAGGAAGGAAGGAAGGAAGGAAGGAGGGAGGGAAGGAAGGAGGGAGGGAAAAAGGGAAGGGAGGAGGGAAGGAAGGAAGGAGGGAGAGAAGGAAGGAAGGAAGGAGGGAGGGAGGGAAGGAGGGAAGGAAGGAAGGAGGGAAGGAAGGAAGGAGGGAGAGAGGGAAGGAGGGAAGGAAGGAAGGAGGGAAGGAAGGAAGGAGGGAGAGAGGGAAGGAGGGAAGGAAGGAAGGAGGGAAGGAAGGAAGGAGGGAAGGAAGGAGGGAGGGAAGGAAGGAGGGAAGGAAGGAAGGAGGGAAGGAAGGAAGGAGGGAGAGAGGGAAGGAGGGAAGGAAGGAAGGAGGGAAGGAAGGAAGGAGGGAAGGAAGGAGGGAGGGAAGGAAGGAGGGAAGGAAGGAAGGAGGGAAGGAAGGAAGGAGGGAGAGAGGGAAGGAGGGAAGGAAGGAAGGAGGGAAGGAAGGAAGGAGGGAAGGAAGGAGGGAGGGAAGGAAGGAGGGAAGGAAGGAAGGAGGGAAGGAAGGAAGGAGGGAGAGAGGGAAGGAAGGAGGGAGGGAAGAAAGGAAGGGAAGGAAGGAGGGAGGGAGGGAAGGAAGGAGGGAGAGAAGGAAGGAAGGAGGGAAGTTCTACTGATTTGACTATAGAGCTGATAACACTTCTGCAGTGATGGGCTACTGTGTACACAGTGAGACAGGCCAACTGGAAGGAAAAACCATTTCTACTTAAAAAGAAACAATATGACAGTCTGACTACTGCAAATACAATCAGTTTCTACAGACAGAACACATACATTCCCATGGTAAAAAGACACCAGAGATTTTTAAAGAGACCTTCTTCAGGGGTCATATGGTTTCAACAGAAAGCTGGTGTAAGTTCACCATAAATCTCAAAAACATGTTATAAAATGATTGACTAACACTCGGCCCCTTGCATCCAAACTTCCTTTGCTCTATTATTATTTCTCCTCGTTTTCTCTTCACTTCTTCCTTGCCTGTTAATAATTTTTTAGTATTTACAAAAGTAACTATCTTTTATTTACTTTAGTTTATTGTTGTGAAGAGAAATGGTTCCATGAATAACCAAACACAAAGAACCTGGAATGGCCATGGAAGAGTTCTAGTTTATGGCTCTGTCCAGGAACCTGGGACTAGACTCTTTCTATGATAATCAAGGTTTCCTTGTGTTTTTGCTGTGCCCCAATGCTATATCCTATTTTCTCCAGGCCAAGAAGTCTTAAATTGTGTTTAAGTTATGAATTAAATGGCTCACTTTCATGACAAAAGTATTGATGGTATTGATTTTAACCTACATGGTTTAGGGAAAAACTTCCCTCTGAGCTTCTGGGGAAGAAAGGAAATTTAACTCTGATAAAAGAAAAAATAATTACATCAATCTACCCTACCAGTCTAGTACAAAAAGACCATTAGAGTGGACCACAGGGATTGGAGGGAAGCTGAGGCCTTACCTCAGGGGAGAATACGAGCTGAGGCTGGCATCTTTATTACTTTCTTATTATTAATGCAACACAGAAGCTGCTAATGGGAGTGAGCCTTTTAGTGTTAGCAGGATTAGCAACTCTCTACTACAACTTCCCACCACTCAGGAACCGTAGCACAGTGAAGGGAAGGTGCCTAATGATGGGAAAAAGCACTTAGGAACAGGACCAATGTCTTCACCAGCTGAGATCCTAGTTTAGGTATCCACTGGAAAAGAGGGAGGGGCGAATTTTGCTGACTCAGCAAGACTGGCTATGGCAGTCTTACCTGAAGCCACATTATAATCCATGGAAAGGCTATTTTGGGTAGAAAAAGTCATGTTTGGCATTTCTTTTCTTTTCTTTTTTCTTTTTCTTTTCTTTTCTTTTTTTTTTCTTTTTCTTTTTTTTTTTTTTACAAGGAGGAGTAATTCAGAGTAAGGCAGCAACCCATCACTAAATACATGGCAAACATAATGCCAATGCATAAAGCCATTCACAAGAAAACTAAAGGAAAATATTTTCCTTTCTAACCAAAACAACTTTTTCAACTTTGTAGCTCACTGGCAGTTAAATCAGCTCACTTCTGTTTAACCCCATGGACCATGAGTCTTACGCAGGGCTGGCCTCAGAAGCAATGGTACATATTCCTTCATTTATTCACTAATCTTGGAGACAAACTAATAGCATAGCTTAAGGCTGAAATATACACAAAAAAGCTAACAACAAACACAAATCCCTAAAGCCGGACCACGGAGTTAGGTTCTGTCTGACGCAACACCCAGAAGATACCGGCAGCCTCAGACGCCTTCATCTGGCATCAGAAATGCACAGGGGGTTAGTACTGTTAAGATACAGTCTTTCTTATTCAGTAGGCGTGACGAGCAGCCTCATGCTCATTTCTTACAGCCCAGGAGGCTGGGGAAGCTGTTCCACTGGCCACCCTTCGAGGAGAAAGAGCGGCACCATTGTCATTTCAAAGCACAACGCTCAACCTGTCAGTGGGCAGTGAAAGCAAGTAAGCCGGAACCAACATTTCTGTAGTTATTCTAAGTCTACACTAGACTAGAGGACATCAGCATGCCTTACTTAGCAGGAATAATCTGCATTATATAGCCATGTTCTAGTCATACAATGGACTTAGAGAGAGGCTGAGATATGAACTGTAATTCTTAATAAAGGTCACAGACATACAAGCCGGCAAATCACTAATATAGCACCTGTTACAACCTCAGGAAATGTGCAGTACAGGAAACGGTTTCTTTCTTGCCTTCTTCCTACATTACCAGAAACAGCATGGGAAGGAGACATGCTTAGTTATTTGTAGCCATATAACAATTACATGGGAACACACTCATTTTCCCCAATGTCTTACAGTCACCGTGTATTTACATTTTAGGCTGTCATTTTGAGCTGTAAAGTAGAATAATTATGTTGTTTTATTTAACAGAAATGTGATTTTACAAGTGGTTGAAGGGAATTCAAGAGACAAGAGAGGTTTAGTTCCTGAAGACACCGGGCAATTGATAGACTGTTCTAGACTGGGAACCTACCTATTCCACTTATGGAAGCTTGTAAATAAAGACATGTAAGAACTGATTGGACCAGTCACTTTTCGTCTCTCTGCCCTCATAGCTTCTCCTAAGGGCAGCTACGTTTCTTCTTATCTCCACTTTGTTCTGGCTCCAAGCAGGTGTTTTGCTGGTCTTATGCACTGATGTAGAAATAGTCAAACAGTTTTTTAATGTTCATTTTTGTTGAGAACCTAGCAGAAATTGACATTTAGCTACACACTCAGATCTTAAGGAGACCTTTTGAGTTTGAAGAATAATACGGAGACACAGTGAGCTATCTACTACCATCTTACTGAGTTTCTTTATGTTCTTTTCCCCGTGACCATATTCCTGCCACTACCCTGTTCACGGGCAGGTGCGGCATCTGTTCTTTGTTGCCGTAGTTGAAGTTTAACTGTTCCAGAATGTGGTGTTAATTGAAACAGACAACATACTATGTGAGGGTTGATCATTCGATCATAATTTTCAGAGTCAGGGGGTTGAAGTACATAAGTAGCATGCATTCTTGGAAGTTTAATATTACTTTAAATACCGTGTGACTGCTTATCTATCCACTCCCCTGTTGTAGGAGAGCCGGACCGTCAGAGCTGGGAACTGGTAACTGTTACTGGGCATCAGTGTAGCTCTAGAGCTCAGTGGTACTCTATATGATGAGTGTGCATGAATTTATGAGTTTATCTACAAACACACACGGACACACACACATATACACTGGGGTGCATTGGGAGGAAGATAGGAGAGGGAAACAAATTATAATTAGGCATTTATCGAACAAAGCATCCATAACTAGTTTTAACTGTTCCTTGTGTTTCTACATAATGTCTGCCTTTGTGCATAGCTCTGTGTGTGAATGCAGGTGTGTGTCGTACCATAGCTGCCTGTGCAAGTGGTCAAGGAACCTGAGGCTTTGGTTTTTGCTTCTGCTTTTAGCCAGGGTTCCTTTGTGTGTGTGTGTGTGTGTGTGTGTGTGTGTGTGTGTGTGTGTGTGTGTGTGTTTTTCTTCTACTGTTTGGTCCAGAATTTCTGGCTGATGAGTGTCCAAGCATCTCCTGTCTCCACTTTTCATCTCCATACAGAAGACGATGACGCAGAAGACTGTGCTTCCATGTGGGTCCTGGGTATTAGAACTCAGGCCCTCTTGCTTGCCTGAAAAGTGAGTTTTACTTGCTGAGCCGCTTCCCCAGCCCTCCAGCATTCCTACAAACAGGATTCTATACACAGGTTTCTAATTGTCTTGAAGTATTTCAAGGTAGCATTTTTCACTGTCACAAAGTAAAATATTGTGGCTGATGGTGTTTTACTTTTATTCTCAAATTTGGGGATGTGTTAATATATTTTGGATATGAACTTTTGACTCAGATAAATCTTGGAATTTTTCCCTTGGTCTGTTTCCCTAAATGTGAGAACCGTTTGTTTAGAAGAAGCCAACATTTTCCTTTGATGACTTTTATTCTTAGGTAACGACTGAGAAGACTTTTACTCAAAGGCTATACCTCTCCTTGCTTTATAAATGTTAAGGTTTAGGTGTAAGCTCAGGTTTGTGATCAGATTAACTTTTGTGTTTCACAGGAAGACTGAGAATCTTTCTCCCCCTGGCGTGATTTTCCCTTCTTCTGTAAATGTGATGAGATGCATTAATTTTCACATGTTAAACTAACCTTAGACTCTTGGGTAGAATCAAGCCTGATTTAGTATATTGACTTCTTAATAAGCCACTGGGTTTCATTTTCTATTATGTTCAGCATTTTTCGAACCTGTTATGTTTATGCAACTCTAAATTTTCTTTTCCTGTGTTCTGCACATTTGGCTTTGGGAAAATAGGCAGACGTGTAGGAAGAGGACGCCTCTGTCCACTGCTTACTCTTCCCCAGTACAGATGTGCTGGACCCACTTCTGTTATACATCTGACTTTTGTTTTGAATAAAACTTAAGTTTTCCATTTTTATGAGTTCTCCTTCTACTTTATTCTTTCCTTGGTGTTTCATTCTTAGGATGTAGTTTATTATGTTTCAAATTCATTATCACCTTTTGTTCTAACACAGGCACTTAGGGTTACTTCCCAGCCAAAGCCACATGAGCTGCACCCCACACATTTCAATGTATTTGTATCTCCCTCGAAATATATACTGTTATGCATCCTTGGAAGTTTTGTCTCTAACCCACGGATTAGTTATTATTTTGTTTACTAACATTCAAACACTTAAACACCTTTAAAGGTTTGTTGGTTTATTTTTGGTTTATGAATTCAATACTTTATTTTGTCATAAGTAAAAATTTTATTTAATATTTTCAAATTTATTAAATATTCTTTATGGCTCAAGACAAGGTCTATGTAGCCCCTTAGAAATGACAATTTCCTTCTGAAAAAACGTATGTTGCTCTTGTGAGGAATAATGTCTTATTGATGTTCAGTAGTTTATGTCTGAGAGCATTGTTTGGTTTCTGGGGTTATGTGGTGATTTGGGTTTCTATTGTATCTGCTATCGAGGACAGAACACTGAAATTCATAATGGTGACAATAAGGTTGCTTCTTGATCTTTGTGCTAGTCTTCTGCAATGTCTCTGGGATGTGGTAAGACTCTCCCGTCGTGAGTCACCTGACTTTTCTGTTCCTATCACCAGATTCCTTTTGCTTTGTTTCAAATTTTATATATCTAATCTCTTTCTTTCAATTGGTTTAACAGTCTTTCTTTAAGAATTGATTTTAATTTTTAATAAACGTTATTAAAAGGCATTTCTTGCATATAACATGTTTGAGTCATTTTTAAAACAGTTTGGGTAATTCTGTATAAACCCGAGCATTCAGCCATTTATTCTAGTTTAATGACTAGTATGTATGGTTTTGAACCAAGCTTATCCTTGGTTCATATTTTCCTTCATGATGTTGTGTTGCTCTTTTCTATTTTTATCCTTCAATATTTGTTCATTTATGTTTTGATGAATTCTATAAACTTTGTTTTATTTAATCTCATCTAACAGTTCTTGGCAGAGAGGCTGCATTTCCTTATGTTATTAACTTGGTACTTAATCTGAAATGACACTAGGCATCTTTAATAGTCATGAAATACCCTTGTTTTAGCAATCCTAAGAGTACACATCTAATAATTCTCTCCTGAGATTGACACTGTTATGATCACATGCTTTATTTGAACCCTCATGATAAAAAATATGAACATATGGAAATTGACTTTAATGGCCATCCAGCTCTTTTCTGTGAATTTAACAAGCAAAAGGACAAATGATTCAGTACTAACGTTCTGTCGATCATTCAGGAATGGTTGAGAAAGGACAAATGATTCAGTACTAATGTTCTGTCGATCATTCTTGATGGTTGAGCTTCAGCCTGGGCCTGCCCTCATTCTTAAAGGATTTGCCCACAGTACACATCTTCATGGACAACGCTCCTGGGAAAATCATGTCCAGAGCAGATTGCATCATTTGTATCCACGGTTTCTTTCTTCTTTCATAATGAAAGCATTGCATGCTCTGTGCCACAGCTGTCTGATCTGTAGTTCTGTGGTGTCACACTTTGCCTTCTGACATGAGCTGGCATCGAGAAGGCAGTGACTAGAGGCTGTGAAAAGCCATCATGTGCGTGTGTGCGTTCTGGTTCTCTCTGTTTTTTTTACAGAAGACACGCAATAAAATACATGCTATACCCACAGGTACAGACAGGTTCAAGCCTACTTCAACTATTATAAAGCTGAGAAATAAGTGAATTTTAGATATATTCTATGAAAACCCTAATATGATTAGTTTTGAACAATTATAACAATGTTTTTTTTCTTCCATTAATAGTCAGTAGGAACTTGATCCCAAAGTAATTCTTGGTAGACTTTGAAGGCTTTTAAAAATCTTTTACATATATGAACAGTTAATGAATGATTCTGTAATAACTGCCATCATCTTGTTACTAAATTATAAAGAATGATATTTATTTTGGAATAAGTTTTATAAATATGCATGTCTTCATCACAAAATAGCCAAACTAAATTTACCCTCCAGTGGAAAATAGACTCCCAAAAGAACACACATGGTATGCACTCACTGATAAGTGGATATTAGCTACAAAGCTCAGAATATACAAGATATGATTCCACAGACCACATGAAGCTCAAGAAGAATGAAGACCTACTAAAGTGTGAATGCTTCAGTCCTTATTAGAAGGGAGAACAAAATACTCACAGGAGGGAATACACAGACAAAGTTTGGAGCAAAGACTGATGAAAAGGCCATCTAGAGACTGTCCCATCTGGGGATCCGTCCCATATACAGCCACCAAACCCAGGCTCTATTGCTGATGGCAAAAAGTGCTTGCTGACTTGAGCCTGATATGGATGTCTCCTGAGAGGCTCTACCAGAGCCTGACAAATAAGAACTGAGCACAGAGACCCTGATTGAGGAGTTAGAGAAAGGACTGAGGGAGCTGAAGGGGTTTGCAATCTAAGGAAGGACAACAATATCAACTAACCAGACTCCCCAGAGCTCCCAGGGACTAAACCACCAACCAAAGAGCACACAAGGAGGGGCCCATGGCTCCATATGTAGCTGAGGATGGCCTTGTCTGGCATCAGTAGGAGGTGAAGCCCTTGGTCCTGTGAAGGCTCATTTCCCAAGTATAGGGGAATGCCAGGTTGTTGAGGTGGGAGTGGGTGGGTGGGATGGGGGCATTTTCACAGAAGCAGGGGGAGGGAGGGTGGAAGGGGGAAAACTGGGAAAATGGATAACATTTGAAATGTAAATTAAAAAATCTGATATAAGAAAAAAAAAAAACAAAAAGGAAAGGAAAAGAAAATAGACACCATTTATAGACCTAGAAGGCAGTTATAGAAAATATCTACTCACTTCTTAATTTCTACAACTGGCTCATTTTGTGTTCTTTGGCCAGTTTTCCTCTTAGGCATTTCTCTGACATGCAATATGTTGCAGTTAATGTGGTACAGGTTAGCACGTCCCTAGAGGTTGAGAAGCTTCTGAGTTGTTTGGAGCTACAAGCTACCATCTTTCATATTTTCAGAGTTCCCTCCGCAAAGCCCAATATGAATCTGAAGTAAGTAAGAAGGAAAGCGTTTTCCTTTTCTTATGCTTTGTGAAGCATCAGTTGGATAACAATCCATACTGAAGTACCAGATGAAGAGGAGTGGCCCTCTGATTGGCTACTACAGAGCCAGTGTAACGTGAATCTGTGTATGGGTCCAAGTCATTCTTCATCGTATGCTAACACTTTAGGGGAAAAAAATCTATTCCTGGTATTTCCATTGAATACATACTATTCATAATTTATCACAAAGACATACAACCATGTGCAGTTTTAATTGTTTTAAAAATCACAAACTAAAAATGGCTAAGACTATACTTATACAAAATAGAGTTTTAGTTTTCCAAAACTTTAGTTTGTTAGAGTATTAAAAGTTTCTTTAGTAATTGCATATAATTTATCTTCTTCACAATACTGAAAAATAACTTAGGAGATTAATATGGAGCTACCATGTTGAGATATGTTTCTACTGCTGTTGTGTAAACCTGACTGGCCTTTGCTCCATCTGTGTTAGCAGTAAGGACAATTACTTACACAAAGCAAAATGAAAGACAAATGAAATCAAGAAAGAAGAATAAAGGTATGCAGGCAGGCAAGTAAGTCTGTGTGACAGCTCCAAGTGAAACTTAGAACTACTTGCTATGCTAAAATTTATGAAGTGATATCATATCAATTATATGGTAATTATAAGCAAAACTAGTCTTATTATTCAAAGCATAATTAATACAAACCATCCTATGAATATTCATATAGAAGAATTTGAATTTTTTCTTAATGAATGTTAGAAAGATGAGAAATCCAGCTTTTCAATAATTTATGAACCTCAGTGTAGACTACTATAGGGTAGTGGTCTCCAAATTTTGACCAGAAGGAACTGTGAAAAGCCTAGAAGTTACTGGGTGTGAACAAAAGCTGAAGGCAAAACTGTAACAGTGGACAGAGAATGAGACATGAAGTAGATTGTTTCAGACCAAGACATGGATTTCTGTGGAGGTTATGAACCACCGGTTCTTACTGAGAGGAAATCTAGCATAGACAAGTTCAAAGTTACCCGGTAGAGGACTGGGAAAAATTATATATAGTCCTAGGAAGGAGACTGGACTAGGGCAAAGTTCAGTGTTGGTCACAGAAATAGGAACTTATTTTCTGTAGAAAGAGGGAAAGGTCAGTAATGTAGGGAGGAAAGAGGAGAAGCAGGTCTTGACTGATGAGAATGATAGGATTTTACTTGTTCTGTCTCTGTCTAGGGTGGTACAGTCATAGACAGATGATGTCAAATACTGCAAGAGAATGGCTGTGACTACACTGAGACTAAACTAATCTAGTTATTCTTTAGTGTTGTGAAGAAGATAAGTTATATGTAATTACTAAGAATTTCTAAGTCTCTTCTACATATTGGTCTTATCAATGAAACTTTATAGTTAATAAATATAATGATAAAGATACATGTTGATTAAGTACACTTTATATGTTTTTAGTCCAGTGTTTTGTGTCAGAAGTATAAATATATTTTGTAATGCACAGAAGTTCCCATCGATGTATAAAGGCCGATGCCAACTGCATTAGCTTTCATCTGTTTATTGCTCATTTTAGCAGAGCCTTCATAACCAAGTTCTGTTTCATGTGTGTCCCTGTTCTCCAGTGACCTCGCCACTGTGCTAGTTCAGACCTTGTCATTTCCCTAAGTATTAAGGTAACACTCTATGGGGCTGAACTCCTTATCCCAAATGTGCCCTTTTCAGATGTATAACCTATGTATCCCACTAAAATGAAGATCTGATCATGGAATTCAAAATTGGAGAGAGCACACAGATCTGCCTGCTTGACTACGTTCAGGCCTATCACGGGGAGAGCATGCAGAGATTATTTCTCCAGACCCAGGTTTGTCTGCAATGAAGCATCATGCTGATTTGCTTAGCAGACTGGGGTAAGGATTAAACAGGAGAAACAAATGCTCCACACTGTCTAACTTGCTCTCACACCCAAGGTGTTAATGCTCAGTAGGTGTTGAAGGTGAAGCAATGTCATTCTCTCATTCCAAGTAAGGATACTGGAGGAAGTCCAAATGGCCCGGTATCTCTCACGTCCATCCTTGGACCAGTGAGCAAACTTACAGTGCTGGATTAAATGTAAGGAGAAAAGCTACAATTTCAAAGTAATATGACAACAAAAGAGAATCAGAAATGCTACATTTATAGAGGAGGTCTTACAACAAAACATTCAAATTCCCTGGTGAAGGAAGTACAAGGCCCGAGGGTCGGTCCGACGACTGGAGGACCTGTCACTGACAGATGCCCTCCAAAGCCACACCCTTTATCCTCAATGGACCTGGGAATGAAGAATCTATTAAGATGTTCCTCTATTTTGTTATGGATGAAGATGAGAATGGAATCAAGACCTTTGTCCACTTCTTTCTGGTGCTCACTGTTCACTGGTACCCTGACACTGCTATCATCCAACCTTTGTGTCTATAAGAAAGTTGCAGATAAAAATCTATAAAGATAGAGGCTTATCTAATTATGTAACTTACTCAGTTTAAGTAGGCCAATGAAGTAAATGAATAATAGTAAAAGGCCAATTTTGAGAGGTCAGAGAACTCTATAAAACATTGAGTCAAAGCACCCTTAAATGATTATATTGAACTTGAGGAGTCTGTGTCAGTGAGACCAGTATTAGGCAGAGAGCTCAGGTTGCCCCAGTAGTCATTACTAATGTTGTCCTCTAACTTCCTTCGTATAACACAATATTCAATTTTCCAGATGTTCTGGGCAGAGTGACACAGTTAGACTTGGGCTACAGCATTCAACGGTAGGTGGCAGGCTCTAAGCCCTCCTCTCTTTGTGAAGGGCACCGAGAGAGGCAAGAGGAAGACAGATCAGAAAGTTGTATCAGAGAATTTAAAAAAAAAAAAAAACACTTAAGGAGAACTGAGCAGCTCTTCTAATGTGTTGGTTGCATGTATAAAGTCAACGATTAGCAATACATCTTTCCACATCCCTGACAAACCAAACACAATGGACAAAGCCAAGTACTTTCACTTAGCAGACAAGACTCCTGCAGGGAACGTGTAGGAGATGAACTTTCCTACTTCTCCATCACCAAGTTCAGGCGGATGAGTGTGGCTACCCACAGCTGTGCATAAGCTCCACAACCTGAGTGTTAGGTGAAACCGTCCAACGGCACTGGGATACGCTCGGGTTTCTTGCTTCCACTTCACCATCAACTCCAGTTTCTTCAACTCCCAGAGTTAACTCTTGCTTAGAGGTTATGGAAAATCAGTCAGCTGCACGACTGCATGGAGCAGAATGTCAAGTGCAGGGAAAAGACACATGAGTGAGGAGCTGTGTGAATAAGGACTTTGTGTCAGATGTGCTGGCCCTGGTCTGTAGTGCTGGTACTAGGGAGGCTGAGCTAGAGATCCATCTGAATTTGAAGCCCTCTTGGGCTACAGTCTGAGAGTCTCTGTAAAAAGAGAGCAAAAGGCAGATTACTGGTTGATGGTTGATGGAATTAAAGTGACCAGTGGCAAGGAGAAAGTCTTCTAGTCTGAGGAACAAATGAAAGGGTAAAGGAGTCTCCAAGGGGAGTGCACCATTCTTCTGCGGGAAAAGCTAGGAAGATATTGTTGAGACATTTAGTACATTTGGCCTTATTCTTTCAGCATAGCTAATAATGCCAAAAAAAAAAATTACCAGGCTGGAGAGACAGCTCAGTGGTTAAGAGCAGTGACTGCTCTTCCAGAGGTCCCGAGTTCAATTCCCAGCATCCACATGGTGGCTCATCTATTTTATTTCTCCACAGCACACAGGAAATCTCTTAAGAATCATTAGAATTTTTGGAAGCTAGCATTACATGCACACTTTCAGCACTTTTAATGACTTCATACAAAGATCAGATTTTAGCTGACTCCAGGTATCCCCAAGTGGAAAAGTGTTGATTTTTTCCTTATTTCACAACCCACCCTTGCTTTCGCACCCAATTTATAACCACACAGCATTCATACTGTTGTTGCTTTTGTCTCCAGTGCTTCCTGGAATTCTTAATGCATATCTGTATTTTTAGATCGGATAAAATGAGTAAGAAGTTCTCTCCCTGAAAAAATGTAGAGTGTGACTCAAGGAAAATGAACTGAAATAGCCAAGGACCTGTAGAGTATTAATAGGCAGCAACTGACTGTGTGCCCATGTTCAGTCCCTAACGTTGTGTCTTGGGAGTGGTGCTCTGATGAGGTTGCTGCCCACACATGCAGGCAGTGACTTTTGGATGGAAGAGTAAGGGGGGGGGGGGGGACTGACTGTATGAGGTCGTACTTAGAGACTAGTCCCATTGTTTCCTGAATTGTACGCATTTTCCAGGATAACCACCTCCACTCAAGAGATGCCTTCCACCAACAAAGTCAAGTGCTGGAACAGAGCACTTTGAGCCTTGGTTGTTAAATTCCACGTCAGAAGCTCGGGCTGTATTTTCTGACAAGCATCCCACCTCTCCACTGCTCCCACACTGAGTGCCCAGCAGTTCAGAGTATTGACCATTTGTAGTATAAAAAGGAACTCCAAATACAGCACCATTTTTGCTTACTGTGAAGGTATCATATGGGTCAGGGACTTACTTGTGTACTGATCGAGTGGTACAAAGAAATGGGGAGAAGATTCCATTTTGGGGAGGAGCTAATTAGTAGATTAAATATGTTTGAAGGGCCGCTCCCTGTTTTGTATCAGCTACACCTGAAAGAGGTCTGTGACTAAGTAAACATGCTATACCCAGGGTCTGCCAGTGCAAATGGCTGTTGATTGTAAAACCTCTGTGAGTGGGAACAAAGAACCAAGTGTGTCAGTTGAACAGTATGTTTGTAAAAGCAGGTTTCATATGGGTTTAAATGCGGCTGGGAAGGAGTTATTGTTTTTAACAAAAATTACTTCGATTTTTTTTACTCCTATTTAAAAACTGGAGACTATATGTGATCGGAAGACTACATCTAGATGAGAAATAAAGTTCATCCCTTGGAGTTAAGCATGGTTAAGGGGGCAGCTGCACTCTTGGTGCACAGAAATGTACATTCGAAAGCCCCTCATTCCTTCAGCCCATCTGTTAAACCCATACCTATGATTACTCCAGAGATCAAATTAAGAACTTTCCTCATTTGTTGGCTTGTCTCAGAGGAAAACACAAGAAAACAAATGCTAATCAAAAGATTAATGGGTTTCTCAATGTATAATACATTAACTACAACTCAAACTTTACAGAACAAAATGAAATAAAGTAGAGTGAGCTGTTCTCCACACATTCCTGTTAAATACAGCACAGGTTTTAGACCCCCCTTTTTTTACATTCCCGTCATTGCCCCCACCCCTTGGTCCCCACAATTCCTCCTCCCATTCTTCCTCTTCCTTGCCTCGGAGAGGGTGTCTCCCTACCAAACTTCCCTTTTCGCTGCAGCCTCAAGTCTCTAGAGGATTAAGTCTATCTTCTCCCACTAAGGCCTGACCAGGCTGGCCTCTGCTATCTCTGTGCCAGGGGCCTGGGACTGGCCTGGTTGGTGACTCTCTGCCAGGGGCCTGGGACTGTCCTGGTTGGTGACTCTGTGCCAGGGGCCCAGGACTGGCCTGTGTGTATTCCTGGTTGGTGACTCTGTGCCAGGGGCCTAGGACTGGCCTGTGTGTGCTCCTGGTTGGTGACTCTGTGCCAGGGGCCCAGGACTGGCCTGTGTGTGCTCTTGGTTGGTGACTCTGTGCCAGGGGCCCGGGACTGGCCTGTGTGTATTCCTGGTTGGTGACTCTGTGCCAGGGGCCCAGGACTGGCCTGTGTGTGCTCCTGGTTGGTGACTCAGTCTCTGACAGCTCCCCGGGGCCTGGGTAACTTGAGACTGGTGGTCTTCCTATGTGATCACTTTCCCCTCAGCTTCTTCAAGCCTTTCCCTAATTCAACCTTAGTGGTCCCTGAGTTTAACGGCTTGGTGTAAGTATAAGTTTCTGCTCCTGTCTCCGTCGGCTGCTGGTAGGGCCTCTCAGAGGGTGGCCATGCCAGGCTCCCATCTGTACGCACACCATAGCAGCAGTAACAGTGTCAGGCCTCCGTGCCCTCCCATGAGATGGATCTCAAGTTGGACAGCCTTTCCTTCAGTTTCTTCTCCATTTTTGTCCCTGCAGTTTTTTTAGACAGGAACAGTTAAGGCTGGATGTTAGGTGGATTTTATCTATAAAAACAACCTAGGTGAGTAAATCCTAAGATATTCCATAAATACTGAGCATACTTCAGCATATTTAGTTATGTGCCTTTATTGGTTCATATTTGGCTAAAAGCAGCCCTTTATATTCTACCATAAGATGAGTCTCTTTAAGAATGGCAAATGGCCCGTCTGGTCTGTGCTGGCTGATATGCTAGGCAGTTACGATGTGCTGATTACAACTGACAGGAACTAAGATGAAAGCAAGTAACAACCTAGATTCGACTTGCGCTGGCCAAGACTGACAACTGAGCTGCTGTGTTAGATGTGGTGGAAACCCACATTTCCATCAGCAGAGTTAATCCCATCGCCTTCCCCCTGCTGTGTGAGTCAGACACATAACAGTCCAGTTCTGTATGCTTGCTTAAAAGCCTTCGAGTCTATGACAGAACAAGAGATGGTAAGCCTAGCGTCTTTGTCTTCCTGCAAAGTGAAAAGAATATTTAATTATGATCAGCTTATGCAATATGACTATGTATCTATTTTGTGCATATTACCCTTGATTAATAAATTAACAAAGGAGGAATTCTCAATAAAACACACATTTAAACCATATTGCAAGGAGCTGAACATTGCTATCCCTATACATCTCCCTAAATAACTTTATCATGAGCATCTACATTACTGTGACTTGGGGCACAACAAGTTAGAAAGAAAGCAGGAAGCTCAGAAGAATGAATATTCCTGAAATGGACACGCTTTTGTTCCTTGTCCAAGGTTCTGGAAACTACAGCCGAAATTATATTCACAATCTGGATTAGCATTCACATCTTATCAGGTGAGGTTAATTACTGTACCTGGGCTGCAGTGCTATTAATCTATAAACTCTGTACATCCTTGCAAAATGCTTCCTTTGCTCAGGAGCCTAATTCTCCCATGTAGAAGCTGAGCTATGTGGGTTTAAATGAAGTCAACACAGGAGCTCAGGCAGTGCATTATGTGTAATAGGACACATTTCATGTGGAGCAGCTAAAACCTTCTTCCAGAAGAATTATCTTCTAAAGGTATGTTCAAGAGCCTCTTATTACTTGCGGTTGTAGGAGAGATTAAAGCAAACTGTACACACACCGAGATTTAATTATGTGTGCACATCTAGAAGAAGTGATAAGCTAGGGGATCTGCCATTACCTTGATATTTGGGAGATGAATGGATATCTGAATAAATAAAAGCCTTCAGCCTCTGCAGCTGTCACTAGCATATTTCACCCTAATTGCAAAATATTTATTTTGAACACTAGAACACACAGTGAGGAAGCTAACATCAGCTGGAGACAAGACTCCCAGTTGCTGACTTTTGCAAATTAACTGGAGTCATGTGAGAGAGAATAAGTATGATATTTACACATTTTGCATGAGAAAGGAAGGGAAGAAGTAATAAAAGGAAAAAGGAAGGAAAAACTAAAGGGAACCAGAGAACAAACAAAAGAAGGAAGTGGGTGATCAGCTTCTCCATAGTTTCTCTAAGGACAAGAACTATTATATCTTACTGTGTGTTATAGCTTCCACATAGTATATAACACAGAACTTAGAGTAGATTTTACTGAATAAACAGAAAGGAGAAAAGCATCCAATAAAGTTATTTGTGTACATTTCCTTGTGAATTTCCTGTACATTGTGTTGTTGTGTCTGAGAAGCCAATGAGCTTCTGCACACACTTCAAACTTGCTCTTGCTGCAAGATTTTGAATTAGTAAGCTTATTGACATTATGGGAGTTTACAAAAATAAAAATGTTCTCTAAATATTTACTAACTAAAAAAATATAATGCTGTTAAGGAATCATATGAAAACATTAATTCAATAATTAGCCCAAGCTCCCTAGGTATGTATTCATTTTATCAATGTTTACCAAACATTCAAGTGCCAGGAATGGGAAGAAATTTGCAAGACAAAGTTTCTGATATGACATGCCTTACATGTAGTGAGAAAACATTTTAAAACATATTTGAATATATTAAGCTTATATATCATATAGTCTTCTACAACAAGCAAACTCGTTTATTGATTTAGTGCAATCCACTTCTCCAGCCCTCCTCCAACTACCACCACCAAATCAGAAAGTGATGGGAGAATGAATTGAAGGGAGAGCCTTTGCATTCCTGATGCTGAGATTCCACAGCCAGGGTTTGGGTGCTCCATCACAGAAGTGAGCAGGAAATGAGGCAAAAATCTGCACAGAAAGCACCTAGGTGTGCAATTAAGGTGGAAGCAACAACCAGGTGGGAAGCTTTGGTGTTCTGACTGCACATCATCTACTGCAATTCCTCAAATAAGGCAATATAAGGTTCAGTTTGACCCTCTTCCTGCTCTCTGCATTTCCTTTCCTTTTAAAGAAAGATTCTGGCATCAGAAGATGATAACTAAATGGTAATGTGTCATTGTTCTGATGAGTAGGGTTACAATACTCAAGATGGAGAGAACAATGTGAGAGGCAGTTGGATGGCAGATCAAAGGCATTTTCTGACCAGACCATGGAAAATAACAGTCATGAGTTGTAGCAAATGCACTTACAAAACCAGAGGAGCTTCTTAGGCATTTATTATAAGCAAATTCAAACCCTTAGGGTTATTGAAAAGCACCTCTTAACTGACCAACTGTCAATTAGCAACGAAGAAAATGCCTCAAGTACTCCATTACGATGATGATCAAATAAACGGGCTTTGATTACTGTAATAATGGTGGTATAATGTATGAAAATCTTCAGTTTTGGATAGGAAAAGAATTCATAACTAGTGATCGTCTGTAAAATCCACCATGGATGACTGTGAGTATAATTGCTCAGTGATGCCAATTTATTTTTCTTCCTTCAACTTTTCAGGTGATGTGTGATAATGAGTAACAATAGCCATTATAGTTTGATCATACTAATCTAATTTTCTGGATGACTTATCATCCTTCCAAGGATGCCTTTCCTTTGATTTCTGATCATTATATCAAGCAATAATTAGGCTAAGAATGAGAAATGCAGGTTATATAACACTGGCTGAGAAGACAGAGTACAGAAAGCAGATGTTAAGGTTTGTGTCCTAAAGTTTGATTACATTCATGTGTTCATTCATTCATTACACACATGAATAAGTATATGGATTCCATCTGAATTTTATGTATAAATTTTTATGAACATTTATGTATATATATGTTTTTCTGATTTCTTCTGTGATTGTAACAGCATACACAGTTTGAAACATAATTAAACTACTTTGTACTAAATCTCCATCCCAACATTTCAAAGTACATAAAAGTTAAAAATCTCAATGTCTGTCAAAAATTGATCATTTTCTTTTGTACCAGATTCAATCACTTTGGAATGGTCATCTTGAGGCAATTTTCATTCATCATAGAGAAGTAGTGGGTCCTGAAACTTAGCAGGACCAGTGCTACCCTTTATTTGTCCTAATTTGCTGTTGAGTAGTCATTAAATTCTTCCAGGCTTAATGTATCATGTGAAAGATGAACAGAACACATATGGGGAGAGGACTACAAGGTTAGGTGCAACATGTGAAATGCTTTTGCCTTTAACATAGTAGGACACCCAAGAGGTACAGACAATGGGTTTTTATCTTCGAGGGAATGGGTGTGGGTCAATATTTCTGTCACCTTTGTTCTCATTCTCCTTCTAGGGAACAAGCCTGGTCATTCTACCACTGAGCTGGACCACACTCCTGATTTTTTCATACCCGTGTGGAATTTTGTGCTATTTTTTATAATTATTGCCAGTTGTTGAATTTTATAGCACTAGAAGTAAGATCTTCGAAATGACAGTGGAGAAGCATTGCAGATGTGCCATTGACATAGATCAGGAGAGCAACACGGTTTTACTCTGCTGATTGTTCAGTGTAGACTTAGGAAAAAGACATTCATTTGACCTTTCCCAATGTTTTGGTGAAATTTTATGCAATACAGTTGAATAAACTCTATTTGGAACAGTGTCAGTTTACAAATAAAGATAATAAGTAAATATTTTATATATAAAGCAGACCAAGATCAGGTATAAAAATTGACATATTGATGTTTCCCAAACTCAGAATAAATGTAATGCTTAACTCTGGACAGTCCTCTTGACTGGTTTAGCAGAATTTAGTCGGTGACCAAATCAATTCTCTTCCACATTCTTTTTCGATGCACATATCAACTCTATCTTTTAAGTATCCATTCTCTCTTTTTGTATGCGGAGGTGGTGCTGGAGATATCCATATAATATCTCACTTTGTATAAATGCACAGTTATTTGAGAGCTTCAACCCATCAATGCCTTCAGACTCATGTCAGCTTTCAAGCACAAGCTGTAAAGGCTGAGCATCGTGAGACTTTGGGGCTGTCCAAGTCTGCCCAACCCTAGCTTTCCCCAATGGGCATTTGATCTAGAGAGTCTCAACCATTGGATTTTTGATAGATTTGTGTTTCAGTCTCAGATTTGCTCTGCTTACACCTGCTTCCTTTCTTTATTCTTTTCACAAGTATCAACTATGCACTATAGTTGGAAGGGTTGGCTTTCCTAACCCAGGTTTACTTTCTTCCTGTCTAGCCTTCTATTACTCAAACAGACCTTTGTTCTTGTACATTTTAAACTTGTAATCCCTAGAACACTCAACTCACACATAAATCAGCATAAGACCTACCCAAAGTACTCAGCTCATACATTATAGCAGCAAAAACACAAATACTGAATCTGACTTGATCATGTTGGAAGTAAAGCACAGTATTTGCCTCTTGTAGCTGAACTGGCACCAGGTAATGATGAGAAGTTCACCTTCTAAGCCCCTTTCACCATTCTGCTATAGTGTCAGACTGTACTTAAAATACTGCAAATGAATAAAAGATTACAGATCATAATTTACCAGCCATAGTTGTATCTTTAAACACCAAGCATCTTTTCAAAGTTAAATTCCTCACATGTTATTAGCTTTATAAGTTCCTAACGCATTTCTCAATTTTTTATCAGCTTCAAACTGAGGTCACACCTGACCTGTGCACATTATGCATGGTTACTGCCTAGGGTGATGCAGAAATCCACTATTATGCTGACATCAAGGACATGAATTGCTCATATAAAAGAGTTTAATGTTATTCTCAGAGCTGGCCTTTGTTTCATACAAACACAGATAATAACAGTGGCAGGGTGGAGACTGGAGAAACAAAATCCACAAATGGACCAACAATAGACTCTTCAGCAGTTTTCACTATGAATCTGATTAGAACATATTAACTGGCATCTAGACTGTTTGGACAAATTGATTATCCTTCTGGATTAGTGTTAATCCCCCAGGAGCTGATACAGCCCATAGCTCTGGACACTTGTGTAAATCATTTATTATCTAGGAGATGATATAGCCCATAGCTCTGGACACTTGTGTAAATCGTTTATTATCTAGGAGATGATATAGCCCATAGCTCTGGACACTTGTGTAAATCGTTTATTACCCAAGAGTTGATATAGCCCATAGCTCTGGACACTTTTCTAAATCACATATCACCACAGCAATATCAAAATGATACGGAATTTCTAGGTCTCTTGCAGCTGCACAGATGTAAAACACAGCAATTTAAAGTGGTGAGCTTTGATGTACTTTGACTCTTGTTTCTCTTCAAAAAGGACATGAACACTATAATCTCCCTGACAAATCCAACGTGTACTGATTGGGGCTCAATTTTCATACATCTACATGGATCTTCCAAATTCTTCCCTTCTCCTTTTTGTTGCCCAAACTGTTTGGTAAAATGTTTGATTTCAGTTCAGGAAGTATCTAAAAAAGCTTGGGAAAAAAAAAGAACAGCCAATTTTAAGTTGTCTTCACTGTATTTTAAAGTTCTCATTCACCGAATGCATATTTAGGAAGTTGAAATGTGAATGTTACGGGACGGAAAATTTGTTGTGATAGTGAAGAAAGGAAGATGGTCCTGCAGCTGGTGTTTTAGGATGTAATACTGGGGTCTATATAAAACCTAGATATGTAACAGTAAAATCAAAGAGATCTTTTTTTCTAGCAGCAGTTTGGTGCAGCACTTCCTGCAGATTTTCAGGACACACCCGGTGCTTTGTCATTTAGCCTAAATGTTGGCTTCGAAGGCAGACGTGCTTGTATTCTTTAGTATCAAGCCTGGAAACACAGGGCAGAATACATTTTTCATCCTAAAGTAGTTTGAGGTTTGTTTTAATAGCGAATTTTACTCTAAACAGGCACAGGATGGAAGTCATTTCTTTCTAGCCACATTAATTCTCATTTAGAAAGATAAAACAATTAGACAAAAGATGAAACAATTCATTAAATTCAAATCCCTAAAATTTAATGTCTATCGAGTTAACTGTGATAGAATACCAGACTTTTCAAAGAATGGGGGAGTTGTAACTGTTGAGAAAAGACGTACCAAAGGGCACTGGGTGATACTGAACTTACTTCATAGCAAGGAAGCCCCAGAGCTTCCAATTCATTCAGTTACTGTCTGTTTGCCCACTGAAGGTATGCTATATAGAAAATCTCAACTGAGAAAATAGATTCCACTGACTGAGCATTAAGATATTCTTAAAGTTTAAAAAGTAAATTGTGGTACATTTATACAACAGAGTACTACTCAGCTACTAGAAACAATAACTTTATGAAATTCCTAGGCAAATAGATGGAACTAGAAACTATCATCCTGAGTGAGGTAACCCAGGCAGAAAAGAACACACATGGAATGCACTCACTGATAAGTGGATACTAGCCCCAGAAAAAAGCACCGAATACCCAAGAAACAATTCAAAGACCTTATGAAGCTCAAAAAGAAGGAAGGCCAGAATGTGAATGCCTCAATTCTTCTTAGAAGGGAGAGAAAAACACTTGGGGGAGGAAATACAGGGACAAATAGAGGAGGACGGAGTGAAGAAAAGATCATCCAGAGACTGTGTCACCTGGGGATTCACCCCATAGGTAGCCACAAAACTATTGCTGATGCCAAGAAGTGCTTACTGGCAGGAACCAGATATGGATACCTCATCAGAGGCTCTATCAGAGTCATACAAATACAGCTGAGGATGCTTGCAGCTAACAGTCAGACTGAACATGGAGACCCCAGTGAAGGAGCTAGAGAAAGGACTGAAGGAGCTGAAAGGGTTTGCAACCCCATGGGAAGAACAACATTATCAACCAACCAAACACTCCGAAACTCCCATGGACTAAATTACCAACCATTGAGCACACCTGGAGAGACCCATGGCTCCAGTTGCATATGTAGCAGAAGACAGCATTGTCTGGCATCAGTGGCAGAAGAGGCCTTTGGTCCAGTGAAGGCATGTTTTCCCCATGTTGGGGGGTGCCAAGGCATGTTTTCCCCCATGTAGGGGGCTGCCAAGGCACCGAGGTGGAGAGGGTGGTTGGGAGAGGGATCATCTTCATGGAAGCAAGTGGAGAGGGAGGAAGGATGGGAAGCCAGGAAGGGGATAACATTTGAAATGTAAATACATAATAATAAAAAAATGAAAAAAAAAGCAAGGGTAAATAACTGTAAATTTAACATGTGTTATTTTTGAGGTTGCATCTTTTTCTTAAAATTCTACAAAGAACAATTCTAGAAAAAGGTTATTTTCTCGTGCTTTTTTTCACCAATGAAACATGCTTAGGATTGGGATTTCTTTCATAAAAGAATTTAAAAACCAGAGATAGAGACATCTTGTACAGCACCTACTCGGGTCAGCCCCAGGTCCTTTGAGTATTTAATATGGCTTCTATTTGTGTTTTCACAGGTTTTCAGAGTGTGTGACTAAATATGTCTCATTATTTTTGTGTCTCCTCTTTGGGATTTTTTTTCCTTTTGTTTGTTATATTGAATTTTGGTGTATTAGTCTTTGTCTTATCTTATTGTATCACATTACATTTAGTATCTCTTAAAAGTTTATTTGCTTTTTTCCCCCCTAAGAAGAGAAAGAAAAGTAGTGGATCTGGATGGGAGGTAGGAAGGGTCTGGAAGGAGTGGAGGAAGAGGAAATATAGTCAGGATATATTACATAAGGAAGAGTCTGAACACTTCTTTTTAGTCTAGAACTCCATCCTGCTAAGAACATGGGTGACTTTAGAGTTGCTAGCAGCATAATATCCCAGTTGTCACGGTTGAGCAGTTAGTAACCTATGTAGGTAACCCACCTGTCTTCTTTTACCTATGATTCTCTAAAACAAATGCCCAATGTTCAGTGCAATGTTCAGCGTCACCAAAATGTTGCCTTAGTAACACTGCTGAAATTTCATGACCCTTCTGTCATTTGTTAAATTATTTTATTTTTTCTGCTCCTTCTTAGGTGTTAGCTTGTTGTCCATGGGTCTGGAGTTTGTTAGGGTAACATAGTCCTGTTCAGAGGCTTTCTAGTTTGCTACTCTGGAATAAACTTGTTAGTCAAACACACATTGCTTAACTACTCACTGGAATTCTATAGGGAAGGAACCTCTGAAGAGTTAGATTTGGATCGTGGGGACTCCTTTTGTTATTCATATGCTCTGTCCCATAGCCCTGATGGCCACACTTATCCAACATACATCTCCTCATTTTTAACTGTGAAATATGTCTTCAGTTAAAGAAAACAGAAAGGAATATTGGATATTAGAAAGATGCATATCTCTCTCTCTCTCTCTCTCTCTCTCTCTCTCTCTCTCTCTCTCTCTCTCTCTGTGTGTGTGTGTGTGTGTGTGTATGTGTGTCAGAGAGAGAGAGAGAGAGAGAGAGAGAGAGAGAGAGACAGACAGACAGACAGACAGACAGATTGCATACCAGAGCATGGATGTAAAGGAGCTGGGTAACTTGTGGGAACTGGTTTCCTCTTTCTGCAATGTGAGGTCTAGGCCCATATTTGGGCTGCCTGGCTTGACAATAAGCAGTGTTTCCTGTCGGCCCCTAGAAGGTTTTTTTTAGGGACACACAATACTCTAACAGATACAGATTATATGGAATTCATTTACATGCAGCTGAATCCATCTCAGAGCTATGAAGGAAGGCAAAACTGATTGTGCTTTATCCAGTGGTTAATATCATTGCCTTCTTTCAAGATTGCTGCAAGTTTAATTTGCATGGTGACCAGCAGTCTTGGACCAGGATATCAAGTCTGTGTATGTGGCTTTAGGAAAGGCTGGGTCTACATCTCCAAAAGATTTCTCTTTATGTAGAAACATCAAGATGGACAATAACAATACTGGCATTTTCTTCTAGGGGAATGCAGATGTTGATCAGGAAAAATGTCCATTTCTGGAATTCAGCAATTACAAATGCTTGATGAAGTGAACTGGGTTGAACTTCTCTGCTATATTAATTTGGCTTGCATATGGAGAAAAGTTATTTCAAAGTCAAGTGCCAGAGAAATTCTACACAGTGCAGTATTTCCCCATGGGCAGTATTCAGAGATCAGTTTTTAAGGATGAGGAGTATTTACATAATCCGGAGTCACTCTCCTAATCCAGAATATGCTGTGTCCATGAGAGTCCTCCTTGTGTGTTCATCCTTAAGTTTCATTTACTAAAATGTGAACAGTCAAAGTATGAAATACCTGTCTTGTCTGTAAAGTTATTGGACTTAATTTTGACTTGAGGTCCAACTCAAAAAAGTAAAGAGTTCGAGGATATGGGGCCTACAAAATGACTCAGAGAGTAAACATCCTTGCTCCTAAGCCTGAAAACCTCAGCCAACAACTGGTGGAAAGTTCTTACCTTCTGAAGAAGTCCATACATGCTGCTTCAGGGCATGTGTATACACACACAGACACACACACACAGACACACACACACACACACACACACACACACATACACACATGCACACACACACACACACATATATATGCATACATACATACATACATACATACACACACACATTAAGGAAACATAAAATACATGTCTGCAAATAAGGGCTTGGTAAAGGAAACCAGTTCATTCAAGGATTTCTCTATGGCAGGCATTTGCCCAAGTGGTTTCACATGTTTTCATTTTGCCTGGTCATTGCTGTTCTGTGCAGCAGTGCCTTGGTTTGTTTTACACATTTCTCAGTATAATAAAAGACCCATGTGTGGCAGCTCGTCGCACAGGCATACACAGAACAAACCGTGCTTGAGGCTATGCTGCTGACAGTGGCACGGGCGGTGTTTGCATGGGTTCCACTGTCATCCACTCCATAGCTCTGCTCTGACCCAGAACACCCCATGCTCTATTCTGAGGCAGGCATGGTATTTAAATGAGAGTAGAATTCACTCTGCTGGCCCTTGATTAGCAGTTATCATCCTTCCCATTTATTTCATTGTATGTCTTATCCTAGGATCAGATGATAACATTTATGTTACATGAAATGCCAACCCCGAAACTCGGCCCTGGGTACACACCTACACCACAATTTCCCTGAAAGTGTTTCTTAGTGCTGGGACCCAACAGTGAAGTTCCATACTTTTGCAGGCCCAATAGTCATCAGAGAGGCTTCCTTTGGCAGCTGATTGGAGAAGATGCAGAGACCCACAGGGAAACTTTAAGGTGAGGATGGGAAACCTTATACAAGACAGGGAGGAAAGATTGTAGGATCCTGGGGGGTCAAGGATGCCGGAACATGGCACATGAATCATCTAAGCAGGGCTGACAGAGGCTCACAGAGACGAACGTGGCTGTCATGGCCTGCGTGGATCTATGCCAGGTCCTCGGCATCCAAGCTGTGGTTGTATAACGTATAACAGTATGAGTGACAGCGTCTCTGACTTTCCCTCGGGTTGCCTCTTCCTGCCCTGATCTGACAGTTTGAGCTTACTCTTACTGCCTCATGCTGAGCCACATTGCTATCACTGGGAGGCCTGTGTTATTTAATCAGGAAATGAGAAAACACCTGTAAAGAGAACTGACACTTGTTTCATAGCGATAGAGGCCTTTTCTTTTTAAAAGTAGCTGTGCACCTAATAGATCATGATTTTTTTATTTAGTTTTGCATTAAGTCTCTCTGGAGGGGTTTATCACATTTCGGCCACAGCACCCAGGCACTTTCTAGCTGTCTTGCTTTATAGGATGCTAAAAATACAACTGCAGTGACTCCGAACCTTAATCCTGCCTGGGTCTCCTTTAAATATTTTAAAGTGAAAATAGAAGTAAAAGCTCTTTTAGGTTGAGCCATCATCCAATACAAGTAAAGGTTTAACTTCTTTTCTTGTCTCCTTCTGAGGAACGGAATCTGTATTCAGGATGTGGTGCTTCTTCTGAAGTGCTTGGAGAATCAGAGAAAATGGCCCGTTTTCATTTTAATGAATCATGCCTGAGAATAAATTTACATGATGTTAATACAGAGACTTGGAGGATGGTATGTTATAATGCTCATAATAAAAGATTTAGAAACCATGACAGTTCTGGGCTATGAATTCCGGTAAGCCACCCATGTATGACTCTGGATAAGTGACTCGAGCTAAGGCTTCCCAGTAAATTAAGATGGAAGGCTCAGGAGAGGCAGCATACACTGAAAAATCAGCTCCGTGAAGCCAAAAGGAGATAAACAGGCATGAGGCTTTGCTCCCCTTATGCACCTTGAAACTTTCTAGAGAGAAGAAGCTGGACATACTTGGGGATCATTCCTTGTGGGCCAAGCCCCTCAAGTGCGACTGAGAACTGCTGAGAGGCTTTCTCTCAGAGATGGGGGACTGCTACCTCACTGTGGCAGCCTCACGAGGTGCCCAGTAAGCTATGCAACCGGGGTTCGGCTGCTTCACTCCCTTCTTTATCATCTGTGGAATCTATAACAGTTTATATTTAATAACCACACTAAACCAGATGTGATGAGGAATCCATGTCTGGAGACAGAGCAAAGCTGAATTCACGTAAGAAGAAAGAAGGACCCGGGGTGTTGAGAGAACATCTTATGTCTGTACAGATGTGGCACTTCCTGTCGATAATAAATCGGATGGCCTATGACTTAGGCAGGAAATAGGAGGTGGGGCGTCCAGAAGAAGAGGCAATGCTAGGATACAGTCAGGTAGGAAGATGTGAGGAAAATCATGCAAGGTACCTGAACACAGCTACCCAGCCACATGGCAAGATATAGGTGAAAGTATACGGAATATTTTATGTTAGATAAAGTCAGAGAAGAGCCTCGCTGTATGGCCAAGGTATTTGTAAATACGTTTTGGGTCTGCGTCTCATTTCTTGGAGCACAGGGCTAGGAGGAAGAACATGGCTTAAGTTCCACAGCAGGGTGGTTTCAGGCGTCCATAGACAAAGGCACATTAGAGAAGTACAGCATACTTGGATGTGCTCGCAGGGCTCCTCAGAGCAGCCCGCCACCATCACATCTAACAGCTCATCACACCCTCAGTGCCTCAGACACCAATGTGCTTCATAGGTTTATGTGTGTGGACAATATCCATTTTCCAAGTGAGACAGAGGCAGAGATGCCTTCAAAGAGATGCTGTGCAAGAGACTGCAGCATCTCACTGTGCACAGAGTTCTTCACGAGTTCAACTCAGATCACTTAATACAGCAGACCAGTAAAGACCAAAGGACTTACAGATATCATTTGAATTAAATGTTCATCTTTGACTGACAACAACAACAACAACATCAAATCAGAAAGACAAAGAACAGTTATGAGGGTTTGGGAACCACTAAAATGTATCTACGGCTAGAAGGCACTGAAGGCTCCAGCATCCAGCATATTCATTTAGCTGTTTATTTAATTTTCCTTTTCTCTTCATAATCTCCGTACGTTAGAGTGATAAAATGCAAGTCTCTAAAAAGCACTCTGAAAGCTTAAGTCTCCGAAAGTGCTCTATGATGTACAATCTCCTGTCATTTTTTTTTTTTTTTTGAAAAATGTCCTCTGACTAGGTTTTTGTTTTAAGTCAATGCTTATGTAGGCTTGTTTCGTTCGGTGATGGTCAACATTGCTTACAAGTGATATGCAGGGATGGCCCTGCTGGGGCAATCTCATGTCTTTCATTTTATTTTACCTGTTTTATAATGGGTACCACCTTCATAACTCTCCAAAACAAAAGCAGTAAGAGGGCTGCTCATTTTTAAATGAACATGTGATGTTCTTAATGTTAAAAGCCTGTTGATTTAATAATCCAAACTTTGCGCTGCACCTACAGTATAGCAGTTACCACGCTATTAGAGGATCATTCACTCACCTTGCTGAAGGGATAGGCAATCCTCAACCACATGTTACTTATTCTTCATGAAAAATACCTCATGCTGCTCTTGACCCATGTGAATTTCTAAAGACATGAGCCTGGAGATACTTTGGTTTCATATGGGATTCTAGGTTGGACATAGTAGAAAGATAGATTCAAAGACAAGTTTCTCCTTTAATATAAAATGTATAATAAAATTTGACACTGGATCAATAAACAATTGATGTCTAACTGTTTAACATTAAAAATTCCTCATTAGAAACAAAATTTAATTTTCAAACTAAGTTTAAACATATACACTTACATTTTCAGCATGTTGTATTATGCATACTGGTTTATTTCGGTTTATTTATTATAAAGTTATTTGTACCCCATTCTGGGCAAGGACTCTAGAAGAGAAATCTAGATGTGTGATTAAGGAGACTAGTTTTGACCATTCATTGGGAAAAATAAAGTAATCCATTCACCTATTTCTAACTCTGCAAAGTAGTTAATCCCAGTCATGATGGCTACATTGGAGGATACTCAATAATCCAGATAGTAAATGTCTTTAACCCTGCCTGATCCTAGGGTTAAGGCTGAAGAGATTGCAAGGTGGGAAGAATCAAACACAGGGTAAAATGTGGAGAGAACTCTGTGCAGCAAAGCTCGTGTGGTAGGGACCAGGTAGACTCAGCAAGGCAAATCCCACAACTCTCACATGCATAACCCAACATTTAAAACAACGAAAGGCAAAAGGATGCTATATGGGGCAAAGAATAGGAAAGACTATGTGGGAATAAACATGATCAGAGTATACACAAACATGTCATAAAAGCAGAAGTCCATTAATTTGTACAGTTAACATACATGAGTCACATACTGAAGTGTGTGTGTTCTTTTAGCCATGTTCTGAGTTCCAACAGCTGTGTGAGAAATCACCTTAGGGACAGTACTTACAGCTGCAGAAATATCTGTGGGGCTGGAGTTTGGAGACAGCCCATCAAATCTCTGTTTGTTTAATAAACCTAAGGCATAGTGCCAAATTGGTTTAATGTACCATGTCTGAATTCACTCGAGCATGTTAGCACAGTGAAATTAAAGACGAAAGAGAAAGGGGCCTGGTCTGCTCTAACCGGCTGCAACAAAGGGCACTAGATTATACGAGAGACTTTTCTATATTTGATGTACAGTGTGTGTGATGCTCATGCCTTTCTAACTGACTCTGATCCCCGAATTGTGTCTGCTGACTTCCTGTGCTCATGCCTTTACCAATAAAACCATAGCTTAAGTTACTCATTATTTCCAGTGTATGTTTTATCTATACGCTTGGATACAATGAAGAAATTCTTGTTTGTTAAGCCAAGGGCCAGTTTACTTGTAAGAAATTAAGCTGGGAGGCAGTGTTTACCTCAGTTCTTTTCCTGTTCCACTCCCCCCAGCCAAGCCTGATTTAGAAAAGACAAACTCCTTCTAGTGTGGTTTCCCTCTGGCGGCTTGGTTTGCTGAGGAACCGAAGCAATCTAAGTCAGGTTTCCTGTCTATAGTTCGCAGTGAGAAAATTGTTCCCTGTGGGGGGATCTGGAAGGCAATGGAGTTGTAAGGGCACCAATTCTATCACATCATGGAGTTTACCGTCACTCAAAACCAAGAGGACATTTTCTCCCCATAAGCATTATAGGAGGTTAAATTGTGCTGGTAGGTAGGAGAGAATTGAATCTACTCGAAAACTCTTAGGTGAGTCATGAATGGGAGTTTCACACCTTTGTGAACACTGACTATTTAATGGCTTATATCTCTCAATGGCCTAAAATATATGAGGCCAGCTGAATTAACAGCTGGATTTCCTGTGCATATCTAGGTCCTGGATGACAAAGGACTTTACAAAAAAATAGGGGTCCCACCCATCCGACCGAAGAAACAGTGAGTGACAGGTGGACCTGGGGAGTTGACTTTGATAGCACCACAGGCTTCACTAACACTGGTGTAACCTGCAGCAGCTTCTCTGGAGGTAACACGAGGGAAGATAGAATGGGAAAGCCCACCAGTGGCTACATTATCCATGAACACTCTGATCTCTAGGCAATCTCACGTAATCTAGCCTGTTCCCTGTCTATACTGCATGCTTACTCTTTGCACCTTTTAATCTTCTGTTTTCGAGTTTCTTACTATCTCTTGACTGTGCAAATCTGGTGACAGATCTCAAGTATCACTTGGAAACCCCTTTGTTCTTATCCTTGCACCTACACTTGCTTTTTCTTCCACTACCCTTTGTCTTTTGAAGTCAGAAATATGTCATCATCCTCTAACCCAGGCTGTAAACCATGTCTGCTTGGGTTATAGACTTAATTGTGATCATGTGATTTCCTAACATTCTGTGAACTCAAGTTACTTTATGGAGGTAGTTCTTAATCCACTTGCTAGACTAGGCACCTAGTAGATGCTTGTACTAGTTAAAATAAACACCTGTATTTAAAATTGAGGTAGACATGACACCTGGGAGCTGAAAGCAGCCTTCTGCTCCAATTTTTCACCAAATGTAGGCTATCAAGACATAGTCTCTTCTCCCCAGACTCCAGCACCTAACCTCCTTTCCACTTCAGTGTAAATCCCTTAGGCTCAGCTAGTCTTGTCTACTCAGCTCCACCCATGCATCTC
Source organism: Micromys minutus (assembly GCF_963924665.1). NCBI lineage: Eukaryota > Metazoa > Chordata > Mammalia > Rodentia > Muridae > Micromys > Micromys minutus. The sequence continues at coordinate 3,359,746 of NC_137954.1, forward strand.
CTACTTGACCTAGTTATTTGGAAGAAGAATTAGGTAAGGAGCCTGGGGAACTTCAATCTTATTCTTTTCTTCTCCCCAAATAAGCTTGATTGAACACCGCCCTCTACATGGAAGAGATTTATGATCATAAATCCTGTGACAACTCCAAAGAAGGCAAGGTCTAAGAAAACAGATTCTCTTCTCTGGATGACCAGCTAATTCCAGGCCATTGACATAAAACTCTTTGCTGTCTCCTTTCCTTTATCTTTACCCAGATGTTGAAACCATTATTCCTGGGCCCAGCATCCTCAATTTCCAACTACTTCTGGTTTCTCAGACCTAGCATCAAAGATGGGACAAATGCTTACATTCATGAGTGTGCATGGGCTAAGGGGGAATTAAAGTTGTCTTTTCTCTAAGCTGTAGGACTTGGTCTACCCACTCCCACCTTTTTATCTCTTCTATAAAAATGGGGATAATAGTGTCTACCCCATAGGTTTAGTGGGGGACTGAATAGAAGGATAATCAATCAAATGCCAACTGCTTAGGGCACGAACATGAGGAAGCTTAGGGAGTTGCCTCACCTGCTCTACATATAAGCAAATTGCTTTCTTCCTCCTTGAGTCTATGAACTAAAGAATCTGTGTCCATTTGTTTCCCTACTACAAATACTTTAAATCCTTCAATAACAGTGAAGTTGTTCTATAGAAGTCTATCCACAACAGATCTGAAATTAGAAACCTTATGTGGTACTTTGTATTCTTTCCTGTCGTCTCTGAGTGATAAACCTGATTATAGAACTTTACGGCCAAGATCAGCATCTACCCTCTATTGACCATTTAGTACTAACATACAAAAAGCAAACAAGAGCTTAGTGGCTCAACAATGGAAGGAAATACTGAAAGACAAAAATTGTACATTATTTACTGCAGTGACTCTAAGCTTTCCTAGAATTGTTTATTACTGTTCCTGAGTACTAATTTTAATTGTGGGAAAAAATGTTAAGAGAGACCATTCATAAAGTTTCTGGCATTGTGATCTTTCTTTAATCTTTTGCTGTGAAATATCATCACAGCCAAATCCAGCGATATAATAGAATGCAATCTATTATCATAACAAGTTGCTGGGACTCAAATCACTCACTGTGGCAGTTTCTTGTCATCTTGCCATGCCCAGCTCCCCCTCTACTGTGTTAGACATAAGCTAATTTACATGTTTTCTGTATAAAGAAGAACAAAGAAGTCTGAACTTTGATGTGAGGATATCAGGAGTAGCTCAAAATTGGGGTATCATGGTTGCCCATTACACTCAGGATGCAACTGAGAAGGAGGCATATGCATATGAATCTTTTACTTAGTTTAACGGATTCTGAAAATGCCCATGTCCAAAGCTTAGACATGTTAGACACACAGCTAACATGGAAATTGACTAGAGCAGGTATGATGGCCCAGGTGTCTCATTAGTTATGCACAGAAGTTTCATAGGATGAAAATGACTTCTTTGCCCTGACAAGAGGTTATTCATCTACATTTAAGCCTGGCAAGCCATTACCACCTTCATGGTTCTGCTCCTGTCACTCAGAACACCAAGAACTCCAGAGCTCTGTTAATGTGTTAGAAATATTATGTGTGGGAGATGGGGAAGGCAGCTCCTGTCTTTCACACTCAAGCTTTCTGCTCTTTCTGCTCCAGTCCCTTGGATGTTGTTGTCAACTCGCTGCTTGCAAGACTGACTCTAAGTAGTGTCACACCTGCTGCAAGGCTTAAGGGCTCTCAGCAGCCAAATCGTGGTAGTACTTGTGGTGCACTCCCTCACGTGTAGCTGTTTAAGGCCCTGATGGCTGTTTAATGGCTTCTATCAAACACCTATTGTGGAATGAGAGTTACAAGCTCCAGATAAGCAGAAGTCACACGGTACTGGAGACCACAGAGATTACGATGATTATTATGTATGTTTAACACCAATGCAACAGTTACCAAAGAAGTTGTAGTTTACCCAGACCAAACTCAAACCTGACTTACTGAGTTTGTACTTGTATGATAGAAAGAAAATAAGAAAGCAATTTCTCTCTGAGAGGAAGTTGGAGGGAGGTTGGAGGGGGAGAAAGAAAGAGGGAGAGAAAGATTTACTTTCTTTGCTTGTCTGCAATCAAGTACAGAAGCTCATTCACACATTTTAAATTAAATTCTTAATAGCTCAACATAAAGAGCAAACAGGCCACACGTGGACTGGGCATAGCATTGGCTGGGGGGGGGGGGGCTCTCATGGCTTTATTACGTCACTCTATGTGCAAGAGATTACATTTTCTTTTAAAAAAGGCAACTTATCTGAAAGGAAAGCATTAATTTGGAGGTTATTGTTAAAGTATTGGATTTCAGAGTAATTCTCCAGCTTGTTAAACCCCACGAAAAGCTATGTGCCTATCATGCCAAAGTACTAACGATCTGGGAGGGAGAGAGAAAATTCCCCAAGTCCAGAGCTATCTACAGGCTTACACTCTGCTTCCTCAGGAGACATATTTTCTTCCACTTCTCAACAAAAGTTTTTTCATGATCATTTAATTACTTTCCCCTAAATGGTTAAAAACACAGATAGTTTGCTTTTTCAACCAGACATTCAAACTAGCCAGGATTTGAATCCCGCTTTCAGATTTTCCCCTCATCGTAAAGTTGAGTTACAAGAAATGTTATTTTCAGAACATTGGCTTTCTGTTTCCTGCATATGGCAATCCCTGCGTGATGTGCTCTCTGTTTCTGAGTGAGATGAACAAAGCTGAAACATGTCAAACCTTACTAAGCTACTTCGAAACCCACTCTTTTCCAGTTGTCTGTAGGGTTCTTGTATATTACCAAATGACACCTTATGTGTAATAAGTGTGTATTATTGGAGTATGTTTGGCATATTATTTGGAATTTAAATAAGAAAACGAGGGACCATGTAAATGATCAATAAAATCATTTTTTATTTGTTTTTCCAATGGCTGCTATTCTTGTTTTCATTGATTAGAAGGTGTTCTAGCTTGCTTTCAAGAGCTATAATAAAGTGGTGACCAAAACCAATCTGGGGAGGAAAGGATTTATTTCACTTTACATGTTGTGATTCATCCTTGAGGAAAGCCAAAGAAGGAACGAGGAAGCAAAAACTGAAGACAAGGTCAGGGAGAAACACTGTTTATTGGCGTCCTCAGCTTCTTTTCTTATAGAACTCAGATACACAACTAGGGATGGTATTACCCATAGTAGGTTGGTCTCTTTTACATCAATTAGCAACCAAGAAATGGCCTCAAAGACGAGCCCAGGAGAGAGTGTGATGGAGTCAACTCCTCAGTTGAGTTTACTATTCCAAAGTGACTCTAGATGTGTCATATGTTGTCAGCTGCAGATAACTATGGTGCCTGGAATAAGGTGCCCAGAATAACGTGCCCTATAGTAGATATGCCAATGCCCTTCCAGAGAATGAGGTGCTAATGGTTCCCCATAGTAGACAGACCAATGCCATTCCAAAGTGTGGGTGTTAATGGTACCCTACAGTAGACAGACTAATGCTCCTCCCAAGAGTGAGGTACTAGGGGTACCCTATAGTAGACAGACTGATGTCATTCCAAAGAGGGGGTGCTAATGGTACCCCACAGTATACAGACCAATGCCCTTCCAAAGTGCTCATTTTCTAATCTATAGAATGTCAATTAGATCATCTTACATAGCAAGAGGCCTTTGCGTGTGTGTGTGTGTGTGTGTGTGTGTGTGTGTGTGTGTGTGTGAATGGAAAGATTGTATTTGCATATCTATTTATATCCTTATACAAGGGCAGCGGAGAATGTACTTAGTATAAGACAACACACGGTGGAAATACAGAGGGTGAAATGAAAGACAAGAATCATAAGCTAAGGACTGTGAACTGCTCTTTGAGCTGGAAGCCTCGAGGAGAGATTCTTGCTTGGAGCATTATTACGAAAGCAGCCCTTCGTTACCTTCAGGAAGTCCTGAAAGATACATCTGGGACTTCTAGCCTCCAGAGCTGTTCACAGAGCTGTCGTTTGCCAACCACTTGCTTTGTGGCTATATGCTACAGGAGCAGTAGGAACCCAACAGTCTTCTCAGTTAGCATTTGCTCAGGAAAGCTGCTCTCCCTGTTCGGCAGCTGACACTTTGATGGACTGATGTAAGGTGGTCTCCTTGCCATGCATGCTACCCTCTTCTGTACGTACACTTTCCTGAGAAGAAATAGATGTCACACAGAGGATTCGATTGGTGGACATAGTATGTGATATGGTAGGTGGTAAGGGAAATCAAAGTGCAGAGGGGGAGAGTGGTAGTGTATTGGAGGATGGTATTTAAGAGCTTAAAAAATCTTATTTACTTCACTGTCTCTGTCTATAGCAGTGTTAGTGATAATACTTTCTTGGTTTGCCATATTAATATTATCACTTCTTTACTTGAAAGTGGAGGTCTATATACTACTCTCAGACAAACCCTCCTGTTTCTATGTACTCCCCACCTTTCATTAGAAAGCTTGTGTTCCTTATTTCCCAGAAGTAGCTGTTGCTTTAAAAGTAGCTGTATAAAAGAAGACCACAAGAAACCATTCAGATACATTTTTACAAGATCTCAGCACATAGTCATTTCTTATTCCTTGGCCGAGGCTGATAAGATTCTGCAGGAAGCTAAGCCAGATCTTTCCTGGGAAACTCCTTTATTCCAGACTGTCAGATCTTCTCTTCTACTTTCAAAAAAATTATCAGCCTTGAAAATCCTAAGGTGAAAAGTGTGGCTTTGCTGTTTTTTTTTTTTTTTTTTTTTTTTTTTTTTTTGTTCCTGCCAGAGCCCTGGCTTGTTTTCATAAACATTTTGTTAGCAGGAAAGCATATGATGTTCTACCTTCCCATTTAACCATCATGGGCTTTGATACTCTCTGGATACTTTGTAAAATACTTGTGTGCATTGTTTGGAGCACATATGCCGTGGCATACATGGGGAGGGCAGAGACCAACATAATAAGTTCTCTTTCTCTCCTCTGGAGATTCTAGCAGCGGAATTTGGGATGTGCAGCTTGGTGAATGTGCCTTTACCTATTGGGCCATCTCAGCAGACCATAGGTCATTCCTTTTGAATGTACTTGGCTGGAATGGAATTGTTAAAAATGCACATTAAGGAGAGAGATAGGAATAGATTTTAGTTGGAACAAAGTTAGGGGGCGGGGTGTGTCTTTTTGGAATGAAAGGGTCGGTGGCATTGGGGCTTATGACACAGATGGATGTAAAGTTCACGACAAACAACTTTCATTATATGGCTCCATATGTGTTGTTGCTTTTGTTCCTGTTACAGTGTGTGTACAGAGGTCTAACCTACCCGTGTACTGTGCAATACAACACAAAGTACCAAAGAAATGCATAGAAACAGAACCACGTGGTATTTCAGCTCATTTAAAAGAAAATAAATTATCACGTAAGTTGGGAGGAAGATTCTCGTTCATAATTTCTAACTCTGTCTCCATCTCTGTCACTTCCTCTGTGACCTCTGAATGTGTTTGCAAGTATGGGCATATTTGGTAAACCTCTCTTAGTCCTTACTTGGTTCTTAAGCTGCTTGTGCATAAAGGATGATTTCTGAGTGAAGAGAGGATAAAATATAATTTTCAAGTTTGACAAGTATCCTCTTAAAGCAAATTATATTTTACCAAATATCACATTTGAAAGTATAGCCAGATTTTATTTGTATTCATCAGAACCTCTTTAAATGTACCTTGTGGTTTTAACACTTTTTAAAGAGCATTCTGAAGCATCTTCTCCCCACCCCCTAGCAACTGTTAGACTAATCCTCAAGAATAATTATACTTTCTATTTCTGTCTTGATTTGCAAAGGCCATGGCAATCAATAATAACTGTAAAATAATGCGGAACAATTAGTTTTTTCTTGCATGCTGGTAATTTGTGTTGACATCAGTTGGCATCAGGTGACATATATCACAGACGGGCAAATTAGGATGCTGATAATTAAGTTTCAGACTCACTGCCATCATTTTAGTAGTTTTCGCCCTGAGTAAAATAATTTTTGAAAATATTGTATTCTAGTACTCTACCATTGTACTAGCTACAGAATTAAATACTTTTTGTCCTGGAACTTAGTAACATTTCAAACATCGATTCCTTCGGAATAGTAAAAGGAGGCAGTAGGTTCGAGGTCCATCTCATAACTGCTTATGTCCATGTCAAGCTTGAGACTATGGTTATCTTCATGGCCTCCTATCTCCTTGATAAATCCACCTATGCAAGATAAACTTAGGACATACCTGTAGGTTCCATGTTATATTTCACAAAACTCAATTTAGACGCAGAGCTGTAGTCAGCTCATGTACACAGGTCTTTACTGGTACCGAGGACCAGGCGTATTCCATCTTTTCCCCACCCTTGGTTCCGTTACAATAATTTGCTATTGCTTCTTTGGTCTCCTTCCTACAGCTCTTTTGCTGTGGCTTTCCTCTCATTCTACCTCAGAGTGAACTGCAAGACAATTTAGGGAGAGGAAGTAGTTGGAACCATGGTGGGGTCCATGCTTCTGGGGTGTGGCTCATAGTCTGTCGACATTTTATATCGGGGGTCCTAAAGAAGGAAGGTTGATTTTGGGTATCACCTACTTACTTGATGCTCATTTTAGTAGCAAACCACCCTCACCCCCCTCTAAAATAAAGATCTTGTAAGTTTTAAGCAGTAGTTGAAGAATGAACAGAATTCAGTTCTTTGCACCATCGAATTTTTTGAAGATAGCAAAGAATTTTGCACTCCTGTGTGCATTGTGTTTCTGTGAAAACCGTGGAATCACTAGGAGAAGGCAGCTTGGAGATGAAAGAAGGGTTTTTAGGGCTTACATTTCCAGAACATAGGTCTCCATTGTCATTACAACAGGGCGGCCTGACAGGAGGCAGGGGTGAACACTGGTATGGAAAGCTGAGAACTTAGATCTTAACAACAAATTCGGGGCACACAGAACAATCCAGGTGTGACTCAAATTACTGAAACACTAAGTTCAACCTCTAATGACCTAGACCTCCATACTATACCTAAAGAGCCATCACCTGAGGATCAGTTATTCAAATGCCCGAGACAACTCATACAAACCACCAAAACGTGTAAAAGAGGAAAGAAAAAGTGATACTAACTGGAAGAGAGGCCCTGGAGTCCATCCACACACCAGATGCTTTTCTTTGAGGAAATATTTTCTAAAATAAGTATCATGGGATTTGAGGGAAAGTGTGGTCTATGTCCCCGTAAACAGATTTTAAATATACACGTTGGAATGTAAGGCCCTATGCTAACCCACTTTTTAAGAGTCTTTATGGGGGATTGGGAGATAGATCTACTGAGAAGGGGTTTAATGATCAAACATGAGGATCAATACCCAGTCCCTTCAGAGCTCACACGTGCTTTGGCTCTTGTGTATAATCCAGTGCTAAGAGGCAGGGCTCAAAAATCTTTCATTGAGATGTTAAGTTAAGTTGTGGGGAAACATGCTTAATAAACCCATAGTTTTCCTGCAGTAAAATCAACATAGAAAATAATTGCTTAAAACACAATATAAAAAGGAGAAGGAAACAAAGATTCTTGTGATATAGAAGATTCTGAGACTAGTTTTACCTTGTAGTCTAAGAGCACCATACCAAGTGGTATTCCATGAAAATTCTACAAACTGTCAGGCCTATTAAAAAACAAAAAAAGGGTCACTTCTTTCTATCCTCTGAGAATTAGTCTTCAATAGTTTACTTTGAATGTAACACATGTGAGAAATAATACCAACCTGTGGAATAGCCACCATGAGCAAGTGAATTGTGCATATGATAAACGTCCTTCATAGTTTGGCAACAGTCCATACTTGGAGATTAAGGTATTAAGAACTGCTGTGGTTCACCTAAAATGTTCATATTATACCTGTGGCAGACTTGTCTCCCCTCAGAACGCCCCAGATGATGGGCACATTCTTACGAGAAGAAGCAATGCTGATGAGAACTGGTGCTGTTGCCCAACAGAACACATAGTGGCAAGAAAGCAGACTTCAGCCTCTTACACTGCTTTGAACGAAGTAATGCCTACTAACTTTCTTTCCTCTTTAGACTGGGCTCTGGTTACCCGCTCAAAATATAAATGGCTTCACAATAATATTAAGTCACTAACTGTCATTCCGTGGGGCAGCTGGAAGCTCTTATGGAAAGTTCTCAACGGAAATATGTGTTCTGTTTTGGTTTTCCTACAAATACGTGATGGATTAATAAGAAACACAAGACATGTGACTTCATCTATTAGGTGAAACATTAGTGTCTGTTTAAGCCGGTGTCCTTATACGTGTATTCTCAAGGACAAATGTTCTTTCCTGTTAGTTTTTAGTGTTATGTCAGATAGAATACTTGATAAGAAATGAGATTATCAGATTTGTGTGTACACCATACTTTGCAAATACAATGGTATTGTTTTTGAAAAACTTGTTTTTAAAAAGAACTTAAGGAAATCATGTTGTTTTTTATCTACAGGTATTTATTGGATTGATTTTTTAAAAATTGTCTGGGCATTTCTCTGCCTGAGACATCTGCTCATTTGTTTATTCTTAGAACCAAACTGTGCACAGTATGTTTTGCAAAGGTTGCAAGAGATTTTACAATAGAATTAGTTGGATTTACTTGTAAATCCAGCTTATTTGTTTCCTAACTAGTGTATCTTATCATCAAATCTGTTCAGTCCAAACTTATAAAAAGCATGAGTTTTTAAAGAATGTCCCTTTTCAGAAATGCCTGCAAGTGACCACCTGCCAGTTGAGAACACGAATGACCCAAACATTTCAAATAAATCAAAATGCGACAGATGTCTCCCATCACCTAGTATAGAGCTTCCTTTCAGAAAGATAATCATTCAATTGTTCCTTTTAAATCTCTTAAAGTATCAAATCTTAATTACAACTTTAAGTACTAAGAGAAGGGAAATAGGTCATTGCTTTTTAAAAATTTTATCTTTTTTTTAAAGTGGCATTTTCTTCACTTACATTTGAAATGTGATCCCTTTCCCTGTTTTCCCCTCTGGAATCCCCCTATCCCTTGCCCCCCTTACCCTGCCTCAATGAGAGTGCTCCCCCACCCAACCACCCACTACCTCCCATTGAGTCCCCTGCCCCCTACAGTGGCATTTTCCTATACAGGGGCATTGAGCCTTCACAGGGCCAAAGGCCTCTCCTCTCCTCTTTTTGATTGCCTTATTGTTGAGACTACTTTTCCCTATCCTGGGTTTTTTGTTATTCCCAATTAATTTGCAAATTACTCTGTCCAACTCTATGAAGAATTGAGTTGGAATTTTGATGGGGATTGGATTGACTCTGTATATTGCTTTTGGCAAGATAGCCATTTTACTATATTAATCCTGCCAATGCATGTGAAGTCTTTCTATCTTCTTAGATCTTCTTTGATTTCTTTCTTCATAGACTTGAAGTTCTTGTCATGCAGATCTTTCACTTCCTTGGCTAGAGTCACACCAAGGTATTGTATATCATTTGTGATTATTGTGAAGGGTGTCATTTCCATAATTTCTCAACCTGTTTGTCCTTTGATTAGAAGAAGGCTACTGATTCATTTGAGTTAATTAGATATCCAGTCACTTTGCTGAAGTTGTTTTCAGGTTTAGGACTTCTCTGATGGAATTTTTGGGGTCACTATCATATCATATGCAAATAGTGATATTTTGATTTCTTCTTTTCCAATCTGTATCTTTTTGACCTTTTTTGTTGTGTAATTGCTCTGGCTAGGGCTTCAAATACTATTTTGAATAGGTAGGGAGAGAGTGGGCAGCCTTGTCTAGTGTCTTATTTCTGTGGGACTGTTTACTTAATGTTTCCCTCCATTTAGTTTTATGTTGGCTACTGGGTTGCCGTATATTGCTTTTAAAATGTTTAGGTACGGGCCTTGAATTCCTGATCTGTCCAAGACTTTTAACATGACAAGTGTTGGATTTTGTCAAATGCTTTACCAGCATCTAATGAGATGATCATGTGTTTTTTTTTCTTTGTATTTGTTTATGTAGTGGATTCCCTCAATAGACACCCTCAGAGCAGTAAGAAACAACTGCAACAACCCCAAAGGGAGATAGCCACAAACATAATTCTACCACTAACATCAAAATTGGCAGAAAACAACAATTACTATTCCTTAATGTCTTAACATTAGTGAACTTAATTTCCCAATAAAAAGACATATAGTAACAGACTGGATATGTAAACAGGAGAAAGCACTTTGTTGCTTTCAGGAAACACACCTCAGTGACAATGACAGACTACCTTAGAGTAAACAGTTGGAAAACAATTTTCCAAGCAAATGGTTCTAAGAAACAAGCTGGAGTAGCCATTCTAATATCAAATAAAATTGATTTTCATCCAAAAGTTGTCAAAAAAGATATGGAAGGGCACTTCATACTCATCAAAGGGGAAGAAATATAACAAGATGAACTTTCTAGGGAACACACATTTATAAAAGAAACTTTACTAAAGCTCAAAGCATACATTGCAACACACACAATAATAGTGGGAGACTTCAACACCCTACTCTCATCAATGGACACATCACGGAAAAATAAATTGACCAGAGACACAGTGAAACTACCAGAAGTTTTGAACCAAATGGGTTTGACAGATAAATATAGAATATTTTATCCTAAAACAAAAGAATATACCTTATTCTCAGCACCTCATGGTTCCTACTCCAAAATTTGCCACATAATCGGTCATAAAACAGGTCTCAACAGATACAAGAAGATTGAAATAATCCCATGTATCTTGTCAGATCTCCATGGACTAAGGGTGGTCTTCAATAACAACATAAACAACAGAAAGGTCACATACACATGGAAGCGAAACAATGTTCTACTCAGTGCAAACTTGTTCAAGGAAGAAATAAAGAAAGAAATCAAAGACTTCTTAGAATTCAATGAAGGCACAGCATACTCAAACTTATGGGACACAATGAAAGTAGTGTTAAGAGGAAAACACATAGCTCTGAGGGCCTCCAAAAAGAAACTGGAGAGAGCATACACTAGCAACTTGACAGCACAGCTGAAAACTCTAGAACAAAAAGAAGCAGATACACCCAAGAGGAGTAGATGGCAGGACATAATCAAGCTCAGGGCCAAAAATCAACCAGGTAAAAACAAAAAGAATTATAAAAAGGATCAACAAAACCTAGAGCTGGTTCTTTGGAAAAAATCAACAAGATAGATAAAACCTTAGCCAGACAAACAGGAGGGCAAAGAAAGAGTATCCATATAACAACAGAAACTGAGGATATTCAAAAAAATCATCAGATCCCACTACAAAAGCCTGTACTCAACAACTTGGGAAATCTGGAGGAAATGGACAATTTTCTAGACAGATACCAGGTACCAAAGTTAAATCAGGGTCAGATAAACCATCTGAACAGTCTTGTAACCTCTAAAGAAACAGAAGCATTCATCAATGAAAAAAGTCTGGGACCATATGGATTTAGTGCAGAATTCTATCAGACCTTTAAAGAAGACGTAATACCACTACTCTTTAAACTATTCCACAATAGAGAAACAGAAGGAACACTGCCCAATTCCTTCTATGAAGCCACAATTATGCTTATATCTAAACCACACAAAGGCCAAACAAATAAAGAGAACTTCAGACCAATCTTCCTTATGAACATAGATGCAAAAATACTCAGTAAAATTCTTGCAAACAGAATTCAAGAACACCTCGAAATGATCAGTCATCATGATCAAGCAGGCTTCATCCCAGGGATGCAGGGATGGTTCATGTCATTGCTTCTTAACTATACTTCACATGTGCAGTGACCACCAATCTTAGTAGTTTTAATTTTACTTTTTTGAGAATTTCATACACTTATGAAATACAACATGATCATATCCATTCTTTGTTTATCCCTTCCAACGCCCCCTAAATCTTCTTTCACACATCTTCCTTCTAAGTTCATGTCCTCTTCAGTATAATAACCCAGTAAATGTAATTGGTGCTTCAGGAATGTATGCTTTTATTGGATCATCCACGGGAGCATGGACAATCTAGCAATGGTCATACCCACAAGAAGAATTAATTTCTTTAGTACAATGATTATCAGCCACCAAGCTTTCTCTGTTATACCAATCAATGCATAGGCTTTTAATTGGTGAGTGCTGGAAATATATGATTGTGAGTTTTTAGTCCTAAATAGGGCATTATTCAAATTTTAAAGTGACTTTTCCTCCCCGCCCCCATTTTTTCCCTTTCATTTCAAAGAATGCACATTTGGAGCTGGAGATATGGCTCAGCAGTTAAGAACATTTTCTGCTCTTCTGAAGACCTGAGTTCAATTTCTAACATGATAGCTCACAAACACCTGTAATGGGATATGATGTCCTCCTCTGGAGTATAGAAGTACATGTAGATAAAACACTCACATAGATAAAATATACAAGTAAATACATCAGAAGAAGGAAGAGGAAAAGAAGGAGAAGCAGGTAGGGGGAAAAGAAGAGGAAAATGAAAAAAGGAGGAGGCAAAGAAGGAGAAAGCACATTCATCACCAGACCTCATGTTGGTCTAAATTTTTTTCTCAAGAAACTGAAGTAATTTTAAGCATAATCTATATGATTGTACCATATTTATCCTAATAGTATCAAATGAAAATAATACTCTTTGATTCAGTCTGGAAGAAAGTAGAGATGGAATGTTAAATGCTTGGTCAACAGGAGGTATACTTGCCATGATTAATGATAACTTAAGAACATCCATTCCTTGACATAGTCCCCTTCAGCAACATTAACAGAAACACATTGTCAGCTTCTGTTAAGAAGCTTAGGGTCTGGAACTGCAGACACGTGTCAGGACTAGTAAGGATCTCAATTTAGTTCTAACAAAAGACACCCTCACAAGGGGCATGGTGGATCTTTGTAATTTTGGTGGCTTCTAGGCTGATTTCATCCTCTTTTGCATATAATTTTCTTGTTACTATTGTGTTTTTCTATTTTCTTTCTTTTTGAATATTCCATGGCTTGTTTTCTTAACTTTCATACTACTTTCAAAATTAATCCCCTTATTCACAAGTGTGTAAGAATAACCTAAATTGTCTTTTATCTGGTAGATCCAGATGGCCCAGGCACAAAAGTACAGTTGGCTTCAGGAATTAAAAAAGAAAAAACAAACTATGCAAAATTATTTATCAGCAGCTTCATAGGCTGTTATCTTGGCCACTTCCTCAGCATGATACGCAGTACGGCACCAACTCCACCCCCATCCAGTGCTGCTGCTCAGTGAGACACTGAAAGCAGATAGCATGTGTGCTCACTTTCAGTTCAACTCTTATTTCTTTTGCCCTACAGAATTTATGTCCTCCAATTGTTTAATGACTTGATGAAGGTTGCATCAGAGAACACAAACTTGGATATGAATTGAGGATCTTACTTCCAGGATTATGTAGCATTGGCAAATGTGATAATGAATGTTCTTTTACCAAAAGAGCATTGACAATGTGTTTGGGTTCTGCAGTATTTCTGAGTCAGCACAGTTGATAAATTCAGTAGGGAAATGGGACAGCTTTCAGTTTTTCAATCTGACATTATAGTATATTTTTCATGGGAGTTTTGGAAATATTTATCACTCTGTATCTATATTGTGGTCAAAAAAGTTATTGAAAAATGCACACCGTGAGAAGAAATGCTAGCCTAATAATTACTTTTGATCTTGTCTACATTTTATTATCAAAGTTGATGATTACCCTAAAATAGCCATAAAAATAAGCTAGAAACTCAGTAAGTCTTTTCATATCTTGAATCAGGAAGGCAGGTTTACTCGATATAATTCAAATTCAATAGAACAAACATATAGAACACCTACAGGCATCGGTTTTGTTTAAAATGTACACTGCCCATTTCAAAGTATTCCTTGATTGGCTTGGAGGCTTTAAAATGGATTCTGTAAATGCTGCTGTGTCCGAATGTACCCCTCTGGAAACTTCTGTGCATAGAGACTTGGGCTTATTCGTGGGTCCTAGAGTCATGAGTTGCAACTGTTAATTTGTTTACATATTTCTGGTGAGAACTGTGCTCACTCATGTAAATGCTTGAGGTGACCCGAGAACAATTATTCCTCATGTCTCTACATTAGTTGAGTGAAGTGAGGTCTTTCACTGAACCCTTTCCCTAACTGTGTCATTCAGCTAGAGTAAGTCTCCAGAAAGCTTACAGGATCCACTTGTCTCTATTCTGAGTACTGACATGTGGCCCCAGATCCAGCTCTTTAAGTAGATGCTGGAACCAAAACTTAGGATCTTTCTAGCCCACAGCATGTGTCCTTACATGCATTCCTTTTGAATTAACAACTCGCCATCACAAACATAATTTGCTTCTTTGTTAGCACATGAAACATTTGCCCGTGGAAGAGAATATTTACCAGCCTTGTCTTTATCCTTCACTTAACACAGGGTACGCTTTAAAAGAGTGTCATTTTGTGTCTTATGAAGCATAGAGGTTTGCAAATGGATTTTCCTATTATACAATAATCCATAAGATAGTAGTAGTATAGTATTTAAAAAAGGCTGTGTAATGATTTTCCTTGGTCATCTGAGGGCTTGATGCCCCAGCATAGGGGAATGCTACAGTGCTGAAGCAGAAGTTGGTGAGTGGGCGGAGGGGCTCCCTCAGAAGTAAAGGAGAGGTGAGAAAGGCGAGATGTGATGAAGTGATCTGTGGACGGGTAACCAGGAAGATACCATTTGAAAAGTAAATGAATAAAATCACTAATAAAAAAAGGACAAAAATATCTCCCATGATTTGCTCTCCTACAGTAGCTTAGTTTTTGAAACAGTCCATTTAAATAGGTTTATTTAGCTCCATGAAGTTGGAAAGGTAGTGTTCACACTAAACAGTGAAGAGGAAACCACTGCAAAACTGCTGTAGTTTATTTTACTGTTCATTTGCTGTCTGCATATGGCCAAACAGTAGTATAAATAGGAGGCTAAAGATTACATGAATGATAATAAACGAAACACCTCTTGGGTAGGACAACTGGACTGACTAGCTCAACAGGCCTTAACATACTAAGGTCCTGTGAAGTTCTAAGAATGGTCCTGGTGGCCATCTGATCTCAGGTCCTCCTTTTGCTGGTAGGAGCAGTGCTCCTCTCAGGAGTTCTTTTCTCAGTGAAAGCTACTTTATAAAAACTCACCCCTCCATTGTCTGAGAAATTATCTCTGTGTTCGCAAGATAAAGACCTTGGAAGTTACTGACCTGAGAGAGGACCTGGGAAGCTCCTGATCTGTCACCATAGTTTCCTAATTTCCTATTGACCTACTGAGGTCAGAAAGCCTCCACTGCATCCACAGACCCCTGCTTTACCCCCTTTTCAATAGTAAAGTTGTGGGCTTTATACAAGCTCAATAAATGTGGTTTAGTTTAGTTTCAGAGATAGAGTATTACAAATTTAGAAGGATTTTGAATATTAGACCACAATAGAATGTATGAGAGGTTTATTATACACAATATGAACAAATTTCTGAAGTTGGTATACACTGTTATCATGTTTAATATGAAAATAAATAAAGTTAATGCTTTTACTCGACTCCCTTGCTGCTTTTAGTGAACTATGTTGGAGTAGTAAATCCAGGAGTGAACTAGCAAGTCCAGGATGCAAACCTATCACCAGTACACAAGTCCTGCATGTTTCTGCTAAAAACTGTTTTTCTAAATTTTATTTCACTCAAAATGAAAAACAAAGGTCCCCATCACAATGGTATATAAGGTCCTACAGAATGTACCCATCTCCGAGCCCATTTTCCACACCTTTCTTCCTTTTCACTTCTCACAGTATAGCCACAGCTAAACTAGTTTCATGATTTCTAAGACAAGATCCGAATTCTTCTACTTCTACATCCACTCTTCTTTATCTCTTGGCACAAAGAGCTTGCTTTTAAGTAAAGCCCCCTTTAATAAAGCCTTTATCAGCTATCTGACTGAACACTGAAACTTCTCATTTGGTCCTAGAATAAAGCACAGGCACACAGTCATGCTATGGTGAAATATTGCACGTGTTATCTAGCCAAGTTTTCCGCTTAACCCGTGGTCACTTCTTGAACCTTAAAAAGGAATGTAATGGTGGTTCACTAATTTAAACTTGCGGCTTAGTGGAAATACTCAGAAACTGAAAATCTGTTTCCTGTAAAAAGTGTTCACCACACTGTAATTCAGTTTCTTATAGAACATGTTTTTTTTTCTTTTTTTTTTTCTTGACTTAATCTCATTTTCAAAAGTTTGTAATGTGTGTCCCTAGACATGAGGAATATCATTCATTCGGAGAAACAGTATCTTAATGTGTGTAGAGCTGCGCCTCCTTTTACTCTCCCTTTTCTGCAATACCAATGTGTTACTTCACCAGTGACAAGACTATTAAACTCCTCCCACATACTTTCACACCTCTGCTAACATCTTAGCCTGGATATAGATTTTAAAATTTACACTTACTTTCAGATATTGTATTTATTTGTTTTTCTTGAGAACAACTGTACTTGGTCTTGGTTCCAAGGGGCATAGATCTAACATTTTCATATTCTCTGGTACTTTGAAGATTTACATATAAACAAAACGCAGTATCGACTTCTTTCTAATTGTTTCCCTGGCTGTCCTGGAGCTCACTCTGTATGCTAGGCTGGGCTTAAGTTCACGGAGATTCACATGCCTCTGCCTTCTGAGTACTGAGATTAAAAGCTCGTACCATTATCACCTAGCTGGCTTGAAATTTATTTCTTGAGAATTACTTTTTCTTTCTTTGAGATTATAATATAATTACATAATTTCCCCTCTCCAATTCTCTCTCCAAAATTTGCATGTAATCGTCCTTGCTCTCTTTCAAATTCATGGACTATATTTTCAGTAATTGATTGTATCTCTACCTACATCTATCTACCTACCTACCTATCTATCTATCTATCTATCTATCTATCTATCTATCTATCTCACATATCACATGCATGTGTATATGTATTTAGAAGTATATATTATATAGGAACATATATTAATATGCTATTTCAAGAATATATATTTCTAAATAGATACATACAAGCTTCTCAGTGTACACAATGTTACTTATATATTCACACAGGTATCCAATTTTGAATAACACCAAGTCTTATACAAAGGGCAACTTTCTCTCATCTCCAAATATAAAACCTAGCAGAGTATTCTACAGACTATAATATTTTGTAAATACTCAGCCAGTCAGTCTACTAGCACTGAGAATTTGATTCCAAGGTTCTCTTGAAGAGTCAAAGTAAGGCTCTCTGCTCCTCTCTGTTCCATAGACAGCCACATCTTCTTGTGCAGTGCCAGCCTCATCCCTTAGACAAAATGGTGAACATTAGTGTGAACAAATTTGGCCATATTGGGCATCTGGTTACCAGGGCTGCCTTCTGCTCAGGATCTGGCAAGGTGATATTGTCACCATCAATGACCCCTTCATTGACCTCAACTACATGGTCTACATGTTCCAGTATGACTCTATCCATGGCAAATTCAATGGCACAGTCAAGGCTGAGATCGGGAAGCTTGTCATCAATGGGAAGCCCATCACTATCTTCCAGAAGCGAGATCCTGCTAACATCAAATATAGTGGTGATGGTGCTGAGTATGTTGTGGAGTCCACTGGTGTCTTCACCACCGTGGAGAAGGCTGGGGCCCACTTGAAGGGTGGGGCCAAAAGGGTCATAATCTCCACCCTTTTGGCGGATGCCCCCATGTTTGTGATGGGTGTGAACAATGAGAAATATGACAGCTCCCTCAAGATTGTCAGCAATGCATCCTGTATCACCAACTGCTTTGCCCCCCTGGCTAAGGTCATCCATGACAACTTTGGCATCATGGAAAGGCTCATGACCACAGTTCATGCCATCACTGCCACTCAGAAGATTGTGGATGGCCCCTCTGGATGTGGCATGATGGCCATGGGGCAGCCCAGAACATCATCCCTGCATCCACTGGTGCTGCCAAGGCTGTGGGCAGGTCATCCCAGAGCTGAACGGGAAGCTTACTGGCATGGCCTTCTGTGTTCCTCCCCCATGTAGATCTGACATGCCCTCTGGAGAAGCCTGCCAAGTATGATGACTTTAAGAAAGTGGTGAAGCAGGCAGCTAAGGATTCACTAAAGGGCATCCTGGGCTACACCGAAGACCAGGTTGTTTCCTGCAACCTCAACAGCAACTCCCACTCTTCCACCTTTGATGTCGGAGCTGGCATTGCTCTCAATGACAACTCTGTGAAGCTCATTTCCTGGTATGACAATGAATATGGCTACAGCAACAGGGTGGTGGACCTCATGGCCTGCATGGCTTCTAAGGAGTAAGAAACCCTGGACCACCCACCCCCCAGCAAGGACACTGAGAGCAAGAGAGAGGCCCTCAGTTGCTCAGGAGTCCCATTCCAACTCAGCCTCCAAACACTGAGCATCTCCCTCACAATTTCCATCCCAGACCCCCATAATAATAGGGGCCAAGGGAGCCCTCCCTACTCTCTTGAATACCATCAATAAAGTTTTGCTGAACCCACAAAAAAAAAAAAAAAGAGTCAAAGTAATAGTGATGCCTTGGTAGAATATGAAGAAATTTCTTGAGGTGAGAAGATGCTTAGCGAGTTTGAAGAGGCCGCAGAAGGAAAAGGAAAGAGTGCTAGGAGATAAGGTAGGAGATGTAGCCAGAATAGCACTTACACTGCTGTGACATTTTTGATAAGACCTCTGGCTTTGACACCAAGTGAAATGGAAAGCCACTGGCTGTTTTAAAAGCCTGATACATTCTAACTCCTATTCATAGAGTAACTTCTGACAGCTTCTTCAGGAGAAGACAAAGGGAAGCAAGGACAAGAGCCAGGGGAAATCCCTAAAGACAGTTCCAGTCTATGGAAGGAGGCGAGAGAGACGAGAAATAGGGTATTTGGGCACACAATGTTGCAGTGTGTTTGTGGGGAGTGTACTGAACATAGGCAGCTTCTGAGGGAATTTTACAGTGGATGTGAGAGAACAAAGTTGAGGGTGCCTGTAAAGGTTTTTGGATGAATAACTGGAAATTGTTGTTAGATTCAGAAATGAGAGCATAAGGTGGGTCAATCTGGGAGAAAAACTGAGTAATTGCCAATTAGGTTATGTGTGCCTTAAGTGAACACAGAGCAACCCTTTGTGAGGTTTTCATTTAATGTCTAAAGATGTAGGTCAAATATTTATAGCCCTGAAAACTCATTACATTATGTACTCTAGCTTAGCCTTCTAACTTTTATTTCAATATACAAAACCATTAAAATAATAATTAAAAGAGAGAACGTGTTTACTGGCAAACATTTTAATGCAAAAACGTGACAATTTAAAACCTCGTCTCATTTTGTAGTCATCTTGGATAATTTAAATGGATGAATTAAATATAACATAAATTATTCAACTGTAAATGATTTAAAAGCAAGTAGTACATTCAATTCATCACTTTTCCCTTAGAGCATTTTGTCAGAATTCAGCAATTCTGCAATTAATTGTCAGAACTTTCTGGTCAATACATTCATTTCTTGTCATATTAAAAACATTTGAATTAAAATCTACTCTCCACATGGTAGATTGAATATACCAAGTCTTGCCAGTTTAATCCTGTATTTATATTACAAATGGTGGTACTTTCTTTGTGCCAGCCTCAATTCTTCAAGTTAGGTATAGGTAAAAATGTAACCCTGATGGGATCTTTCATGTTAAGTGAAGACAAAACATATGTGTGAATACTGTGAAACAATTGGATGTGCAAACCTTGCACTTGGTATTCCGTACAGCTACTTGGGATTTCACCAAAATGAATCCTACCAGGATCCTTTAAATACTAAGTTGTAGTTTAATTGTTATCATACAACACATGGTTTAACTGACCTGAAAGAAAGGACATAGTGCTTTCTATTTTATCATATATATATATATATATATATATATATATATATATATATATATATATATATATGTTTTTTCATACATACATATAACATATATACATATATAATATGCATAACATATATATGTGTCATGAAGTATTCCAGAAGTACATCATAAGTTTTGCATATTTCATCTTACACAGTATATGCTATTTTATAATAAATACACTACTTTTTGAACATATACAGCATAAAATAAAACTTCATTTTAAGAAGATATTTCAGAAATACTGTAGGCAAAATTAGAAGTAGTTACTATTTTGTTGAGATCTTTTCTTGGCAGTCACTGGGAAACTTTATGTGTATTATTGAATAAAAAAATTCTACTTTTAGATAGGTGTAAAATGTATCTTGGCATATATGGGCATTTTATTTGGTAGTGAGAGCAAAATGTAATTTTTTCTTGTGAATTTATTATTTGTTTTTCATTACTTTATACAATAGCCATAACATAATATTGAAACAAAACTGACCACAAGTCATACATCCTGTCCTTAAATAACACTAGCAGTTGATCTTTTCACAAGAGATCACAAGAGATGCCTGTGGTTTACACATTTTCTGTTATCACTTACTTGATGAAGAATATATTTTAATGTCCTTAAATCATCTTTGATTAATTATGTATGAAATTGTGAATTACAACCCAATTTAAAGTTTGACTTTATTTTACATTCCCTGTCTCCATGATATTATTCATTGGTACTTTTAGGCTTTCCACTATGAAGAATATATGATCCCAGAATCCAAAAAGCTCAAATATACAAAAATACAAATAATCAAAGCTAATGACAACTCCAGAATAACATAGTAGAAAGTATGTCATTGCTGTCAGAAGATCTTGCTGTAGCAAGAAGGTAAGGAAGAGTTTGCATTTGTACAACTATATGAAATATCACGTGGATGCTGTATTTGATTTCAACATCAGAACTCATAAATAAATGAAGCTCTTACAGGTAATGTAGAGTCGGGCTGGGTTGGCATTAGATGAGGACCAGAGAGTAAAGAAGAACAAACAGTGTGGTTTGTAACATACACAGAGTATTTGATAAATAATAGTGAATATTCATCTGAAACAAAGTCACATGTTTAAAAGTAGGGGAACCAGAGAGCTGGACTTCACTTTGTTATTTTTGGGAAGCTAAAATGCTGTGACGAAGTTTTAAGCATCCAGCAAAAGTATAAATCATAAGAATGGGAAGCTGATATAGGTTCAAGGGGTTACTAATTCATATGCAGATCAACAGAGCACTTGATTTGCAATATTTCAGCAGGACATAAGGAATCCTGATATTTTGATATGAGAGAAAGAGAGAGTGAATATTCAGAAATGTCTTCTTTTACTAGAAGAACAAGGATATTCTATCTTCCCAGGTCTTATCCAAATTTCTTTTAAAAGATTGTTCAAGATCTCAAAATGGTCTACACATATTAATTATTACCATAAGCACTGCAACTAGACTAACTTTAGATGCCATTTTATGTGGGCAATTAGACAACAGAGAAAAGGACAACCCCTTTAGAGGAGATTCATCCAGGATATACAGCATCATAAATAAATAAATAAATAAATAAATAAATAAATAAATAAATAAATAAACAAATAAATAAATAAAGCAACAGAGCTCAACACAGAAGCAAGGTTTTCTTTCTATGTGAAGAATGCACACACTCTCACAAGCTATTCATATTATGCATATAAAACATAAAGTTAATGATTTTACAAATACAATAATTTGTATTTGTAATTGAGTGTCTATACGCTTTTCACAATGCATAAAACATCAGACTTTCAATAATAGGTCCTAAATGTATAAACCTTGTAGTAGATCAGTCAAGAAATCACAATTCAACAAGGGATACTGCAAGACCATTTTGTTTATCCCTTCTTGGCCTCACAAGTCTCTCTAAATAGCCACTAAAAAATAATCCACTGTCTCGATTTTTGAAAACATAATTATTGTTTAATAATCTCATGATGGCTCAGTGCTATAAAATAAATGTATTGTATTCCTACTTCAAATATCCCTATTAAAAAAAACTATTCTTGCATACAATTAACTCCACATAGTTCCATATACAGACTGTTAATGTATTAAGCATGCTCAGAAATTCATTCAGTCATGATAGAACACACACAAACAAGTTGCTAACCAGAGACAAGTTATTGATAAACTAAAGATAGATAAATGGAACCACATGTTATAGTCAACATGGCTATTAGTACAACACAAAGCAATGAAAGACAGAACTATATGAAAATATTAAAGCTTTATCATAAAAATGAATGTGATACTATCCTATGCCTTCTATAGACAGACTTTTCCAGTCATTACAGTATTATAATTTCAATTTTTAAATCACTTAATTTTGTTTACTATATTACACCAACTTCCACATAAAAATATAAATTAACAAGCACTAAACTAAAAACATTTATATCTTGAAAATGTGTTAATGAAAGTAACCCTTGAACTTTATGATTATAATGTAAAATTGATGCTGTAGAGTATGATGGCTTTAAAATGGAATTATCATGTATCAAAAATTCCCTGTGCTCGTATGCATTAGAAATGCCCAAAAATAGAACACTTGACCAACACAGATACCATACAGATACTCACAGACAACCATTGGACTGAGCCTAGGGACCCCAGAGGAAAAGCTAGGGGAAGGACTAAAGGAACAAAAGGGGTCTGCAACCCCATAGGAAGAAACCAATATCCCCAGTGGAAAAGCTAAGGGAAGGACTGAAGGAATAGAAGGGGTCTGCAACCTCATAGGAAGAAAACAATATCAATCAAACGAACCACCAAGAGATCCCAGAGACTAATTGCCAACCAAAGAGTACACACAAAGAGCTCCAGGGCTCCAGATACATATGTAGCAGAGAATGGCCTTATCTGACATCAATGGTAGAGGATGTTTTGGTCCTGTGGTGTTTCAGCAAAGAAGGATGCTAGAGTAGTAAGGGGGAGTGGGTGAGTAGATGGAGGAGCACTCTCATAGAAGCAAAGGGGTGTGGGGGAAGGGAGGATGAGATGGAGAGTTTGTGGGGGGTAATCAGGAAGGGAGATATCATTTGCAATGCAGATGAATAAAATGATCAATAAAAAGTGAAACAAACAAAAAATATCCAAAAGCATTGCATAATGATTTAAATAATTCATTGCAGTGTTATTGTTAAGAGCTAAAAGAAACAACTGAATCATCCATGTACTCATAATTAAATAAATAAAGTGTGATGTGTATATAATGATGGGTCTTCACTTATCATTTAGTTATAAGTGTGATAAAATTCTGATACATGATAAAGCAAAGGTAAATTATGCCATGTAAACATAAACCAACTACTCAAGGACAAATATTGCATGATTCTTCCTACAGGAATTTCTTAGAGTAAGCAGATTAGAGCTTACTAAGGAGGAGTCATTGATTAGAGAATGTGGCTTGTGTTTAGCATATTCATAAGTTTATATGATGACAGTGGTTGTATAATATTATGAGTATAATTAAAAATTACTGTATTCTGCACTGGATATAATGAACATGGCTGATTTTGTTATATGTAGTTACCTTAATAAAACTTATCAAAACCATTACAGCAAATATTTGTGATGTCTTTACTTATGATTATTAGATTGCCTTTGAGAAAAGCATCCACTATCAAAAAAAAATCTTTGCAAGTTTCTTTTTGGTACAATGCTATATTGTTGCTGCTACATATGGAAGACTTTCTACTCTTCAAGATGATTTTTCTCAAAAGTACATTGATTCTTAATGATTGCATTTATAACTACATACAACTGAAATGCAGATGCTACATTTTAATCAACAAATTGTTTTATTGTTGATGCTCCTGGACTAAGTTGCCACTTTCCTCTTAAATCTCTATTATCAATGAGGATGAGGAAAAGTAGAAAGTGTCCAGTCAGATCTGTGGGCTAGTATGTCCTATGCTCTATTTAATGCCTGAGGACAAATGATGGGGAGGTATGATTCAGGATACATATCAGAAAATCATTAAAATTGGTGATCTACCTGAGGGTAAAACTTATAATAATAGATGGAGAGAGAAAATCAGAACAAAAATGTTAATCTACAGGAAACTTGTAATGTATGGTATCAAAGACAGAAATGTTCCTATCAGAACCACTAGAAGAAATTAGATCAGGGAAATCATGGAAGTTGAAGAAAATGGGGCACAGCATTTTCCAGAAGCAGAGGTTTAATGGGCCAAGTTCCTGTAAGATGTCCAACTGAAGAGAAAGAGATGCCACTCAGGACCTGTATGTTATGTATGACTTCTTGGACAGTTGTTACTGTAGAGCCAGTTAAAGTGAATTGAAAGCCAAGTTGAGAAGTTATAGAATATTCTCAAGCAGAGGAAAAGTGAGCAGGTGCATTTGGTTAGAGGGGAATCAGGGGCTTCACAATTTACCTATAATAAAAATAACTGTATTTTCCTCTTTATAGTGTAAGAGTTTATTACTATTTAGGACTAAGACCTTGCCCACGGCATTCTATATTATCTTATCTTTAAGCTACCTTGGTACAAACATCACAATGTGAGATTTGCTGCTGTTCTTTTACAATCTTTAATGTACATGATTTTTTATTGATCTGTTCTAGTCACTACTTAATGTAGCTGATTCAGACTTTAACAGGCTCTGTCTGTTGTTTGAATATCATGCAATGTTTTCAAGTTGTATTTAGAAAAACATGTCATCCACATATTTGATGTTCTTTAATGTGAAGCCTTATAAGGTAGCACTTGATGTTACCATTTATTAAATATATTTGTTGATTTTCAAATATTTAGACTAAAGTAATAGGAATGATATGAGCCTGGAGCAAATCTTGGAAAGATTAGATGTCCATATTATTTTTCCTATCATTGTTCACAGTTATATTAATATTAGGCAGGCTGAATAAGAAATAAAAGAAGTTGGCACATTTGAGTTTTCCAAATAAATACAATGCTGTATAAAAAGATGAACCTGTTTAATATATTCTCGACTTTCTTATCATCATATATATCTTGTAATATAAAAGAGAATTTACACAAATTAATAACAGAGCCATGATTTTGCAAAGTAAAAGAACTCATAAATAGTAGAGAAGATATGTATGTGGATTACCTTTCATTAAGAAACTTATTCCAAACAAGTAAAATATTTGTATGAAAAGAACTTTAAGTCTCTCAAAAAAGAAATTTAAGAAGATCTCAGAAAATGGAGAGTTCTTCCATGCTCCTGAATGGTAGAAATAAGAATAAAAAATGGCCATCCTACCAAAAGCTGTCTACAGATTCAACACAGTACCCATCAAAATTCCAACACAATTCTTCAAAGACATGGAAAGAGAAACTGGAAAAACAAAAAGCCCAGAATAGTGAAAACCATTCTTAATAATAATTAAAAAAATACTTCTGGGGGAATCACCATCCCTGAGCTCAAGCTGTACTACAGAGTAATAGTAATCATAATTGCATTGCATTGGTACAGAGACAGTCAGGTTGATCAGCAGAATAGAATTGAAGACCCAGACCTAAATCCATACACTTATGGACACTTGATCTTTGACAATAAAGCAAAAAAATATACAATGGGAAAAACAAATCACCTTCAATAAATTGTGCTAGTCTAACTGGCCGTCTGAATGAAGAAAAATAAAAATAGATCCATATTTGTCACTTTGCACAAAGCTCAAGTACAATTGGATCAAGGACCACAACCAGACACACTGTATCTAATAGAAGAGAAAGTGGAAAACAGCGTTGATTGACCTCATTAGGATGGGATTTGGGGTGGGGGGGGGGGGAGAATTCCCTAAACAGAACTTTAGTGGCTCAGGCTCTGAGATCAAGAATTGGTAACTGGGACCTCATGAAACTAAAACGCTTCTGTAAGGCAAAGGACATACTCAATAAGACAAATTGGCAATCTACAGATTGGGAAAATCTTCACTAACCCCACAACCAATAGAGGGTTAATATCCAACACATATATAGAAATGAAGACGCTATCCTCTGAGAAACCAAACAACCCAATCAAGAAATGGGGTACAGAGCTAGACTAAAAATTCATAACAGAGGAATCTTGAATGGCTGGGAAGCACTTAAAGAAATGTTCAAAGTTCTAGTGGTCAGGAAAATGCAAATCAAAATGACCCTTTGGTTCCACCTTACACCAATCAGAATGGATAAGATTAAAAACTCAGGTGACAGCACATCTTCAAGAGAATGTAGAGAAAGAGGAACTCTACTTCATTGTGGTGGGATTGCAAAGTGGTACAACCACTCTGAAAATCAATCTGGAGATTTCTCTGAAAATTGGAAATAGATCTACCTGAGGATCCACATATACTACTCTTGGGCATGTACCCAAATGATGCCCCACCATACTACAGGGGCATGTGTTCCACTATGTTCATAGCAGCCTTGTTTATGATAGCCAGAAATTGGAAACAGCTCAGATGTCCCATAAGAGAAGAATGGTTGTAGAAAATGTGGTTCATTTACACAATGGAATACTACTCAGCTATTAAGAATTAGGACATCCTGAGCTTTTCAGGCAAATGGATGGAACTAGAAAATAACATCCTGAATGACGTAACTCAGACCCTAAAGAACATGTATGGTATGTACTCACTAAGCAGTGGATATTAGCCAAAAGCACAGAATCCCCAGTATACAGTTCAAAGGACTCAGGTTAACAAGCTGAAGGGCCCAAGTGAGGATGCCTTAATCCCACTTGGGAGGGAGAAGAAAGCAATCTTGGGGAGGGAGTGTGCAGAGGGAGGGACCTGTGTAGAGAGTGGAAAAGGGAAATATGATCAGGTATTGGGGGGTGGACAGGACTGAAACCCTGATGGCCAGCAGAGAGAATGGAAACCTTTGTCAGGCAGGAGGGGTCCCTGTAGAATGTACCAGAGACCTGGGAGGGCATAGACCTTAGAAACAATGACCCACAGTGTGGAAGGAAGCTTGTGGAAGACAGGGCATCAACTAGAGGGATGGGGTTGCCCTCCATAGGTCAGGAACTCTGACCCAGAATTGTTCTTGTCTAGGGGAAGTGCAGGAACAAAAAATGGAGAAGAGCCTGAGAGACAGAGGACATCCAGTGACAGGCCCAACTTGGGATCCAGCTCAAGGGCCTGTCAGTGTTACTGATGCTGTGGTGTGCTTACTGACAGGAGCCTAAAATGGCTGCAATCCCCTTCCCCCTCAAGAGTCCCAACAAGCAGTCAAAAGCGTCAGGTGCTAACACTTATACCAATGGAGAAAGGCGGGGACCCATGTAGTTGCAATTAGGGAAAGACTGGAAGAAGCTGAGGAGGAGGATGTACCCATAAAAAGACCAGCAGTCTCAGCTATCCCGGACTCCTGAGGTTTCTAGGACACTGACCCACCAACCAGGCAGCACACACCGGCTGATATGAGGCCTCCGACACATATACAGCAGAGGACTGCCTGGTCTTGCCTCAGCGAGATGCACCTAAGCCCCAGGAAGTGGAGAGGTCTGGTGGAGTGAAGGATGAGAGGGTGAGGACATCCTCTTAGAGACAGGGAAGGAGGTGAGGAATGGGGAGCCCTCCTGGGGCAGACTGGGAGGGGGTAGTGGTTGGATTGTAAAGAAAGATTAAATAATAATGATAACAATAATAAAGAAAATATTTAAAATGTAAAATAATGCATAAAGACTGAATTGTCTGAAGAGGTCATCCAAACACCTTTAGATTTCATTCCTTGAATTGAGACCTTTTGTATTGAATAGATTAATTTTATTTTCAACTAAAAATTCATATTACCTAAAATGATCTATATTTTAAAAAATACCTGTCAAACTTAAAATGTAATGCTTCACAAAAAAAGAAAGACAATTTTAAAATCCATATAAGACCATCAGAACCCTGAATTCCTAAGACAATCTTAAGAAGAACAAACCAGAAGTATCATATTTTCTGATTCCAAATTTTAAAGCTATCATGATCTAAACAACAATCTTACTATAAGCCAGATAATAAATCAACAATAAATAGAACAAAAAGATGGTGGATAAACTTTAATATGCCATGAATTGATATTTGACAAAGGTCAAGAATGCAAACCCAAATTTTAAACATAAAGATGAACCAAAGACTTACAGAAAGCCTGAAATCACAAACGTGCTAGAAGAAACTTAAATGATTTTGATGGCTAGAAGGGTAGAAGGGTAAAATAAGCAAATCAGACCACAGCAGTCGAAGAAGTCTGTAGCGCAAAATATACAATCTTTAAGTGGAAAGGCAACCTACAGAGTAACAGAGGATGCTCCTACAGTGTATAGTGTAAGCAGTTATTACACAAAGTATAAAATATACTCCGTTTCATGAACAACAAAATCATAACTTACTTTTTAAGTGACTAAAGGAGCTCATTTCTCTAACAAACACATACAAAGGTATATGAAACCACGTCTGACACCATGACTCTTCTCAGCTGTGAAAACCAAACTGTAGAGAAGCTGGGCTGGAGAGATGGCTCAGAGATTAAGAACAGTGCTCGCCTTTCTAGAGGATCTAGGCTCAATTTCCAGCACCCACATGGTAGCTCACAACTGTCCGTAACTCCAGTTTCAGGAAGTTATTCTTACAGAGACATATATGCAGGCTAATAAACACCAATGCACATAAAATTAATTGAATTAACATAAAACACTGTAAGGAGGCATCCCCACTTTACAGATAGGTATTGAAACAATCTAAATTGACAGTAAGTGTTGGTGAGGTGACAGGGAAAAGAGAACCCTTCACATTGTTGGAGAAGGTTTGACACAACTACAGAAAAGGGCCTTGGAGTTCCCAAGGAAGTTAAAAGCAGACCAAAATGTATTTAGCTATCCATTCTGCACATGTAACCGCCCCACACAGAAACTATCGTTTGGTCCAATGTTTTCAGGCTGACATTTCTCTGCAGCATTTCAAAACAGCCAAGAGATGGGCACAGCCTGAGTGACTGCCAACAGATAAAAGGATTAACAAAATGTGTGTGGGGTTTATAATATATTTTGAAACGTCCCGTGAGAGCAGATCATACATATTCTTCACAATAGACAAATACATGTTAGCTCTGTGAGACCCGGAATTGTTTATTTTTCTGGATTGTTCAGTTTACTGTGTACCATGTGTATGGACTTTTAAAAACTATGTACACTTGAATGATAATATACGTTTATTTACAAAGAATGCCTCAACAAACCCAGAGGAAATGCCCTGTAAACTGTAATTGGATATTTTCTAAATATTAGTAACAATGTCACATGAAAGCATACTACGTTGTCACTATATCACCTTAAAGGAAATGAGGTTGAGTTTTCTAGTTAATTTTCTAGGAAGATGGCAAGTTTTATTAAACAAGTTACATAAGTCATAAGGTATGACTTATAAGTTATAGTAGACAGATTTAAATGTCTATAAAACACCTTTTAGAAATATTTTGGTATAAGAAGACTGAATTTGTCATTGACGTATGTCAGTAAAAAGATCAACTCCACTTGAAGACCAGAATTTTTACAG
Organism: Micromys minutus; assembly: GCF_963924665.1. NCBI lineage: Eukaryota > Metazoa > Chordata > Mammalia > Rodentia > Muridae > Micromys > Micromys minutus. The sequence continues at coordinate 3,389,264 of NC_137954.1, forward strand.
TATCTACCTCCATGGATGTTGACTTATAATTGGTGTAACAGTTTGTAAACATTTTAAGAGATCAAATATCTGTGAGTCAACAAACATCCAAAATAAATCATTTACAGTTGCCTTTCCTTCCTCCTTATCTAACAGGATGATCTTACTAAGTTCTACTCCATGCCTTTGTAGTAGATGTTAGAGATCGGTGATCCTTCTATCATTTTTTTAATGTTCCTCTATAACATGATTACCATCAGATAAAAGTTATAAGGATATCTGTAATCAGACGTGGTGACTGACTATTGCAGAATTATTAAAAATATCTGTGTTAGTATCATAAAGAACTATACATAGATATAATCATTATAACCTACACACCACAGTGGAACTTACCGACAACTATAACTTATTGATATGTAGACTTAAAATTACCTACCACCAAACTGACCTATGACTATGCAGTCACAAAACTCTGCCATAAAAGTTAAGAATATTAGCAATAGTTAATGGCAAAGTTGAATAAATGATCCTTATGAGGAGAAGATAACAATTTAGTCAGTGAAAGCCAGAGATTCAAATAGGAAATTTGGAGAAAAGTAATCACAAAACATGTTTAAATTAAATTCCTGTTCTCTATCAACAAAAGAAACTTGCAAGAAAACTAATCAACGAGGACGAAATTGCTTTAATTTCTTTATGATTACTTAATTATTTAAATATTTAATTTCTTTTCATTATTGCAGCCCCTGACTCTATTTCGGTGGCCCTGTGAGCTCCTTTGTCCTATTCTAATCGAAGTGTCAGGCCTCCAAACAGAATGTGTTGGTCTTTCGGAGCTGTGTCCATGGGACCTCTCTGCGTCAGCTGAGTTGGTGCTCTTCAGGGGACCACTTCAGGCAGCTGCTGGGTTTCCCTCTCTCTGGAAACTGTGGCTCTAACAGGCAACTACTTTACAGCAGGCATTTCTGACATAACTACTCTGACACAAATGCTTTTAAGAGAAACAAAGTTTTGACACAAAAAATTGCTTCGTGTTTAAGGGATAGATACAAGTCACAGTGAAGTAAAACGCCTCTCTGCTTCTATTCTGAGGAGCCCTCGGTATGTGTTTGGAAGCAATGGAACGCCAGCAACAGGGACAGTAAACATAGGAGAGCTGCTTGCTGAGTTTAATTATGTAAGTTGTTGTCGAAGCCAAAGCACATTCAGCCTACATACACCTGAAGGCAATCTTCAGCTTTTAAAAAACGTGTAACAATTTGCTACCTGAAGGAAATTTACCTGAATGTTCGGTGGCTGCTTTCATATATGGGTGTATTTGTGAGTACATGTATATGTAATATGTAATCAATACATGTATAATATGTAATGCACATACAGAGATGCTTTTAATAAATGTGATCGAGACCTGAGATGTGGAGATAAGAATTTTTAATGCTGGCTTTCATTTTTCCTGCCAAATAATTTTTCATGATTTTGTATTCTGGTGACTACTTCTAGAAACTATTTCAAATGCACGTTTATAAAACACATCAGGTTTTTGGTATGCTTCTTTTTAGACAAAATTCTTTATACACTTTTCAAGCATATCGAATGTGTCATGACTTCTCAATGCCTCAATGTAGTGCGAAGGCAACAAAAATGTTACCCTGTTCTGGCTGTCTCGTTGGTTTTCACCAAGAGAGCAAAGGCTGGTGTTCTTTTCCCTTGGATACAAAAGGAAGTGTTTCAAGATGCATAAACCAAGAAGCAAAACCAGGGAAACTATGTTCTTATGTGACAAGACCAAAAGAAAATCAGACAATTTTATTGACAACAAAATAAATCCAGCCACTACAGTGCACAGGCTCCTCCTGAGAATCATCTCCCACTCTGTATTTTTCTCTCCTTTTTAAAATTATTTTTTAAAAAAGAATTCCATGCAAAGTATTTTGATTGTATTCACTTCTTCTGCCAGCTCCTCCTAGACCTGCTGTTTTTCCTTATCACCGAATTTTGTTTCCTTTTGAGTTCAGCCCACCAGGTACAGTTCTTTCTGCCTCTATAAGCCTCAAACGTGTGGGTTCACATCCTTAAAGAAACTGACTCTCCCTTATCTGGTACCTATCAGTTGCCAATGGCTTCTTCTGTAGAAACGGGTCTTTGCTTCCATCCTTGCCCTCCATGCTGTGAATTTTATCTGGTCTGAGTTTGCAGTTTTTGTGCATTCTCTCTCAACTGCTCTGAACTTATATGTGACACTGCCTAGCTGTGTCTAGAAAACATTGTTTTTGTGTGGTCATCCATTGTCTATGGCTCTTACAATACTTCTTCCCCATCTTCCGCAGTGATCCCTAACCCTTGGGAGAGCAGAGTGTTAGAGAAATGTCCTGTTTAAGGTTGAGTAGTCTATAATCTTCTATTTTCTGCTCCTTGGCCAGTGTCTGTGACAAGTGCCTTCTACTGCCAAAAGAAGATTCATCAAAGTGAGTTAAAAGTTGCCTTGATATTTGGATACAGGGGGTGGGGTGAGGTGGAGGTAGGTGGGGGAGGGGTGGGGAAGGACCCTCACAGAGTCAAAAGGGATGGGGTGAAGAACTCTTTTTTTTCTTAAATTAATTTATCTATATACATTTCAAATATTATTCCCCTTTCCCCTCTCTCATCCTTCCTACCACATTCCTCCTACTTCTGTAAAGATGCTCCCACTCCCATCCATCCACTTCTACCTCAACACCCTGACATTCCCCTACACTGGGGAATCAAGCCTTCACAGGACCAGGGGCTTCTCTTCCTACTGATGCCAGACAATGCTATCCTCTGCTATATATGGGGCTGGAGCCTTGGGTCCCTCCATGTGTGCTCTTTGGTTGGTGATTTAGTCCCCGGGAGCTCTGGTGGGGTCATCTGGTTGGTTGCTATTGCTGTTCTTCCTATGAGGTTGCAAACCCCTTCAGCTCCTTCAGTCCTTTCTCTAACTCCTCCAATGGGGTCCCTGTGCTCAGTTCCATGGTTTGCTGCTACAGGCATCTCATCTTGGAGTGGGAAGCAAGATGGGGGGCAATATTTGGAATATAAATAAAACATTTTTCTAAAAAGAAGGAAAACTGAAGCAATGGTGCTGGTTCAACTGGTGGTAAACATGTAGAAGAATGCAAATCAATTCATTCTTATCTCTTTGTACAGAGTTCATGTCCAAGTGGATCAAGGACCCCCACATAAAACCAGATACACTGAAACTAATAGAGGAGAAAGTGGGAAAGAGTCTCAAACACATAGGCAGAGGGGAACATTTCCTGAACACAACATCAATGGCTTATACACATTCTTGCTGCTAAAGAAAAGGCACTTGGTATCAGGTCTTATTCCAACAGGAAACATAAAAGATAGAGCCAACCTTTCATTGGTTAAATTGATGCTGGAGGGCTTTGGACTCTGCTAATGCAGAAGATTCATTTTAGGATTCTGAGATATTCAGGTAATAAGTTACATGAGATATTTTAAATTTTAAAAACGTGATAGAAATTTGTGCTTTAGGAGTTGCTTAGTTTTCCCAAAAGAACTGTGATGTTTTTAAGGTTCTATTAAAAACAGTGTATAGTGCTACATTGTATAGTTTCTGCAGTGATTGATAGACAATAAAATAGGCTGCAGTGTCAAGTTTGTTTATAAAATGACAGTTGCTAATTTCGTGTTCAGTTGAGAATCCAGAGGGTAACCTTTACAGAATAAATGTGCACATAAACACTGCATAGAAATAACTATCCATTATTAAATTTTATCAAAAATACTATTACATTCCAATAGATTGATACAACTTTGCTTTACCATTAGTCAATATGAGTAAATTATTTATACATATAGATATACACCACTATAGCAAAATCTGGAAGTAAAAATATGAGATTGATGTTGTACACAGAGCCAAGGAATATATACACTTTCGATCTATTACCAGAACAGGACTTGAAGCTTGGGTTCTGAGATTTAAAGAAGCCATAAAAAAATCGTTATCTCTTTTTCATGTGAATATTAACAATTTTATGCCCAGTGGGAAGAAATGTATAAGCCACCATACCACTGCACTTTAAACTCACATTAAAGGAAAAAGAATGTTTCAGCATTTGGCTAGCTACTTGTAGTTCATCTGTGAGGAGCTGAAGGTGGCTGTTTCTCTGAAGGGAAGTCATGGTCTTTGGTGTGTTTCCAGAGGTATCAGCTGTGATGTTCCAACCATATATGCTTTTACTACTGGGTTATCTTACTCTAAACTTCTGATGGACATGTGCTCATTTAATCTTCTTTTGTTTGTCTTGGTAATACATGTATGATTTTTATCTAAAGCTATAACTTGAAGTAATCGTGCTAGATTACAAGAGTGCTTACAATTAGAAAATTATTAGTCACCGACACACTCATTCATCTTGCAGGTTAAAATCATGACTTGTGTGCAGAGAACTGGCTTTCACAGCTGCGTCTGAAGTATCTGGATATGATTATATAGCAAGTCCAGGTGATCAGTATTAGAAAGATATTTATAGAATGCTTCAGTTCTGTTATTAGCAAAATAACAGTTTAAAATTGACCTCACTACACCACTACAAAGGACCCTTTATGTAAGGCCTCAGTAACCGAACGCACTGCAGTTTTCGACTAAAAATTACACTCTTAAAATCAATATTGTCATTTATAAAGCTAATTTGCCAAGTTATTAGAAATCACAAAAGTATCTGAACAAGCTGATGGTCAAAAGAATGCCAGTCCATCTGTCCCTCTCTCCTCCCTGGAAGGCTTGCGCACCTACCTGATGTTTGTTGCTATGGAGATGGTTAATTGATGGGGTGATTTCATTTTGATTCAGTAGGATTATAAGGAATAAAAATACTAGACTTTCCAATTTACTCTTCTCTGTGGTGACATTCGGTGCTTTCCCTCCACCGCCTTCATCACTGGCACTGACGGTACTAAACCCCTGCAAACTGTGACTTCAGCAGCACTCTACCTGCCCAGATGGGCTCAGCTGCCCCTGACACACCGTTCTCTCTTTCCTAACTGAGGCTATGCTACTGCACCATAAATCTCACCTGAATTTATTCACCTGGCTCCTAACCCTTCCATATCAGCATGCTGGACTGACATCATTACTAATACAAATGTGTAGCCTGCAAATGGGAGGGGATTTGAAATCCAGGACTACAGAGTGACGTACGTGCGTGCCTTTTGCTATTTATGGCTTCATTTGAACTGATTTATAGGACTTTCTCTTCTTCCCCATCTCTACAGCTGTAAACAGCATCATTTTCCTTTAACCTGAAAACTGAGCCAAGCTTCTCCCTGTACAGGGTGCTGTAATGGGGCCCAGGAGCAAATCTGACTACAGGATGACAGGAAGGAGCCATCCTCCATTCTTCTGTGATTCCGGATGCTTGTATATTCTCTGAGACAAATTAAGACTCTGGAGAACAGTATGTCGATTCCCCCAAACGGCTGTGAAACTGGCAGGATCTTCGAGATGGATAAGGTCAGCAGGTCTGAAATTTATGTGGCCGACCACAGAAAAATAGACTGTACCCATAAACAGTTTTGGGTGTCAGAATAGTTGGATAAACCGCTAGAAAATAGTTTCTTGGGTGACATCTGGCAAATAGAGTTTAAACATGTAAGGACAGACAAGTAATTAATTTTGATCATAAAGCTAGGAAGAAATGCAGAAGTCTTCTCCATTAGGCACCAGGGCTATATCCTCTGACGATCTATGATGACCAAATATCTTGTCATTTATTGGGGACACAGGTGCCCATCATCGATCCTGTCCCAAACACCCTCATGTCAATTAAAAGACAGAAGAAAGCATTATGGTTCTTCATTTGTTTTGTTTTGCTGTGGGTATTTTCTTTTACTTAATATTTATCCTTTAAGAGAGAAAATTTGTAACTTGGTGGTGGTGTTTGGAACCAACATGTTTATAGAGATTTCTTTCAGGGAGAAAGATGGGAGACTCAAAGGCAGCTTTATCATAGGGGTGCCCGTCCTAATGACAGAGCGTTCATGGAGCTCTGAGTACTACCTGCAGAACGCTTGGCCAAGGAGATGTTCTCAAGGGTGTAGTAGTTTTAGTGGTATATAACCTGGGTGGGGCTTCTCGGTGTGGCAGCTGCTGAGTTCTTGAGGTTGGTACCTTGCAGGAATTCTTCCTTCCTGGAGGCTGTGCACAGCATAGTCTGCCTGCCCCACCTGCTCTCCTGAAGGCTGATCTAAGATGCGTTTGCCTCTAGTTTCCTAATCTATGGTATTCTCAGGCTAGGGCTCAGGACTTGTGTGTCTGTAGGTATTAGTTGGTGTCTCCATATCTTAGTGTTTAAAGCATAGACGGTTCATACCTTCTCCCCATTTCTGCAGAATTGATCTCTCTTTCTCCAGACTTCTTTCACAGATATTTCTTTCCAAACAGTCATTTTTTTTCTTGAAATGTTCTTTCTTTTTTCCCTCCCAAGAGCCACATGATTTTACCAACACCTTTTCTTTCTTTTTTTAAATTTTATTGAATATTCTCTGTATTTACATTTCAAATGTTACACCCTTCCCCCCACTCCCCTCCCTCCTCCCTCTCAACTTGCTTCCATGAAGGCGCTCCCTCTCCCAATCACCCACCCCCACCTCAGTGCCTTGGCTGATGATGATGTAGTTATTCCCATGAGGGTGTAAATCTTTTAGCTATTTCAGTCCTTCTCTAGCTCTTTCATTGGGATCCCCATGTTCAGTCTGATGTTTAGCTGCAAGCATCCTTATCTGTATCTATATGACTCTAGGAGAGCCTCTGAGGAGACATCTACCTCTGGTTCCTGCCAGTAAACACTTCTTGGCATCAGCAATAGTGCTTGGGTTTGGTGGCTGCATATGGGGCAGTTCTCCCGTTAAGGATGTCTCTGTACATTTTTTTCAATCCCTGCTCCTCTATTTGACCTTGTATTTCCTCCCCTGTTTTGTTCTCCCTTGTAAGTAGGACTGAGGCATCCACATTCTGGTCTTCCTTCTTTTTGAGGTTTATAAGTTCTGTGGATGGTTTCTTGGGTATTCTGAGCTTTTTTGGGGGGAGCAGGGGATAGTATCCGCTTATAAGGAGTGCATACCAACACCTTTTTGTTTTTTTGAATGATGACGAAAATCTGGCAGGGACATTGTCAGCATCAGCCGAGTTGTTCTAATCAATCAACTGTTCACTTCTTGTCTCATGACACCTTGAAAATCATTGTTTCTCAAAGTGCTTTACTAATTTCGAATTTCACTGATCCAAGTTAAAATGCTGAACACAGCTGAACAACTATTATTTACTATGTTTAATACCAAACGATGACTTTAGAAATATCTGTAAAAGTTGACTTTGGTGTCAGTTAGTTAATAAGAACCCAAAGGAAGGGTTCAGGAGACAGGTTCATCCTTGTTTACAAATCCAAAATAAGACTAGGTACACAAATTACTATGTCCATTAGGTTAACAATATCTTTCTCCTAATCTTAGGACTGAGAGTAAATGATCTTAAACAAAAAGTCACCATAAAGGACAAATTGCACAGGAAGGTTATACCAACAAGTATAATGAGAAAATATTTTTAAAATAGCATATGAAGCTAAACAAACTGAATTAAAATCATGCAGCCCAACTCTCATAGTTACTAGTTTATCTATCACTGCAATAGAAATCTATTTGTTTTATAACCAAATATATTATTTTTATATACCTATGTTACAGGATTAATTTTTATTTAATAATAAATACGTTCATGTAGTTGCTTTTTAAAAGCCAGCAAAACATTATATAAGACAGGGTTTCTCTGTGTATCCCTGTTTTCCACTCTATAGACCAGGCTATCCTCAAACTCAGAGGTCTGCACCCCTTCCTCCACTGTGAAAGTTTGTGCCACTACCAACCAGCAGTCAAGACGTTCCTAAAGTTAGAAGTTGGGCTAACTATTCATTTCACTTAAGATATGGCAAAAATAAAAACAAAAACATCAGAGAAAGTAAATCTAATTACAAAATTTGAAGGTATACCAATAACCACAGTTAGTTCTAGGTGAAACTTAAAAATTCAGCTAATTACACAGAAATTTGAAAAAGAGTAGAAAAAAGTAGTACTCTCTACTTAAAGAAAAGGTGAGCTAAGTATCATCTAGCTGTTAAAGAATGCATTTGTTGAGTTTTCTATGACATTTTCATCTTCATTTGTTTTGTATTATATTATACATGAAGCAAATCCTTAATATGCTGTGTTAATTAATGTGGTGATGGGGAAAAAGGACAATGTGAATAATTTACCATCTCTTTTCTATAAAAATATTCTCATTGTGAATCCGTTGGCCAACTGTATGTGACAACAGTTTGAAAAGGAGACAATTCTCTAAATTATTCAGTTGTCTCAAATACATAGAAATATTTTCTGCAGATTGTTCGTGTATGTTTCAAGAATAATAATGAGACAACCAGGATGTAGCAGTCCCGAGCTCCCAGTGTAGACTGGATTCTTCAGAAACTGGGATGTGGCAGTCCTGAGCTCCCAGTATAGACCAGACTCTTCAGATTTCTTGTCACACAAGAATCACTCTAGGTTCTCCACTGGAATTAGATTTAGAGTATAGGAAGAAAGACACGCTTATACCCAGAGAGAAGGAACAATGACTAATACTTGTTAAACAGCTTGAAGTTTAATGTTCAGCATTTATGTTCCTTCCTCAACAGAGTCAAGCTGGGGAAACTGAGGCTTATGGAGACATCATGACTATATTCAACTTTGCATAACCTACTTCAGCTTAACTCCAAAACTATTTTAAGTGTACGATTGGATGTGTGTGCGCATGCATACATGCATTTATGGTGTACATGTGTTTTCCTTTCTGTATGCATGTAGAGGTCACATGTTCACACATGTGTGAAGTCACCAGTACTAAGTAAGTGGTCCTTTCTTTACAAGGATTCTAACAAAGGAGCTACCTTTGCTCTTTCCTTATGATAGCATCTGAACTGCCTCTATTTCCAATTCTCTACCAATAAAAAAATTTCACCTGTATTCTTGACAAATAGACTAAAATTTTCTAGTGTTTATAGAAAGCTGTATATCACGAGATAATTCAGTGAACTGAAATGGGATCATCCAATATCATACTGAGGCATCTAACTCAAAGCTGCACAAGAATGAATTCTTCTTAGTCATAGGAGAGTTGTTTACATCTGTTAGGGGTGCGTTTTCTACCTTCTCTCTGTAGCCCAGCTTTTCTGACTTTAAAATAGTAAAATGATACACTTGGGGAACAATCAGAACTCGTCATTTTAGTTGCAAACTGGATTAGAAGTTGTTCTAATTTTTGACTTATTCACATGGCACAATTAAATTTGGGGGCACTTGTTGAAACTCTATGGTAAGGCTTGTAACAGAGTTTACTGTGTCTAAAAGTCAAATGTTAACCAACAATCACATTGTGCAATGTCACCCTACAACCTTTGAAAGGTCTAGTCCCCTTCTAAGGTCTAAACATAGCAGTTGAATAAATCATGGGCATTTTCAGCAAGAACATTCCTTTCTTTATGGGCAGCTCTTCCAGCCAGTGACAGAGCTTGCCAGCAATCCTTCAAATTACTAGGTTGTTTCCTACCCACCGCTGCTTCTACTGTGTCTTCTTGTCTAGAACTTATTGTTAATGTGATATGTGGAAGCCTGTTAATTTAAAATTTTGAAATGTACAGTTCTGGGTTGTACACAGCATTTCTTAGCACAAAGTTTAAGGTGCTTGGTTTGCAGAATAGCGGTGATTAACAGTCCACTCTTGGAATACCGTTGCAACTCTTGGTTCCAGATCACAGAAGTTCCAGTCTTTTATGTCAGTTTAGGTTTTGATGATCAAAATTAGGTACCAATAAACTGACTCTGCCACAAGTGCATAGTATATATAATTATACTTTATCATTATAGATAAGACCTGCTTTCAAAAAGATAAAAATACTATTCATGATCAAATGTCTATATTATATTTATATTTTCTACAAATCCCTCAACCTTAGTGATATTTAACATTAGCAGATGATATAAAATGGCATCAGAGCAGCCCAATATTTAATATGTTCTAATAAATCACCAGCCCAGAATCACTGTACTCCTTCCAGCTTCCTGTCCTCCTTACCCTTGATAAGCAAGCCTCCTGATTTTCCTTCACAAATCCTTTCAAAATCAGAATCAAAATGTAATGCTAAAATGATTGTTTGAGTTTATGGAAAGAAAATTAACATCAGAACAAGCACAAGGTTGACTTTTTAATCTGAAGAAGGAAGCAGAAAAAGAGTGCATATTTTAACTTTGAGTAACATACTTTAAATCCGAAAGAAATGCCAGCATCATCAGCATTAGTGGGGCTGCAAGAGTTCCACTATGCAGAAGCTTATCAGGTACAATATGTTAATTTCTTTCTAATAGTGTAATGAAGTCTGAGGCATTCAAAGAGATCAGACATTGATAATGGGCCTGTTTTAAACAACTCAAAGAAAGGCTTGATTATGTGCTGCTCAGCAACTTCCAAATGCTAAAGGACAAAGCAATCGCTCCAGAGAAGGCTGCTGCTCAGGAAAATGCAGTTTGCGTTCGAGTGCAGCAGTGGTGCATTTGGAGATCCACAGGAGGGAGTGGATGTCTTCAGCCTGCGCTACACAAGGGTAGTTTCGTGAATCTGATGCACACCACCATAGTGTAGCTATCAGTAGGCACAAATTCCCTCAAGACCTTGCTGAGCATCAAGTATCTGAGTGTTAAGCATAATCATAACCTGCCCTAGGCTGAGGCCCCTCCATCACTTCTTGTAGCTTTTGAGCCGTTTTCTATTTATGGACACCTGTGTGGACCACTGTGGACTATTTAGTTGTCTTCTTAAAAGTTCTCCATTGCATATTCTAGATTTGTATTAACTTATCTTTGAAAACCTTTCATGCCACTCATCTGGAGAGTACCAGTGATCCTTTTCTGTTGTTTTGCTGTTTTTCTCATTCTCTTTCTTTGTCTGCGTCTGTCTCTCTCTCTCTCTCTCTCTCTCTCTCTCTCTCTCTCTCTCTCTCTCTCTCTCTCTCTGTCTCTCTCTCGTGTGTATGTGTGTGTGTGTGTGTGTGTGTGTTTATATGTATCGATGTATCTGTGTACATGACTAGGTGTACATTGGAATAAAAAAACAACCTGTGAATCTGTTCTCTGCTTCCACTATGTGAGTCTCTGGGATCAAACCTGGGTTGGCAGGCCTGGCAGAAAGTATCTTTGCTTGCTAAACCATCTCACCGGCATGCAATGTTATCTTAAAATTATAAGCCACTGGCTAATTAATAGGAGACTATATCAAGAAACCTTGACGATTTCTATCACCATCTGAAAACATATTCAAGAGGCAGCAAGAGAAATTCTTCAGGTCGTGATGCACATGGTTCAAAGTTGAAGCATGTTTTAGAAGAAACATTTGAAAACTTGAGTTCTGTCTACTCAGGGAAATTACCCATGCCATTGGATGTTAGCTTGAAATCCCTGTTATTTTTCTTTTTTATTCTCTCTCTTTTACAACTTTATTTTTTTAAAAGAGGGATACATATACAGATTTTTAAAGGCATTTTGGCATAACACTATATGAATATATTTTTGTTAATACTTAATTTTTTAGAGGTTTGATAGCATACATTGAAATCCCACTAGTTACCATAAGCATAAAGTACATGTAGGACAGAATGTAACATGGAAATAGTTTTCTTGGTGAGTAAAGATTAAGCATAATGATCTTTGAATACCAAAAATTGCCACAAGGCTATATTCTTAGTTCTTGGATTATTAATGATTTAAAGTCCAGGTGTACCACACTCTGAAAGGGTGTTATACATTAATTTTTTTCCTAAGAATGACTGAGGTTTTCATTTTTTGGCCTTTTTGTTCTTGAGCTTCATATGGCCTGTGAGTTGTTTCTGGAGTGTTCAGAGCTTTCTGGGGTTAGTATCCAACTATCAGTGACTGCATATTATGTCTGTTCTTTTGTGACTGGGTTATCTCACTCAGGATGATATTCTCTAGATGCATCCATTTTCTTAGGAATTCCATAAAGTCATTGTTTCTGATAGTTGAGTAGTACTCCATTGTGTAAATTGTTGGTTTTCTTACATGTTACTAATATTAAAAATGAAAATTGTGCAGTGCAGAATGAGGAAGCTTGATACTTACAGTGAGAGATGTACTAATGTCTATACAAAACCCAGTTGGAGAACATGGCTTGAATGTGCACATCACAAAAGAGTCTGTCCTTGTACACACGGGTGAGAAAAGCTGGAAAGACGGAAACCCTGTGGTGCATATACCTTAACATACCCTAACATACCCTAACATACTCTAACATACCCTAACATGTCCTTCAACTGCCATGGGCAATTATTTTCCTGTTCAAGACATTGTGGTTTTGTTTTTTTCTAACAACCTAATCATACCAGTTTCCATAACTTTTAAATGCAAACAAGGAACAAACGTGTAATGTTAAAATATATCTATTGTTGCTAACACTGGTCACTTGTTGTTCTTTAACCACAGCTGCATTTCCCTCTAAATATGCAACTAAAGACACAAGTGTCTGTGAAAGGGTTACACAGTTACAGTGTACCATATGATCTGTGGTTTTAAAAAGCAAAATCTTCCTTTAATTCGACTAATCCCACTGAGCATAAACATTCACAATAATTTTTACATTCACAATAATTTTTAATGTTTCTAAGAATAAAACTAAACTGTTAATAATAATTGTTTCAAGGTTGTGAATTGAAAATAATTGAATTATTTAAAAACAAGCTGTGTCACTCATATTGTCCTGTTTTCTGCTCTACCTTTTATATTTAACAGCTCTGCGGTTATCACTTCTTTCCTTTTTATTCTGTTACTTATGAATCACAACCTATATAATCTGAGTTCAAAATAATTTTTAAAATTACATAATACTTTAAGAGTAATTTTTCCAAATAAATACACTCATAATTAAACTCAGTGTTTCATGACCTATTAATTCAGCAGTTATTATAATCCATCTTTAATTGGATTAGCTATAATTACAATTAAGTGGTTTTCTGAATCATAAAGGTTAACTACAAGTCATTTTCCATTTAAAGACTTAAGTGTGAGTTGATCATGGCGAGAGAGGAAAGCTATTTCCTCTTAAGGTTAATTGTTGAGCTTTTCCCTATTTTCAGAGGCAGCTCCTTCATCTGGAGCCTTTCATCATCCATAAAAAATTCAACTCTGCGATGTGATGTCCACATTCATGATGGCCTTCGCTGTGTATATTATGTCAAGTTAAGCTGGCACTCACCTGTACTAAGGATGGGATAAGACAGTATCTTCTATATTACTAGGCCATGCTTCCCCTTCAACCCTGTGCAGGAATTCCTGACAGGAGGAGGAGGTTCATTATTCTTGGTGGCACCCATTTTTCCTTCTCTTCATCTCCCTCTTCTTCCCTCCCTCCCCCTCTCTCCACCCCACATATGAAATTTTTGTAACTACAACATTTCATAAATTAAGAATTTCTACTTATTACTCAGAAAAAAACTATAGTTTGAGAATCAGTTACTAACTTGGGACTCCTCAAAAGAGTATCATTCTTAACGAGATGATTCCTTTCTGAACTGATTCAGCAAGTTTGAGTCTTTCTAAGTGAAACCATTTCCTAGGCACAGAACAATGAGCAATGCCATTTGAGGAAGCTTTAGAAAGGCATACGTACAGTTCGCAGAATTACAGGCTGTAGTTTAGTACGTATTGCTAAGAAAGTCGCAGCTGTGAGATCCTTTTCTTGGGGATCTGGCTCACTTTCATAAACTGTACAAATTAGCTCACAGCCAGACACCTGAATTTCAATGTTTGCTATTAATACTTGGCTGGGACACAGGGAATGACACCCAGAAAAGCTACACAAGAACCAAATCTCCCAGGAGTTCAGGAATGAGAGACTTGGTAAATGGGGAGCTAAGAAGGACAAAGGGTAGGACAGAGCCCTGAGCACAGCAAGAGCAGCTCAGCCCCGCCCTGTGGATTTGGGGAATGTGATAGGAAACTGAGGGTTGTAATCCATTGTGTAAATGAACCACATTTTCTGTATCCATTACTCTGTTGAAAGAAACCTAGGTTCTTTCCAGCTTTTGGCTATTATAAGTAAGGCTGCTATGAACATAATGGAGCACATGTCCTTGTTAGATGTTGGAGCATCTTTTGGGTATATGCCCAGGAGTGGTATGGCTGGATCCTCAGCTATTAAAAACAATGACTTCATGAAATTCTTAGGCAAATGGATGGAACTAGAAAATATCATCCTGAGTAAAGTAACTCACTCACAAAAGAACACACATGGTATGTACTCACTGATAAGTGGATATTAGCCAAAAGCTCAGAATAGCCAAGATACAATCCACAGACCACATGAAGCTCAAGAAGAAGGAAGACCAAAGTGTGGATGCTTTGGTCCTTCTTAGAAGGGGGAACAAAATACTCACAGGAGGAAATACAGAGACAAAGTGTGGAGCAGAGACTGAAGGAAAGGCCATCCAGAGACTGCCTCACCTCTGATCTAGCCCATATACAATACCAAACCTAGACAACATTGTGGATGCCAAGAAGTGCATGCCAACAGGAACCTGCTATAGCTGTCTCCTGAGAAACTCTTCGAGAGCCTGAGAAATACTATAGGTAGTTACTCATAGCCAACCATTGAATTGAGAACATTGTCACCAACGGAGGAATTGGAAAAAACTGGAGCTAAAGGTGTTTGCAACCCCATAGAAACAACAATATCAACCAACCAGATCCCCCCGCCTCAGAGCTCCAAGGGACTAAGCCACCATCCAAAGAGTACACATGGAGGGACCCTTGGCTTCAGCCCCATATGTAGCAAAGAATGGCCTTGTTGGGCATCATTGGGAGGAGGGGCCCTTGGTCCTGTCAAGGCTGGATGTCCCAGTGTAGAGGAATGCCAGGGTGGGAAGGTGGGAAGAGATGGGTGGCTGGCTGGGGGAGCACCCTCATAGAAACAGGAGGAGAAAGACAGGTTAACATTTGAAATGTAAATTAAAAAATATGAGATGGATGTGTAAAGAAAATGGTTGAAGAGCTGTTATAGAGGTTCTCAGCTTCACAGAAGATTTAACATAGAAGATGTTCCAACCAGAAAATAACATCCTTAGGGCTATATTAGGCAGATTCACAGAAATCTTGGTAAGGAAAAAAGAGCCTAGTTGAAGAATGGGTCCAAGGTTGGGATAGTCTATAAACACAAAAGTAGAGACTTTCAGGTAATTCCCAGTAGGAAATCATCTTGAATGCTTTGACTAGATCAGGTCTCAGACATGTGGGTAGCTGTTCACTGAACCTGGTGCCCAACCTATTTCTGAATCTTAGGCAAACTTTACAATTTGACATTAGAAATTGTCTTACATTTAATCCAACATGTGCTAAAAAATAACTATGCTGTATAGAAAATGCCTAAGTCAATTTAAAAAGAAGTAATTTTCCCATATGCAATGAGTAAGTGCACAGAAAGTTACATGGGTAGAAAAGACTTGAGTCTAAGTGGCTGTGGGATGATACCCTGTGCTCCATCTCAGCCTACAGGAATGGATGATGCTTCCTAATAGCAGATCTTAGACTTGAGAGGGCAGAAATGCCTTAAAGATGTTCGAAATTACAGATGACTAAGAGTTTGGACCACATACTCCTGCTCTGAAGTTTTGAGTTCACACTTTGAAGAAGTACATGTGTAATGCTAACACTACCATTTAAAACTCCTACGAGAAAAAGCAACTTATGGGAAGTTCTAGCTACCTGGGCCTTTTTATCCCTAAGGGAGAACATCTGAGATTTTTGTGTTGTCTTGAAACACATTTCTCAAGATGAACACAAAGTAATGACAAAGGATTCCACTTCTGAGGTAGTCTTTACTAACACAGAGAAACGTATACTTGTAGGTAAAATAACAGAAATTTTTAGAGGAAACAAAAAGCACATGCCATTTTAGAAGCCATTGAAAGACTATAAAATTATACATTAGATTTTAGGATGCTGTGGTGGCACTTCATTACAAAACAACTTAAGGTATCAGAATCCCTGGTACGTTATGACTGATAAAATGAAAAGGAGGTGAGGTGAAAATTGAAAATCTGATAATATAATCAGAAATAATACTGATGAAGAAAACAAAGAATCTGTATCCAAGGAAACCAGTGTGGTTCTTAGGGCTCTCCTTCTGATAAGCTGATTTTACTGAAAAGTTTAGAAAATATGAAGGAAAGACGATATAGTCAGGCATGCATGCAGAAAAGAGACAGCAGTCCTAAAGAAAAGGTTTGAGAATGGAATCATCTTATGGTTTTTATCTTCACTAAGGACTAAAGTTTTAATTGAGAATTTTTAATATGTATCAAAATACATGTATTACAATAAGACTACTAAATACAAAGTAAAAAGAATCTTCAAACTGATGGATCAAACCACTGCTAAGAAAAGTGGTATACAAATCAACGTGTAAAATAATAGTTCGTGCCTATGTCTCTCCGCTGGGAGAACAATCACTACACTATGAGCGATATCACAATCAAGAGGTAATAGAAATTAAAGCTATGATTATAAGATTATAGAGTCTTAGGATCTGTAAATAAATATTCCAGGCAAGACACTGATGACTTACAACTTAAAGGTGAAGTAAATAATTCTAGGTAATCACTAGGGAATGAGATAAGTAGAAACAATCTCTTAAGATTAGGGAAAAAACAATTGAAAATGGATACCAATCAATATATAGACCCCAACATGGATGAGCTGGTTATTAAGCCACAGTTTATGAGGTCTCATCACATGGTTAAAGTCTGTTGTAATGAAGGAACATGCTGACTAAACATAAATAAATAAAAATACCAGTGTTTTGATATTAAAGCATGCCAAGCTTACTTGCAGAAGTCTTATAGTCCTCCCTTTTCTAATAAAGACACTTAAAGAGACCTCACGCTATCTTCGTAGCTGTGAGGGAGGTCAATGATGGGGTAGTCCCGTGACTGTCACTGCGTAAGAATGTGTTCTGTTTCTGAATCAGCAGAAAGGGGTCATGGGAGATAACTTCCAACTTTGGCTTGCATTCCACTCAATTTAACAAAACAAGTCGAAAACTAAATGGCATCCTTAAGTATGTCATTGATGCAAAACTGACAAAAACTGAGGACAATCTCTGATACCGAGCACAGAGTTTAAAATGATCCTGACACAAAAATGGTAAGGCAAGACCAACACGGAGCCATTTAACTAGGGTAAGGGTGGCACAGGGCCAACATCATGTGACTTGACATGGGTAAGTGAAAACTGTTTGTGTCAGGATAGCAATTTAGAGTAGAAGACCTTTTCTTGACAGCATATTTGAGACAAAGGCTTTGAACGTTATTAACCTGCCACAAACTTTCCTGAGGTGGTCCAGGCGGACAGGAGGCATTCACTAATAGTTTTATGTTGAAGCTCACTGTGAACCAAACACATGATCTGGCTGCTTGTTCGGAAAGCTGATCACAAGAATGTCACAACCACAACAAAGTCATCGTCTTCTCACTAAGTCAGGGCTGCTGAGGGCCCCCAGGAGATAATCCCCAGGACATATCCCTCTATGACAGACAGAAACAAACAGAAGGATTTACACCTGGTGGCAAGGGGTCAAGCTGTTCTAACCAAAAGTGGCAATGAAGGACAGCAAGACAAGAAAAAGCCGAGTGTGACAATGAGGGGCCGGCCTGTTTGATCATGAGAAGGAAATGGCAGGGCGTGGCGGGAAATATATTAAGGATGACATGAGAAAGATATTTAAAACCCATCTATAGAGGTAAAGGAAGGGTAGATGTAGAAAAGCACTTCAGTACGACAAAAAAATTTTTTTTAAAGGAAATGTTTTATTAAAGAAAAGCATGGTGTTATGAGGTTAGAAGATCCCACGTTTTAGCAAAACAACATCGTCTCATTCTGTCTCTGTCTGTCTGTCTGTCTCTCTCTGTGTGTTTGTGTTTGTGTGTGATTGACATTACTATGTAATATATACTCGCTCTGAACCCACAATGTTGGGACAAAAGTGGGGGAAGTAGTGTAGCAGCTGACACAGTCAACCCCCAACCCCCTCGAATGCCTAATAAAAGTTTCTTTGCTCTGACATCCTCTACTAACAATAATGGACTGATATCTCATGGACCACAAGAAAATGAAAACATCTTTTCTTTAGTAGCCTTTTCTCAGGTACTTTGTCATAGTATGAAAAATTAATATAGCAATGTTTTCTTCTTTGTGTATACACAAGTAGTCAGATTGTCCATGGAAAAGTGACCATTTTATGAAGTCCTCCTCCGAGTTCAAATGGAGTGCCTGTTTGGTTTCAAAATTGGCTACATGCCAGAACATGGCAATATCACATGTCTTTTCCCAATCTGAACTTACAAAGACATGTGTATTCATGCATTTATAGCATAAAATGTAGAAACACACATTTCTATTACTATGACTAAAATTTTGTCTGATGATTTTGTTACTGTGAATAAAACTGTGTCTCTTACTGGAAACTATATAAGCTTGTACAGTGAATCACAATAAATTATTTTTTTAAAAATCTATGCTACCAATACAAAGATTGATTCTGGGGTTTAACAGCTCATGAAAGGCAGACATATAGACTGAATGGTTTATCATTTAGTAAAAGTCACCACTGATACAGCACAATGGACTGCTTCATGCTTATGACACTGGCAATGTAGTATCCAACAAACTCCACTTTTAAAATCTCCAGGGGAATCGTGCCACTGAGTATGCGGACTCATACTATCTGCTTCCTCCTACTTGACTTACATGTTTTGCATTAAGTCCCAACATTTAGAACTTGGAGATTCCCATAAAATGTAGCCCTAAGCTTGTGAAAGCTCGGAAGTTCTTGTGTGTACAATTGCACTCAGGTCTGGGATCTGAGAAATACAACTGTAGCTGCACAATTAGGCAGCATGTACATTCCTTACTTCACCATAGATGGCTCCCCTTCCCCCTGAATCTTTAAAAGTATACCATATGCTTTGGTACTTAGTTGCTGGATCGATTCCCTAAATACAGTCGTGAGCTGTTATTTCCTTGACTTAGAATCAATGACAAAGCTGGACATCGACAGCTGCTCCGACCACCTCAGTGTCATGAATGGGTGCTAAGAACTCCCGGAGGCTCACACACTTGCTCATTTATGAGCATGGTGGGCCCCAGGAGCCCTGATACACCCTTGCTCCATTGAAAGCCATAGCTATTAAGTTCAGACTTCTATTTTTGCAAATCTGTGTATTTATTTGTTTATTAATGAAAATCATATGAGAAAATTAAATTCATCTGTGAGTAACTCGCTTTTCTATTTGTTGTCAACATCAATAACAAAATTTGCCTAATTTACATATATTGCAGATTTGGTATTCCTTTTTTTTAATATCATGGATCACTAGACACTCACATAATAAATATGCTTTTACCTTGCATCAGTTGAACTTCAAGAAAAATTAATTACATTCATCAGCTCCTGATTTATTTTTTTTAACTTAAATATTCCCATGGCAACCACACACTGTTGTTAATTGCTGAGTTGAGGAAGCCCCTTGCTGTAGCATTCTCTGCATTTATCAAGCACCTTTGCTGACAGATAGAAGACCTATAGCCCCTTCTTACTATCACATTCACCGCTGTTTTTAATGTAGGATAAATACCATGCACACAGCTACCCATGTTGATTGATTCTATACTCTACCTGTCTGCAGGCATTTATTAGCTATGAGTTCACATAATCAATCATGATTGAAAACAGTAGTGAGCTGCTATTAGGTTATTTTAAAAATCCCAGTTGCTGTAATTACACTTACAAAATCATAAATATAGAGGTAATATTAAAAATTTAATTCCTGCTTCATAAAAAGTTCTAAGTACATTGAAGGAGAGCTCCCATTGTGGCTCATCACCTTTTCCAAACTGTCACCATCCCCACTCATCTCCCCGTTCTCACATTTCCCTCTTAAATGCCCCTTGGTAATTTATTTACCTTCCTTTGGCTCCATTTGAAATGGATAAAATCAATTATGTGTAATAGTTGTATGACAAATAAAAATTTCCAATATTCCAAAGGTGGTGCCTTCACCATTAGATAAACAGGCTAGTTTGATTCTTTAAACATTTTTAAATATTTAAAAAATGGCTTTTTGTCTCCTATTCCTATATCATCCTTTTTTTCTATAATTCTTTTTTTCCTACTAATAGTAAGAAGAAATAAAAGCCATGCTTGACTCTTATTTGATTTCTGTTTTCCAACACTAATGTTACTGAATTGTTTAAATTTTATTATGTCCTTTATGAAGGACAGAATAAATACAAAACTACAAAACCGTTAAACTAGTGTGTGTGTGTGCATGTATGTATTTGCTGGTCCATGTGAGTATGGAAATCAGAGATCATCAATTATTTGTTTATTACTCCCTGAAGTGGAAATTCCTGGTTTCTTTGAAGACCCAGTTATGTCAAATGATATTTTTCTAAAAAACTGCCTGGAAAAAGGGTAGGGCATGTGATGTTGTATTACAGCAGATGCTTGAGAGGACATGATCTCTGGAAAGACTATAAGTATAATCCAATCACCCTGTCTTCTTCGCTGACTTCATAGAGAGGTAGAGAGAAATGCACCAAAGGAATTCTTGTGATATTCTGGCGGCAGCTTCTTGCTGTTTCAGTGCTGAGTTGGGCTGATTGGCAGAGCCTCCTGGTTTCTTTTCTTTGTCTTTTTGTAAACTAGCTACTCTGTATTTACATTTGAGATATTATCCCCCCATTCCCATCCCTCCAGCCCTTCCATTAGGGAGGTGCACTCCCTCCTAATCACCCTTTCCACCCCATTGCCTTGGCATTCCCCTACATTGGGGAAACCTTCCCTCTCTGGAACAAAAATCTCTTCTCACATTGATGCCAGACACTGCTGTCTTCAGCTACATATGAAACTGGATCAATAGGTCTCTCAAAGTACACACAAAGGTTGGTGTTTTAGTCCATGGGAGTTTTGGAGGGTTTGGTTGGTTGATAATGTTGTTCTTCCCATGAGGTTGCAACCTCTTTCAGCTCCTTAGGTCCTTTCTTTAGCATTGGGGTCCCTGAGTTCAGTCCAATGGTTAGCTGCAAACATGCTCAGCTGTATCTATATGACTCCGACATCATCCCTGAGGAGGCATCTCTGTCTTGTTTCTGTCAGTCAGTACTTTTTGGGATCAGCTATAGTGCTTAGATTTGGTGGCTGCATATATGGTGGATCCCAAGATGAGGCAGCTTCTGAGTGATCTTTTCTTCAATCCCTATTTCTCTATTTGACCTTGCATTTCCTCCCGTGAGTTTTTTGTTCTCCCTTTTAAGAAGAACTGAGGCATCCCTATTTTGACCTTTATTCGTTTTGAGTTTCATAATGTCTGTGAATTGTTTATTGGGTATTCAGAGCTTTCTGGGGCCAGTATCTGCTTATCAGTAAGTGTAGACCATGCACACTCTTTTGTGACTGGGTTACCTCACTCAGGATGATAGTCTCTAGTTCCATCCATTTGCCTACGAATTTCATGAAGTCATTGTTTCTACTAGCTGAGTACTCCTCCATTGTGGAAATGTACCACATTTTCTGTATCCATTCCTCTGTTGAAGGACATCTGGGTTCTTTCCAGCTTCTGGCTATTATAAATAAGACTGCTATAAACATGGTGGAGCATGTGTCCTTGTTATATGTTGGAGCATCTTTTGTGTATATGCCCAGTAGTGTATATGCCCAGTGTGTATATGCCCAGTTGGAATAGCTGGGTTTTCAGGTAGTACTATGTACAATTTTCTGAGGAACCGCCAGATTGTGGATCCAACTGCTGTTGCTGATTCCTGTATGGTGGTTACGAGTGGATAGAGCTACCACTGCTGACTCATGGGAAATGAACTGCTGAGATCCTGAAAACGAAGATTGGAATTGCTCCAAAGAACTATTTCTAAACAGAAGCTGACACACCCAGATTTCTTTTTCTTTTTCTTTTATGTTTTACATGAGTTTTGGGGAACACCCAAGATTTTCCTTTTCAAATGTACTTTGTAGAATGTATTTCTTAAAGTCTATATTAGAGACAGGACCTTGGAGATCCCTACTGACGAGATGATACATTATAATATGACCACCATGTGATAAAAATGAGAAAGCACTCATTGTCCAAAACTTTCAAGGATATCTTCTCTGTATAATTAAGCAAACACATGTAAATTTCTGCCTGAAGAGAACCGACTATATATATAAGGTCGCCAATTCCAGACACCATTTCTCATTTTTTATGACTTATTAAGGTGATTAAGTGTCTATCCATATAAATTAGAATATTGAACAATATAAGAATTATTTTTATCTTGTTACTCTGGTACTTCTAGAAATTCATGCCCTTATAAAGACAAAGGAAGAATTATGTCAGGGAGTATGTGTGTATGTTTTGTGTGTGTGTGTGTGTGTGTGTGTGTTTTGTGTGTATGTGTGTGTGTTTTGTGTATGTGTGTGTATGTGTGTGTGTGTTTTTGTATGTGTGTGTGTCTGTGTTTTGTGTGTGTTTGTGTGTGTGTTTGTGTGTGCTGCATGGGGTGGGTGTGGAGAGAGAAAGAAATTAATTCATATTCCACATTAACTCCCTTTATCCAAATGATAGTTATTATTGGCTGTTACTTGGAGTATAATGATAGCATTTTCTCTAAAGACCAATTCTCAAACTCTTCTGTGAAGTGTCTTAGTCATCACATTAGTCATGTGGAATGCTGAAATTCTGATTCATTGAGGGTGTGAATGCCTTGTTTCTGAATTCATAAGCTTCACAGAGGCTCCTAGCAACGGCTTGCACATGTGTGTGTGTGTGTGTGTGTGTGTGTGTGTGTGTGTGTATGTGTGTAAATTATTTTTAAGTCACACATTATCTAATGACACCTTTAAATCTATAAAGAGAACAAAAATCTTCCAACAGACTCTAATTAAACTGACTATGAGCTCTGCGTCAGGGGCCAGTGGTCACATCCGTGGCTTGGTGACGACCATGATTGTACTTTTCTTGTTTAATAGGCTTTTGAGACCAAAGCAATGTTGGCTTCTTGTGAGGTTGCTTTTGGGATGTTTCCACGTGGTAAACTCAAAGAAAAAGCTATGACTACTATAAGATGGGCTGTAACTACAAAATAATGTGTATTTTAATGGTAGTTCTCAAGACATTGTAAATGGCTTTTGTGTTTAACCCAAGTAATGTATTAAGAATCATGACTAAAATGTTGTGAGATTACAAGGAGACGATGTATGGACCCTAATTCACTGCCCCTCCAGAAGCTCACACCATCATTAAAATATCTTGGATGATTTCTTTTTTTTTAGAATTCCTGGTATCTATTTTTTTTTACAACAGCAAACAGGAATGCTAACAGGGACTGGTATCCCATAGTCAAGGCAAGGACTAAATCACAAAGGGCATGTAAATGCTCTGCACCTAAACTTAGCTTTTATTTTCAGTCAGCTTTTTAAAAAAATGTTATCTGTGGATACTACATCTTACTTGAACTTTGAGTAACCTTTCTATTTCTTTATAGCCAATAATAATTACATGCATGTGGTCAAAGAGAGGTCAGTCTCTGAGTTGCAACATCTCAGCCATTAACCATGGTAGCTATGATCTTTTTAAGCTGTAAGCAGTTTGCTTTCTTGCCAATATCTCAAAGGTACAAATAAATAGGTACAAGAGTGTATTAATGCATGTTTTACAAAACTGCTTCAGTTGTGATATACATTTTTAATATAATAATCCGACTGCACTATGATGAAACGTTCTAGAATGGGTGAACTCATAAAAATTCATTGGTAATGCCTGTTCCTCAATTAAGGAAAGTCTGTCTATGAAGCTTAGGAGAATTGCTTGTAATGAGTAGAAAGCTCAATCATGTTTTCCCATAGTTATTGCAGCTAACACTTGCATTTGGGATGCACAGGCTGTTGATGTAAGCTATCTTCCAAGGACAGGCTCCACTGACCTTCTGTGCATTGGTTCCCTCAAAAAGATAAAGGTCCTGATTTGTAAGATTCTGTTACTATTTGGAAAATTAGCAAAGAAATTTGTCCAAAGATAACAAGCATTTTGAATAGTGTTCTGGATCTGAAGGGTTTCATGGTTTCACGGTTTCACTACAATATGAATATCACAGAAGTGGAAAATGAGGTTAGCAGAATTGTAATTATACACTTGATTGACAGCCCATGGACAAACCTGAGGTCTCTGTTCCCCTAGGCTTGCACTTCCTTTGCCTTTCTCTTCTTATACCTGACACATTAAGGAATTGTGACAAGTGCAGATCAGCTCAGGGGGTCCTTATTACACCGCCTGTGATCCCCCTGCCTCAGCAGAGCCGTGTGGTACATTGAAGACGATCAGTCAGACTTTTCACGAGGCACTTCACTTTTAGTTAACATTGAAGGACATTATAGCAAGTGATTTGAGGGACTCCAAATGGCCAAAAGGCACATTTAAGAAAAAAATTTTTTTTTGGTTTTAAGGCCTTGCAGAGTAAAAAGCACAGCACAAAATTAATCTAGCCTGTTAGTAAGTGCAAGAAACACAGAGCATCTGCTGGTCTCCTCTGGAAGAAAACAGTGGCATTTGTCTAGACTTCATGATTCATTTTTGGCATAAGTTGTTATTGCTGGAAGCCAAATTATCACAGCCTCATCTAACAGATTACCTCCCAGGAAGATCTTTTAAACACGTGTGGCTTTTTAAAAATTTAAACAAGTGTATTTTTAGATTATCGGCTGTGTCCAGGAGGTGCCTGAGATCCAAAGCATCCCCTTATAAAGAAAGAAAAAGAAACATACAACCAAAAGGGCAGCAAATAAACTGGAGACCTGCTTAGTGCTCTGATCTCCCTACGGCGCGCGCAGCCCATCTTTCCATCGCTTCTAAGCCTTTCATTTTGTCATCAGATCCTGCTCCTCTTCATCTCCCAGAGTTTGCCCTGTTGGAATGTTTCAGGTTTAAGCAAAGGGTCCCTGGGAGGAAGGAGCCATGAGTCCCAGAATGGCATCCAGAGGTACTTTCTCCAGAGGCTCTTGCCAGTCTGGTGAGTGTATTTCGGTTTCCCGTCAACGTTTATTTTCCTTCGCCACTTAATTTGCACAAAAGCAGGCAGCCCTCCTCTGCCTCCAAAAATATGTGTGAGTGGGTGTGGTGTATACAAAGAGAGACTAGCACAGAGTGGGGAGGAGGAAGCAGTAAGGAACATTCAGCTTCTGCCTGCACTAACCTTCAAACTTCCGTAGGAGAATCTTGGCCATGTTGGGGCGGGGCTATTTCTTAAGCGAGAGAGTTCTCAGTCTCTGCGATGGAGATGAGGAAGAAATGGAAGCGCAGTGTAAACACTGCCTGAAGTGTTAAGTTCGGGTCGTAGGTTTCATTTATGAATTCCTTCTGTACTACACCAATAAACTCTCCTCTGCACTGAAGCTAGGAGTAAAGGCAGTGATGGCTGTAAGCACGCTGGATGGGAGTATGTTAGAAAGTCAGCGTCAGCTTCCTTAAACAGAAGCATGTAATACCAATTCTATTCTGCACTCCCTGCTACGTCCTTTCCCCCAGCTAGACGTTGATTCCTCTATTGAACATGGGATGCAAAGACGGCAAAATGCCACCTAGCACATCAGTAACTGCGTCCAGCTTTTGTTCACTGTGTGGTCTATGCTGTACTCCCTGATTCAGAAGACTCAGCACAGAACAATTTCTTGTAAGGCTTTGATGCCAATATTTTGTTGCCATTCACCATTTGCGATGATGGTAGGTAGTATGCCCTACTTGTTCTATTTTTCTTGCATAAATTAGAATATACTACTAAAAATTTAATGGTGTAAACCAACTACAAATAGAAACTGAATTAACCTATTACAGATTTTAAAAACATAAACAGGATTAGTGAGACATAAACATTGTTAACTATAAAATGCAAGCTTACAAAATAATTGACCAGAAAATGAATAGAAACTCTAGAGTAGACAAGGGCCAGATGTGCCCTGACCATAGAGATCAATGGTGAAATCATCACAGTTCATTTTTCTTAGGCTTTTATTGCACAACTTGGGCAACACATTCAACTGCTTCCTCCAACACTGTCCTCTCCAAGACTATGTACAAAGTTTAAACAACAAACCCACAGAACAGAAACCTGAGTGTGTGTGTGTGTGTGTGTGTGTGTGTGTGTGTGTGTGTGGTGTCTCCCATGGTGCACAGTTATTCCACAGCAGGACACAGAATGGCAGTATCTTATGATACCTTATGATACATGGACAGTTCTCTGCTCTACACTGAGTTTCCTTCTGGTGTAACTTACATTCCCCAAAGTGTCTCAATACTCAAGGACCTGGTATAGCCCCTTTCATCACAGTCTGCTGACTAAACGGATAGCACCTCCCTGCATATTTTTACATTGGCTCCTATGAAAATTCCCAGACAGTAAGCAGATGGTGGTAGCAAGAATTTTGTCTCTGTTCCGTTTCCCTTGGCAGGTTCTCCCTTGTCTTGAGTTCCAGGTCCTCATTACATTATTAGTCCGTGTGCTTGGAGGAGAGACTGACCCCAGCATGTCAGGTTTGCACCTTCATTCTTTTCAAGAAGCTGAGCATGAGATGGATTGCACAATATTGCTCCCCTGAGCTCATCTCTTCTAAAGACAATGCAGTACACGGTTCCAGTATCAGCATCACCTTTCGAAGCTTTTCTTGTGACTCTAGTGTCCAGTAACATCCAAACAGAAATATTAATTTGTTATATTTTCATGGTCATTATAACTATTAAATGAGAATTTAGAAAAATAAAAAAAAAATATTATTGCCATGTGAAGTTTTACTATATCCAGACTCCAGTCAAGAGACAAACGTGGTGTTAAAAGAACTCCAGAGGGCTCATGATAAGGTGGATTTGCCAATTTCAGGCACTGGGACTCTGACACCTAGTCCTAAGCACTTAAGCACTCTTCTAACATATAGCCCAAGGAGTCTGAAAGGAATACGATAGTAGGTGCTTCCCACTGACTGGAGGTAATTGTTCAGAGCCTTTATGAATCATATTCTTAAAGACTTAAATGGGTTGGGACAGAGATGTACAGGGAAGAAGGTGTTGAAAGTCCCATAATCACAAGGAAGAAGCAGCAATGTGGGGATGGATGAGTTACCCACCAAAGAGTACAGCAACTGTGCATAATCAGAAACTGCGCACACCAGGGATCTGCCAATTTTTATCATACATGCTACTCACTAATCTATATTGTTTAACTTGTAGAGGTATAAGCATGACAGAAAGTCATGGCAAAGAGCTCATTTTGAGACTGTAAATACTAAATCTCACCAACAGTAAGTAAAACAGCACTATCTTGCAGAAAAGATTTGATGTTGCTGTAAAAGTCATGAGTGGTCAGAGGGAACAGAATTACATTAACCAACTGATCGGGTTATCTCCTGTTATAAAACCATAGTATCTATGAACTTAATTAGCATGATGCCCTCCCACGGTTGAAGGCCACCTGCTTTATATTACACCTCCCTGTATTGTATAGATAGCCGTCTAGTTTAGCAAAGATTACAGATTGAGTACCTGGAATTATCTAATCAGCCGAGCCACTTGATCCTTTAATGATACCTGGTTTATGTCAACTAGCAATTGTTATTCATTTAATATGCATTCACAAGAACAGTTGTAATAACTTCTAGGCCATTAGGATAAGAAAGGTTGGAATTTGTTTTATACTGTAATAAATAAAGATGGCTGAACTTAAATATAATCAAACATTATTTCAGTTTCATAAAGATTAACTGTTAATGTCATTGCCCTAGTATTGAGGGTCAGTGCAAGAAGACAATGGCCAACTTCTTGTCTGAATCTAACAATTGTTAAGTTTAAAACATTTCCTCAAGACTATTCAACTTACAGTTAAATATTTAAACATTATCCTTAATAATACTAGTAAGTCCAATAATTAGGTTAAATGCCAAAGATATATATTACCTCTTCTTAAAGAAATATGTTCTATAACCTGAAAAAAATGTAGTTTAAAGAAATTATGTGTTCATGTACTTCGTTATGGTACTAAGGACCTCATGCATAGATTTAAGCACACTATATAACTAAATTGTTTGACCAGTCTTTTTGATTTAACTAACTTGAATTTAATGTTACTTGCAATTTAGTCAATATCTTTACACCCAACCTTTATATTTCTTCTTAAGATCAAGGTATTTTCATGGGCTTTAGTCAAAATTCTACAAGAGTAACTGAAGTAGAGTTTTCACGAACATATAAAATACATGTTATGCATTCTAATGTAATTCTAGGTAAGGAAAATGCTGTAGCTCCTATAATTAAATAAGATGGCAGTAATGCAAATCGCCTTGGTTGTATTTGTTCTAGTGCTTGAGACTTCATATATTTACATAATGTGTTTTAATAAAATACATTCATTTCCATCCCTCCCTACCCAATTTTTCCTCTATCTGCATCCCCACAACTCTCCCTTGAAGTTTGTGTGTTCTCTGTATTATAAAACCCAGAGAACTAGACTTTAAAAATGTCATTGAGGACCAATATCTAAAATATATAAAGAACTCAAGAAGCTAACCTCAGAAACAAACAAACCCAACTAAAAAAAGTGGTACAGAGCTAAATAAAGATTCTCAACTGAGGAATATCAAATGGCTGAGAAGCACCTAAAGAATGTTCAAAGTCCTTAGTCTTCAGCAAAACTGCAAATCAAAACAACCCAGAGATTCCACCTCACACCAACCAGAATGGCTAAACTCAAAACTCAGGTGGCAGCACATGTTGGTGAGGATGTGGGACAGAGGAGCACTCCTCCATTGCTGGTGGGATTGTAAACTGGTACAACCACTCTGGAAATCAATCTAAAGATAATTGAAAATAGATCTACCTGAAGATCCAGCTATATCTGTTGGCCATATATTTAAATATGACCAGCCATACCACAGAGGCCCATGCTCCAATATGTTCATAGTGGTTTTATTTGTGCTAGTCAGAAGCTAGAAACAACCCAGATATCCCACAATAGAAACATGGATACAGAAAATGTGGTTCATTTACACAGTGGAGTACTACGCCACTATTAAGAAAAAGATATCATGAGTTTTGCAGGCAAATGGATGGATCTGAAAAATATCATCCTGAGTGAGGTAACTCAGACACAAAAGGAAATGCATGGTATGTGTATATATATAACTAACAAGTGTATTAACCCCCAAAGTACAGAATACCCAGGATATAAGTCACATAACTCAAGAAGGGTAACAAGCAGAAGGGCAGACACTTCAATCCTACCTGGGAGGAAGAAGAAAGCAATCACTGGAGGCAGAGGGAGGAAGGGGCCTGGGTGGGAGAGGGAAGGGGACTGGGGAGCAAAGGAGAACATGATTAGGAGGGGGGAGCAGGAGAGAAGCCTGAGGGCCATCAGAATGAATTAAAATATGCAACCTCAGGGGGTGGGAGGTAGGGGGGGACCTTCTAGAAAGCAGCAGAATGTGAGACTTTCAAGACTGAAAGGGAGGGACTTAGATGGAATGCTAACAGTGGGGGGAGGGAACTTGCAGAGTCCACCTCCAATAGAAAGGCAGGACATCAAGTGGAGGGACGGGTTGCCATTCCACACTCAAAAACTCTGACCCAGAATTGTTCCTGTCTGAAAGAACTGCAGGGTCAAAAATGGAGAAAATACCGAGGCAAAAGCAGTTCAGTGACGGCCCAACTTAGCATTCATCTGAAAGAGAGGCTCCAAGGCCTGACAGGATTACTGATGCTAGGCTGTGCTTACAAACAAGAGCCCAGCATGGCTGTCCTCAGAGAGGCCCAACAAGCAGCTGATTGACAGAAGCAATGAGTGCACTGAAGTCAGGAACTCCTGTGGTTGAGTTACAGAAAGTCTGGAAGAAGCTAAGCAGGAGGGAGACCCCACAGGAAAACCAGCAGTCTCAACTAACCTTGACCCCTGAGATCTCGCAGAAACTGAGCCACCAACCAGGCAGCAGACCTAGGTGGCCCGAGGCTCCCAATACTCATACAACAGAGAGGCCTGCACTGGCCTCAGTGGGAGAAAAGGTGCTTAACACTGGAGAGACTTGAGGACCCAGGGAGTGGGGAGGTGTGGTAAGGGGTTGGAGTAGGGTGGGGACATCCTCTTGGAGACATTCTGGAAGAGAAATGGGATTTGTGGGAGAGCTGACTGGGTGGGGGTAACAATTAAACTGCAAAAGTAAAGATAATAATAATAATTTTAAAAGCTTGTTGACCCTGCTTTCTATTACCTCTCTGTGCTGAGTATATGCATATCTACCAGAGGGTGGGTTCCTTTTTGAGACCACACCCCACGAAAACTTATGCTATACCTTTGCTCCAGAATCCAGCAATTGCCAATAGCTCTTCCATAGGGAAAGGTATTGTGCTCACATCCTGTCTTCATGCTGTGGCTTTCATTGGCCTGATATATGCAGGGCATGTACATACAGTCACAGCCACAACCATTTGTGTGTATATGTTTGACAAATAATTTCCCCATGCACACATTTACTACCCGTAGCTCTTATAATCCCTGAGCCTTGAGGTAAAGTTTTTTTTTTTTTTTTTTTTTTTTTTTTTTTTTTTTTTTTGGTAGTGGTCTTTTGTTTATTTGCTTGTTTTAATGTCTCATTTAAGCTGATCATTCCACATTATCTTGTTTTTCTGCATATCGACCAGTGACAGTGCAGTGTATAAATCCCATCTATTATAAAAAGCACTTTTTGGATGAAGATGGGTGTAAAAATAAGAACTTGGAAGGTAGTTTATTACTGTGTCCATTTAACAGAATAATAATATTAGGCTCTCCTCTAAGACCTATAACATAGTTGGTCATGGGTTTGTTATCCATTTTGTGATACAATCAGGGTTCTGTGGAAAAGTTTTAAACCCAATCAAAAAAAATGGTTGGTTATTCCTAAAATATTCATACTGTAAATGCAAGAGTTGACTCATTTTGCTAAGTCAGTCATTATTATGACTTTCAGGGTTCACAGTTTGGTAAGACTATTGGTTATTTTTCTACCCTAGAAGTATGTATAGATCTTTGTAGTTCCAGGAAACCCAGAGAGTAAAGACATACTTTTAGGTTGGTACCAGCATGATTTTTCCATGTCTTGTTGTGTATAGTATTTTCAGGAACAGCATTTTATTATCAAGTTTTAGAGAGTAACCAGGAGCCATTTCAACTGAAATAATGTTGGGGGTGTTTATGGGAACCCACTGATTAGCAACTCAGGACCCATACCTGGCATGGGCTTTTGATTTGATATGCTATGTTGTTTAGGGAGGCATTGTCCATTGTGATAGTGTAACTTCATTCTATATATATAAATAAGCTTATATAAATATATTTATAATTACATATAAGTGTGTTTATATATGTCAAACACAAACATGCACACATACATATGCATGTTCTTCAGCCCTACCGGGTTTTAGATTTATAAACTTCTTAATTTATTCTTCCAATAGCTAGGATTACAGACCTGAGCTACCAGGCTGAGTCTCGTGTATTTTTAAATTCTCACTCTTATGAATAATTTAAATATACTTTTATAAAGCACTATATACTTGACTAATGGTATTACTTAAACAAACAAACAAACAATGTCCAAAGCTTAATTTGTTTGTACCGTTCCGGTGCATTTATCCTGGCATCTGTTTTCTTCCTTCCCAGTCGGTCTACTGATGAATGTATATTTACTGACACAACACACTTATGCAGTTACCAGTGTGGGCCAGTGCTCAGGTGCCAGGGTTGATTCTAAACTGTCCACAACAGACCAAAAGTTACTGAGCAGACTGTCTAAGAGGTTGCCATCCATGTGACATTCTAAATAGAGTATTTAAGATGAGCACCTGAACATAACACAAGAGAGTTGATATCTGTTGATTTACCATTCTTATCTTTCCTGGGGGAGAAATTAAACATCTGTGTTATGAAATATGCCCACTACAGGCCGTCTGCAGTTTGTGTTATGTTTGAAAGACGCTGGTCCGCTACAGATGCCAACACACATTCTAATATTGCAGAACATGCTCTGAGACAGGGGTGAAAGTGCTGAGTCTCCTCAAATATGCATGAGATAGCTGATACCTATTCAGCGTGCCCCAAAACTGCTGGCAGAGATTGGACCAGGAAATAAACATGAAACAAAGTTTACATTAAATATAGAATTTCATCAAAACCAGATTCTAATCTTACACAGTTGAGGGAGGTAGATGCAGGGCAGTGGTTGTATCCATGAGGGGCGAGGGAACTAGAGCAATGATGAAATCCAGTAAGCATGTTTGGGATAGGCATATGGTTGCTTTTGAACATGTGGAATCTCAACTGATTTCCCATGGAGTCCAGTGAAACCCCACAATTGGAAGGATCAAAGACTGATTGACAAAGGATCCGGCTTGGCAGCGTTGTCCTTGACTATGTAGGTGTAGGGCACTGGCTTTCTCCACTACATAAAGGCAAACTGCAGATGGGATCCAAACAATACATAGCAAATGTACAGTTGTTTCTAATGAAGTGTTGGTTCCAGAGCTTTTGTAACTTTGGGATCACTGTGATTTTTGACTAGGGCATGGGGGCGGGGCTTAGTGATGGCACTGATAGACACCAGCTTTCTATAAAAGTGCAGTAGGCATGCTCATGTAAGTGTCTCACTTGAACATGACTAATCTGCAGTCCCCAAGTCCCGCAGATGGAGAATAGGTATTTTCTATTTGGAAGCTATTTTGATGCTTGCATCTCCTACGAGGACCACAAACAAGACTTTGTGCCACCTTTTATGAACTTTGCCATTTATTTCATTTATTTGGGAGCAACAAATAAAGTAGCATTTCTTTTCCAATAAAACCCATCTAAACTTTAAGAGCTCCCGTCCTGTTATCAGCAGTATGTTCTCCTCTCGGTTTGCTCTTTTCATCTGCAGGCTGTGTAGTCCTGGGGGCGGTGGAGGGGTGATTGATTTCTTCTATTCCACCTCCACAGTGGCACTGGGGCCCATATACTCCCTCAACAGGCCAGGAACACTGTAGCCACATGTGCACAGTCACTCTAACAGCCTTTTGCCTGATGTTTGGAAGGCATCCTTCTCTACTCTATGTCTGGGTAACATTCTGTGGTCAGAACAGTCCTAACTGCCTTTTCCACGTTCCCTTCAAGAAAACATAAATGGGAGATTTTTATTTGGAATTTCTAAATGCCTCTTGGTAATTCTAAACCAAGCCTTAATAATTCTTTCTGAAGAACAATCAAACAAATACTTGTTTATTTTCTTTAGTCAATACAATCTCAAGGCAACAATTATTATTAAGGTTTGGCATTATGTTATAGGATATATCTTCATCTTTTCAAGTCTATGCATACAAAAAAAGCACTTAAATGCAACATTATGCTAGAATCAGCATGAAGCTGGAGGCTGACACTTCTATTCACACTGTTGTTATTTAGTACTTATGGAAGGGATGATTTCATTACATTAACAGAGGTAGCATCCTTGTCACTCTGAGAAATCAACATTGATTTGCAAAGAGTGTCTGTGAGGGGGAAGAATAAAGAGAAGAAAGCATGGGTCAAGTAAAGTAAGAAAGACTGTAGAAACCCACGGAAACACTTGGCTCACACAACCATGTTTCCAAGAATTGCTAATAAATCCAAGGCTGAGCAGGAGGTATTTTCCCAATTTAATCTATTTGCGATGCACATTGATTTGTGTCTAGAAGAAAGGGATTGATGAATTTGGAATACACAGTTCTAGGTCACACCCTGGAACTGGACAGTGTTGGAGGGAGGCTTGTAAGTATTTACGGAATCTGTGGATTTCACTCTGAAATCAGTTTCAAACCATCTGAGGCATTTGGCAATGGTACCCAGCAGCTGCCCAAGCAGCAACTGCAGCAGCTGGATCAATACAGCTGCTCCTAAACAATGGGAACTGCCAAGACCCAGGAAATGTCCAAATAAATAGAGGTTGATATTTTTATTCCAAAAATAATGTGATTTGACATTTGTATCTGTAAGAAATTGCCTGAAGTGTTGAGATATTTCTATTTAACATAATAAAAAGATGTAATAGAATAAGATGTTGTTTTCTGTTCATGCTACATGACTGATAACACCTCACTTAAAGCTCTTGAACTTGGAAAAAATTAAACACGGGACAATGTTTTGGGAAAAAAATGAAAATAGAAACTTCAGTTTCCTTAACTCTTGGCCTGTTCCTTCAGAATGTATCTATAGGGCACATAATCTGAACTTCAGGAACACTAGAGGATAGCTTCGAAAATAACAAAGTCCCATGAGCACTCAGCATTTGTCTCCAAATTTATTTATTTCATTAATTAATTATGTAAATTATTTAGTTGAAAAAGTATCTTGGGTCAGTCATCATGAATGCTTGGCAGGTAAATGCTTTTACCACCACATCTGAAGACCTAAGGATTGTTCCCAGGACACATATTGTAAAAGAGGAAAGGCAAAAGCCCTTAATGTTATCCTATGAACTCTGCATGTGCTCTGTGGCATGAAATGTGCCCACACACATATGCATGCATCATAAATAAACATTACTAAATATGAATATTTTTTAAAATGTTGTCATAATCAGCATTCTAAAGATATTTAATGGCCTTAGCCTAGAGACCATTGCAGGTATACTATATACAACAGCAGATGTGAAAAATTAAGATTTCAGACTGAATTCACCTGTGTAAACCTCTGAATCTTTGGTTCATGCAGCTTCCTGCTTCCTCCCATAGCACCCCCCTCAGTATGTCATCAACAGGCAATCTTTGCTACTTCATTTCTAGTTACATAAAAAGTAAACATCCTGGTACCTTGTTTTTAAATAACAGGCTTCTGTTTATAAACTGGGTCGATTACACCAGTTATAAATCCTCAGGGTTCTAGGACTATTCAGGCCATGAGAATTCTTAAAAAAAAATAAGTGCAAACACTGCAGTTCTCAAATTCCATTTTGAAGTTGGCAGTTATAAGACAATCACACCTAAAGTGTTCTCTCACCTCAAACCCAGCATATAGCGTGTATACATATACATATACATATACATATATATATATATGTATACATACATATAAATGCTCTCTGTTTCTAAGCAGAGAGTCTCTGGGATTTATAGTCCAAACTGTTCACTTCTTTTTTTTTTTTTTTTTTTTTTTGTAGATATAATTGGCCTTTTATTTAAATGTGGCAGAGATTTTGTGCTCATTATAGGGAACAAATGAACAGCAACAAATCACCCTGTGCATTCATCACCCATGTGACATTAGAGATGGCAGACATGAGAATATGCCCAATACTTTGTCTACATGCTACAATAAGCAACAAACTGTTCACTTCTAAGAGAAGGAACTAAGGCCTGGAAATGTTAACATGTGTGACAACGTATGTCTGAGTAACACTTGAATGCTTTGTCTCACATAGAGATTTCTAAATGTCCCCACTTGTCCTTTGACCTAATCCAAGGATAAACTGAGATGCAGCTTTCGTATAAACCTATAGACAAGATGCTTAGAAACTATTTTTGTGTAGATTCCAGAATATTTAGAATGACTACTGTAATATAAGGAAGTCAATAACTTTCCCTAGCCATCATTTGGAACAATTTAATTAAAATTTTAAATTACTTTAGAATAGTGAGTATTCAATCACAAATGTGGTACATGTAATACCCTGTAAAACCACATTAGTGTATAAAGAATTCACTTTCATATTAATATAATCATGTGCAAATCTGGATTTCTGTTTCCCAGCAAACAGAAAATATAGACCAAGTATATTTTTCTTCTTTCTCAAATCTTCCAGGTATAAAGAAAGTAGGCACAAAATATGGTTATTATTTAAATTGTTGCACACACAATTAAGAAATCACAATTAAAGATTATATGTAGTGATACATACACACAATCTCAGCTGGACAAAGGCTAAGACAGAAAGATCTTGGTTAGAGGGCAGGATGAGCTATGGAGTGAGAAAGTCTTTCTAAAGACTCCATGTTTTCTTAACTTGTAGGGAGTGGTTCTTATGCTTTATTCAGGAATCTGCATGTGAACCCTGAAGGCCCTATTCTCCAATTGGTTCATGGTCAATCAATAAAGATGGTAGTGCCCAATGGCTGGGCAGAAGAGGTAGACTTCCAGGTTACCCCCAGAAGGTTAGGAGATATAGAAAGAGAAAAAAAAGTGGATTTGCCATGCTTCAGGAGGGGAGAGAGCCACCAGCCATGTGAGATCTCAGGTGGCCATTGGCCATTTCCTCAACTGGGCCTGGGATAGTAGATGGGAGAGTAGAAATGCAACTAAGCTGAGAACAGATTTAGGGTGATGAGCAAAAAGGTAACTGGGCAACTAGGTTAAAGACAGACTTAGCAGTGTTGAGCTAGGACTAGAGGTAACAGAGCAACTAAATTGAGAGCAGATTTAGGGATGTTGAACTTGGCTTTTAAAGAAAGTTTGAAACATTTTTTAAAGTTCTATTGGGGGCTGGAAAGATGGCTCAGTAGTTAAGAGCACTGACTGCTCTTCCAGAGGTCCCTGAGTTCAATTCCCAGCAACCACATGGTGGCTCACAACCATCTGTAATGGATTCTGATGCCCTCTTCTGGTGTGTCTGAGGACAGCTACTGTGAACTCATATACATAAAAAAATCTTTTTAAAAAAATCTACTGGCTGATGGCATTACTATTGAAAATAATATACTTTGATTATGGTTTTCCCTCCTCCAGGTCCTCCCAGAGTCTCCTTAACTCCCCAATCACCAACTGTATGCCTTATTTGTCTCTTTAGAAAAAGAAATGAATAAAAATAGGAGAAAAAGCATAGAAACACAAACACACACACACACACACACACACACACTATATATATATAAAAATACAAAACCAGAAATTATAATATATAAGCAAAAGACCAGTAAACCAGAACACTTCCCAAATAAATCAACCTAAGCCAAAATCATCTGCAAAACAGCATTAGCATGTAACTGTAGCTGTGGTTTCATGAAGTTTTACACACACATACACACACACACACACACACACACACACACACACACACACACACACACAACCACATAAAAAAAATCCAAATCGAAAACCTACCATTGATGGCATTACTGTGAAATTTAAACTGCAGGACTTGTTTCAAAGGTAAACACTTCTTTAGATGTTTCTGTGATTGTAGCTTCATTATATTAAAAAATTAGAGAACCCAAAGTTATTATATTTAATTTTTCAACTACAGTCTTTAAACCAACTCGTGCTAATCCTGTTATCTTTTTTCTTTCTCTTTCCCTTTTAGTTCATCTCTGTTATGCAGACCAGAGTGGTCTTAAATTTAATATATACTTGTTCTATGTTTTTTCTGTTACTATGACTAATTACCTTGACCGATAAGCAAGGAATGTACGGAAGGGATCATCTGGCTGTTCCAGTTTTTACTGAAGAGAAGTTGGGGCAACAATTCAAAGAGCTGCTCACAACGTCTTTGCAGCAAAGAAAAAAAAAATGCACCTGAGCTTCTGGCTTGCTCCCCTTTGTAGTTCAGAAACCACTGCATAGGGAATAGTGTCGCCCACAGTAGGCTGTTATTCTACTTTAGTTAACATTAAGAGAGTCTTCCATATGCATGCCCACAGGGCAACCTATTCAAGACAATTTCTCAGTTGAAACTCTCCTTGCAGGTGATTACAGGATGTAGCAAGATTCAATTTGAAAGTAGCCTTCCTAATATGGGATGACATTGAACTTCTGAGCCTCCTGCCTATACTTCCAGAGAGCCCCATTCATGTGTATGTGCTATTCCCTGGGTTTACACATATCATGACATATGTGTCATCTGCAGGGCTAGAGATGGTTACATTCCCAGACCTCATAAGTTAATTAGTTAACTAATGTTAACTAATTAACATAAGTTAAAGGTCATATTAGATAGCACTCATAAACAATCATGTGTGTGTCTTTGTATATGTTGTCTTTAACACATTTGCATAAGAATATCACAAGCCGTAGCACTTAAAAATACTGAACATTATGATTTCTTTCAATTTGATCTCTGCCATTTTTCACTAACAATTTTTTTCCTTTGTTTTTGGGGTTATTTTGGTTTCCTTATTGGATATTTTATGTATTTTCATGTCAAATGTTATCTCCTTTCCAGGTTCACCTCTCTCCCATCCCCCTGCATCTATGAGGATAGTCTTTCTCCTACCCACCTACTCCCACCTCACCATCCAGGCATTCTACACTGGAAAAACGAGACTTCACAGAACCAAGGGCTTCTCTTCCCATTGGTGTAAGATAAGCAGTCTATGCTGCATATGTAGCTGAAGCCATGGGTTCCTCCATGCGTACTGTTTGCTTCGTGGTTTACACCCTGGGAGCTCTGGAGGGTTGTTTGGTTGATATTGTTGTTCTTCCTATGGTGTTGCAAATGCCTTCAGCAACCTCAGGCCTTTCTCCAACTCCTCCATTGGGGTACCTGTGCTCAGTCCGATGATAAGTTATGAGTCCCTTATTTTGAAACAGTAAGGTTTTGGCAGAGCCTTTCAGGAGATATCCATACCAGGCTCCTGTCAGCCAGCACTTCTTGGCATCAGCAATAGTGACTGGGTTTTTGGCAGCATATCAGTGAAACCCCAGGTGGGTCAGTCTCTGCTCCACTCCTTGTCCCTCTATTTGCTCCCATGAGTATGTTGCTTCCCCTTCTATAAAGGACTGAAGCATCCACAGTTTGGTTTTCCTTCTTTTTGAGCTTCATATGGTCTATGAATTATATCTTGGGTATTCTGAGCTTTTGGGCTAATATCTACTTATCAGTGAGTACATAATATGTGTGTTCTTTTGTAAATGGGTTACCTCACTCAGGATGATATTTTCTAGTTCCATCCATTTGCCTAAGAATTTCATGAAGTCATTATTTTTAATAGCTGAGTAATACTCCATTGTGTAAATGCATCTTCTATATATTCTATATCCATTCCTCTGTTGAAGGACATCTGGGTTCTTTCCATCCTCAGAATATTATAGATAGGGCTGCTATGAACAATGTGGAACAGGTGTCCTTGTTATAAGTTGGAGCATCTTTTTGGTATATGCCCAGAAATAGTATAGTTGGGTTCTCAGGTAGCACCATTTCCATTTTCTGAGAAATTGTTAGACTGATTTCCAGAGTGGTTGTACCAGCTTTTAATCCCACCAACAATGGAGTAGTGTCCTCTTTGTCCACATCCTTGCACCATCTGTTGTCACCTGAGTTTTTTATCTTAGCCATTCTGACCTGTGTGAGGTAGAATCTTCTGGGCATTTTGATTTGCATTTCCCTGATGACTAAGAATGTTGAACATTTCTTTAGGTGTATCTCTGCCTTAGTTGAAAATTCTTTGTTTAGCTCTGTGCTCTATTTTTTAATAAAATAATATGGTTCTCTAAAGTCTAACTTCTTGGGTTCTTTGTAAATATTGGATATTAGCCCTCTATTGGATATAGGATTGGTATAGATTTTTTCCCATTTTGTTGGGTGATTTTTTTTGTCCTATTGGCAGTGTCCTTTTACCTTACAGAAGATTCACAGTTTTCTAAGGTCTCATTTGTCAATTCTTGATCTTAGAGCATGAGTCATTTTTGTCCTGTTCAGGAAATATTACCCTGTGTGTCTGTGTTCTAGACCTTTTCCCAATTTTTCTTCTATTGGTTTCTATGCATCTTGTTTTATGTGGAGGTACTTGATACACTTGGACTTGAGCTTTGTACAAGGAGATAAGAATGTATTGATTTGCATTCTTATACATTCTGACTGCCAATTGAACCAGCATTATTTCTTAAAAGTGCTGTCTTTTTTCCACTGGATGGGTTTAGGTCCATTGTCAAAGATGGAGTGACCATAGGTATATGGGTTCATTTTTGGTTCTTCAACTCTAAACCATTGATCTACTTTCCTGTCTCTATACCAGTACCATGCAGTTTTTTAATGGAAACTTCTCTGTAATACAGCTTGAGGTCAGGCATGATGATTTCCCCAGTGTTTTTTTTTTTTTTTTTTTTTAAATTGTTGGCAATAGTTTTGGCTGTCCTAGATTTTTGGTTATTTCAAATGGATTTGAAAAGTGCTCTTTTCAAGTCAAAGAATTGAGTTGGAATTTTGATAATGACTGGATTGAATCTGTAGGTGCTTTCAGCAAGATGACCATTTTACTATATTATCTTGCCAATCCATGAGCATGGGGAAGTTTTTCATCTTTTGAGATCTTCTTTGATTTCTTTCTTTAGAGACTTGAAGTTCTTATCATACAGCTCTTTCACTTGCTTGATTACAGTCACACCAAGGTATTATATATTAATTGTGACCATTGTGAAGAGTGTAATTTCCATAATTTCTCAGCCTGTTTATCCTTTGAATAGAGAAAAGCTACTGATTTGTTTGAGTTAACTTTATATTCAGCTACTTTGCTGAATTTGTTTATCAGGTATGAGTTCTCTGGCGGAATTTTGGGGTCACTGAAGTAATCTCTTCATATAGCGATATTTTACTTCTTCCTTTCCAGTTTGTATCTCTTTGACACCCTTTTGTTGTATAATTGCTCTGGCTCAGACAACCATTACTATGTTAAGTAGGCATGAGGACAGTGGGCATGCTTATACAAGCCCTGATTTTAGTGGAATTGCTTCAAGTTTCTCTCCATTTAGTTTGTTGTTGGCTACAGGTTGGCTGTATATTGCTTTTATTATGTTTAGGTATGGGTCTTGAATTCATGATCTTTCCAACACTTTTAATATGAAGGGGTGTTGAATCTTCTCAAATGCTTTCTCAGCATCTAATGAAATGATCATGTGGTTTTTTTTCCCCTTTAAGTTTGTTCATATAATGGAATAAATTGATGTATTTCCATATACTGAACCAACCCTGCATCCCTGGGATGAAGTCTACTTGAACAATGTGAATGATTGTTTTGATGGCTTTTGGATTCTGTTTGCAAGAATTTTACTGAGTATTTTCACATCAATATTCATAAGAGAAATTTTTCTTTTTTTTTTTAGTAGGTTCTTTATCTTTAATGGGTCTTTGTGTTGTTTAGGTTTAAATAAGGGTAATTGGGGCTTCAAAGAATGAATTAGGTAGTATTCCCTCTGTTTCTATTTTATGGAAGAGTTTAAAGAGTATTGGTATTAGGTCTTCTTTGAATGCCTGATAGAATTCTGCACTAAACCCGTGTGGTCATAGGCTTTTTTTGGGTGGGAATCTTTTAATGACTGCTTCTATTTCTTTAGGTACTATAGGACTGTTTAGATGGTTTATCTGATCCTGATTTTACTTTGGTACCTGGTATCTATCTAGAAAATTGTCCATTTCCTTTAGATTTTCCACTTCTGTTTAGTGCAGATTTTTGTTGTAGGGTGTAATAATTTATTGAATTTCTTCAGTTTCTTTTGTCGTGCCTTCTTTCTCATTTCTGTTTTTGTTAATTTGGATACCATCTCTGTGCCCTCTGATTAGTCTAGCTATATGTTTATCAATCTTGTTGATTTTCTCAAAGAACCAGCTACTGGTTTTGCTGATTCGTTTTACAGTTCTTTTTGTTTCTGCTTGGTTGATTTCAGCTCTGAGTTTGGTTATTTCCTGCCATCTACTTCTCTCAGATGTATTTGCTTCTTTTAGTTCTACTGCTTTCAGGTGTGCTGTCAAGCTATTAGTGTATGTTCTTTCCAATTTCTTTTTGGAGGCACTCAGAGCTATGAATTTTCCTCTTAGCACTGCTTTCATTGTGTCCATAAGTTTGGGTATGTTGTGCCTTCATTTTCATTACATTATAAAAAAAAACTTCCTTAATTTCTTTCTTTAATTCTTTGCTGACCAAGATATCATTGAATAGAGCATTGTTCAGCTTCCAGGTGTATGTGGGCTTTCTGTTATTTAGGTTATTATTGAAGACCAGCCTTAATCCATAGTGATTTGATAGAATGCATACGATTATTTCAGTCTTCTTGTGTCTGTTGAGGCCTGTTTTGAGACAGATTATATGGTCAGTATTAGAGAAGGTACCATGAGGTGCTAAGAAGAAGGTATATTCTTTTGTTTTATGATGAAACATTCTATAGATATCTGTTACAGCCATTTGTTTAATAACTTCTGTTAGTTTCACTGTGTCTCTGTTCAGTTTCTTTTTCCAGAATCTGTTCATTGCAGAGAATGAGGTGCTGAATTCTCCCACTATTATTGTGCAATGTATGCTTTCATCTTTGGAGCATAGTTGGTTCAGAATTGAGAGTTCCTCCTGGTAGATTTTTCCTTTTATTTGTATGAATGTCCTTCCTTATCTGTTTTGATAATTTTTCATTAAAATTTGATTTTATTCCATATTATAATGGCCACTCCAGCTTGTTTCTTGGGACCATTTGCTTCACTTTTTTTCTCCAGCCTTTTACTTCAAGGCAGTATCTGTATTCATCGCTGAAGTACATTTACTCTATGCAACAAAATTTTGGGCCCTGTTAGTCTATGCATTTTCATTGGGAAATTGAGTCTATTTATCATAAGTGATATTAAGGAATAATGATAGTTGTTTCCTGTTATTTTTTTGTTAGAGGTTGAATTATGTTTGTATTGCTATCTTCTTTTGGGTTTGTTAAAAGAAGATTACTTTCTTGCTTTTTCTAGGGTATAGTTTCCTTCCTGTGTTGGTATTTTCCATATATTGTCCTTTATAGAGCTGGATTTGTGGAAAATATATTCTGTAAATTTGTTTTTGTCATGGACTATCTTAGTTTCTCCATCTATGGTAATTGAGAGTTTTGGTAGATATAGTAGCCTGGGCTGGCATTTGTGTGCTCTGAAGTCTGACATCTGCCCAGGATCCTCTAGCTTTCATGATCTCTGTTAATAAATCTGGTGTAATTCTGATAGCTCTGTCTTTATATGTTATTTGACATTTTTTTTCTCTTTCTGCTTTCAATATTCCTTTGTTTTATGATGTGGTATTTTGATTATTATGTGATAGAAAGATTTTTTGAGGAGTGGTCCAATCTATTTGTAGTTCTGTAGGTTTCTTGTATATTCATGTGCATCTCTTTCTTTAAGTTAGGTAAGTTTTCTTTTATAATTTTGTTGAAGATATTTACTGTCCTTTTAAACTGGAAATCATTGCTATTTTTTATACCTATTATACTTAGGTTTTGGTCTTTTCATTGTGTACTGGATTTCCTGGATGTTTTGGGCTAGGAGCTGTTTGTATTTTGCATTTTCTTTGACTATTGTGTCAATGTTTTCTATGGTATCATCTGCCTCTGAGATTCTCTCTTTTGTTTCTTGTATTCTGTCGGTGATGCTTGCAACCATTAATCCTAACCTCTTTCCTAGGTTTTCTATCTTCAAAGTTGTTTCTCTTTGTAATTTCTTTACTCTTTTTATTTATATTTTTAGATCCTAGATGGTTTCATTCAACTTCTTCACCTGTTTGGTTGTGTGTGTGTGTGTGTGTGTGTGTGTGTGTTTTCTAATTCTTTATGAAGGATTTTTGTGTTTCTTCTTTAAGGGCTTCTACTTTTCTACCTGTGTTCTC
This sequence comes from Micromys minutus, assembly GCF_963924665.1. Lineage (NCBI taxonomy): Eukaryota > Metazoa > Chordata > Mammalia > Rodentia > Muridae > Micromys > Micromys minutus. Next base: position 3,432,997 of record NC_137954.1, read on the forward strand.
CTGTATTTCTTTAAGGCAGTTATTTATGTCCTTCTTAAAATCCTCTTTTATCATCATGAGATGTGATTTTAAATCCAAATCTTGCCTTTTCAGGTGTGTTGGGGTATCTAGAACTTCCTGTTGTGGGTAAACTGGGTCCTGGTAATGCCAAGTAACTTTGGTTTCTGTTGCTTAGGTTCTTCCACTTGCTTCTTGCCATCTGGTTTTCTGTGGTGTTAGTTGGTCTTGTTGTCTCTGACTGAAGATTGTTCCTTCTTTTGGTCTGTGAGCCTGTTATCTTAGGAGAGAGCACTCCTTGGAAACTAGCTCTTTCCATGTGGGATTTGAGTACAGAAGAATGTGGGACAGCCTTAGCTCCAGGGTACAGATGGAAACAGAAAGAAGCAACAATAAAATTTATATTTTAATATTTTTTTTTGCATCTAGAACCCATGAGACACTCAAAACCAAGGTTACAGCACTTAAATATTTTCTTATACATAGAAAACAGAGCAAAATTCTTAAATTGATCTGGTAGAAGTAGCAATAAACATAAAAGTGCATTATGCATTTCTTCTTATGAAGTTTTTATTCTGTAGATTTAAAAGGATAGAAAATTGAAAAATTATAAAATTTGTAAAATTAATCAAAACAAAAAATGGTCCTCTAAGGTTTGTCTCATATTCTACCTTTTTTCTGAAGTCCTCTCTACTGGCTACAACCCTGTATGAACTTTTTTTTTTTCACTGTAGGGCCTGACATGCTTAGCGCCTGAAAAGTCCACTCCTGCGTGTTTTTCTCCAAATGATATAAAAGCATCCCCAAGAACATGCAGTCATTTTAAATGTTAGTTTCAGTGATGTAAACTATAGATGTACAACAATACTTGGTGGTGCTTATTTGATAATAAATGGCACATGGGGGATTCCACCCAGAAGAATAAAAAATGTTCTGTGTCTATTGTTTGTTTTTAGGAAACCCCGAGGCAAGAGGGAGTATAAGAAGGAAGGATACACAGAGTGCCAAGAAGGAAATTAAGACAGGAGGGTGGCGTTAGAGACTTATTTTTCATTTGAAAAATAGATTGTCTCCTGTTCCCCAGGCTGTCTGCTGCTAAGCATAGATGAGCTTCTGTATCCAGACTGGTTCATTAAAATATGGTCCCTTTAGTTCAAAGTGACTCATCTTTACAATGAACCAGTGCTTCTGGGAATTAAATGTACTACTTTTGCTATGCTCGTAACACACATACAAATAACAGAAATCACAATCTTTAATGATTTCATGTTCAGTTTATGCAATTGCATAACTGACCTGGCCCTCCCATTTAATAAAATTTAGTAATTCAAGGAGCTGTCATAGGAATCCCTTTGAGCAATAGCCTATCCTACTGCTTTGTATGAAAAGTTTATATATCTATTCCAAGAAAATAAAGTAAATACTTTGGTAGGCTTTGTTCCACTTCCAGGGTCTTTGACCTCATTACCCTCCTTCACCAGATTCTAACTCACTATCATAATTTTTAGCTTTTTCACTTCTCTATCACAGAACTTGAACAAATGCCTAGTCTACCAACTGTAGAATTAATGAATGACAGTCACTAGCTAAATTAACTTTTTGGAAACATATAAGTCTGAACCAAGGACTTAAATTTTTGCTTTTCAAAAGGAGACTTAATGGTATGCAAGAAGCCAAAAGAGATGCTGTGTGAGCCTTGCCTTCTGCAGCAGTGCACAGGCCCTGTGGCCAGCAACAGCTCTGCATCTTCTTCTTCTTCTTCTTCTTCTTCTTCTTCTTCTTCTTCTTCTTCTTCTTCTTCTTCTTCTTCTTCTTCTTCTTCTCCTTCTCCTTCTCCTTCTCCTTCTCCTTCTCCTTCTCCTTCTCCTTCTCCTTCTCCTTCTCCTTCTCCTTCTCCTTCTCCTTCTCCTTCTCCTTCTCCTTCTCCTTCTTCTTCTTCTTCCTTTTTTGCTTGTTTTCTCTCTGTTTTATTTTGAGGCAGGGTCTTGTTATCCGGTTCAGTTTGGCCTCAAACTTGCCATCCTGTTGCCACAGTCTACCAAGTGCTGAGTTACAGGTGTGACACTTCACACCCAGACCAAGTCTAGATACCGTGTTTGAACTGCTCTCTACAACACTAAGAGCCTTACACTTCTGAAGTCAAGCGATCTTATGTATCTGAGAACTGAAGGTTTCACAAAGCACTGGGTGATTTCACAAAGAGCTTAGCATCGGTTCAAGAGCTAAGGTTAAGTTATGACTTACTTGATAAATATTATTAACGGTTTGCAATAACATTTTGTTTGGTTAAAATACTGCTCTCTTTCTTGTTTTCCTGTAATATCTGTACTGTAATTTCCATACAAGTGACATAGACTTAAGATACTAAATTTTGTAAGATTTATTGACAAAGCTATTAAATCCACTCAGTTTGGCTTTAGATACAATGCTCAACTAAGGAACTGCCTGGGAGACTAAAATATTTAACCTATCTACTAACAGAAGAACCATTAGTACAGTTCCCTACATGAACCAGAACCATAGCCACAAGTACAGCAGCTGGGCAGTTGAGGAGGAAAATAGTCAGACACCAAACTTAATGACAGAACTAAACATGTACAATGAATGAGACGTCCTTAATAAACATATATCCTATTACAAATGCCAAGTTGTGTGTAGGACCCTAAATGTGGTTCCTCTACAAGGCTGAGGGCTCTAAAATTGAAGCCAGGTATACACCGTCCATTGCTGTGGTGGGTACGCTTGTGTTAGGGAACGCTGTCCACAAAACAACTTGTTTTGTTAAATGTATGCCTTCTATAATAAATGTGTGATACAGAATGAGACACTGTAGCAGTGATGAGGACCTAGGAATCAAACACTAATGAGAGAACAGTAGGCAGGAGGATCACTGACAGAGAAGAAAGCCCAAGACAAAGAAAGCAATGAGCAAAGAGCTTTGCCCTGTGGGAACCACAGAGCTATTAAAATCTGAGAATCAGGCTAAGGTCATCACTCTGTCATGCTAAAGGCTCATCAACACAGGATAGCTATTTTATTGCTAGGAAATTGCTAGACAATTGTGGCGTTCGCCCCAGGAAACAGTATAAATATGCCTGAGAACCTTTCTCTGTCTCTCAGCAGCCTTTTCTATCTCACCTCATTTTCTTCTCTCAGTTATCCCTCCCTCTTCTACACCAGGGTTGCAACCACATGGAACGTAAGAAACAGCACCGTAATGTAGATGAAAATTCTATGACATAAGTGATTTCATAATTAATGTTCATCCAAAGAGAGGCAACATACATATTTTAGTCCAGTCTTTCTGATTTGTTAGGCATAATGTTAGCAATTAGTCAGCTGCCTTGACTCGGTGATGATTTGAAAGTCAACTACATGGGCTAGTCTGGAGACAACTGTGATCTTTTATTCTGATGAAGAAAACACACTCTGGAACCTTCCTTCTCCCAATTCACTGAACGGTACATTCTCAAGATTGTGAGTTTGCTGTAAGCAGAGCAAAGACTTGGGCATCCTTGTGTGTGACATTGGACACACAACCGTGGGGAAAAGGAACAAGCAGAAGATGTTACTTTTTCCTTTTGGGGGGGAGGCATTAAATGCCTGCAGAAAAGTATAAGATAAAGAGGTACATGGTGTTCACCATGTTAGAGACTCTGAAATTGCAGGCAGTATTTGAAAAATTGCCACCATCTCAACGGAGAGTCAAACATAACAACCTTGGAAAAGAAAAGGTATTCGAATGATACTTCGGCTCTGAGTCCTTTGCAGATTTGAACAGGACACAGCTAGTTGAGAGCTGTGTGCCTTTCAAATTCCATTTTAGGTAAGTTTAGTGAGAAATACGAATAGCCCCAAGTATAAATCACTCTAGGGTTATTGGTGAAAAAATACTAAGCCCACACTCATGTTCACAGCCATATGTGAGCACCTGCCCTACTTACACTGACCTACCATCAGCACAGAAAAAGTTCACCCCAAGTCCTTTGGCCACTGTTCCTGGAAGGACACAGACAAGGGAAGAGACCTCTTAGTGTATTTTAAAGCTTCCATGTCTCAGCAATCTGAAAACGTCACAGCGTGACGACTCATTAACTGAAGACTTAAACTTTTAATGCACTAGATTTTTACAACTACAGATTATTTTAACTTTTCAACCGCAAGAAATAAACTTCTATTCCAAATCCTAGTAGCTGTTGGCTTTAAAGTGAAGCCAGCTCCACCCTTAAGTATACAAAGCCTCAAAATTAACTTCAAGCCAACCCATAAAATAGACATGGTGTGAGCTCCCCCTACTGGTAACACTATTCCCACTGTGGGAATCTAACAAGGTTATAGTTTCTGGGACTAGCTGGATAACAAGAACTGCAATTTTGAAGTCAAGAGATGGAAAAGCTAAATGGGGTTTGTGAAAAATTAAAAGCAATCCAACAAAACATAAAAAACCACATCTCCTCACTTTAGAATAATCTTCACGAAAGACAGCAAAAGGCGTTTATAAATATTTGAGTGAACCTGTAAGTCTCCGCCCAAGATCAGACACACAAGAGTGAAATAAAGAACTGCCATTCTCAAGAACATCAAGTCCACATTGGCATGCAGACAGAGAAGCCAGCAGGGCTTAGCTGAAGTGATGCTTACACACTGACAATGGGTCTCCTCCCGAAACAGCACATGAGAAACGCTGCAGGCTTCAGAGAAATAAAATAAATTATGTAGCACCATGGAGGCTGAACGAAGACTGAGGGCCTTGGGGTTTTCTGCACTGGGGAATGACTTCTGTATTGTTATATGAGCCAGGACACTGAAGGGGAAAACTGTGAGTTTTATATTCCAAGCCACTCAAATTAGTTGTCTGCAGAGAAAAAAATCCAACGTGCAAGAATCAATGATAAATACAGGTAAAGTGCTACCACGGGGACTTTCATGGTAGCAGTACAGGGGAAAGTGACAAAGGTGTCTGATGTGCTGTTATAGAGTACAGTGAAAGACCATCAGCCTAGGAACTGATCCATGCTGTCTGCTATATTTGTACGGTTGCGCTTCGATTATAACCAATTCTGTTATCACAATCTGTTACCTATCCTACACAGAACATAAAAACACAAAGCCATTTAAAAGCCAAATTATGGAGTTCACTATTATTGTATTTTTACCTTTTATTGCCATGCTGGGGAGGATGCTGAAATTATATAAACTTCAAGCAGTTCATGAAAAGCAAACAAACAAACAAAAAAAAATCGGTGTACACGGGCTTTATTGAAAAGTGATCAACTGAAAACTCCTCAGCAGATCTGTGTGGTTGCTTCTCAAAGTCTGAGAAAATTGACTTCGATGAATATATTGGACTAGGCCCAAGGGTTCTTAAAACAGTGCTCTTTTGGAAGCATATTAGTGTTTTAAAATTAAACCAGTATGTTGGTTTGTGATGAACATGGGTGAGATAAAGGGATTATTGCCATTCTTCCGACCCTTCCCAAATACTTTTCTTTTGTTCTGAGTGAGGCAGAGACTGCTGCACAGCCTTGGCTACTGACTTGACCTTGTTCCCCCTGTGTCTGCCTCCGGAGTATCCAATATGCTTCGCTGCTTTGGCAAGTAACGCTTGTTCACACCCAGACTAGCATATACGTGAACAGAACGCACTTTGTTACCTCCTCACTGTCGCGTTTGCCAACACCTGGGTTGTGTGGACTCACCCTGCCTCGGTCCACTGTGGCAATCTTTGTATTAGCATCTTGCTTCAGTTTTACCTCACATACAATTTATTCTCTGCCCGGTGGCCCGAACAATATTTTAAACACATAAAAAAGGTTGCCTTTAAAACATTTTTAATGACCCTAGTGAAAACACAAGTTTCTTACGACTCAGCTGAGGGTTTTCTGGCCAATTACTGTGCAGGTGCTGAGCTCTCTATGCCCCTGTATTTCGCTACGACCTTGCATGTTGTATAAGACACTATGAGGAAGGCAATGTTCAGAAGAGACTTTATCAAGGTATAAACTTGCAGAAGGAGGGGAACCCATGATACGAATTCAGCAGCATGGCTGCCTTAGCTGGGAACCAAGGGCTTACAGACACAGGAAGCTGAGAAAGCAAAAAGAGAAAACATACCCGAACAGGCAAGGGTCTGAACTCTCAAAGTGGCAAACTTCTTCCAACAAGGATAAACCTCTTCAGCCTCCCAGAGTCAGCACCAATTCAGAGTTAGTGTTCAGATGCCTGAGACTACAGGGGCACCAAACAAATGCCAAGTCCCTAAGTGTAGTTGCTTGTATTTGATGCCTCTGAGGCTAGTCAATTATATAATATGTGACTATAAGCAATCAGACCACAACAGACACACATGCCTTCTTATTTGCCCAGTCTGAAGGTTTAATGCCTAATACTAATATACTATTTGGAGCACTTTTCCATTTATACTTTTGTCATCCCAATAACTTCAGGAAGTATTAAGCAACCACTGTATTTATCTTCCATATGGTACCATACTGGAGGGACAAAAACTAGACATTTTTCAAAAGGTACTTCATTATTATTAACTGTAGATTTTGTATCCTAAGAAGGTTAAAAATATTACTTTTAAATCTTGAGATATTTAGGAATAAACACCACTCAGAAAATATGAGGAAGATATATCAAAGTTTGGAGGGAGAACTTTGGAGCTGGAGATATGGCTCAGTTTGTAAAGGGATGTGTCCCTAATCTCAATCCAAAACACTAGATCCAGAGAAGTAGATGGAAGGAGATTCCTGGGGCTTTTCCCCACGTCACTGTAACCGGATTGACAACTCCAAGTTCACTAAGAGACTGAAGCATTGAAGTAGGGAGCAATGAAGATGCCTGACACCATTGACCCCAGAGTTTTGCATATACAAACACACACCCATATGCTACTATGCCAAGCTTAACCATAGGAACCCACAGAGACTGTGGCAGCATGCATGGGTATGCATAGGTTCCAGCTAGATAGGGTCCCAGTGCTGAGAGGGGAAATGGAACATGAGTTCTCTTCCCTTACCAAGATAGATAAATAAACAAAGGGGAATTTTGGATTAAACAAATACATTTTGAACATTGCATATAATAACAGAGCCTCTTGCATAATTTCAGGTCTTCAGATTCTTGATCCAGAATATCATGAGTATCATTGTGTTGTTGCAGTAATAGGGAGGGGGTTAATATCTTTTTATCCCACTAGTATCAGATCTCATAGGGCCACATGGCACTGTGGGCTCATCCCTATGTTAGTGACTCCATGCCACCTCTAAATACTCAGGCACAGTTCACTCCAGCCCCCGCCCCCCGCTGTCCCATGTAGCTTAAAACTGCCCCAGCCTGTTGTTTTTAATCACTTTTCTCCACTGCCAGTAAAAACATGACTCCACAATCATTAACTTATCAAACAGGTTTATATGTTAAATTCTCAATCTGCAAACACACTACAAAATAAGCTTACAACCAGTGGTCAAAGGTACAAACTTCCCACCTAGGTAAGATAAATAGACCCATAGAAACACTTAGAAATAATCATAACAACCTTATCTATCTAGAGATGCACCGATAGAAACATCCATGTCTGCTTCCATGTTGCCTCCTTTCGAATCTCCCGCTTTCTCCACCTCTTCCACTTTCCTAGACTTTTCCCTGCCTACTTTTCCTTCTCATCCAATGATAGGTTTGATCCCCCTTTTTTGTATAATGACATCATCCTACACTGTGTACAGTTGCTTTGCTAATGAAGACATTGGCCTCATTTTTTTTGATGCAGTGGGCAGTATTTTTAGTGTGTTTTAGTTGGATGAATTTTTTTTTTATTGTTGGCTAAATAGTTAAAAATAAAAACTGCAAACAGGTTGCGTGTGACTAATAGCTCCGAACTTGAGTTTTTGTAAAAATGTAAAACGTTTTTCACCTACTCTATGCCTCCTGCTCATATTACACCCTTCCTCCCTCCCTCCTTCATACCTGATTTCTACAATACCATCAGAGGAGAGTTGCCCCACAAATCTGAGCAAAGACAAGTAAATATTTGTAAAACATCTAGAGAAACTATTTTTGTTGTAAAAATATTTCTGTGTAGGAATTAAATTTCAAGCATCTAACCCCAAATACCTTTTCTATGAAGCTTAAGTGGCACAGTCAGGAGGTGGGACCAGCCCTTCATGTCTCCACATGCTCAGGAACCCAGTGTGGCAGAGAGGAATCTACTTAGAGCACAGCAGCCAAACACAAACATTTGGGGCAGAAGTGGTGCCTTCTAGCGTCTGCAAAGGTTACCGATTCCTTTCATTTCTTTGTTTGTTTATTCAAACAGAATCTCTCTATCTATCCTACAGTGTTCAGATGTGCATTCCTGTTTCTCATCTCTCAGAATGCTGGGATTTCAGGCCTGTGCTACCATGTCAGACTGAGGCAGCTTGCATAATCCTGCACAGGTGGGGTCTCAGTGTATAGACAGGCAAGTGGGTATGAGCCCTCAGCCCTCCCTAGGAAGCTTTCTCCAACTAATACAAGCTTGCAAAATAATAATAATTATTATTATTTTCTTTACTGGTGTCTCCCTGGGTAAATTAACAACACTTCAGTGCAGGTGCCCACACTCAGGACTGGTGGCCAATCAAAGTAAATTCAATGGTGTCTTTGTGTCATTGTAAACTTTTTGTCTCATATCCCTTTTTTTTTTTTTTTTTCAGTGCTGGCCCTTTGACAGTGGATTATTGTTTGCAACTTCAGGTTTTTATGAGTTTTGCTTCTGCATGTTTCATTGTTATCCTGTTTTCTTTGCCTTTTCTGTTTGCCTGTTTGTTTTTAAAAAGAAAGAAAAGGTGGAGTTTGATGGGTGGAAAGATGGGAAGGATGTGGGGATGTGGAATTCAGGGAGGGGAACCAGGATCAGAAATGTTGTATGAAAAAATTATTTTCAATTAAAAACAATCTATTGGAAGACTAGTTAGGATAAAAGAAAATGTATTTCTATGTTTACAGAAGAAGCCCGGCTTAGTGTCAATTCAGCTTCTTCTTGTTCCTTGTCTTAGTGGTCCTAGGACTATGCAGCATTTCCTGTGCTTGTTACTCAGGAGAACTGTCAAGCGTGAGAGTTTCCATTGTCTGCAGTTTTGCTTTATCTCTCTTTCACAAAGGTGTTGACTCCTGGTTGTCAGGAAAAATCTTGCAAATATATTTCTTTATAATCTTCAAAAAATGTTTTTGTTTGTTTTTGATTTTGAGTATCTTTTGAGCCAAAAAGAGAGAAAGAACATGAAGTTGGGTGGGTAAGGGGGATCTGAGAGACTGGGAGAGGGGAAGAAATATGGTCAAAATAATGCATGGATGCTTTTAAAGCTAAAAATAACTTTTTAGTATCCTCTTAATGTGCATACGCATACACACACAGGGAGAGCTAGAGCTAGGGAGAGGGAGAGGAAAGGGGAGAGGGACAGAGAGAGGAGGAGAGGTGGAGGGAGAGGAAGAGAGGAAGGGAGGGGGAGAGAGGGGAAATTAAACAAAATACACCACACTTTCTGTGAGACTTCTCAGCCTCACATCTGTGAGTTAGGCATAAAGTGATCATTAATGTTTCTACCCTGGGGCAAGTGCTAAAAGTGTAAAAATTCCAGGCAAACTGCACTTTGTTCATAACCTATATGAGACTTTTAAAAGGGAGTCAAGGCACTGAAATCCTTCACCCTCACTTACAGGGTTGGCCTCTGGTGCAGCAGTGCCCACAGGTTTTATGCTCCTCAGAAAACCATTTGCATTGTCTGGTTAGAGAAAGTTTTCTAGCCAGGCTCATTCTGCAAACTAGACAATTGATTCAGATGACTCTGTTTGCAAAGAATGAAACCTATGCCACCTAAGGAAGTTTATACTGGCAACACTAAATGTTAGTTCTTCTGACTCACAAAGTGTGCCTGCATGTTAAAAAAAAATTAGGAAAAATGTTTTTAGAGCATATTGTTGTTCTGAAAACTGAGATATTGCAAGCAAAGCACCAATCAAATGTAGAAATACTTATTAGTACTATTATGTTATTCATATAAAAGAAATATCAAGAGTTAACATGTATAAAACAAAGCTAGTGCTTTCAACTCTGAAACAACTTAAAACTCTACCTTTTTGAACACTGAAATTCTTCTACAGAACCCTGAGCACACTGCTTTCTCTTTGTGACATTTGGTCCTGAAAAGTCTTCTGTTGCTGTTGTGCTTCCAAACGTTCCTTTTATTTTATCTTTCTTGGGCATCTTTTCCAGCTAAGTACAGCATTACAACCTTGCGCCGCTTATTCACCTGGTGAGGGGAGGTTGACCGGAGCACCAAACAGGATGCAGAATGGGGCTTTTGACTTTAAGTTGGTGGACAAAGCAGAAAAAGGACAGAGGATGAAAGAGTGACATCTGTCTCTGTGCCCATCATGTACAGCGAGAGCCTCGGTTAGCAGCGTGGGAGACGCAGGACAGTGGCCCTCTAGATTGATGCACACATCAATGAACTGGAGCCACCCTGGCTGCAGAGCTGTTCTGTCAGTATGCTGACCACCCTCTTACATTCACCAGGCACCTACTCCAGCACTGGAGCTGTTCTCTCAGGCTATGCGGGTGGCGTCTTTACTTCCAGCCTGATGATGATGACATGCTCGCTCTAAAATACTTTGTACTAGAAGCTCACTCCCATGGTACAGACACTCCATTCTCCCTGTGTGTGTATCTTTGACTATTAAGTAAAAGCAGAATATCATAGAGTGCTATGTGGCCTTTCATTATATAGAGAGACCGCCTCGATGTTAGGAATAATCAATGTCTCATTTTTTAAGTAATATTATTTGGTTGCCAGAATACATTTATGTAAGGTAACTATTGTAGTTCTTTGGAACCCCTGGAGACAGCCCTACTCTCCACTGATTCAATGCCAAAGCAAATGAAAGCATTATATAGATTTCAATGTGATACTAATTTTGGCCATTTGTTTTTTTTCCCCCAATCTGCTTTTATACCATTTTAGTTAAATGCAAGTAATAAGGTCAGTTCTAGGTTAAGGAACAAGAAAGAGAATAAATGCTAGCAATAAAGGAACAAGCAAGGCAATAAACAAAGTCCCCTCATCGCTGTTTCTAAGGGCTTATCAGAATGACAAAGATATCTGAGCCTATGTTCCTCACCTAGCCCAAAGTCATAATCTTGCCTGAAGACGACTTCTTTGTTTGGCTCAAAATCAAATTCCTGACTGAGCTTACTTTCCTGTCCTGGCCCAATGTCAAATTCCTACCAAGTGGCCCCAAAAGCTCCACATCTCCCCCTTCTTTTTATTTCATAAACAAGACTGCATCTGTTTTAGGTTGTTCTGACAAGAATGTCTTCCTTGCCCATCATGGAATATGCAATATAAAAAGCAATGCACTTCTGTCTTAGGCTGGTAAGGCTCTGTGCATAATTTACCCATCTCTGACTGCCAGCCTGTTAATTAATAACTATGTCTGGGTGTCTATTTTTACTTTTAAACCATGTATTTTGATGGAGAACATGTTGATGTTGTTAAAGGTAAGCTTTATCACAAGGGGCAGGAATATAAGTAATCCCAGGAGAAGAAGGCCTAGCATGATCAAGGTATATATGCCATTCTTGAAGCTTAACCAAAATGGAAACACTGGCCTCAGGCCATGAATAATTTTATCAGCAATATCTGCATCATCAAAGCTCAGTGGAGCAGTGTTCTTTAAATTCATATTCTCTGTATGCAAACTTAAAACATCCAGAGAGGTTTTAGAACTATGCCAAATACCTTGCAAGTGTCTTTAAACATTTCCCCAATTACAGGACCTATTACTGTAAAGTTTAGAAGTAACACAAATCCATTGGTATTTAGTATGGTACTCAAGATGGCTTTTTACTCTGAGAATCTGAACCTCCTTTCCAATAATCTGAACAGTATCTTAAAGGGCATCAATCCATTGTTCCAAACACCTGTCTAAGTCCTCATGAATACTCATAACATCTTTAACATGCTTTGCCAAATGAGTAACAAATGTGGCGTCTTAACTTCCTGTGTCAAAGCAGTTGCAGAAGCAATGGTGCTAGCTGACTGTCTTCACAAGCCAATCTTAAAGGCGCCATTTGGCATTTTAAAAAGTAATTTGGCTATTGAGCAAAATATTCACATAGGGAAAAATCATCTCAATTGCCTCCAGACTAACTAACCTGGGTCATGGTGTAACTAATTGCTTTCTCTTGCACTCAATGCTTGTTGTCTGTACCATATTCCTCTGCTGTGTATCCATACCTGAAACTGGCGTTGATGCTGTGCTCAGACAAAACACACTTGTGAAGAATTTTAAAAAGAGAGATGTGGAGGGAAAAGTGCTGTAATGCTTTTTTGTTGTTGATATTAATATTTGAAGCCATTCCATAGTTCTTTTAGGATAACAAGTTCTTCATATTTAGCTCCTTTAAATAAAGAATTTAACCTATAGCAATCAATGGGAAATAAAACATTCAGGAATGAGGCCATTTTTGACATTACTGTCAAGGTTTTAGTGGTCTTAGTAGACTCTTAGAGAGACTGCATGGGTCTTTTATGAATGTGACATGCGACTAACAGCCTCCAGAACACTTATACACAGATTGTTTTGTGACTGTGATTGTGGATATAATACAGAAAAAATATGAGGTGTTTATTTCAGTCAAGGAGTTTAAGAAAGTGAGGTTTAACAAAACCTAGAATTTATTTTAAAACCTATGTATCTTCACATAAACTTTGCCTAAATGTTTACACCAACAAGTTAAAACCCTAGCTCAGGGTTGTTCTTTCAAAACAGCTGTGAGTGACCTTCCCTATGTTCACCAAAATTCAGCAGTCTGAGCTAAAGTAGATACAGAAACAAACAATATAATTTATAATATCAACCATTATTTGGGCATTTTTTTCTAAAAGGTCAAAAAAAACTCTCAAAAAGACCCTTGTAAGTCTGGTAAGTTACTAACCCTTGATCAGAATTTATGGAGACCCCCAGATAACTCCATAATTTATGCTTTATTTTTTAATATGAGTAGGATTTAGGCAGTACATGAGAAAAAATTCTCCATTAGTGAAAAGGACACTCACGAGCCAAGTTTCAGATAAAAAAATATGAATGTTGTGGTTGGAGAATAAGACAATGGACCAATGGACTGACCTTGGAAGTTTTTGTAAAACCTAAGGGTACCACTGAGTTTTATTCTAAAGAGGATAGAGGGTCATTGCTGACTCTTAAACAAAAGACTAATATACTTATGTAAGTATTTTCTGTGTGTATTCTCAGTGTGCTAGAAGAAATGTTTTAGGAGTAAGATGTCTGGGAGTGGATATTCCTGCTAAGAAACACTTTCCAGTTTTATAGACAGGAGATGTCAAGGGTCTAAGATGGGAGATTGATAGAGGGTCTAGAGGGTCTAGAGGCATATATCTGAGAACTCCTCACCATAGGAAATCCACGGTGCACTGATATATAGCACTGAACTTTCTGTCTATCTCTGACACATCCTGGCATAAGGGAGCTTTCTTAGCGAATGGCCAGGGGTGATTCTAGATTTGATGCTATGCAGTGCACACTTGGAAGGAGCTCGAGTATGGACCTCCAGGATATACGTGTTTGCTGATACTCCTATTTCAGAAGCAGTAAATACTTTATTGGTGATTTTTCTACCTACCGGCTGTGTGTTTTTAAAATTATATTTGAAAATAACACCTCCTTTAAAAAATAAATACTCTGAATCTGTGATGATGCTCATCTTTTGAGTACCCAAACAAAATCCTGAACTTGGTAAATCTCCCCAGCCCTTAAGAGTTAGATCACATATTACATCACAAGGGGGTCAATGTGTCATTAAGTTGCTGCCAGTAGCATCTAAATCAGTGTGTCAGGAATCCTACATGCTAATAGACTTAGTTTGCTTGTGTGTCACAGTCTGAAAGGGAACAGTTAGTGTCTGGAAGGGTGTTCATGTGTCTTGGCAGAGCCAGGACCAAAATATGTATCGTACTCTATAGAAGTATGGAAATGTTTGCTTCTTCTAACTGATAGTCCTGAGAAGATATTTCACCTTCAGCAAGATGAGAAAACAATAGAAAGGAGCCCCAATTAGTCATGGCCTGATATAAAAGGGTTAATACAACTGGAGAATGAGAGAAAAGTCTACACTATAACCAATAGTATTTAACCAGGCAGGAATAGATCAGTTGGAATGATTGATCCACAGAACAGCTTCTCAGAGCCAACATTATTTTATGTGCAGCTAATTATTCTTTTGGTTTTCTCTGAGTGAAATAACCAGTAAATCCACAGTTAGATAGGGCTTTTGTTTGTTTGTTTGTTGCTGTTTTCTATTTTTTCAGGAATCACTCCAATAACCGAGGGGTACTGGTATAATTCTTTAGGCTTCACTTGTTGAAACAGGATGCTAACATTTGAATAGATTGTTTTCTGTTTATTCCTGGATTTCTTTTAGACTCCCTCAGTGACAACAAGTGTGTAATTTGCCAGAGAAAATGAAATTGTTCTTTATTAAGAACACAATGGAAATCATATGGTACAATATGTATGCATGTCTAGTACAGTTTGAAAAAAGCTATATTTTCAAATCCAAATTTGAAACCAAGTCAATGCAATTGGGTGGGCACTGCAGCATGCAGAGACATTCCTTTGCCTTAAACAGTGTCTGGAAACATGAGAATTTTCTGCTTGCCCAAAACTATCAAATCAGTAAAACTGAATCTTAAATACAACCTCCAATTTTAAAAAAAGGCATTTTCCTTGATACCATGAAAAGTAGGATTTTAGTCACTGAAGACATCACCCATCAGAAAGTAGCGGATGGACCTGTCTAACGTAGACAAGGAATCCTGTAGAGTCTCCAGAACACACTGCAGCCTCTTCAAAATCAACAACAACCAAACAACAGAAACTTTACCTTCTTAAAATAAGGTTTATTTTGTTTATCTGTGTGTATGTGTAGGTCTATGTGACTGTGTGAGAATGTGTATGTGTGTGAGAGTGAGTGTGCGTGCATGTGAGTGAGAGTGTTGTGTGTGTGTGTGTGTGTGTGTGTGTGTGTGTGTGTGTGATATGTAGCTAAAGAAAACCATTACAGTGCAGCACCTTTTGTGAATTTCCCATGTGAGAGATGGTCAGTAGTAGAATACAAAGGCCCAACCTCATCATCCCAAATGACCACATGTCGCAGAGCCTGTCTCAACCTGGGGACTCCAGATGGGCTGTGCTCTGGCTTTTATCTCACTCTGCCGATTTAAAGCCTTTTCCTTCTCATCCTCAGACCCTTCTGTTTTAGAGACGCTCTTTTTCTAAGACACCATTCACTAAACTTCAGGCACACACAATCTTAACCTCAAGACAGTCCTGACTAAAATCCTTGCCAATCTCAGGTGAGAAAAGCAAATTTAAGTGACTTGCTCAAGGCAGAGCAGCTAGACGGTAGGGGTAGGAGGTTACAATCCAGTCTACATGGCCTTGAGGTCCTCACGTTGTGCTGTGAACTGCTACCTTGCCACACCTTCACAATGTGTATTTCACCAAAACCTGAGAGAGAGAATGTTTAGAAGATGAGGCGGAGAACAAAGGGAAAATGAAGGAGAGAATAGATGCAAATTCTATGGCACAGAGAATACAACACAGACAACAGGAGCAACCCATATGGCTTGTGTTCAGCATTAAAAAGAACAGGGGTTTTCAGAAGAAAAGTGATAATAGGTAGGGATAAGAAGATGGGATAAATACATTTTCCCAAGAGTTGGGGTAAAATTTATCATTTGTATTCAAATAGAAAACGAAGTCTGGTGTACTGATGGAAAACCACTGCTCTCATAGGCTGTGGTTCCTTCTCTTCTGAAGTGTGAGGACTGGGTTAGTTACCATAGATACTGTCACTGGGCTATGGTTAGGATGGCCCTCCTTCTTATCTGAACCTATCGATTCAAAGGCTGCTGTGTTTAAAAGAATTAATATTATGATGGCGATCTTTGTAACCATAAAATGTTTACAACTAACTAAGTATGCTCACTGATTGAGCTGTCTCATAATTGGACACTGGTAAGAACTGGAGTACAATTTCCTACCTGGATTAAAATACCCTGTTGCTAAAAGCCATAGTCATTTAGAAAAATAACAGTGCTTGCAGGTCTGATGATATTTTCTTGCAAATATGTTGGATAGTGCAAATTGAACTTCCGTATCTTTCTTTGGTGTTCAGTGGAGGCAATATGCCTGTCACTTAATTCTGAAAACAATTACTTTTTTTGAGATTTTTATCAGTTTTCTTTCTTCCATATCTTTTATAATTATAGTTTCTCTGGAGTTGCTCATCTATCTTACGTTTCAATCCTATAATTTCTGTTTCTTTCTAGATGAAGAGGTGACTCTCTCGCTAACTATAGAAAACTATTGGATTCATATTTATTACCATAGAGTCAATAATCTTGCTACTGCGGTTGTATTTTATCTAGAGTCTTGCTGTATAGACCAAGCTGACCTAAAACTTGCTGTGGAGTTGCTCCTCCTTTTCTCAGCTTTTCAACATGCTCAGACCATGAGCTTGGATGGTCATACCCGAGCCAGCACCGTTTTAGATCTCGGACTAGTAATCACACAGTTCGCTATTCTCGTTATCGTCCTCATAGAAATGATGTTGTCAGAGAAAACAGGGGTCAGAGCGAAAGGGAGCAGGAATTCCTATAACTCGACGTCTAGTTTCTCAGAGTTCAAAGTTCTCTGCTTTATGTTGTTGTGATAATATTCCCCCAAGGGTAGGAGCCTGTTTACACAGTAAGATGAATCACTCTCTAAGGGGACTACGAGTAAAAAAAAAAAAAACTTAATAGATATCCTTCAAGCCAATTAAAAATCTAGACTGCAAGTCTCTGGATGCTGAAGCCAAACCCATTTCTGCCATACTGAACAGGATGATTGGCTTTATTTCTCTGTAATGTCAATAAACCCAGTTGGGGCGCCTGGAAAAGTTTGTTGTATTCCTTTTATTCTCCCAGGCAATCCAGAACTTCAGGAAGCATCCCTGCTCTATTGTAAGAACACTGTGTTCTATTTGCGAAATGGTATTCACATGAGAAAAACAACTGCCCTTCACCCTGCTCCCAGCAAAGCTTCTTCTCCCTGCAATCTTCTTTCTGTCACTCTCATTGTTTATCCACTCTGTTTGCTTTTTTTTTTTTTTTTCAGTATTGGTCCATGCAAAGAGAAACATGGACCCCCAAGGCGTACAACCCAAGATAAGATTTCAGTTGAGGTTAAGATGGTTCTGTGCTCATTTCTAGGCAGAAGAGCAGCAGCTCTTGGGTGCAGGAGATGGAAGAAAGCACTGTTTCTGATTAGTCCCTGGATGGAAGGCCTCAGACCTTGCGCAAGTAGTGGGATTTCTATATTGAATCACTTTTTTGGCTGGAGCTGTTTACCATTGTTATCTTTCAGATGTTGGCTGTGGTGTGAACCCAGTGCGGTTGGGGGGGGGGGGGTGGGCGGTTCTTTCCCAAGGAGACTGTGTTTGCCAGACTTGACTATGATAGTAACTGAAGAAGGCATAAAAATGCTGTTGAGGCCAGGGAGGAGTGCAGAAACAAGGAAAAGAAAATTACTTATTCCTACATAAAAGCATTTTATGCAATGAATATTCATTTCTTTTATCTCCAGTGTATTTAACATTTTACTTGTGCCAAGGATTATTCCCTTTTATAATCAGCATCATAATATTTCCCATTTGCATGCAGTAAGGAGAATTAATATGTAATCTCCGGGCAGAATGAAATGGCCATGACTGGAGTGACAGAGTCAGAAATCTTGCCTCTGTGTCCAGGTAATAACAGATCTCAAATCAACCAATTCACGTGTGAAAGAACAAGACTGCTTAAAAACAACTTTCAAGTTCTCAAACTTCTTATAGTAAGTAGTTTTCACCAACCCATTTGGTTAGCTGTAGAGGTTGAGATTTATGCCTTTCTTGTTGGTACCACATTATGTATGAAGTAAATGTTTAATTATGGCAAACCTGGGGGATTTTGCATAAAGGCAACAGACAAAGGGAATTTTTCACTAAGCAAAAACAAAATATCAACTGCCTTTCCACTTTAAAATAACCACAATATTAATTACTTTAAAAGTCATATGATCTGTACAAATACTAGATATAAATTCAACTTGCTACTGTGCATATATAATATTAATCTAGTTAAAAGTTATCTTAGAAGCAGGGTGTTGTAATATGTGCCTGTAATATCAGAAAATGAGGCTGAGGCAGGAGGATCACATGTCTGAGATCAGCTTGGATATAATGAAACATCCTCTCAAGAAAACATAACAAAGTTTCCTTAGAAATGCAGACCGCTACTGTGCTGTGTGTTGGTTAAGTGCACCCATGTCCCATGGGATAGAAACATAACTTTGAATCTGTAGTGTGGATCTCAAATTCTGCAAATGCTGTAGACCTCTCAGAAGATGTTATTAAGACTCAGTTGTGGATTTTGTGTCATGCACAACAGGACAGCACATCTACAAGTATTTTAGATGCTACGATTGGGTTTCACCTTGTGGATGAACTTTATATCTTTAGGAAATTAGTGAGAATGTAAGCAATCCCAAAGTACTTTGAAAAAGAATGAAGGAAAACAATCTTCCAAACCTTGTGCTTATAATATAGCCTAAAGATTCAGAAAAACGGAGCACTTCAGCATCCACACAGCCCTAGATCACAAGAGGGGGCTGCTTGAGTCCTTTTTCTCACCGAAGTGTTTGTTGCCTCAGCCAGTGTGTGTGTGTGTGTGTGTGTGTGTGTGTGTGTGTGTGTGTGTGTGTGTGTGTGTGTGGTTATTCAGGAGCTGCTCATCCCTCCCACACAACCACTTTCATATTTACAACACTAACTCTCCATGTACACACAGAGGGACACTCGGATGGTATTCAGTCACTTTCTCACATTCTTAGGAGTGTGGTCCACACATAAAACAGAAAATCATGGTTTATCTTGAATGGTTTTTTTTTTTTTTCAAGTACAAGCCAATTCAGAAGGAATGTTTGACACTCACGAATTTTCAAAGGGTTTTTGATCCACCATAGAACTCCATACCTCTTAGGCTCAAAACTAACAATGTAAAGTTATTTTTCTAAGTTTTCTTTAACACAGAAGATCGGGATAAAGACAGGAAATAGGTAGAGCCACGCCTCACTCTCCATGTGAGGTGGTCTTTCTCCACACACCCCGTGGTGGATGAACAAAAATCAAAGATTATGTTGAAGACACAGTAAGCAATTCCTCCTAACAAACTGAGTGATTTAAAAAGTTTAGCCTGAACAGTAAAATAGTTAAAACCCCTCATAAAATGTGTCCAAGCAATGTTAGTTTTATAAAAACGATATCTATCTTAATTATGGTAAGAATTCTCTTCAATCATAGTGACAGTTATGCCACATGCATATGAATAAAGCTTAAATTATTCTTAATCTTGTCTAATTTTTTTTTTGCTAATGTGATACTCTCCATTTAAAAAGCAAAAGCCAATCTAAAACAGGGAAAATTGGTGCAATTTTAAAATGCATTTATCCTTGGGGGTTAGGCATTCCTCTCAGTCATGGCAGTTACCCGTTGCAAATGTATGCAGCCACATTTGCTATTACACAAGTCATAGCAATGTGCATCTCTAGAGAGTCATGTGAATATTCTGTCAGAGTAGGCATTATAAACACAACCCTCAACCTTCCGAGGTACTCATAAAGATGACCAAGTTCCTATATATTCACTCATATTCAACCACACATAGTACATTCAAAAGATCCTGGGTCCACTGAAATCTTTCAGGATCTCTTACTAAAATGTCAGTCCCATTCTTAGCATATTAGATTCAGTAAGGCAAATCCACCTTTGACAACCCAAGGGCTAGTAGATCCAAGCTCGAGTTTATCTTTGTCATTCGAGTTACTAAGCTATGTTAGAGTTTAAGTAAAACTCAAAACTGTTAGTACCATAGAACACAATAATGTATAAGCTTGCAGAAAAGCTGTCTGGCCAATATCCCAGTTTTGTTCCCAATTTAAGACTTTTATTCATATTGCTATGTTTTTCAGAACATTTATTATCTCAATGATTATAACTCAGAATTCAAAAGCGCATTTCTCAATCTGTGGGCTGTGTCTCCTTTGGCAAACCTCTATCTCCAAAAATATTTATATTACAATTCATGACAGTAGAAAAAGTATAGTTTGAAGTAACAACAAAAGTAATTATATGGTCAGGGTCACCACAACATGAAGAACTGTATTAGTGGGTCACAGCCTTAAGAAGGTTGAGAACCACAGATTCAAAGGGCTACATGTCCTATTTCTTAAAAGTAAACATATCTTATCAATCAGTTTGGCCAGATATGGAAGCTCCTGACTGTAGACCTAATATTTATGAGGCAGGAGCAGGAGAAATGCTCTGAGTCCAACATCAGCGACGACCTACTTAGTGAGTCTGTCCAGGCCAGACTTTCTACAAAGTGAGATTGTGTCTCAACAATAGTAGTAACTATTTTTTTAAGCTTAAAAAATTACTATTAAGGTGCCTGTGATTGAAAAGAATAGTTAAGGAGAAAAGTAAAGCACAGGAGACAGAAAAGGAAAGAAAATAAAAAGGGGAAAAGAAAGGTGTTTTCCAAGGATGTATCACTCCCCTTCTGAACCATGTAACCAGTGCCATACTTGTGAATGGGAAATGATTTCTGTAAAAAGCCAATGGTCTTGTGCAAGTCAAAGGAGAGCACAAGGAACCAAGGTAACAAAGGCTTTGGATCCATTTTCCTCCGCTGATATCAACTGCTAAAAATTAGGAAGCAGCACCTGCAGGGACCACACGGGTTTTATTTTAAAAGGAAAACAAGATGCATGCTGGGTGGGGAAATCAGCTGGGGAAGTGTGTGATGGAAACTTAGCAGAAAGATGAAGGCATTTGTGTTCTGTGGATCATTTTTGTTTTCTTTCTAATCATGCTAGCTGAAGAACAATACTTGTGGGGTGCACAGTGGAACAGTTAGGTCTCAGTGGAGTAATTGCCAGATCAGTCTGCAAACAAAACCAAACGCTCAGAGAAACTCTACAGAGTTTTACATGAAACAACTAACTCTCAAAGCAAGATTTTAAAACTGGACTGATTTTTAAATATTTCAATGGAGAAGCTAAAGGCACTGTCTTTTTCTATCGTCATGTGAAGGCTTAATGTTTCCCAAGCTGTCTCTTTCAAAGCCTCTGGGATTATTTCTTGAGAGTATGATATTCATAAAATTAAAAGAAGGAACAATTTGATTTCTTACAAGTAAAGAAAGCCTGCTGAAATAGATAGCCCAGAGCCCAGTGCCGTCAAACAGAGTCTGTGTTTGAATATTGACTGCTGCTTACTTTTAGCCTGGGCTCCAGGGTGCAACTCCGTGCTCTCCAGTTATAGCTTATTTGAATTAGTGAAGCCATTCTCTCTGTAAAACTCAAGTTTCCCAAGCTACATAAAATGTGCACAATTGAGTCTCTAGTTCCAGAGCAAGAGGCTTTCTAAGTTTCATCAGCTTCCCCATAAACTGAGTCATAATATAACTAGTTTATACAGCCAAAGAAATCATCGAGATGATATTTATATTTCAAACCCATTTTTGTTTGATTAATTTTATAATTATATCTTGGGTTTTGTTCATTATTTGTGTTGCATAGATAAAACTGGCAGTCGAGATTCCATTTTAAAAAGCATCTAGGATATTTACAAGGACATTTAATCTAAAAATAAAGTATTCCTCTGCCTGTAAACATAGCTGATGGGACTTAACCAGTTTCTACCTTTCTTTCATATACTTCTTCAAATCAAAACATACATCTTACTTCTTAGCTTGCTGGGCATGTTAGGTCACAACATTCATGCCACATGCCTTTAACAGTTTTTTTCTTTTCTTTGTTTTTTTCTTTCTTTCTTTCTTTCTTTCTTTCTTTCTTTCTTTTATGCAGCAGTGGGTAGATTTTTTTGAGTTCAAGATCAAAGTGGTCTTCATAGAGAGCTCAAAGTCTGCCAGGGCTACACAGTGAACCCTTCTCAACCAAAACAGAGCAAAGCAATGCAAACAAAAATATATCTCATTTCAGTAAAATTAACATTGTATTGTCTTCATCAGGGCAGAGACATTAATGTCGTGATGTCTTTGACTTAACTTTTGTTTTATTTTTACTTTTATGAACTAAATATGTCTTAAATTAAAATTGTGATATAAGAGGTTATTTACATGTTAATGTTAGTACTTGGTGACTGAGGGCAGTATTATGTGTTTAAAATTTTTCTTCTTGAATTCTTTCTGTCTTACAAAACTGTGGACAGATTTGTACGTGTTTTGACACTGTATCTGTTTCAAACTCAGCACAACACACAAGGAAGTGTGTGAAGGAGGGTGGTGGGGTGAGATGGGTGTGGCTCCGAGGAGATGAAGACACAGGCACCGCATACACAACGTCAGACATTTAGGTTTCTCTTAGACGTCTGCTTTGGAATAGTATCTATCAACAAGAACCCACAATAGCACATAGAAACATCCCAATACAAAAAGAGAAGAGTAGTTTCTCCTACCTCCATCTCCAGATCCTGATCCTGCATCTGGGGAGGAAAGAAGAAAACAGTTCATACTCACTTGAAAGACATATTAAAGAACGAGTTTTCAAGGTTAGGCTTCCTCTCTTTGTTGTCAGACTTTTCGGTTTGAGACAGGGTCATTGTAACCCAGGATAATTTAGTTTGCTCCCCTGTCTTCTTCTCCCACATGTGGGGGTTACAGGCCTGTACCATCAGCTTGTTCACTTTCTCAATGCTAAAATGCCACCAATGTGAAAACTCGCAGCATTTAATCTGCGAATATACGCTTTTCTTAATTTAATGTAATTTCTATTGACATACTATATAAGTAAGATGCTATTTTTCTTTGTAACTTTGATGAAGCCTGTCGTGTTGGGAAGAGTCCTCCCAGCTTTATTTTGGATCAGGCTCAATCTGGAGATGTGAAATGATGACATGGCTCTGTCACTGCATCTTCCCAACTGAACTGTACATGGTAAGGCTCCTGTTCTGCACATCGCTTATCAACAAGGGAGAAAAGTGAAAGGAGCACTTTGTGGGATGAGGGCTGATCAATGCCACACTGGCTGAGGTCTCTGTCTTCAGGGAAGTCACTGCTGAAATGAGTAGACGTGGGCTTACTTGGCCTTCGTGCCTGCAATATGGCCAACTCTAAGAGACACTGGCACAGAACACTACCTGCCCTGTTTCTTACCCTGCTGCTTCCTGCCCTCCCTTCTGAGTCACTCCAAGTACATAAAGGTGTCTTTCTCTGAGAACACGGATTCCAGACCTACTCAGTGTCTGAGTCTGAATTTCCATCTGTTCCTAAATGTAGACATTATCCTTCCTCTGGCTACTTCTCTGCATTCTAAGATACCTTGTTGCGCATTTCGACTGTTAACTCTAGGTAAGAAGACGACATTGGTAACCTCCTTCCGCTGCCACTGCTCTACATTGAAACTGCATCTAGGATTCAAGACTGACATAAAAGTCCTCCTCCAGGAGTTTTCTTCCCCTTGTAGTTTAGTTGAATTAATAGAAAACATTTCTTCTTCTTGCTGAGATCTGTGACATTTTGTGGAGACACACTAGATAGAGTGGCTAGGGGCATGAAAATCCACACAGCTAACACTTTTGGGAGAACGGGTCAGTCTATAAAACGTATCCCCCTCTGCGCCATTAACAGTGTTGTGAGGGAACACCAGTGGGACAGTAAGTCCTGGTGGCAGCTCAGAGTAGCGAACACTATATTATACAAGAACGTCAATTCACTCATTAACTGCCATCATGACTGACCATACGACTTTGGGACTTTGGGCCTTTACTTTTTTTTTTTTTCTTAAAGATTTATTTATTTATTTTATGTGAGTACACTGTAGCTATTTTTAGACAGACCAAAGAGGGCATTTGATCCTATTACAGATGGTTGTGAGCCACCATGTGGTTGCTGGGAATTGAACTCAGGATGTTTGGAAGAACAGTCAGTGTTCTTAACCACTGAGCAAACTCTCCAGCCCAACTTTGGGCCTTTACTTAAAGGCAAGCTAATTGATAGAAACAGTTTATAATATACATACATATACATATATATATATATATATATATATATATATATATATACATATATATGGACATGTGTTAAGAATAAATGTATATTCTGATATATTTATACATTACAGTAAAAATTAAAATATAAAAATATTATTAAATATAGATATATTTAAATATACATCTCTTAAATATATATATATATATATATATATATATATATTTACAGTGATATTTTTTTAACAAATACACAACCAACTTAGGGCTGCAATTCTATGGTTTGACATTTTAATAATGCCAAGTCATGAATGACTCACACACTCCTTTCTGCAACAGGAACATACGCTGCCAATTAGAACACATTCGTTAGTTGCCGCACTGCTTCTTTTGGGCAATGGTGCTTGAATGGCCAACATTTGCTAAATTTCCTCTGAGCACACTTTCATAGGTAAGATTTTAATTGGATTTAAATTAATTTTAATGCTTACGTCACTGTTACTTTTATTGCAAGGGACCAAGTCATGACTGTCCTGAATTGGGGCTATCACATCCTGTCCGAACACTGACAGCATATAAAGTCTATTTTTCATCGCTTACTAACCCCAGGAACTTCCTTCCATTAGGGAGGGCAATGTGATGCCTGTCCTTCTAAACTTGACTATGACACACCTAAAGAGACTGGAACCATGCTCACAGGCTCCAGGTTGCTAAATGACAAGCAGAATCTTACACTTATTTCATCTGTTTAATGAGTGAACGGTAGGTTAAATGTGTGAGCAGAGTCTGGAGTAAAAGCATTAAAATATTGAGAAAATATCTTGCCTGTTGATCTTTTAGGTTTTAGTTAATATATGTGTTTGGGAAAAGTCAGGAAAAAGAATAGAAGTGTTTTGGCTTTTATCTCTCACGTTTCTAAAACTTCAAGAGATCTCATCCACATGATTAGTGTTGGATTTGACCCCGATTAAATGGCTAGGGAAGAAAAGAGGGCTAGATGAACAAATGGTCACTGTAGTCAACAGCGTCATTATGAGACATTCACGGGAAGCTTTCACGTTTTCTCAATTGTAGGATGCGTCATCACGGCAAGCCAGAAATAAGTAGACTGAGAAAGTTGCAGTGAGGCAGACACATTTTGGAAAGGAAGGGATTCTATTGGACAGGAATCTTGGCTCCATTCTTGCAAGGCAAATGTTAAGCTGACAATGAGACTGGCTACTCGGAAGCCACGTTCTGGATTTAAAAAATTCAGTGTTCTCCAGCCACTTACCCCCAGAGAATACAACTTGACACCTTCCACTCAGTGTCTAAAAGCATTAAGACTAAATGGGAAAATTATGAAGAAAAGTCAGAACCGCAATTTATTTGCCGTCAGGCTTGGCTAATCACTCGGTTTCTCCATCACTGCTCAGACCCAAACCCCTTTAGATTCCCTAGTCAACAGAAGATGCACTCAGCGAAACTGGCTGACTAATTAAATCCTGCAGAAATCTAAGTATGCAAATGAGGTAAGGACAGCTTCTTCGATTGTGATTAAATTTTCTACTTGGCTAAGTATTTATTTTCATAGTAAAAGCAGCACACTAGGGACTAGCATGAATAGACTTGAATGAATCAGACGTAGACTGACAGGAACTCAGACGCTGGAAGAAAAAAATACCATTTCTGGTACCAGATGCCATTGGCCATAGCCATAGCTTCTGGGTAGCTCCTGGTATGATTGTCATGACTGTTTTCTACCTGCCGGATGACGTACACATTACTCCTGGATCCTCACCATAAACAAAGCCTTTTACTGCTCCCTGCAGTGTCCAAAGGTTCCATGTATTTCTGTTCCATTAGTTCTAAAGTAGTTGTTCTTTATTGACTTGTCCTTTGGTATGGATGGCTGACTTATTTTCATAGTTTGTTTCTTAGTGTATTTTCTCTGAGGCTGGCCTCTGGTCCTCTTCCTGCCCTCTGACCTCCACACTTGCCACCACTTTTACACACCCGTCTCACTCCATGCCAGGTAGCAATGACCTGCTTTGCCAAATCTGTCCTGACCACTAGCACTGTGGTTTGCCACCCTCACCATCATCCTGATAGATCATTGTCACGCCAGGGCCAAGCATCATTCAGAAAAGACCCCTTAACAACCAGCACACAATCTAAAGATTATATCACTGTAGTTGAAAAATATTCCTGGTTCACTGTCCTCTGCTCCTCCTGAAAACTGTGGTAATGAGCAGGAGACCTCCAAAGATCAGTCACCCCTACCTGTAAGGAGGCTGAAGACAGTCTTCCAAGGAACCCAAGACTTGGTTCTTACTCATCCTACCCTAACAAACAACACACACGTCTCATACCCTAAAATAGAAAAACCTGTTATCCCAGAGGGACTTTTACAGAAGAAAGCTCCCTTAACACAATTTTCTTATTTTTCAAAGAAGTCTTCCCATTGCATTATGATTTTTTCCAGAGATTTTGTAAGGGACTATAGTGACCCTGTTTTGTTACTGTTTATTTAGGACAGGGGTTCAGATGCCTATGGCCAAAGTGCACTTGGTTCCACTTTAAAGCATTGCCTTCCTAAGCAGATTTTGCCTAACTGCTTCTTCTTTCTATCTGTTGTTTCTTTATTTCTCAACCTGTAAATTTATGGGTTGTGATATACACGCGCGCGCGCACACACACACACACACACACACACACACACACACACACACACAGATATGTGCGTATTAAACAAATAATCCTGAAAAGCTGGGAAAATCATGGACTCCTTTCCTTCTTTCTGACTTTGCTTCCTTCCATCACTCTTAGAACAACACAAATAAAAGCGAAGTATAATCTGAGTTTAACTATGGCAAAAAGACAGATGTTAGTGTAAATTATTCACACTGCCAGTGCATTCTTCAGCACGAGCTGTTAAGTGGTAACCAGCACATTTTACAGTTAAAAATCTAACATTAGAGTCTCCACAAAAATACCTGTCATCTTCAGAACTGCCACCTGTAAAGACGTGCTCTAGAAGATAAACCCATTTCTCAATCAGTGGACAAACAAAATACTTCATTTATAAATATGATTAATTGGGAACCAACTCAGATTCCTAATTATATTTTATTCAACTGTCTACACTACAGTAAACAACATATGTATCTAGAGGTACCTGTTGTCAGTTGGTACATTTCCTTCCTTTTACAGACATATTTAAAATAAAAAAAAAAGATCACAGTGCACAAAAGAATGAATGGAATCCCAAGTTCATGCATGAGAGGGATTTTTGATGCATGAGAAGGATTTTTGTTGTTGTTGATGTTGTTTTGTCCCCCCCCCCCCCGGAGCCAATAGGATACAAGAAGCCATTGGCCTCACGGTCCATTTCAGGATGACTTGTGCTTACCTGTAGCACAGGATCCTTCTGAGGTCACAACTATCTCACTCTGCAGTTTGCAGGCGGCCTGCCTCAGGTAGCATTCATTCTGGTAGCTCTCACCATTGGAGCCACACACAGGCACGTAGTCACTGTTACACTGAGGGACAAAGAGAAAAACAAACACACAATCAGAAAACTATGGTTGTTATTGGAATCGCCATTCCTCAAACATCCTAAATGCAAGTAACCATTTTCAAAGCAAACCACGTCTTTTGAGATCGGTGATATCAAGTTGTTGCTTTGTAAGTGCGTGCTACTGAAGGATACACAAAGTCGATGTCAAGTGGACCTATTTGTCCTTTGATTTAGACAGAGGCAACACAAGTATCTAAATTAATTAGGTGACTCTGAGAAAGTGACTGCGCCATTAGCACACAGAAGACGTGACAACATTCACACCACCATTATTTAATTGTTTTCCTGAAGTGTCCTTCCTAACTTCTTACAGTGAAAATAAGCAACTCAGCCATGTCAAGTTATTAAAATCAAGGCTGATGGCTATCTGTGTTAGCAGCAAAAATATTTGGCTGGAATTTCAAAGCTATAATATCAAAATAGAATATCCAAGTTACTTCTTGGTTATTATTTTTCTATTCAGATAAGATGGATTTCTTATTAATTTTCTCATTAATTCTTTTGATATTAATGAAGAGAAAGTGTAGAAGCAAGACTTTGAAATATAGAGGGCAAACTTTCACCAGAGGTAAACTTTATAGCACATTTGTTGAATATTCCAAACTATCATGATTCATGTGTTTGAGAAAGAGAAATGCTCATTTTTAGAATAACCTCATTACCAAAACCTACATATTTTTGCAATGGAAATTAGACAACCTACTGGGTACAGCCGTTCTATTATAATCTCACTCTAAGGCATTAGAGATACTTGGCTGTGTCCCTTACCTGCTAATTACACTGGGATGTGATTATCTGCTGATTACTACTACTGATGCACTTCATTGTTTAATTATAACAAATGAAATGATCAAGATGATTATTTATCAAGGCTTGCCTATGCCAGAAACACAATAAGGAAAACCACACATGCAGATACATGTGAAAATGCTTTTCTATTTACTACTGTTAATTAAAATGTTTGAACTTTTGACGTGCTAGAAATGTACAAGTCATACAAAATAAATCAGCAACCTATCCAGGTAGCAAGAAAATTTTAATATGCATGTCTATATTTTTAAAAGTCTATCACATGTAAATTTTAACTCAAGAGTTTATGCCAAAGAACAAAAAATAAAACTGGCATAAGGTAAGAATTTGATTGACAAAAGCTTGAGACATATTTTTATGCTGTAATTTCTTACATTGACTGTGCCCTTCTATTCACAATAGGCTATTTAATCTTCCTTCTTACTTTTACATAATAAGAGCTTAGTCATTCTGAAAATTCATTCCTTTATGCACTTATTTCTTGTATGTGTACACTGTGCCTTGCTGACTCATGCACAGCTTTGAGCCTATGCATAGAGACCACATGTAGACATCAAGTGTCTTTCTCCGTCACATCTGTGCATAGAGACCACATGTTGACATCAAGTGTCTTTCTCCGTCACATCTGCATCTTCCTCTTCAGTCCAGGCTTTCCTCTGACTTTCAAGTTCCCAGATTAGCCAAGATGGCTGTCTAGAAAGCCCCCATGACCATTCTGTGCCTGTAATCATGGATGTAGACTGCAACACTCATACTTTTACATAGGACATGTGGATTAAACTCGGGTCTTCATGCTTGCATGGTGAGTACTTTCTTTTCTAGGCCATTTCCCTGTCCTCCACCCAGACAATTCACATGTGCCACAAACCCGTGCCTTCTAAATAAAGGTATGAATCTAACCTTTGTTCTATCATTGAACAATTTCAATATTAAACTTGGCCAATTGACATATTTTCAAACAGTAAATCTGAATATTATGGGATATATATTGTGATGGTCACAATTGCTAAAAGCATGATTTACTGCATATTTTAGGAATCTTCATATTCATTTCTATAATTAATAATTAGATATTCTGGATACCATGGTATTTATTTAATAATTTCATCCCATAGATTTAATCATGGTTCATAGACTTGGGATATTTATATAGCTACATTTGAAATTGATTTGATTCTATTGCTACTAATTAAATTAATAATCAATCCTCTTATGATAGATAACACCTATGAACTTGACATTTTGATGAGCTTTCCATGCATATACATATTTTTGAAATTATATTTGATTAGTGACAACTATATGACAGAGTATCTCCAGTGCTATTCAGAGCAAAAACAACTTAAAAATGACAGTGAGAATTTGAACTTTCCAATGAAAAATATTAGAGGAAAAAAGAATAAATTAGAGTGATGTGGATTTCATTTTCATGGTCAGGAAGATAAATGGATAATCGAGTACTAGTTAAATGTGCAATGTTCAGGACATGGGGCTGGAGAATAAACCTTGGGGTTCACCAAGCCATGGTGATTGGAGGAGAGGAAGAAGGAAAGAGCTGGAGACAATAGACTGGCTAACCTCTTTAGACACAAGACAGCTAAGAGTGATGTGGATGACTGCTCTGCTAGCCTCTCATGGTTAAGTATGGCATTCTTATGGCATTCTTGCCCCTTGTACTGGCTGGTTTGTGTCAACCTGACACAAGCTGGAGTTTTCACAGAGAAAAGAGCCTCAGCTGAGGAAATGCCTCCATGATATCCAGCTGTAAAGCATTTTCTCAACTAGTGATCAGGGGGGGAGGGCACAGCCCATTGTGGGTGGAGTCATCCCTGGCCCAGCCCATTGTGGGTGGAGCCATCCCTGGGCGCTGAGCAAGCCAGGGGAAGCAAGCCAGTAAGTGACATCCCTCCATGGCCTCTGCATCAGCTCCTGCTTCCTGACCTGCTTGGGTTCCAGTCCTGACTTCCTTTGGTGATGAACAGCAATGTGGAAGTGTAAGCTGAATAAACCCTTTCCTCCACAACTTGCTTCTTGGTTGTGATGTTTTGTGCAGGAACAGAAACCCTGACTAAGACACCCCTGACTATCTTTTAATAACTAAGTCTAGCAACATTTGGTGTACAGATTATTTGTTTTCTCATTTTCCTTTGCCTAACTTTGATTTTTCTTCGTCTTCTTTCTCAACTTCTCTAGAAGGGTAATCAAACAGAGGGCCAACAGACGGGGCTGGGAGGCTTCAGATTATTATGTTCCTCAGGTGCTATGACACAATCCTGATATACATCTTAAAATAGTGACTCAACTGATGAAATGCTCATGTTACTTGGGGGATGCATGCAGTAAGCCAAATGTGAACAGTGCTTAAAACAGAGCTGCCAAGTTCCGTGCAGAAGCCAAAAGGGGATTTGTGAGAGCTGAGAAGAGCTTAGCTACAGATTAGCACCACAATGTTTCTGGCCCTTGGTGCCATGACTTGCACTTATTAAAACAGAAACCACAAGAGGACAGGGATCCTCTCAGTCACTAATGCTCAAGGGTGGGTGTCTAGCTTTGTTTTTCTCTGTCTCTCACAGTCTTCATATACGGGTTGGTATGTTATCAGTCGTTAAAGGTTTGTAAGTTTCTTAAGTGTTGTTTTAAGATGCATGGAGAATTAACACAAGATTTAAGAACATGAGTTTCATTATAAACATCACTCTATTAAATGGAAATTATCCGACATGGCTTATTTTTACTAGCAGAATTACCACCTAGCATCCACAGTGAAGTACCATGTTTCTAGAATTAGAAAGCAACGATGCTGCGGTGACCCTCTGAATCGGGAAACTGCCACTCTGAAATGCACTGAGTTCTTGAAAATGGTTGTGGGGAAGTCGTGCCATTGTTCATGGTCTGTTTAGTCTCTTACCAAAGAGTACAAAGTTGTCTGGGTAACAAAAACAAAATTAAGCCATGGTTATGGTTAAGTCTATAAGTGTGTTATATAAACTTCTAAGATGAGTTCGTGATTCCATTCTCCTTATGTTTTTTAAAAATCTGAAGTTTAGGATATGTGATTTTAAAAAAAGTGACTTTGTCCCCAAGGTTCCACACTGCCTAAGACTACCTTAATGGATTCAACAACTTGGCCAGGGAATAAAAAATGATGAAAAATTTACCATGTGATTAAATGCTTGTTTGGTTAATATGGATTTTAAAGCTGAAAATTCGGCATCTTGAAGCTATATGTGACTTAGATTTTATCTATCACCAGCACCTTCCACAGGGTCTGGCATAGAGAAGGTTCTCAACAGATGTTAAGTGAATTCTGTTACATTCTGTTGTCAAAGGCTGAGGGAGAATCACTTAAGATGTAAAATAATACTCTTTCAGAAAATAAAATGTTCAAAAATCTGTATGTGTTGTTCTTTGACCATCCCAAAAGTAACTTTTATTTCTTCAGAACAACATCTTGCATGTATTAAGTTGGTGTTTTTTTTTAAATGGGCAGGCCTTTGACTGTAGTGGATGTGACTAAAACCCTCCACATTAGATCATTGAAGGACATGAGCTTTTCTTGGCTTCTCTCCTCTCTCTGCTTGCTTGCCCTTTAAGCCTAGCCATTGTGCAATATCAGAGCCCAAAGTACAAAGTAGCCCATGCAAAGATGCAGAGGTGGAGAGGAACCAAGCCCCGTAGGTGGTGGTCAGACATGAGGTAGAGCCTCAATCTGAGCATTCCGTTAGCTACATCCCTCAGGCACAACAACCGAGAGAGAAGATACTAATCAAAACTGCACATCCGTGGATGAAATAAACACTCATGATGACCAAGTTCTGTGGAAAATTTTGAGCAGTAGTAGTAACCGAACATTTTTAGATATGAAACATAGTTTATTAAATGCAACTGTTTAATATCTAAATTGGAAAATTCCTGAGAAAGCATAGGCTACCTCATACATTAAGCTTATAAATTATCATTGATCACTGCTGGACCAGTACTAAGAACAAATATATCTCTCTCAGCCTCCCTTCCTCCCTCTCACCTTTCTGCTGCTCTGCCTTTGTTTATTCATCCATTTTTCTCCAGTTCACTCTCAGTTTTCCTTCACAGTTGATTTATCCCACTGACTAGTATATCTTTTGGTATTATATAGGAAGACAGGATGCCTGAGATTGCACCACATTATAAACTTTTATTTTATTATCCAAGAATTATTTGTAGAGGCTTAATACCCCTTATTCAATGTGCTTAGAGATCTTGGCATTTTTGGAATGACAGATGAGACCTCACCTTTTGACCATCTATAGAATACTCCCATTTCAAAACACTTAAAAAGTTCAAAACATTTTAAACAATGTGGTAGGTTTCAGACTATTTCAGAATTTAGATTTCTGAGTTAAAGATGTTTCACTTATATTGCTTTGATTATTAATTATTGTCTATAATAAATTGGCATTGCTGTTGTACTATTGGAATTATCATTTGACTACCTAGTAATATTGAAAAATTATAATTGATGCACCTAAATATAAATATCTCACTTGGTTTACTGTGTTTCGTATTCTAAAATTATGACTTGCTTAATTGGAAACCATGTTAACCATAAACTTTCTCATCTTATAAGCAATATAAAGGGTCTGGGAGTGTATCTCAGTGGTAGAGCACTTGCCTAGCACATGTCAGGTCCTGGGTCATGTCACCAGCAATGCAGAAGAAGTAAGAAGAGGGAAAGAAAGAAGGAAGGATGGAGGAAAGGAAAAATTAGTAAGCCGGCATAATTATCTTAGTTATAAAAGTTGAGTGAGTTTTGAAAGACAGAAATCAGTGTGTTTGAAAGTCTGTAGGGAAGTCAGATTCATATAAGTTCATTTTAGAGTTTTAGTAATAATACACATTGGAACATATAAGTTATGCACAATATGCTATTTGTGTTTGAAATTTATCTCACATCCAGAAAGACTAGTGCACATCCCATTTTAAATAGAATAACTTATGCTTGTATCTGAAAATGCACAAGAAACTGGAATTTCAGTCATGACATGGAAGAGATTTTCAGATGTCTTGATTTTTATCAGATAGAAGGGGAGAATACATAAAAAATAGAAAAATAAATGCTCACAACATGAAAATGCTGAAGACGGGGAAGAAACTAGTCCAAGGGGCTCCTGGCTTAATATAGTTCATTTTATGCAAATTGCACAATTTTATTTAACTAAATCAAGGTTTATTTAGACATTCATTAATTCTGATACATATATAAAGTCTGAATTTACTACTAGAAAGGTGTCTTTTTACCTCTTAAAATACTATTGTAAAACACATTAATATCAGTATACTCCAGTAGAAATAAGGAAATCCATTTGTTTCCTATTCAGTTTTCATTTATTGTTCCATCCTGCTCTACAATGGCTGACAAATGTATGAAATGCACAAATATCATGACTGATAAATGTCTCTGTGGCAGCTGAAACTCAAACACGGTTCCTTTAATAAGAAAACAGTATGCTTTCATATTGCACATTTGCCCATTTACAATGATACTATTCCTTCTATTGCTTCCACAGGGAATATCAGAAACACAACCACCTCATTTGAGGAATGTTCTTTGTGAAGCATTTTAAACCACTTACACATTTACTTACTATATCTATCCCTGGCTACAAAAGTAAGAGAAATTCAGGGGAAAATCACAAAATTAATAATAATAAAAAGAAGATATAGAATTCCATGGGTGTGATTTCTCCCATTGGTTTTCCCAGGCTCGTTGGTAATCATTTGTAATAAATTAGGAATTCTCATGCTCTGTCTCCTTCACAACTGTGGTTGGAGAACTTGAAAGTTGATGCCACACGTATGTGATCTGCATTGCTGCGTCTTTAAAGCCATGGTAATGTCTTTGGCTACTTTAAGCTACCAATGTGCTTCCTCTGTTTCTCAAAAAGGAGAAAAAAAATGCCCAAGGAAGTTTTATCTTCTCTAAAAGTATTTCAATCCACATCTAAAGGAGAATTTTCTCATCAGCCTTAGCAAGACACAGGCTCCAGCCTTCAGTATTCATTATTAAGCCAGACCTCTGGACTGTATATTACATCGGATATTTAAACATGACTTTGTGTTTCTATTTTTTTTTTCTGTCACTAAGTACCCCTGATCTTGTTCAAAGTTTTATTTTTATGCATATTTCATGTCTTGGTTTAAATTAGAAGTCGATGCTTGTTTTTAAATGTAATTCGACAATAATCAGGTATGAGTACAAGGTACTAGTTCAGTATCCAAGTTATTTGAGCCTGTATATTATTATATGAATAGTTTGAAAAGGAACATCTCCCAGTGATTTTCATAGCAGGAGATAGGGATAAATTATGATTGTAATGACAACAGTGGCAGCATCATTCTAAATTACTTTCAACAACTTTGATGATAAACACCTTTCTGTGTAACTGTTGAAAACCTCTCTTTCACCCACATGTCCACAGCTCTCCTGCTTATGCGTCAACATGAGGCTCTAGGTGACTCTGTAGTTGTTTAATGTGCTATTCGCAAAATCTTTAATGCATACAACAAGGTTCATGGTTTCCAAATTGGCACAGTAGCTTTGGAGAGACCTTAATAGGAGTTAACATAAAATTATATCATATTGACAGAATAGGAAAACCAAAGCCCATTAAAACAAACATAATGATGATGATGATGATGATAATCATCATCATCATCATCATCATCATAATAGGCAGCTTATGAAGAACAAAAGTATAAATCCACACCTGTTATCCATTGACTACTTTGACAATTATCCTCTGTTAATTGACCAATAAAATGCACACACCAATGGCTTAGGAAGGCATACCTTCCATCCATATCTCAAAAGTAGAACCTGAAGCTTATGTACCATAAGTGGCATCTCTGACTAGGTCATACAGGGGTCTCCGAAGGCTTGTGTCTTCTTGACATCAGCTTGCTCTCTTGGCAGTACTTTCATGGGATGCTAGTCTCCCTTAGAGTCTGTTACAGTTATAAATCGCCAAATGATGGGTTGTACAAGAAGCTCACTGCCTTGCAGCCTCTCTAATGAATTGAAGATGCAAATATCAGATATCTTACCTTGAACTGACAGACGCAAGTCACAGTGTCTCCGATTCTTAGACACTCCCCGTCAAATTTACAGGTGTTGGTGTCACACAGGAAGAGATCATTTTCTCTGTCATCATAACCTCAAGTTTAAAAAGAATGCTCCAGTCACTTAAAATGTTATAATCTTACAAGATTTTTAATTTTTTTTATTGTGTAGCATGAATAGAATTTACCTAAAATTTAATTCCAATAGCCACAAGCTTGCCTCCTGCTAATAACCTCAAAATCTAGGGAAGTGATCAGTAATGGTTCATACTTTTAACCACTGCTTTCTAGTAGATTCTCCTTCAGTGTCATCTTTTGAACACACTTTCTTAAATTTAGCTTAGACTAATAGTGACTGTGTGAATGGAACCTGTGTCTCTGCTTTTTTAATTTTTTATCACTATGTAGTGTATATCAGTGGCCCAAACTTGATATTTAAGAAAAGATTTGGTGATGATCTGTGGATGACAGCTCTAATATTCCTGTCTCTAATTGTTCTTTGCTTTAACATCTAACATGACCCTTATTTACAATTTCTCCAGACAAAGAGGAAGCAAAACCTCAATAATAAAGATAAATAGACATGGTGTTTTCTGTGAAGGTCTCTCTGGCTCAAAGGAAGATTGATCACCTTCAAGTTAGCAGAATAGGAGGGGCTGCCAAGTTCTTCAAAACCTTTCTAGAAATACAGTTCTTTCTTTTTAGTTGGTGGATACAGCTTTGAGATATCTGGCTCATAATGCATTTCTCCACTGTCAATGTCAGATTTAAGCTAGTTATTCCTAATACCAATATCAGTTAAGTATGAAACAAACCAGTCATGGTGAGCTATGAATATATCAAGAGTAGCTAGGATCAAATTTTAAGGATGTTATGTTCCCAAGTGGAATTTATTCTTTTAAAAATAGCATACGTGAATGCAGGAACCAAGAATAAGTTAGAGACATGTTGTGTTTCATAAAATGCCAAATTTAGAAATTACCAAAAGCAGAATCAAGTCATTCAACTGACCCAAATCTAATGGGGCTTTACATTTCATCCAGTCTTGACAAAGGTTAGACTGTAGGTGTGCATATTAATTAAGTGTCTCTTAGGATTTATGTTCGTCATCCCTTAGAACTGTACAAGCCTCCGCCTATAAGTTACACTTAATAATCACATCCTCTCAGAAGTTACATACACTTCCTTTCACTTATACATCTCCAAAGGCCACCTTATTCAAAGGCAGACTTCACTGTCAGAGGATTTTATTTACATAAAATGAGACCAGACTAGACCATGGGGACAATTGCCCATGCGTGTTTAGAGTTTAAAATGCCAAAGAAACCACACTGCCATTCTTCAGGTATACTAAAGTCTTTGATACGGAAATGTGAAATCAGCCAGGAGGAGTGCAGTAACTTCGATCTTTGGGCCCTTTTCAATTAGAGGCTTCAGCCGGGTGCAGCTGTCAAGCTGTAGTATTCTGAGACTGAAGGAGCAAGAGGGCTGACCAACAAATGAAACCCAGTGCAGAAGTAACGGGGTTGGAACCAGCCATGCTGGGGGGGAGGTCACTGCGTTCTCAGAAGAGAGTCTATCAAACCTGGGGCATGCCCATTCTGGCGTGGGGAGGGGGGAGAAGATCTGTGACTGCTTTATTCTCAACTTCTGTCCTCCACATAGGAGCTTGGGGAAGCTTGGAATGGCCTCCTTTGGCTACAACATCAACCTCTTTCAAAATCAATGGTGTTTGCAGCCAAAGAAAGAGAGAAGGGGTGGGGGGGGGGGGTGAAAGGAGAGAAGAAAGGGAGAGAGAGAGGGAAGAGGGCGCACTAGAGAGAGCAAGAGAGAGCTAGGGAGGAATAGACAGAGCAAGCTAGAGGAGGAAAGAGGAAGAGAGGGAGAAAGGGGGGAGAGGATGGGGGGAGGGAGAGACACAGTCCCTGGAAACTTGCCTCCTCAGAATTATCTGTGACCCAGTGCTGACTAGAAACCCCTGCATTCAGAAGCATCTTATACAGTAATTAAGAGTGTCCCTGCAGTCATCATTTGATTTATTGCTTTCTCGATTGTTCTTTTTCATAAAGTTATTTCTCGCACATCCAGGCTAGACTTCTTTTCTTTTTTTTTTAACTATGGGAAATATTCTGCGTTAGTGTTTCCCCCAGGATCGAGAACCCAGATAGCTGCCCTGTAGTGTTCTCAAAACCCTCCCATTTGGGGTGGGCAAACATCTAAGGTTCCCCACACCTGTACTTTGTTTCTATCCCAGCACACCCAGCCTTAGCTGAAGCAGTTCCCAGAGGTTCTCAGGATTGAGGTGGGAAGTCCTGGATTTCAGGCAGTGGCTGGGCACGAGAGTGGACAGGTCTGTGCACGTTCTGCGCTTCCGAGAGGGGAAGGAGTCTGGACTTACCGGAGCAGTTCCAGCCGGTGGGCGTTTGGCAGTCACTTAAGGAGGTAGGGAAAGCAGCGAGTTTCACCGGGCGGGCTATCATAAGCAGCGTCACGGGCAGCAGCAGCAGCCAGCAGAAGCCCTCGCAAAGTGTCCAGCTGCTGCACTGCCGCGGGGACTCCCACAGCACCATGACTACTTCGCGCAACTCTGCAGCAACCAACGGCTTCTGAAGAACACGGGATCGCGGGGGCCACGCAGCGGGCTACTGAGCATCCCGCGGACCGCGGCGGCAGAGGAGGGGGCGGCAGCAGGGACAGCCGGCGGTGAGGCTGCGGCCAAAGGAGCGCATGATCTCCGGAGTTTCAGCAACATCCAGTGGCCGGGCTCAGCCTGCGGAGCGAGAGGATAGTCCGCTGAGAAGCTGCGTCCCAGATACAGGGAGCTGCTGCCATAAGGAACAGGGTCGGGGCAAAGGAAGAGCAGGAGACAGAAACCAGGGTGCGGAGAGCAGGCGGCCAAGCGGCCGAAGAGAGGAGCGCGACAAGACTGGGTGGAGGGACAGTCACAGCGCCCCGCAGCCCAGCCGCCGCCTCTCGCGCTCTGCCGCCCGCATCCCTCTGGCGTTTGGGAAGCAGCAGGTCCTTAGCCCGCCTGGGGTCACGTGGGAAGCGGCAGTCGGACTCTGATTGGCGGAGCGGGATGCAGGTCCCCGGGAGGGAGGGGTCGGTGAGGAGGTGCAAGGAGGAGGCGGCCACTGATGCCACAGATGGGCTAGATCTCTAGGCTCTAACCCGAGTGGGGCTAGGCGGGGATGGCTCCTGGGAGAAGCTCGGGCTTCAGGGTGGCTACTCCCACGCTCTTTCATCCCAATTGCCTGGCTGCTCTGCTCCAGGACGCCCCCTATTGTATTCGAGGTCCGGGTTTGCGCCTCTCTTCCGTGCGTGACCCGGGGCTGCCAGCACCCGCTGCGGCTGGGTGGCCTTGTCTTCCAGCTGGATGTGGTAGGGGCGGAGTAGGTGGAGGACCCGCAGCCACAGGGCAATAGGGGAAACCGGTAGGGAGCAAAGGGCGTCCCTCCGGCGCCGCCGGGCTGGGAAAGGGATCCAGGCTGGGCATGTCCGGATAGCATAAGAAGCATAAGGATGCTTCTCTAGGCAGTGGCAGAGAAAAGAGGGCGAGAGGCGGCAGAGCGAGAGCCAAAAAGCTCTAATGGCTTAAAGCAGCAGCAGCGGCGGCTAGCTCCCAGAGCAAACCCGACGGTGCTCGGAGCGGCCAGTTTCGCCGGCTCTCTCCGGTCTCCCCGTGCCTCCTGTCCCTTCCAGGCTCTTTGCAGCTCAGCCCTGCTAGATTTGATTCCCTCTCCCCAGAGCCCTCTGGTAAGGTACAGACCGAAACCTATTGGTGTGGCTGTCTAAAAGGTTCAAACAAATGCGGTTGGAAGGTCAATTTTGGTCGGGACAGGAGGCCAGAGGAGCGGCGAGAGGCTTCCCTGCATCCAAGCTGAGAATGGGTTACACAGGGCGAATCCAGGCGAAGCGGCATCCCGGAGGAGAGGACTTGATTGGAGTGCTCAGGCGGCAGACCCGGGCGCTTTACACGGTGTCTGTGGATCACCAGCTACCGGGGAGCGGCAAGGGAGTCTAGCCCTGCAGGAATCACAGCCTCCGCTTGGTTCTTCTCCCCAGCACTGGGGAGCAGAGCGGTACCCGCCTTCTTTCTGCTGCACTACATGCAGTTAGACACACTCTTTAGCTTAATGGTATGTTAGTTCTCAGGGCCCAGAGCTTTCTGGGACAAGGATGGAGAGAAAGTCTGTCTCCCGTGACTCAGGTCTCTACTGCAGTCACAGGGTTCTTGGTGCCTTGCACCAAAGAGTTTTCCTTTTGCGTGTGTGTGGTCGTTCCGTTATTTAGGGTATTTTTTTTTCATCCACATAATACATATATACTCCTGCTCCGTTTCTCTCCCCCTTCTTTCCTGCTCTCTTCTCCCTTTCTTTCAAAAGCGTTCCCCTTTCTCTTCTTTAAATTACCTTGTATCCCCCTCCCATAACCTCCTGAATCTTGACTAAGAACATGGTTTGATAGCATCTAACAAGCAATCAGCAAGAGCTTTACCCATCACTTAAAAGAGGCACCGAGAGACTTTGAAAGGGGGACTATCCATCCTCAGCAGACACCACCAGAAAACAAACTGTGCCAAAGCAGTCTCTTTAAGTACTTTAACCTCCAACCTCTTCCCACTCCCTTGCCTTTTAACTTCACCTCTGTGAGACATGAACCCCCAACACCTCTGAGCCTCAAAGCCACCTTTCTCTTCCTCTGCCTGAAACCCTTCCCTTTATCTCACACCCTGCCTCCCTCCCAAGACTACCTTTCCCCTCCCCCTCCCACCTCTAAAGATTTCTGAATCTTGGTGTCTCTTGCCCCTGGCAAATAAGCAGCCGCCGCAGATCTCAGCGTTCCAGTCAATGGCATCTCTCACCAGCGAAGACTCCATTAACACAGATCAATTTGACCAGACGTTGGAGGCATCAGAAAAATCGGCTTTTAGATGGAACAACTGAATTGTTGAAGGTAAAGGAATGCCCAGAAGATGGAGCTGCCAAAGATATCGCAAAAACAAAGAAACAGAGATGCCTTTCAGCGGAGCCTGCGACATACATTCAAGCTTAATGCAGATCTAGCCGCATCAACCCCACAGTTCGGAGTGAGGATTTGGAATTTTCCACACCAAGGCGTGGATCAGTGAGCAGCAGCTGATCAGGTTTTTGAACACCAGCCCCTCTGCAACTAAAGGCAAAGTCCCTCAGACAATGTGTTTTTGCAGTGATTGTGATCATAAACCAGCGCTAGGGTTGCAGGGGTTGACGATAACCTAGAATTATACAGACGCTCTTAGCAAAGAAATTTGTTATTGAATTCTCTGCTTGGTAAAAATTGTGGCGTGCTTTGTAAGAATTTGTATTCTTCAGACACTTTGCCCACAGTGACTTAGAGCGCCAAAGGAGTTAATGGCTGGTAACCAACACAGTTGCCTCACAGAGGTTCTTTAAATTATTGGGCAATTGGAACCAAAGCCTTTCAGTTCGAGATGCTGTGATTCTATCCCACTCGTGATACATTTAGTGTTACAGTGCCACCAAGAAACAGAATTTTGCAACTGGCAGGCACCACCAAGTGGCAGAAGAACATCACTTACTGAAGGGAGCGCTGCATCGTCCAATATGTAAATAAAAGTATGCCCATTATTCAGCTCTTCCTTAGGTACTGAGGAAATAGACTAGCGCTGACATTTGCTGATCATAAGATTGTACTAGCTCTGCTACTGCCCGGCAGGCTCACATCAGTTTCCCTAACACACTTTCAAATACGCCTGTGGATCGTGCTTCATGTTATATATTCTATGATTAGTAGTAATTTGATTGAACCCATACCATGGGTGTTCAAAGTTCCTATTTAAATTAGTGCACAATACTAGCTCAACATTCCTGAGCTAGACTACTGCAGCTGTGGAACAGAGTCTAGAACAGAGAGAGGTTGTCATATCTTAAAGAAATTGCAGATCTTTTTTTTTGTTTTGCAAAAAAACTACGTGGCTTAAAATGTAATAACTTTCTGTTGTCATCTTCATGAATTATGTAAATTTGCATTTCATTTGAGCGACTCCTATGATTTTGAAATTATAAAGTCATTACTGTCCTTCCCCCACTTTCCCCCCAACCCTTCCCAGGTGCTCCCTGTTCCTTGCAAATATATTACCATGTTTCTTTAGTTATTGCTACAGATGTACATACATATAAAAGATAGCTTTTAAAAACATCAAGGAGAGACTGAGGGAGAGCATGGTTATAGAAGACTTGCCTCAGATGCAGAAGACCTTGGATTTGATCAACTCCACAACATCAAGGACAACAAGAAAAAATAATTTTGCAAGTGGAAAGGACATCATTAATACCTGTGAAATTACTTAAGCCTTAGGAAAATTGGCACAAGGGGGAAGGAGGAGGAGGGGAAAAGGAAAAGGAGGAGGAGGAAGAGGGGAAGAAAGAGGAGGAGGAGGAGGAGGAGGAGGAGGAGGAGGAGGAGGAGGAGGGGGAGGAGGAGGAGGAGGAGGAGGAGGAGGAGGAGAAATTGTTATAGGAAATAACACTGAAGATAAATGAGCTTGGAAAAATAAAGACACTTTAGCAATGAGGGATTTGTTTTTCTTCTGTCTCTAAAGTTTTCTGATTGTTCAGTAGAGGCTTGAAGCAGGTTGGCCTCCCAATGTGTGGGACATTTAATAGACAGAAACACCCTGTTATTTAATTCCTAGCATCACTAGACACAGAAATAACTAGTCTTCTTTTTAAAAGATTTATTTATTTCATGTATATGACTACATTGTGGCTGTCTTCACGCACACCAGAAGAGGGCATCAGATCCCATTACAGATGCTTGTGAGCCACCATGTGGTTGCTGGGAATTGAACTAAGGACCTCTGGAAGAGCAGTCAGTGCTCTTAACCACTGAGCCACTTCTTCAGCCCATAACTAGTCTTGTTTTGTGAACAAGTTGCATCAAGCATTTTAGAACTTAGCAAAAACTTCTGTCTAACATCAGAACACAAGTCCTGTATCACTTTTGTCATGCTTCTGTTCCTCTGAGATGGACTGTATGAGCTGGTCCTTCAAGGAGTATTTATCAGTCTTGGCCTCGGGTCATAGAACATGGCCACAGGCATCAATTCTCACGCAGAAATAATGAGATCAGGGATTGCAGAGATCATGTTATTTTGATATTAATTTTTTAACATTTTAAATCTATTTTGTGGGTGTGCATGTGTGTCTGTCTATCAGCATATATGTGGAGATCAGAGACTTGTGAGTCAGTTTCTCCTTCTATGGACCACTAGGGTTCCAGAGACCAAACTCAGGTCATCAGGTCTGATGCTAAGCACTTCACCTTAGGAACAGTTGCACTGGCCCAGGAGAGTCTTAAAAATATATGTCTTTTACTTTTGTAAATATAATTACATCATTTTTCTTTCCCCCTTTTCCTTCTAAACCCTGCCAAATAGCCTCTTTTCTCTTTCAAACACATGGCCTCTTCTTAATTAATTGTTGTTATATGTCCAAGACAGTTTTCTGATGTTAGGTATCATTGCTGAATTCCAACATACCTGATACAATTTGTCCACAAGAATAGTGGTCACTTCTGTT
Source organism: Micromys minutus (assembly GCF_963924665.1). Lineage (NCBI taxonomy): Eukaryota > Metazoa > Chordata > Mammalia > Rodentia > Muridae > Micromys > Micromys minutus. The sequence goes on from NC_137954.1 coordinate 3,476,198, forward strand.
TTATTAGGGTTGTTTTAATAATTAAATAAAATAGTGTTTCTGTGTGGTAAAATGTTTGCCACACTATGAGGCACTATACATGCGTGTGAGTACATGTGTATTATATACTCTGTCTGTATAATGTTACTTTTATGTGTGTTTCCAAGGATGGCCAGTTGATATTAGTTAACTATTTGGTGTGTTATTCACTGGAAAGTACTATTTCTTTTACTCTCAGAATTCCTTGTGTGCTTGTGATTTTTTTTTTTTTTTTTTTTTTGTATAGGGCCACACTCTCTTCACCTTTTTCTCATCTACTTTGGCATGTCTAAGGTTATTCTTGCCCAGTCCGTGATGATGAGTGTATGGCTCTGACAATTTTAGGGAAGAGTCTCACAGCAAATTTCTTGGTCCGTGGATCTTACAGTCTTCACTCCCCCCTACTGCAATCCATTGCAACTGATCGCCCCAGCTCTGCATTTTGATTGGTTACAGTTTTCTGCACCGGTCTTCCTGTGTTGCAGAGAGAAACTTCCTTGATGAGGGGAGTGAGCGAAGTTCCATATCTCACCAGGAGAATTTTCAAGTCAGAAAATTTGGAGTTGGATTCTGTAGCCTGTGCTCACACTTTCTTTGGAACTAAGGTACTACATACACCCAAGCGTGAGAGAAGTTAACAGAGACTTAAACTCTGTTCATGGAGAAGCCATGGGACCTGTTTTGTGTGTGTCCATCAAGACTATATTAAGTGGCAAATATGTCTAATGTAGTAACTACATAGCTATAGGCAGGTTCCTTACTTACAAATTGTAGGTAACAATGCCTGTTAAGAATGCTTTGGAGATTAGGGGAAACGTTTAATTAACTAGGGGAATTCCTACAGGAATGGGTGAACCGCTGAATCTGTGAATAAAGGCATATATATACCATTTTCTATATACAAGCAAAAGTGTTTATGGCCGGATGCTAAGGTACACAGCACACTGATCGCTGGCAGATAAGGAGGGGAAAAGTATTAATCTTATAATTTAACTTCCGGTCTACTTCACGTGGGTAAGGAGATACAATGCTCCAAATTACATTCTCATAACAGGTACATGAAAGCACATATTAAAATTTCATCATATGATAAATCTAACGGGGCCGTGTTTCTAGATCAAATTCTACTGACATTTTCCAGAAGCTGCCTTTACCTTACTGGCCCTTATCACAAAACAAAAGTAGTTGTATCTGCTATTTTCTCTATTTTATACAGTTTGTCACCAAGGTGTAAGTTTTAATATGTAAATTCACAAACAACTTCATAAAGTTTAATTTTACCTACACTTTTGAATTCTTTTGTTTTTGGTTATTTTTTTATACGCAAAGTTTAGCTTTGTGATTTTAGTACTGAGAAATAGTTTAATCTTGTATCACTGGGCCTCAGTCATGACTTTATATCATAACTATCTAAGGAATTAGAATACACTGATTAATAGTTCCACACAGCTCTTGGAAACTCTGAGTTAATATTGGCAGGCACTTAAGAAAATCTCCTGGCGTTTTAATGTCATGCTTTGGCTGAACCCTGTCTGGAAGAGAATGAACCTGTCTTCAGTGTCCACACAGTCAAGTTGGAGAAGCAAGTAAGTGACTTGTTTTCTAGTGAAGGCTTCTAATACATCTCACAAGAATACGTCCTCATAGCAATATCTAATGGAAGCAATAGAAAACAGATGACGTTTGAAACGAACTTGCCAATAATCAACAGAACAAGAACAACAGCTATAAACTTTGGGAGTTAGAAGCAGCAGCCACCTCAGTGTGACTTGGCATCTTTGTACCTCTGAATTCAAACTGGACTGAGTGTCTGTTATTTAAATGGCAGCCATTATGCTCGGACTTACTGTAAGATTTTTGTTTTTTGAGTTCATTGTACAATCTTTTCATTTTTAGTCAGAAAAAAAAATTGTTTACCCCCCTCTCTCCCTCTCTCTCTCTCTCTGCTACAACTAGAATGTGGTGGATCTATTTTTGGCTTTGTGAAAAGGACTTTGAAAGGTAGTTATATTCAGATTCCAGAGTTTTTTAAGTTCTGAACATTATATCCATTTATTTCTCAAAATAAATCTCAGCCATTCCTCCCACTGAACTTTTTTCCAAGTGGGGAATCAGATACTTGGAGCAGTGATGTCCTCTGACTTTGTCTAACTCTCCTCAAGCCCTGTATTGGAAGGAAGGCAGAAAGGGAAAGAAAGCAATGGAGGGAAGGAAGGAGGCTAGTAGATGGAGGAGAGAAAATGGGAAAGTGTCTTCATCATACACGAAGACTGGGGATGGCTGTACCCTCCTAACCTGTAGCTTCCCTGCATTCATTTTCACCTTAAAAGCTCTGTGAAACCCTGTGGTTAACTCAAACCCGTGCACATCAAATCAAGCTAAACACCTGTTTAACTTCATTGAATCCATATTTTTCGATATTATTTAATCATTGAATTCCTTTTAGCAGGAGACCTTTAACATAAATGATGGCCAAAGATTTCCATATGCTAATATGCTAATATTATTGTCTTACAACAGTATAGAGGAAGGAAACTTCTTTAAAATATCTGGACATTTTGGGGGATAGTCTTGTTCATCCTCTGACTTTTCCTGCATACCACTAGGCACACTGTCAGCATTAGTATAGCAAATCTCCCAGGGCTCTCTTCTCTGCAACATTCCCTCCTGCTGTGGATGTTTTGGGAACATGACCAAAGTATCAGCTTCTGCTGACACAGTCTTTAAAGTGATGTCTTCTGGTTCATGCTATGTAAACTTTAGATTATTGTAATTTCCTTAGCAGTGTTTCTAGCGTAAGTTCAGAGGTTGATGCTATCAGATGATGCTACATTAGATGAACAGAACTTGAGTCATAAGATAGAGAACAGAAGCTGACTTCCTTCCTTTCACCTTTATGTGCATCTCTGTAGCGCACACATACATGCTTCCTTACTGACTGGGTTGTTACAGACACTGATTAAAGGACAATGGTGATTTCGCATGTCAGGATACAGGAATCCACAATGTCTGAGTTGAACCGCTTGCTCTGGATCAGAGAAGCTCTGTGTCCTGGGAAGGCTAATTAGCATCTCTGAGATTTAACATTTTATCTTGGTCAGATGTCAACTTTTTTTTTTAAGCAAAAAATGCTGGTGTAGCAAAGAGTCAATTGCCACAAAAGAGGGACTATGAGCTGCCACTCGGTAGAACACAGACAGGTCAGAGAACACTGAAATTGGTAAATAGAAAACCAGCAGAAGTAAGGGCAGCTCTCCCTTTTCACCATCACCCCGGTGCTTTTTTGTAAACTGCAGATATCTAAATTTTCTGTTGTCCACATTAACTCATTTTCTCTGTAGCTCTGACATCCTAATTGTAGATGCCTTTATAATTGAATTAATTACAGCAGATACTTGTCATACATTATTTGTGTATTATGAAATCACAAATGTTTTAAATGTCAGTATATTTTTTTTTGCATTTTACTGCATATTTTATGTATTTACATTTCAAAGGTTATCCCCTTTCCTGGTCTCCCCCCCTCATAAAATCTCCCCTACCCCTACTTCTGTGAGGATGCTCTCTCTCTCCTGCCCACCCACTCCCATCTCAACACCCTGGCATTCCCCTACACTGGAGAAATAAGTCTTCACAGGACCAAGGGCTTCGTTTACCTTTTTTTGATGCCAACAATGCCCTCCTCTGCTACATATGCTACTGGAGCCATAGGTCGCTCCCATGTGTGCTCTTTCGTTAGTGGTTTAGTCCCTGGGATCTCTGGATGGTCCGGTTGGTTAATATTGTTCTTCCTATGAGGTTGCAAACCCTTTCAGCTCCTTCAGTCCTTTCCCTAGCTCTTCCATTGGGTTTCCATGCTCAGTCTGGTGGTTGGCTGCAAGCATCCTCGTCTGTATCAGTAAGGCTCAGGCACAGCCTCTCAGGAGACATCCATATCAGGCTTCTGTCAGCAAGCACTCCTTGGCATCAGCAATAGGGACTGTGTTTGGTGGCTGCAGATGGGATGGATCCCCAGGTGGGGCTCTGGATGGCCCCTCCTTCAGGCTCTGCTCTATTCTTTGTCCCTGTATTTCCTCCTGTGAGTATTTTGTTCCCCCTTCTAAGAAGAACTGATGCATAAACATTTTGGTCTTCTTTCTTCTTCATCCTTAATTGGTCTGTGAATTATATGTTGGGTATTCTAAGCTTTAGGGCTAATATCCATTTATTGGTGAGTGAATACCCTGTATGTTCTTTTGCATCTAGGTTACATCACTCAGGATAATATTTCTAGGTTCATTCATTTGCCTTACAATTCATGACATCACCGTTTTCTTTTTTCCCCTTTTTTAAATTGGAAATTCTCTGCATTTACATTTCAGATGTTATCCTTTTCCCACAATCTCCCCTCCCCCTCCCATTCTCTCTATGAAGGTGTTCCTCTCCCAGCCATCCTCTCATACCTCAGCACCTTGGTGTTCCCCTACACTGGGCAAAGAAGCCTTCACTAGGCCAAAGGCCTCTCTACCCATTGATGGCAGACAATGCTATCCTCTGCTGCATATGCACCTGGAGCCATGGGTCTCTCCATGTAAACTTATTGGTTGGTGTTTTAGTCCCTGGGAGCTGTGGTGGGTTTGGTTAGCTGATAATTTTGTTTTTCCCATTGGGTTGCAAACCCTTTCAGCTCCTTCAGTCCTTTCTCTAGCTCCTTCATTGGGGTTCTCATATTCATTCTGATGGTTAGCTGCCAGTACCCTCCTCTGTATCAGTATGGCTCTGGCAGAGCCTCTGAGGAGGCATCTATATCAGATTCCTGCCAGTAAGCACAACTTGATATCTGCAATAGTGCTTGGATTTAGTGGCTGCAATATAGGGTGTATATCCAGGTGAGGCGGTCTCTGGATGATCTTTTCTCCAATCCCTGCTCCTCTATTTGTCCCTTTATTTCCTCCCATGAACGCTTTGTTCTTCCTTTTAAGAAAGACTGAGGCATCCACTTTCTGGCTTTTCTTATTTATTTATTTATTTATTTATTTATTTATTTATTTATTTATGTTTGGTTGGGAGTTTTTTGGCATAAAACTATATGAATATAGTTTTTTGACAGTACTTGAGTTTTTTTAAAGGTTTGATAGTATGCATTGAAATCTTACTAGTTACCATAAGCATAAAATACATGTAAAACAAAACATATCATGGAAATAGTCAAAGTTTTCTTGGTGTGTATAGATTGAACACAATGATTTTTAAATACCAAAAACTGCCACAAGGTCATCTTCTTAGCTCTTAAGTTATTAATCATTTAAGGTCTAGGTGTACCCCACTCTGAAAGGGTGCTATACACTTATTGTTTTTTTGTTTTTCTAAGAAGGACTGAGGCTTCCATTTTTTTTTTTTTTTTTTTTGGCCTTTCTTTTTTTGAGCGTCCTATGGTCTGTGAGTTGTTTCTTGTGTATTCAGAGCTTTCTGGGGTTAGGATCCAATTATCAGTGACTACATATTATGTCTGTTCTTTTGTGACTGGGTTATCTCATTCAGGATGATATTCTCTAGATACATCCATTTTCCTAGATATTTCATAAAGTCATTGTTTCTAATAGCTGAGTAGTACTCCATTATGTAAATATACCACAATTTCTTTATCCATTAATCTACTGAAGGACACCTGGGTTCTTTCCAGCTCCTGGCTATTAAAAATAAGGATGTGATGAACATGGTGGAGCTTGTGTCCTTATTGTATGTCAGAGCATTTTTGGGGTATATGCCCAGAAGTAGAATTACTGGGTCTTCAAGTAGTACTATGTCCAATTTTCTAAGGAACCGCCAGACTGATTTGCCCTGTACCCAAGTATTCAAGCCTCTTCCACAATTTTTTTCTATTAGTTTCAGTGTAACTGGTTTTATGTGGAGGTCCTTGATCCATTTGGACTTGAGCTTTGTACAAAGAGATAAGAATGGATCGATTTGCATTCTTCGACATGCTGGCCACCAGTTGGACCAGCACCATTTGTTGAAAATGCTTTCTTTTTTCCTTTGGATGGTTTTAGCTCCTTTGTCAAAGATCAAGTGACTATAGGTGTGTGGGTTCATTTCTGTGTCTTCAATTCTATTCCATTGATCTACTTGCCTGTCTCTGTACCAATAACATGAAGTTTTTGTCATGATTGCTGTGTAATACATCTTGAGGTCAGGGATGCTGATTCCTCTAGAAGTCCTATTATTGTTGAGAATAGTTTTCACTATCCTGTTTTTTGTTTTGTTTTTTTTTTTTTTGTTTTTGTTTTTTTTGTTTTTTGGTTACTCCAAATGAATTTGTAAATTTCTCTTTCTAACTCTACGAAGAATTGAGTTGGGATTTTGATGGAGATTGCATAGAATCTGTAGATTGCTTTCGAGAAGATGGTCATTTTTACTATATTAATCCTGCCAATCCATGAGCAGGGGAGATCTTTCCCTCTTTAAAGATCTTTGATTTTTAGAGAATATCATCCTGAGTGAGATAACCCAGTCACAAAAGAACAGACATAATATTCAGTCACTGATAATTGGATACTAACCCCAGAAAGCTCTGAACACCCCAGAAACAACTCACAGACTATATGAAGTTCCAAGAAAAGAAAAAAAAGAAAAATAAAAAACCATTATGCTTAATCTTCATACACCAAGAAAACTTTGACTAATTCCAGGTTAAATCTTGTTTTACATGTACTTTATGCTCATTGTAACTAGTAAGATCTTAATGCACACTATCAAACCTATAAAAAAACCAAGCACTGACAAAAATGTATTCTTATGCTTTTATGCAAAAATGCTTAAAATCTGTACATTTATATTTGTTTTTTTAAAATAAAGTTTTTCAATTTAAAAAAATCTTTGATTTCTCTCTTTAGCAACTTGAAGTTCTTGTCATACAGATCTTTCACTTGATTGAGTAGAGTCACACCAAGGTATTTTATATTATTTGTGACTATTGGGAAGGATGTCTGTGATGGTTTGCATATGCTTGGCCCAAGAAATGGCACTATTAGAAGGTGTGGTTTTGTTGGATGAAGTGTGTCACTCTGGGCTTGGAGACACTCCTAGATGCTGGAGGACGCTCAGTCTATTCCTGGCTTCCAGAGGTAAAATTTTTAGCTCTTACTGCACTGTGCCTGCCTAAATGCTACCATGCTCTCACCTAGATGATAATAGACTGAACCTCTGAGTTTGTAAGCCAGCCCCAGTTAAATGTTGTTATTTATAACACTTGCCTTGGTCATGGTGTCTGCTCACAGCAATAAAAACCTAACTAAGACAGTATTGTTTCCCTAATTATTTTCTCAGTGTCTTTATCCTTTGAGCAGAGGAAGGCTACTGATATGTTTGAGTTAATTTTATATCAACCCATTTTGCTGAAGTTGTTTATCAGCTGTAAAAGTTCTCTGGTGGAATTTTTGTAGTCACTTAAGTATACTATCATGTCATCTGCAAATAGTGATATTTTGACTTCTCCCTTTCCAATTTGTATCCCTCTGACCCCCTTTTTGTTGTCTAATTGTTTTAGCTAGGACTTCAAGTACTATATTTAATAGGTAGGAAGAGAGTTTGCAGCCTTGTCTACTCCCTAATTACAGTGGGATGCTTCAAGTTTCTCTACATTTATTTGATGTTAGCTACTGCTTTTCTATATATTACTTTAACTATGTTTAGATATGGACCTTGAATTTCTGATCTGTCCAAGACTTTGCCATAAAGGGGTGTTGAATTTTTGTCAAAGGCTTTAACAGCATCTAATGAGATGATCATGTGGGTTTTTTTCCTTTGAGTTTATTTATATAGTGGATTACATTGGCTGATTTCCATATATTGAACCATCACTGCAACCTTGGGATGAAGCCTACATGATCATGATGAATGAAGTGTTAGTATACTTAGTTATGAAGAAAAGATATCTACTAATTTATTTTTTATTTTATGTAAGTTCCTCAAATTATATTTCAAAAACCCATGCCTGTCATAAAGAAGTGCCTCTCCACTGGGGATTCTCTGGCCACTCCTAGAAAGTAGAGGGTACAGGCTAAACGCTGGAATGGAGAATTCTCAGCCTGTATTTTCCACTGGGAAATCAGACCCTGCTACACACTGACTTGAAGGGGAATCAATGTCTGGGACATGTGCTGTGCATCCTGGTCTTTTCTCAGGGCAGCCTGGAGCTCCTAGTATACGAGGAGAGGATGTCAGGAACTGGGGTCCACCTTACCTACTGGTGTCCTCATGCCTGGCAGCAAGGGGAAGGTGGGACCGAGGACAAGTGGGACCAGGTCTGATTGGGAGCAAGTATTGAGTATTGGAGGGGCAGAAGAGAGAAGACTTCTCCTTGAGTTTGCTCTTTTAGGGAAGGTCTTCCTTGTGGAAATTAAGCAGCTCTCTGAGATGATCTTTGAATTTTCATATTGCTTTATTGATGGTGGATGTGGGCACATAAACTTCATTCAAAGTAAACCAGGGATTATATGCTTTTTGGGAGAAGTAATACTGATGAATTAAGGGTCTCTGACTGAGTGCTTAGGGTACTGTAATGCCTCATTAGCATAGGAATGCATTTCAGGAATCTCAGTTGTTAGTTGAGTGGGTTCTTGAAAGGAAGTTGAACCTATAATTTTAACCAAGGCTAGGTGACATTCAGCAGGTAGAGGTGTGTGGGGGGGGTTTGAACTCCCAAGACAAGGTCATGGAATAGGAAACCATGCCAATACAATGAGTCAGCCATATAGTACCAAGCCCCAGAAGGCTATCCAGTCAATGGTAGACTTTGACCTTAATTAGCAGTTTTTTAACATCTCCTCTGATTTATTTTTTAATGGAGAAATGTCACTAAAGTATTCAGCCTTTATACTGAGGACAGCATGGTACTGAACCAGAACCCAATTAGCAGTGATGTTTGCAATGCTACTATCTGCTCTTTTAAAAATTGGACAAGGCAGGGTGTAAGCATCGGAATAAAACACAACACAAACCAGAGGGGTAATGGGGGGTGGGAGCCAGGGAGACAAGGGATTATTGAACCAACTTGCTGCTTACTGGCTTGCTCCACATTGCTTGCTCATTCAGATTTCTTAAATAACTCAAGACCAGAAGCACAGAGGTAAGTTGTCCACAGTGGTGCTGGGCTCTCCCATATCTATCACTAATTAAGAAAATGTCTTACAAGCTCTCATACAGTCAAGTCTTAAAGAGAGATTTGTTTTCACCTCCCTTCTGGTGAGTCTACATTGTGTCAAACTGACATAAAAACTAACTGGCATCCTAACTATTTTGTTGGTGGTAAATATTGAACAATGATTCCTTTAATGAAGTTAATGAAGACTGAAATTTAGGAGGTGAGATATTTTATGTGTTTTCTAATAAACTTCAGTACCATTCTATTTGTGCTGTACCAGTGAACAAGTGAGGAAGGAAATATGATGTCATTAATCAATGTGCCAAAACTGTTGATTTTATGGCTTTCTATCTATCCCTTTGGTAGGCAGATTGTTTAATTACATATTTGTGACAGTGTTAACAATAATTACACATCTCTGGTTTCCTTATAAAATCTAAGTATTTCTCATGCTTCTTACTAGACATATACAATTATTTGCATTTTAGAGACCTGAGAAGTAATATTAAAAAGCTTCCACCCATGTGCCAATGCTCTGGAGTTCCTTTTGGAGTTGTCACTAGAACTACAGAGAGCTAAAAGAGGGGTCTCCTGTGTATATTACAAATATTGGTTTCTTAACCTGCATGTGTAAGTGAGCAATCACTTCTTTGTTGCACATACTTCTCTACACACAAAATTATACCTGATACAGATGCTAACACAGTGCATTTGGCTTATGCTTCCATGCAACAGAATAACATATTTCTTAATTGTGTATCATTGAAAGCAGCCTACCATTTAGATGAAAGAGCTCTGTTCAGTGCACATGACTGGGAGGATATTGTGGTAAAAGAGATCAACAATGGCCCCATTAATGCTGAGATTATACCTGCATCTAATGGCTGATAATGCATCTAACATGACACATGTGAAGATAAATTCACAGCATTAATAGGCTTACAGTCCACAAGAATAAGCTATTTCTCTAACAAGTTCCCCTTCTCTAATGAAACATTATCTTCCCAGTGGCATCTGATTGATGGGTAACTGTTGGAAGATACAGGATTCTTTTATTGACAAAGCATTAAAGTGCCCTCATCTCTGTGCATAATCTATGTTTGTATTATAGGGTTATAGCTAAACACACTGAAAGCAAGACAGTTGCATTTCATAAAGACTCACATTTAAAAAACATTATTTGTTGAGAAATATGGGTCATCATAATATAGCATTTAATATGGAAGTTCACTTTTCAGTGATATTTCTTCAAACTTCAATTTGAAAGAAAATTTTAGGCAAAGTTAAACAAATCAAATGGTCATTTCAACATATCTAAAATAGCACTCATGAAGTGGTAGTCAGCTCAACTGTTTTAAAATCTTTAGTTTTTATCTAGAATCAGAAACCCTGACTTCAGTTGTGTTTTAGGGGCAGTTCTTTGGTTGTATTTATGTGAATGTGTATGTAGTACGTGTACAAGTGTGTGCCATGCGCACAGAGAGAGTATAGAATTCATAAGTGGTTTGGGGCCCCTTGATCTATAGTTGCAAACAGTTGGGAGCCCTCTCTCAGGCCAAACTAAGCTGTATGGTATAGATGTTAAAAGTCCTACCATATGGATCACAAAAAATCAAGTGGTACTAATTAAAATAAATAAATATTAAATATATAATATTTTTATTAAAGATTTATGATGATGCTTTTGCTGAGAAGTTGAATTTGAAGTATGATTAAATTTATTACATATTTAAGTATAGACTTATAATCCCTTTCCTCACCTATCCATATCTATATACTTACATATATTCTGGTATCACATTGTTGGGAAGTAAATAGATATGTTCTATGGCTTTTCTGATAAAATTGCTTAAATCTGATAGTATAATATGCTTACTCATAGCTTTAGAAAGTTTAAAGAATCTCTACAATCTGTGAATCTTAGGGAAGACATCATATTTTATCAGATTATTTTCATTACTATTAAGGAAAATAATGTCACCACAATCATCACATTATGTCACTTATTTATGAAGAAAGGGAGGAGCCTGGGGCCTGGAAGTTGTTACAGTGGGTGAAGTGTTTGTTCAGGAGGAATGAGGACCTCTGTCTAGATGCTCACTCTTAATTCTATTTTCTATATGATGCTGTGAGTTTAAAAATCACCATCTAGTTATTTTAATCTTTTAGACTAAGCTAGAGCATAATTAACAAATAGTTATTAGACCAATAAAATGATAGAATTATGAAACCCTTAAATAAATTATTCTTTATAGTACATGAAAGAAAGACCATGCGGCTGCATGATTAAGCACAGCTGATAACTGTCTTCTTTATTTAGTACAATGTAATATTGTTAGCAAACTAGTGTGTCAGTAAGCTCCTCTTATTATGCAAGTGCCCCATATACAGTAACATAATTACAAACATAATCCCATAGTGACTACACACACACACACACACACACACACACACACACACACATGGGGGGGGAGGTAAAAGAAGAGAGAGAGGTGTCAATCTTAGGATTACACATATACTTTATCTCACAGTGGGAAATCTATACAGAATTAGGCCTGATCCACCTCTGCAATGCTTCTAAAAACAAGATACATTAGGAAAGAAATGAAATTAGTACCAAAGATGAACATTTAAAAAGGCATTATACAAATATATTACTCAAATTGTGAAAGTTTCCATGGAGAAACAATGCAGTGTCTGCTTGCATCAAATTGAAGCACTGAGAAAATGTCCCTGATTTGAATTCTGGCAGTTATTTATTATTTTTACACTCCAGGCATTATTTCCCTCCTGGTCCACCCCCACATCCCTACAAGGATGTCCCACCCCACCCCAGCTCTCACCACCAGACCTCTACACTCCTTGGGGTCTTCAGTCTCTTGAGGGTTAGGTGCATCTTCTCTGACTGAACCCAGACCCAGTAGTCCTCTGCTGTATATGTGTTGGGGACCTCATACCACAGTGTCTGAGAGATCTCAGGGGTCCAGGTTAGTTGAGACTGCTGGTCCTCCTGCAGGGTCTCCTCCTCAGCTTCTTCCAGCTTTTCCTTAATTCAACCACAGGAGTCAGTGGCTTCTGTCCAATGGTTGGGTGTAAATATCTCCATCTGACAATTTCAGCTGCTTGTTGGATCTTTCAGAAGACAGTCATGATAGGTCCCTTTTTGTGAGTGTTCCATAGCCTCGGTAACAGTGTAAGGCCTTGGGGCATCTTCTTGAGTTGGATTCTACTTTGTGACTGTCACTAGACTTTCTTTTCCTTAGCCTCTTCTGCATCTCCATCTCTGCAGTTCTTTAAGACAGGAACAATTATGGTCAGAGTTCTGACTGGAATAGCAACCCCATCCTCACATGATGCCCTATCTTTTTGCTGGAGATGGTTCCCTCTCCCACTGTAGGGTGTTTTATCTAGGGTACCTCCCTATGAGACCTAAGAATCTCTTACCTCTCAGGTCTATTCTGGAGGTATGGTATATTCTGGAGGGTCCTCCCAGCTTCCTACCTCTTGAGGTCACCAGTTTCCTTTTTTTTTTCTGCTGGCTCTCAGGACTTCAGTCCTTTTCCCCCACCCAATACCAGATTATATTCCTCTCTCCCCAAAACCACTGTCTGCTTTCCCTCTTGGGTCCCTCTTTCCTTCCCCATTTGTGTTTTCTTTCTTCTCCCTCCCAAGTGGAATTGAGGCTTCCACACTAGGGCCCTTCAGCTTGTTGACCTTTTTGAGTCTATGGACTATCTCTTGGGTATTGTGTTCTTTCTTTCTTTCTTTCTTTCTTTCTTTCTTTCTTTCTTTCTTTCTTTCTTTCTTTCTTTCTTTCTTTCTTCTTCCTTCCTTCCTTCCTTCCTCCCTCCCTTTCTTTCTTTCTTTCTTTTTTCTTCCTTCCTTCCTTCCTTACTTTCTTTCTTTCTTCCTCCCTCCCTTTCTTTCTTTCTTTCTTTCTTTCTTTCTTTCTTTCTTTCTTTCTTCCTTCCTTCCTTCCTCTATTTTCTTCTCTTTTCCTTTTTTTCTTTTTTTTTCAGCTAATATTCATTTTAGTGAGTATATACCATGCATATTCTTTAGGTCTGAGTTACCTCACTCAGAATGATATTTTCTAGTTTCATCCATTTGTCTGTAAAACTTAAAGAATGATCTTTTTCTTAACAACCGAGTAGTATTCTACTGTGTAAATAAATCATATTTTCTGTATCCATTCCTCTGTTGCAGAACATCTAGCATCTTTCCAGATTCTGGATATTATAAATAAAGCTGCTATGAACATAGTGGAGCATGTGTCTTTGTTATATGTTGGAGCATTTTTCGGTATATACCCAAGAGTGGTACAGCTGGGTTCTCAGGTACTACTATGTCCATTTTTCTGAGAATCACTAGACTGATTTTTAGAGTTATTGTACCAGCTTGCAGTCCCACCATCAATGGAGGACTGTTCCCCCTTCTCCATATCCTTGCCAGTATCTGCTGTCACCTGTGATTTTGATCTTAGCCATTCTGAGAGGTGTGAGGTAGAATTTCAGGGTCATTTTGATTTGCATTTTCCTGATGACTAAGAATGTTGAACATTTCTTTGGGTGCTTCATGGCCATTCGATATTCCTCACTTAAGAATTCTTTTGAACATTTCTTTATGTGCTTTTCATTCATTTAAGATTTCTCTGTTGTGAATTCTCAGCTTAGTTCTATACCCCATTTATTGATTGGGTTGTTTGATTCATATTCTTATAAAAAAGCCTATACTCAACAAAACTGGAAAATCTAGATGAAATGAATGGTTTTCTAGATAGATACCACATATCAAAGTTAAATCAAGAGCAGGTAAACTATCTAAATAGGCCCATATGCTGTAAGGAAATAGAAGTCATTAGAAACCTCCAAGTCAAAAAAGCCTGGAGCCAGATGCATTTAGTGTGTAATTTTAACAGACCTTCAAAGAAGACTTAATACCAATATTTCTCAAATTATTCCATAAAATAGAAACAGAAGGAACACACACTAATTCTATGAAGCCACAATTACTATTGATACCTAAACCACACAAGGACCCAACCAAAAACCAAAAAGGAGAACTTCAGACCAATCTTGCTTGTAAATATTGATGCAAAAATACTTTTAAAAAACTTGTAAACCAAATCTAAGCACACGTCCAAACCATCATTCACCAGGATCAAGTAGGCTTCATCCTAGGAAAGCAAGGTTGGATATACAAAAATCCATTAACGTAATCTACTATATAAACAAACTCAAAGAAAAAAAAAAAAACACACGATCATCTCATGGTAAAACTATTGGAGAGATCAGGAGTTCAAGGCCCATTCCTAAACATAGAAAAAAATGTTTACTGTTAAGCAACAGCCAATATAAAATTAAATGAAGAGATACTTGAAGCAATCCCACTAAAATTGGGGACAAGACAAGGGTTAATATACTCCTCCTATCTACTCACTATAGTGCTCAAAGTTCTAGCCAGGACAATAAGACAGCAAAAAGAGATCAAGGGGATATAAAGTGGCAAAAACCAGGTATCACTATTTGCAGAGGTTGTGATAGTATACATAACATAAACGACCCAAAACAACTAAACAACTTCAGCAAAGTGGCTGGATATAAAATCAACTCAAATAAATCAATAGCTGTTCTTTATACAAGTGATAAAAAGACTGAGAAAGAAATTAGGGATACAATTCTTTTCACAATGATAAACAAGCAGAGAAAGAAATTAGGAATATAACTTCCTTCACAATAGCCACAAATAATATAAAATATCTTAGGGTAACTCTAACCAAACAAGTAAAAGATCTGTATGACAATAACTCCAAGTTTCTCAATAAAGAAATATCAGGAAATGGAGAGATCTCCCATACTCATGGATTGGCAGAATTAACATATTAAAAATGGCCATCCTTCAAAACACAATCTATAGATTCAGTGTGAACCCCATCAAAATCCCAACACAAATTTTCAAAGACATCAAAAGAGAAATTCTCAAATTCACCTGGAAACGCAAAAAAATCTAAACTAGAAAAAAAAAACAATTTTTAACAATAAAAGAACAGCTGAGGAATTACCATTCCTGACCTCAAGTTCTACTACAGAGCAATAGTGATAAAAACTGTATGGAATTGGTACAGAGACAGACAGGCTGATCAGTGGAATAGGATTGAAGACCAATAAATGCATACTTGATCTTTGACAAAGAAGTCAAAAATATATCATGGGAAAAAGAAAGCATCTTTAAAAAATGGTGTTGATCTTACTGGCTGTATGTAGAAAATGAAAATAAAGCCATATTTGTCACCTTGCACTAAGCCAAAGTCCAAGTGGATCAAGGACCTCAACATAAAATCAGATACACCTAATCAAGTAGAAGAGAAAGTGGGAGAAAGCCTTGAACTCATTGACACAGGAGCAAATTTTCTAAACAGAACTCTAATGGCTCAGGCTCTAAGATCAACAATTGATAAATGGAACCCCATGAAGCCAGAAAGCTTCTGTAAGGAAAAGGACATAGTCAATAAGACAAAACAGCAACCTACAGATTGGGAAAAAAATTAACTAACCCCACACCCAATAGAGGGCTAATATCCCAAATATATAAAGAACTCAAGAAGATACTCATGTTTTATACACTATTTTAAACTTGGAGGTTTTCTTAAGACTATCTCACCCTTGTTTTAGTCTTATATCCTGCTTAGAGAGTTGAAGAGATTTAAGAAAGTACTTATGTTTAGGTAGATGAGAATAATAACTCAAAACTGTTTATAGGCTTTGAAAATCAAACAAGGAATGTGGAAATGTGTACTGTGACCTGGAAAGACTGCTCAGTGGTTAAGAGCACACAGTTTACAGAGGACTCATGTTGTAGCCTGGGTCATGTTATAGTCCATGTCAGGGAGGTCAAAGGAGCTTATTACTCCTGCCTGAGGGGCATCTGACATTCCCTTGTTCCTGAGGACACCTGCATTTACACGAATATTCCCACACAAGCCATACACATACACATAATTAATAATAAAGTAGAACTTTCAAAACCTTATCCCTTAAGTTTTGAATGGAATACCCATTGATGACTTGTCTATAGTAGGGTTCCTGGAATAGAGTTCAGAGGGAAGTTTGTATTTCTGAGGCAGCAGGAAGAGACTTGATGTGGCTTCTCTTGACAAAGCAGCAGAGTGGGGGGGTGTTCTGCCTTTCTTATAACGAAACATGTCTAACGTTTCAGATATGCCGCTAAGTTTCTTATATGGGATCTCTGCAATTTCTTTGTGAAGATACTTAGTGCTATGAATTTTTCTCTTAACAGTGCTTTCATTGTATCTCATAAATTTGGGTATGCTGGGTCTTCATTTTCAATGAATTCTATAATGTCTTTGATTTCTTTATTTCTTTTCTGACCAAGTTATCATTGAGCAGAGTGTTGTTCGTGTTCCATGAAAATGTAGGCTTTATGTTTTTTTCTGTTATTATTGAAATCTAGTCTTAGACTGTATTGAGCTGATAGAATGAATGAATTATTTGAATTTTCTTGTATCTGTTGAGTCTTGTTTTATGTCCAATTATATGATCAGTTTTTCACAAGGTTCCATGAGATGCTGAGAAAAAGGCATTTTTTTTTTTGTTTGTTTTGGGGTGAAATGCTCTCTCTATATATATCAGTTAAATCCATTTGGTTCATAACTCCTGTTAGTTTCACTGTGTCTCTTTAGTTTCTGTTTCAATAACCCATCCGTTGGTGAGAGTGGGTCTTCATTATTGCTTGAACAATGCTTTACAAATGGAGACATCCTTCCCAGGCTCAGATTCACATTTGAAAGTGAACAGTGATGCTGCTGAACTAAAACGGCCGATGAGTGGGGAAGAAGCAAATTTGGGGGCTTCTAAAAGTTTTCCAATAGAAAAACAATGGAGTAATGTATCATGACATCTAAACTAAATGATCAGAGAAATGGTGGCCCGGAAGTGCAACATTTGGGCCCATTTTGGGTAATGACTAGATTAATGAAATTCCTTTTTATATGCTAAGTGACAGCTATGTTTAGGTCGATGATATCAACTAGTAACACAATTAATATTTTCATCACTTAATAAAGTTGGCTGCTTTGTGGGTGATGAATGAGCCTGTCACAGTTGACCTTTGAACCTGTAGGGAGTATCTGAGGCCTTTCCTAGAATTTGAAATCATTCATCATTCTTACAGACCAGCCATTCAGTGCTCCTGGCACTTTGCTAAAAAATTGGTGATACAATAAAAATCAAACAACATGTGATCTCCTCTCTTACTGCTTAGAGCAGAAAAAAATGATGCGTTTAATATCAAATATGAGGAATATTCTGAGAGTGTAAGGAACAGAAAATTTGGGGGAATAACATAAACATGAGAAGTTAAGCATTTAAATATTTTAACAAATTAGTTTTCAATCTAGGAGGGTAAGAAAGCACTACTGTAGTTCTTTTAGAGATTTCAACCTGTGCATAAAGCCTCGGGCTAGATCCTCCGCACTTTAGATACCATACAAGGTGGTACATCCCAGAAATTCCAGAGAGGGAGACAGGGGAATCACATCCCAAAAGGTCAAGGTCATCTTCAGCCATGTACAGAGTCGAAAGTCAGGAAAATGGGAGTCTCTGCACTCATGCGCCTCACCCATGGGCCTCCACCCTAAATACAAACAGCACTGAAAAAATAAATTTAAAATGTGATCTTGCTTTCCACACCCACAAAAAGGTGTTTACAACCACAAACAAATACACATAAACAAGTGTCAGGTGAGCATTCATGCAGAGGCAGTATGCTTAAAGGAACTCAATGCTTAGCAAAATATGAGCAGTGATGCTCTTTGGAGAACAGGCCTTAACCTGCACACAAGCACTAACCTGCATGCATGCCTGTGTCGCATGGTAAAGGTTTGGATGTTAGAAAATGGACAATAGCGTCCTAAAGGACTTTAGGTGGGTGACTGATGGAACTCTCCCAGCACTGGACCATGAGCCAGATACCATGCGGGGCTTTCTCCTTCTGTGTTTGGCTTGGGTTCTAACTTCTGTGATAGACTTCAAAGCTTTCCACAGACTTTCTGTAAATGTCAAAATCTCACTGTTTCTGCTCTTTTCTCCCTCTGTGATGTGAGTTTCCTAGTGGTGCAATGATTTCAAGCTCAAAGTCTTTATACGTTCCTTAGCTAATCTACATATTCGACCTCTTATAATTTTAGTGGTGGCTTTGGGAGGACCCTGGGGAGAACCTAATCTCTAACTATGTGTCCCCTTGCCCTTCCCTTATTCCTTCCCAGTTTCTTGGCTCTGTTATTTCTGGATCTGTAATATTTTTCCTTGTTATATTTGGAACTATCACATTTGTACAGGCCCTCATTTCTTATCTCTTATCATCAAACACTTAGCAAAACAATGTTACCCAAAACAGTCCCTTTCCTAAGATATATTCGCCTAGATACTCTTCTCTCTGTCTCTCTGTCTCTCCCCCCTCCCCCCCACACACATAATCTTTTAGGAATCCAAAGAGAAGCACTTATTCTGGACTCCACTGGAACTCCAGCTTCCTTCCCACACATTATCTAGAGAATGAGGATGGATCTTGCACTGGCTTGGAGGGACATTGCGGCCCCTGTTTCCTGCTTGTCCCAGTCTCAAAGTAGGTAGCAGTGTCAAAGGTAGAAATCATGACTCTGGGGTGGCCTTTGGGGGGAAACAGCGCTCTCTGGACAGATGCATGATCCCAGAGAACACATACCATACATCCCCTGATGTAGCTGAAGTCTTGCTTGCTGAGGATCTATCATGATCATGAGGCATTTCAGTGCTCTGCAAACAGCCTTGGATCAGGATGATTCTCTAATGGCTGCAGAATCCTGATGCACAGTGGTGGGCTGGATTGATTGACAGTTTTATTAGACACTGATAGAACACACTTAGACTCAGTTCTTCAGTGTGCAGGTGGTTGATACAAAAAACTTCATACTCAGAGAGCTTCACTGAAACACTGTAGCAGGCTGAGTCCAAGGACAATAGAAAGGTTAACAGAGATAATAGAACATAATTCTCTTACGTAAATATGAGGAGGCCTGAGATGAGAATAGAGATCAGGGGTAAAGTACTTGTCTAGGCTGAGGCTTGAGTACTGAAAAAAAAATCAAACAAAAGTTGTCATTTATGCTAAAAAAAATATATGGTCAAGCTGCTTGTCTTGATGTTAGCGACAGAACTTGGATAAAGTTTTTAAGCAATACCATCCTAATCTTACGGTTAGGCACAATGTAGTCTCTTTTCTAAGTCTCAGAATATGTAAACTCTTGGATCTTCTCTGTGGTTTTCTTTGTCTGATTTCAAGGAGCTATTTAACTTCAACAAAAATTCGCATTCAGAGAATGAAATTATCCCAGTCTAGTCTGAATCCTATCACAAAATACCATAGACTAGGTAGCTTTGAAGTAAAACAAGTTTTTTTGTTTTTGTTTTTTTTTTACATTAATTTGGAAGGTTCCAAGTTCAAGGTAAAGCAAAGGAAGGTTTGGTGTCTTAGGAGGGATACTTCACTCTCAGTTCATAGGTTGCTACATAGCAAATGCTTACTCCTTTTTTTTTTTAAGAAATAAATAAATATTTAATATTCTTTTAAAAATTATTTTATTGAATACTCTCTGTATTTACATTTAAAATATTATTCCTCTCTTCCTTCCTATTCCTCCTCTTCTTAAAGCTTGTCTCCATGAAGGTGCTCCCTCTCCCAATCACTCTCTTCACCTTGGCATTCTCCTACTGAGAAAACACGTACTTACTAGACCACTAAACACATTCTCCTATTGATGCCAGAAACTGCTATCCTCTACTATAGCAACTGAAGCCATGGGCTCTCCATGTGTGCTCAATGGTTGGTGTTTGAGTTTATGGGAGTTGCAGAGAGTTTGGTTGGTTGATAATATTGTTCTTCCCATGAGATTGCAAACTCTTTCTGCTTCTTCAGTCCTTTCTCTAGTGCAGAAGTGCTTACTGGCAGGAGCCAGATATGGATGCCTCTTCAGAGGCTCTTCCAGAGTCATACAGATACACTTGAGGATGCTTGCAGCTAACCATCAGACTGAACAGGGGGACCCCAATGAAGGTGCTAGAGAAAGGCCTGCTTCTCTTTTATGTTGGCATTAATCCTGTTGTTAAGAGCTCTGTTCAAATAACTTATTCATGTCTCAAAGGTCCTAACTTCATGTACTATAACTTTCAGGTTAACAGTTCCAACTTATGTAAATATTAGAATGATGTAAACCCTCAGAACATGGTCCTTACTCAAAGGAACCCAAGTATCAGAACATGAGGAAAACAATATTGTTCTGTCGTTTAAGCAAAAACAAAACAAAATAAAAAATAAAAACAAAAAAAAACCCCAAACAGTGATTTCTACCAAAGTATAAACTTCATACTCATTAATAATAATTGCTTTATTCTTAAATCCTTGACAAATTTTAGGGTATGGTCTTTATGGTCTCTTTTTATTCTTTGCATTATTAAGAAACTAATGTAAGACTAGGTCCCTTCTCTCTTATTAAGGCGAAATGAGACAATTCTGGAGGAGAAATGGGTCCCAAAAGTAGGCAACAGAGTCAGAGATATCCCCTTCTCCTGCTAAGTGTCTAACATATGTGCAAAGGGTCTATTCAGTTCTATGTGTGATCCCTAGTTGGTAGTTGAGTCTCTGTGAGTCCCTATGAGCCCAGGTTAGTTGATGCTGTGGGTTTTCTTATAGTGTCCTTGACCCCTCTGGCTCCTATATTCCTTCTTCCCAAAGATCAACTGTTGGTCTCTGCATCTGTTTCCAACGGTGGCTGGGTGAAGCCTCTCTTATGACAACTGGGCTAGGTACCAATCTATGAGTGTAGCAGATTACCATCCTTTCTCTCCCCATTCTTTGTTTTATCCTTTTCTAGTCATGTTTGGTTCTATCCTAGGCTATCTAGCCTCAGGTTCCTGGACCTCCAGGTTTTACTGCAACTTAATATGCTATGGCTGTGTGGTACCCATGGTAAATCTGCCCTTTTCTGAAGAGAAGGTGAGGAAGAATGGATGTCAGAGAGGCAGGGGTCAGGAGGAACTCCGAGGAGAGGACAGAGGGGGAGCTTGCCAGCTTGCAGAGACCAGCTAGCTGACAGTGGTAGGCTCAACTCTAGTTGACATGGCTCAACTCCAGTTGTCACAACTCAACACAAGCCCTGGGCCTAAGACTCAGGCAACATCAAGGAAGAGGGCATGGAAAGACTGTAAGATTCACAAGACATTTGTGAGGAAAGGGTCGCTTGTCTATTTCTTATAAGGTTAGTTTCTAAAGCTTGACCCTTCCTCATCCTCCTGTCTTTCATTTTTATCTCTCTCTACTTTTTAGTAAAGGGCTTTCAAATCTATATCTATGACCTCGTTATTTTTAAGCAGCAATTTGTTTGTCTATCATCCTTTTGTAAATTTTAATGCAAATGTATAAGTACCAAACTCACCACGTTTTGAACTGTCACCCGAACTCTACAGGCTTTATCTAATCCTCATCTACTGTGCCCAATCTGCTCTTAACTTTAAAAGTTCAATTGTGGAACTTTTCTACATTCTGAATGGATTATACCACTTATCCTTAGCTAATGCAGAACATGTAGTAAATTATTTCTCGATAGTCAATGTTAAAAAAGATTTTCATATACCTGATAATAGGAGTTCTTCAGTAACTTCATATATCATGGATACAAATGCCATCTATAATAGTAAAGAAAGAATCAAATACAATGAATTGTAATAATCAAGCATTTGAAAAAATATTTACACTGCCACCAAGTGAGGCATTGCAAGTGAACCAAACCAAAGTTTAATAATTGCTTTTCTTAAACTATGAATATATATAATGCATATGGTAATAGGCAAAGTCGGTGTCTTAGTCAGGGTTTCTATTCCTGCACAAACATCATGACCAAGAAGCAAGTTGGGGAGGAAAGGGTTTATTCAGCTTACACTTCCACATTGCTGTTCATCACCAAAGGAAGTCAGGACTGGAACCCAAGCAGGTCAGAAAGCAGGAGCTGAGGCAGAGTCCATGGAGGGATGGTACTTACTGGCTTGCTCAGCCTGCTTTCTTATAGAACCCAGGTCTACCAGCCCAGGAATGGCTCCACCCACAGTGGGCTGGGCCCTCCCCCCTGATCACTAGTTGAGAAAATGCTTTACAGCTGGATCTCATGGAGGCATTTCCTCAACTGAGGCTCCTTTCTCTGTGATAACTCCAGCTTGCTTCAAGTTGACACAAAACCAGCCAGTACAGCCAGCTTCTCCTATTTCTTGTTTCCCTTAATTATTTATTTTGACCTTTAAAATTTTCTGTTCTATTTTGTAGATTATAAAGCATGACATAGGTGGACAGTAGTGTCACATGACTTTAACCCCAGTACTTTGGAAGTAGAGGGAGGTGGGTATCTGAGTTCCTGGCCAGCCAGGTATAAAGGGCAAGTTCAAGGTTAGCCAGTTTGCACAGAGATTTCCTGATTTAAAAACCAATCAAACAAACCAAAAAAGCAAACAAACCAAAACAACAATTTTTTGTTTTTATTTTATATTATTTATTTTTTTAAACTTTATTTTAAAAAACAAAGAAAAAAATTTTAAACATTTTTGCATAAATGTATACAAATACATTTTGTCAGTGCTTGGCTTTTTTTTTTCTTTTTTTTTTAAGGTTTGATACTCTGCATTAAGGTCTTACTAGTTACAATGAGCAAAAAGTACATGTAAAACAGGATGTCACCCTGAATTAGTCAACGTTTTCTTGGTGTGTAAGGATTGAGCATAATGTTTTTTGTTTTCTTTTCTTTTTTTCTTGAACTTCACACAGTCTGTGAGTTGTCTCTGGGGCAGTCCAAGCCTCTGGGGTTAGCATCCCACTATCAGTGACTGCATATTATGTCTGTTCTTTTGTGACTGGGTTATCTCACTCAGGATGATATTCTCTAGATGCAACCATTTTCTTAAGAATTTGGTTAAGTCATTGTTTCTGATGGCTGAGTAGTACTCCATTGTGTAAACGTACCACAATTTTTGTATCCATTCATCTACTGAAGGGCATCTGGGTTCTTTTTAGCTTCTGGCTATTATAAATAGAGCAGCTATGAACATTGTGGTGCATGTATCTTTGTTGTATGTTGGAGTGTCACTGGGGTATATGCCCAGAAGTGGAATAGCTGGATCTTCAGGTAGTACTGTGTCTAATTTTCTAAGGAATCGCCAGACTGATTTCCAGAGTGGTTGTATCAGTTTACAACCCCACCAACAGTGGAGAAGTGTTCCTCTTTCTCCCCAACCTCGCCAGCATCTGCTGTCATCTGAGTTTTGGATCTTGGCCAATCTGACTGGTGTGAGGTGGAATCTCAGGGTTGCCAAAACAACAATTATAAATGCATGCCATGCCCCTAGCTTACAGCTGTAGATAATTTTAATCCTATAACATGGCTGCCTTGGCAAGAGATCACATACAAAGATATGATCTGGCTTGGAGTGCAGACACATCTTAATACATACCTTTAATTCTAAACAATGAAGTCTAAGAGACAAATCATGCAGTGACAAATCAAAGAATTATTTGGCAGAATGAGTCAGACATAGGATATGTCTGTTCTCTGTTCTCTTTAAAGAACAGACAGGAAAGAGAAGCTACTTCAAGAGCAATGGGGATGAGGTAGTAGAGTTCAGTTTGCTACAGTTTAGTTTCTGGAGTTCAGAGGCAGTCTTTCCAAGCAAAGCAATTCAGCCAGAAGCTGAGAGAAAACTGTTTGAAGCAGTCAGCTTTGTGGGGAGTTTGAGGCAGAACAGATGAACTGAAACCACCAGCCAGCATTCCGAAAGAGCTAGAAAGAGTGAGTTTATTCAATAGTAAGTCTCAGAGGCTGAAAACATTCTAGGCCTAGCTTAGTAGACAGAGACTGGATGCTGAAGCCTCCAAGGTTGAGTTTGCAGAAGATTAGATTGCACAGAGGCCTAGACTTTGGGATAGTTAGATGGAAGTGCTCTCAACTTAGCCCAAGTCATGTATTTATAAACCTTAGGCAAGGCGTTCAGCCCCATGCTTCAACAGCAGAAATAAAAGAGATATTTATATTTAGATATGTTGATTACATATTAAGTGGCTCAGAAGAAAAAGTAAATATTCAATAAGTAGCAAATTTATTAGTCTTATTCCCCAGACAGAAAGCTAATGTTGAAACCATCTTAAATGCCAGTGTTTGGTTTTCAGTCATTCTTTTCAACTGAAGAAAATCACTAAAATAGAAACTCTAGGAACAATTAACAATACAAAAGGAAAATCCTCAACATTGAAGGTTTCAATCTGTATACAATCAATACCAGTTGAAAATTAAATTTTGTCAAGTTATTTGCTACTTTACCTTAGATAATTACCTGGATTTTCATGATCTTAGTTTGAATAAAAGCTCTACTATTTAACAGTTGTATCAATTTGAGCAAGGACTTTAATCTATTTGTATTTTGGATTTGCTGTATGTAAAATTTGTGTATTGACATTATAAAGATAATTTTGGTGAGTAATTCATATATACAATGTGAAAGAGTATTTCACCTATTGCAACCTAAAATAATGGCTAACTAAATGTCTTCATTATAATTTATTAAAATGTCATAACACAGGATGAAAGAATTTTTACCATCCTAAAAACAGGTTATTATAATATATAGCATTACATTATAAGCCAGAAGAGAAGGATTCAGTGTTCAGACACTGAGATGATGAAAAGAAATCCAAGTTATTTTACAATGATAAACATGTCATCAATGTGTTAAAATATATAAGTGATTTTATTTGCCAGGTGCAATTGTTGTCTTCAGGGCTTGATGCTGAATAAACTCTTCTTTTTAATTAGATACTCTGTATTTACATTTGAGATGTTATCCCTTTACCCTGCCTTGCTCTCATCCGTCCTCCCCCTCCAGTTGCCTTCACAAAGGTGCACTCCCTCCTAATCACCCTCTCCACCTCATTGCCTTGTCATTCCCCTACATTGGGACAAAGTGCCTTCTCTGGAACAAAAGCCTCTTCTCACATTGATACCAGACACTGCTATCTTTAGCTACAAACACAACTGGACCTATAGGTCTCTCAAAGTGTGCACAGAGTTTGGTGTTTTACTCCATGGGAGTTTTGGAGGGTTTGGTTGGTTAATAATGCCGTTATCTTCCCACGAGGTTGTAACCCCTTTTGATGCTGAATAAACTTATCATTTCTAGCTCTTCTGAACAATAGTTGCCTGGTGTGACTCTGTTATTCTGCCCAAATACCTCTCCAAGCTGACTAATTCAAACAATCTTCTCTCAGCTTCTCACTGAATTGCTTTGCTGGACCTCAAACTATATCTGGGAATCTGTTCTAATTTTCTGGCTTCTCATTCTCTGGCTTGTTCTGTTTTTTTTCCTGTGTTTAGCTTGTTCCCTTTGAAACTTGTCCTGGTTAAACAGGCTCTTCTTTCTCTCTTTCTGCACTGCTCTATTATGTTAACACTGTTCTCATTAGAGTCAGGCATATTCTATTTATAACTCATCCTGTCAAATTTTTCTCTGAATCATCACTTTGCTGATCAACTAGACATCACTTTCAAATATGGCTCCTTCCTTCTGCAGCCTAACTTCATCTCCATTGTTTGAGATTAAAGGTGTGAATATTCCAACCAGAAAGATTAAAGAAGTGTGGCATGCTTACATTTCAGCAAGACCACACAGACCTAGAAGGTCTTTTGATGTGATGTGATCTCTTGCCAGAGCATCCATTTTTCTGGACTAAAATTTCTCTAGATAAATACTACATTTTGTCTTGTAAGCTTTATCACTATTGTGTGCTAATCTAAAATAAAAAAAGACCTTTAATTGTATGCCTATTATGAGATGCTATACTTGTTCTTCTTATGATAATGAATAGGGAATAATTTTTAATCAGAACTTTCTTTCTCAATGTTCTTTCATAGACTTCTTTACCCATTCCAGAAAATTTCAATACTTTAATTACCAATTTTCTGATATTCAATAATTGTTTTAGGCCCTTCAACTCTTTTTTTCATGCATGAAGGAAATATAAATTATGATAATTGCAATAATAACAAATTCATGAATCCACTTCCAAAGTATTATAAAATTAATTTTACTCAATAAAGCAGAAAACATTTGCATTAGTTAGAGTTCTTTAGAGAAACAGAACATAAAAAATGAACACATGCATATATATATATATATATATATATATATATATATATATATATATATATACATACATATACATATATATTAGGGAGAGAGGTATTTATGAGAATGGTTTACAGGTTGTGGTCCAGCTGGTTTCAATAACACAGTCTAGCAATGCAATGTGCAAAATCCCAGTATTTGCCCAGTATACAATCCTGGATGTCTCAGTTGGTCTGCCAGAATCTGGAAGAAGAAGCTTCTAATGCCAGTGAAAGAATGGACATTTTGGTGAGACTGTCATCAAGTGGGCAAATTGAGAGCAAGTTTCCTAGCTTCCCTCTTCTCTGTCATTACATAAACTGAAAGCAGAAGGTTTGGCTACGATTAAACACATATCTTCCTTCTCACCTCAGAGATATTATTAGGTCTTTTCACTTTCAATGATTTACTTAAGAAAATCCCCTCTCAGGTGTGCCCAGCCATTTGGGCTTTAGTAAATTCCATATGCAGTCAAATCAACAGCCATAAATAACTATCACAAATTCATGTTGATTCAAAATTTTATATAAAATCATATCTCCTTATGTCATCCTTAATATCCAAGCGAAAGCAATAACCAGAATATTAGGAGTCATAATTACTCATAACAACATAAACATCCTACATACAATAGCAAATGTTTTATATATTTAACCAGGACAAATTGACAACCAAGATAGATATCACACCAATTAATCATCTTCTATTTGGAAGCCTTACAGTAATATAAAGAACATGTAAATTTTTATAAGAAAAGCATGGAGTCTGAAGGTACTTTTTCTAAATTTGGGCTATGTTTCCATGACTGAGTTTTAAAAATGTGGCAGAACATTCAGAAACATCATAAATCCCAAGGAAGTGCACTATATACTGCACCCAGGAAGCCAATAGAAACATGAACTAGAACTTAATCTGGCCTATAATTAAAGTATTTTAAGACAATTAGTTGCTCTTTAGTAAGAATTTCATTAGGCAACAACATTCTGTGTTTATATCAAATTTCTCTCTTGTGAAAAAAACAAGGAAAAAGCAGTAAAAGTTCTGATAGATATTTATTTATCCTCTTAAATGCCACTTGGAAATTAAAAAGGAAGAAAATGTATGTGATGCCTATAAATTATAACCCAAAGCACTTAAAAACATGTAGACGTTCAGAGTCCTTAGCTACAGCCCTTAAATGGCTTAAAGCATTGTTCCAACTGTGCCAGGGAGAAAATTGTGAGATCACCTAAGTCCCTGCTCCATTTATAGACATCTCTGTAAATGGGGGTATTTAGATGCCACAGGCGTGCCATGATCTGAATCAGTTACAATTCTGACAAGGTTATCTCGATTTCCCATGGAATGTCTTAATAACGTTAGAATGAAGGTTGATTTTTTTTCTTTAATGTTGACTTCTTTTCTCTTAAGTATGAAATCAGAGCAGATGAAATTTCAGATTCAGTTTAGTGAGAACTGAAATTGTTTCATACACTTATTGTTTGTCTTTAGAAACAAAAGCCAACAGCATGAATTCAGCACAGGGCCAGCATTGTCCATCAGAGCTCAATGACTGTGTGTTCTCTGCAGCTGCAGACTCGGGGTCTCGGCCTTTGTTCTGTTCCTTGTCTTTGAAGTAATTAATGTCCACCCCACGAGAGCGATACTCTCCCTTTATTTGCACATGTTCTTGCCACAAAAAATACTTCATTTATTAAAATCAGGCATAGTTAAATAAAATATTATGGAATTAAGGTTGAATCGATTTTGTTATCACAGATTTTCTTAGGAAAGAAAAATGAAAAGTGATGATCATATTACTAAAGTTATGATCATGTTTCCTGGAAGCTATTTATGAATTTGTCATACTATTGACTAGTGGGTTGCAAAAGATTTAGCTATTTCCTTGCTTACTGCGTAAATTGTTATAATTAAGTATCAGAATGCCTCCTGCATTAAGTGTGGTATAACTTAGATTCTCTTGGAGACTAATTGCCAAAAAGCCCATTATATATTCTTATACCAAGAGAATATATCTCAGTCTATCTTAAAATCAATTAGATGTAAAAATGTTGTTTTATTTGGCACCGTTGTTTTATATATTTACTTAGCAGGCAATGAAATTATTGCGTATCGATTTGTAGAGCTCTGTGGTAATCCATAGCTAAGGTAGGGGTCCTCCATTGTTTTCAGATTCTGCAATACATTTCATAAGTTTTAGGTGACACAGTAGCAGATATATGTCAGGGTATTGTCAGTGCCAGCGCGGAACTCCAGAGTGCCTGATTCTGAAATCTCATAGCCCTCCTAGGTAGAGTTCTTCTCCTTTCTTTCTTTCTTTCTTTCTTTCTTTCTTTCTTTCTTTCTTTCTTTCTCTCTCTCTCTCTCTCTCTCTCTCTCTCTCTCTCTCTCTCTCTCTTTCTTTTTTTCTTTCTTTCTTTACTACCCACAGTCGCACTTGCTCAGTTTTACATCAACACAGTTGTGTTAGTTACATAAGCTATAACTCAACCATTACCCATTACTAGAACAAAGGCATTGATATGTGCCACATTTTCAGCACTCTGTGGTTTTGGCACTCCTCATATAATTAATTTTATTGCATTTTGTGAAAAAAATTAGTAACTTACTTGTCTTATGAGCAAAAGTTCAAATAACCATCCCTCTCAACACTAGAAAGAAATCTAAAGTGTATGAGACATGATGCCTAACAGATACAGTTGGGGATGCTTGCAGCTAACCAACAGACTGAGCATGGTGAAAGACTCTAATGAAAGAGCTAGAAAAAGGACTGAAGGAGCTGAAAGGGGTTGCAACCCCGTGGGAAGAACAAAATTCTCAACCAACCAAATCCCTCAGAGCTCCCAGGGACTAAAACGGCAACCATTGAGCACACATGGAGAGACCCATGGCTCCAGGTGTGTATGCAGCAGAGGATGTCATTGTCTGGCATCAATGGGAGAAGAGGCCTTTTTGTCCAGTGAAGGCTCATTTTCCCAGTGTAGGGAATGCCAAGGCACTGAGGTGGGAGAGGGAAGTTGGGAGAGGGAGCACCTTCATGGAAGCAAGTGCTTTGTATCTCCTGTGCCACTGCCTTCAGTTCTTGTGTAGTTTATCCTCCTGTCTCATGTAACTCCATATTCCCTTTACATGACCCAGTCAGAAAACACAGTCCCCATGTGAGATACAGCCATTCTGAAAGCTTTTCAGAAGGTGTCTTTGGCTAAAGTACTTTGCTAAAAAAAAAAAAAAAAAAAAAAAAAATGTTTTTATTTATAGTTCACAGTTCTAGAAAAAATAAATTGTTTCATTATTTTTATGGAAAAAAGCCATCATGAATAGCTCACAATCAGAACACACTATTTACATACCTGTCTTTTCACTCTTTCATGTCGTTCTTAGATGTACCTCTGAGCAGAAAAGCTTACAGGCTCATCCTGTTGTAGCTTCTGTTCATTGTACCTTCAAAGTAAGAGGCTCTACAGTAAGTTTCTATGATCCCCTCTGTCTTATCGACACCGTTTCTTCAGTGATGCCCACCTTAATGTTCCTTGTGTTTTCTGCTTATAAGATGGCATGTAAGGGACCGAACACTTTTGCTGAACTAATGTCTCCATTATTATGATAAATAAAGAAGTCAATATATTAGTTCTGATGCAATTATAAAAAGCTTTAGGAAAACTAAACAGGAAGAAAAATATCTTTTATTTCAGATAACAGAGTCATAAAAATCTGAGCACAGATTATCCACCAAGTAGCTGGAGTGTTCTGTTGGCTTTCTCACTTGTAAGTTGACAGGAGAGCCTAATAATTGATTTGTTTCTATATTCCTATCATGTATGTAAGAAGAAAACCAGATTATCAAAATCACTCCCAAACTGGTATTTTATTTACGGACTTACCTTAAACTTGGGCTTCCAAAAATAACCAAAAAGGTGAAAGTAACTACCAAGGAAGAAAGTGTAGGTTACCTGTCACTCCAGAAAACAAATTAAGATTTGTGTGTTTGTGTGTGTGTGTGTGTGTGTGTGTGTATGTGTGTGTGTGTGTGTGTGTGTGTGTGTGTGTGTGTGTGTGTGTGTGTGTGTGAAAATAGATAGCATAGAACTACAAGGCTAAGACTTCAGGTAAGTGAGCAGAGTCAACATGGGGCCTCAAATGGTTTCCACTCTAATTTCAAATAAACAAATAGAAGGCCATGTACAACCCAGGAATCTTCTGTAGGTCAAATGGTAATACCGAGAAGGAAAAGTTAAATTTAAATTAGACAACTTTTTCTGGTGCAATCTGAAAGTCACCTGTGAGGGAACACAGCCAAGGGTAATTGAACTCCAGGTGGGAAAATACATAATAGACCTGACAATTATCCACCAAGTAGCTGGAGTGTTTTGTTGACTTTCTCACTTGTAGGTTGACAGGAGAGCCTAAAAATTTATTTCTTTCTGTATTCTTACCACCTGTGTAAAGAAAATCAGATTATCAAAATCATTTCTAAACTGCTATTTTATTTCTGAACTCACACAGCATATTGTTTTGCTTTTCCTTTTTCCTTTTTCTTTTAATCAAGGAAACAAATGAAAGAAATATTTTTATATGCTAATAAGGACTTGAAATAGCATATTTTGCATTCTCCTTATATAATCTGAAATGCCATGCTACGTACGATTTATACCATAAAAGTTCAAGTGTGCAGGCTACCCCAGGAGGGGTAATCAATAAGTTAGTACATTGACTTGATCCTAGTGAACAAGTAGCTACATGCTTTCATTTCAAAGGAAGCACAGAGGGCAAGATGGGAGACCAGATGAGGCTTCTCTCATTTAAAGTTTGCTCGTCTACTTCCCACTGCTGGAGCCGTGGTCCACATTTACGCTCTTCATTTACTCTGACTGGAGAACTCAACTTCTACTTTGACTCTTCTACTTTCAGAATGCTAACTCTCTCATTCTAAACTCCACTGACTTAAAAAAATAAAATTAAAAGTGTTTTCACAGAAAAAAAAAAAAAAACAAAAATAAAAACAACCTAATCGACCAATTACCAAGAAACACAAACCTCCTCTGACTTACCTTGGGTAAGGGCAATTTATTTGTGTCATCTAAACATACATCAGGAATGAGACACTTACTTGATGAATCCATGATAAAATCCTTAAAGAATTTGTTTTAATGATTTATCTAGTCATTAAAGGGGCTTGGAGATTTGATTTGGAGGAACTCAAACTGAGACAAATTGGATTTTCAAGTCTCTGTCCAGATTCTATAACTTATACGGGATATGGAAACATTTTACAATCTGTCTTTATAATGACTTTTCTCACATACCAAAGATGAAAAGTCAACAATGCTATTTTTATTTTAATTTATGGCTGTTTTCTAACAGTGCTGCAGTTTGATGGCAAGACAATATCAAGGGGTTAAAGTCCACATCACACCTCTGTCTCTGTTAGTTAACAGTTGATGGTTTTGAGGTCCATTGACATGACTGTATAAAGGCTGCAGAGAAACCTAAACAATAGTCATTGCTTCTAACACACAATGTCTATGAAAACTGTGCTGCCCCGTCTACTTCTAAGCTAGTTGTCTTATACAAGTTTCCATTCTTTAACTTCTAATGGCGAGAGTTATTTTGAACTAGTTTGGAGCAAATAGAATATTATCTAATTTGGATAACTGCACAGGTTGAAGCTGCGTTTTAGAGATAAATGAAACCAGTATCAAATACACTACCCCAGAAAGCTAACCCTCTCCTTTTCTTCCTGTGTTTTTAAATTGTGATATTGCTGTGATTAAAAAAAAAAGACACCATGTAGTTGCTGAAAATTAAACTCAGAACCTTTGGCAGAGCAGCCAGTGTTCTTAACCACTGAGCTATCTCCCCAGCCCAACTGAATCTAATAGAAAGGAAAGTGGGAAAGAGCTTTGAATTCATTGGCACAGGAGAAAATTTCCTAAACAGAACTCCAGAGGCTCATGCTCTAAGATCAAGAATTGATAATGGGACCTCATGAAACTGACGATTCTGTAAAGCAACAGACATAGTAACTAAGACAAATCAGCAACTTACATACTGGGATAAAACTTCACTAACCCCACATTCTATACATGGCTAATATCCAAAATATATAAAGAACTCAAGAAGCTAACCACCAACAAAACCAAGCAACCCAATCAAAAGAAGGAGTATGAAACTACATACAGAATTCACAATGGAGGAATCTCGAATGGCTGAGAAGCACTTAAAGAAATGTCCAAAGTTCTTAGTCATCAGCAAAATGCAAATCAAAGTGAACCTGAAATTCCACCCTACACTAATCAGAATGTCTAAGATCAAATCCTCAGATGTCAGCACATGTTGGTGAAATGTCATGAAAGAGGAACACTCCTCCATTGCTGGTGGGATTGCAAAGTGGTACACCACTCTGGAAATCAGTCTGGAGATTCCTCAGAAAATTGGAAATAGATCTACCTGAGGATCCAGCTATACCACTCTTAGGCATATACCCAAAAGACACCAAACTGTGCCACAGGGGCATGTGTTCCACTATGTCCACAGTGGCCTTGTTTGTGATAGTCAGAAGCTGGAAACAGTTCAGGTATCCCACAACAAAAGAATGGATGTAGAAAATGTGGTTCATTTACACAATGGAATACTACTCAGCTATTAAGAATGAGGACATCCTGAGTTTTTCAGGGAAATAGATGGATCTAGAAAATATCCTCAGTAAGGTAACTCAGACCCCAGATGACATGCATGGTATGAACTCACTAATAACTGGATATTAACTAAAAAAATGTACATAATCCTCATCACACAATCCACAGGACTCAGAAAGGTTAACAAGTTGCATGTCTCAAATGAGGATGGCTCAATCTCACTTGGGAAGGAGAAGAAAGTAATCACAGTAGGGGATAGGGAGGGAAAGAGAACATGAAGGGGAAAGGGGGAACATGATTAGATACTGGTTGGGAGAAAATAGGACTGAAGTCCTGAGGGCCAGTAGAAAGAATGAAAAGAGACAACCTTGGGACGTAGGAGGTAGGGAGACCCTGTAGAATGTACCAGAGACCTGGGAGGTGAGAAACTCCCAGGGTTCAACAGGAGGGACCTCCAATGAAATGCCCTACAGTGGGGAAGGGTATTTGTAGAGCCTACCTCCAGCAGAAAGACAGAGCATCAAGTGAGAGATGAGGTTGTCATTCCATATCCAAAAACTCTGACCCATAACTGTTTCTGTCTCAAAGAACTGCGGGGACAAAAATGGAGAAGAGCCTGGGGAAAAGGAGGTCCAGCAACAGGCCCAAATTGAGGTCTAGCTCAAGGACAGGTCCCAAGGCCTAACACTGTTACTGAGGCTATGAAGTGCTCACAAAAAGGGGCCGCTCTTGACTGCCCTCTGAAAGACCTAACACGCAGCTAAAAGAGTCAGATACAGATATTTACACTCAACCAATGGACAGAATCTGCTGACCCTGTGGTTGAATTAGGGAAAAGCTGGAGGAAGCTGAGGAGGAGGGTGACCCTAAAGGCGGAACATCAGTCTCAACTATTTCCTGAGCCCCTGAGATCTCTCAGATACTGGGTCACCAACCAGGCAGCATATACCAGCTGATATGAGGCCTCCAACAAATATATTCAGAGGACTGCTGGGTCTGGACTCAGTCAGAGAAGATGCACCCAACCCTCAAGAGACTGGAGGTCCCAGATAGTGGGGAGGTCGGGGGGGGGGGTGAGGGAGGTGGGAGAGTGGAGTTGTTTTCGTGGAGATAGGAGGGTTTGTATAGGATGTGGAAAAAATCAGAGGATAGATAGGGAGGGTGAATAAAATTTGGATTGTAAAAAAAGATTAAACAGAATTTTAAAAATTAAAAAAGAGGAAAAAAATAAAAATACATGACAAAGCAAAT
This sequence comes from Micromys minutus, assembly GCF_963924665.1. Taxonomy (NCBI): domain Eukaryota; kingdom Metazoa; phylum Chordata; class Mammalia; order Rodentia; family Muridae; genus Micromys; species Micromys minutus. The sequence continues at coordinate 3,510,472 of NC_137954.1, forward strand.
TAAGAATGAAAGGGTTTATTTTGATTTAGTTCTGAGATATTGGATCGTATTAGATTAGACATTATATTAGATTATCCATTATGGAAGGGAAATATGGCTTTCATATCAGGAGCAGAAGTTGGCTATAAACACAGCATGAACAGTCAGAACGTAAGGATCACAAATAATGCTGGTGCTCCTTCACTCCTTTATATTCAGTCAAGATCTGCAGACTCTGAGATGGCGGTACCCATAGTTAGATGGATCCTCCCTTTTCACTTAGCCTAATCTAGAGAACCCTTCAGAGTCATGCCTAGCAACCCGTCTCTTAGGCAGCTCTAGATCTGGTCAGGTTGGCAGTCAGTGTTCCTTATCACTCTCCACATCTCCCGAATACACAATGTCTTTAACATCTTTGATTTGGTCTCCAGGGTTCACGGATTTTCTACATAAAATGTAATAAGAAGTATGTTCTCTCTTCTTCTAAATTAAAGAAAAAAAGCCACTACCCCCTAAACTCATCACCAAAAAAGCTAACAAACAGATGTCAAATAAAGAAAAAGGAGAGCCTCAAGAAATGTTATTTACAGCCCAAGTAACTATACATAACAGTATGATTATCTTGCTGTTAGTAAATTCCTTCCCATGTGTTATCAGTATCAATGAAATGACAAGTAGAGCCAAAAGAAAAGGCCAAGGCCAATCAAAGCTATGGCATTAAACAGTAGGCAAAAAGAAACTTTTAGTAAAAGAACTAACATCAGAAAAAATGACTATCAAGAAAAATAAACATTAAGTTATTAAGGGAAAAGAGCTATCCATTGCCAAGAATCTGCAGACTGGTTGCAGTAGGAGTAGGGCGTGGAGAGGTTAGGCTGCGGACTGCACAGACGTCACTGAGGGAATAATTTGGAGCAAACAGTGATGCATATCCAACAAACCAACACCACTTGCTTCCTCTAGAGATGCTATTGCTTTTATTTCTTCTTCTTCTTCTTTTTTTTTTTTTTTTTTTTTTTTTTTCACTTCAGAACACATTTCCAACCTCTGCTTCATGGTATTTGTGCTAACACCTAAGAAAATGCAGGTACCCTTTTTTTTTTTTAATTTTATCATTTTAGTGACTTATATTTCAAATGATATCCTCCTCCCCAATTACCCACCCATAAAGCTCCTTCCCATCTCTCCTCTTCCCCCTCCCCCTTTTTAATATAAGGGTGCTCCTCCACCCATTCACCCACTCCCACCTCACTGTTCTAGCATCCCCCCTATGTTGGGGCATCACATGTCCACAGGATCAAGGGCGTCCCCTTCCACTGATGTCAGACAATGCCATCACCTGCTACATATATATATATCTGGAGACATGGCTTCCTCCATGTAGGCTCATTGGTTGATGGTTTAGTCCCTGGGAGGTCTGGGTGGTACAGATAGTTGATATTGTCCTTCCTATGGGGTTGCAATCCCCTTCAGCCCCTTCAGTCCTTCCCCTGGCTCTTCTATTGCGGTTCCTGGGTTCAGTTCAATGGTTGGCTGTCAGTATCTGCATCTGTATTGGTCAGGTGCCGATAGAACCTCTCGGAGAATAGCTATACCAGTCTCCTGGTTACAAGCACTTCTTGGCATCAGCAGTAGTGTGAGAATTTGGTATCTGCAGAGGGGATGAATCCCTAGGTGGGGTGGTCTCTGAATGGCCTTTCCTTCAGTCTCTGTTTCTTATTTTTTTTTCCCTGTGTTTCTTTGCACAGAAACATTTCTGGGTTAAAATTTTTGAGAAGTGTGGGTGGCCCTATTCATCAAACGGGAACTGTTCCTATCTAATGGAGTTGATCTCTACAGGATGAAACTCCACTGGACCGATAGTGCTTGTAATGTATGTGTGGTAAAGTTTTTTTTTTTTTTCTAACAAGCAATAAAAGTAACAGAAAGTGAGTTCATTAAGAAGAGCCAGGAGCTGACAGGAAGATTTTGACATCAAAGATCAGTTCCTGCATCAGCAAGAGAATGACATACACTTTGTGATTTCTTAGAAGATAAAGCATCATGCTCTGATCAATGTATTTAGTTCAGTTGAAAGAAGCTTAAGATAGTAAAAATAACAGCCAATGTCTGAACACATAGACTTTGCAGTCTTTCAGTTTGGAGTTTATATGGAGATGTTGCAAGGACAGTTTTTTTTTTTTTTTTCTGGAAAACAAACCAGTGAAGTTCTGATCTCAACTGTGAAAATATAAGGTTTCCTTATGAAATAAAAAATGAAGGCTGGAGTGATTTATAAAGTGCAAAAGAGAGGCTTTAAAATGTGTACCTAAACATTTTATACACAGGAGCTAACTGCTTTTCTAAAAGCAGTGGCTCTAGGTGCTCAGAAGATTCCAGGTAGGTAAAACTATAATTTTCAGACTACAATAGATAGAGAAAAACAATAAAAACTGCTTAGTATTTGAATCCTTATTAAATTACTACAATGATCTTTTTACTGGATATTTGATGTATTTACATTTTAAATGTCATCCCCATTTTCAGATTTTCCTTCAGAACTCCCATATCCTATCTCCCCTCCCGCTGTTTCTATGAGGATGCTCCTCCTCCCACCCATTCACTCCCATCTCAACACCCTAACATTTCCCTATCCTGGGTAATCAAACGTTTACAGAACTATGGGCCTCTCCTCCTTGCCAAACAATGCTATCCTCTGCTACATATGCAACTGGAGCCATGGGTCCTTCCATGTGTAATCTTTGGTTGGTGGTTTAGTCCTTGGGGACTCTGGCAGTCTGTTGGTTGATAGTGTTGTTCTTCCTATGAGGTTGCAAACCCCTTCAGCTTCTTCAGTCCTTTCTCTAACTCCTCCATTAGGGTCCCTGTGCATGGTCCAAAGGTTGGCATTGAGCATCCACCTCTGTATTTTTCAGGCTCTGGCAGAGTCTCTCAGGAGACAGCTATAACAAGCTCCTGCCAGCAAGCATTTCTTGTCATTCACAATAGTGTCTGGGTTTGGTTTTGTATAAGAGATGGAACACCCTGGTTTGGCAGTCTCTAGATTACTTGAGAATTTCTTTGCACTGTAATTGTAATTGTTCTTAGTCAAGTGTCCAGAAATGGGCACTGCACAGGGTCAGATGCAGTGGCTGAGGAGCAGGAAGTGCTCTAACCTTCTAAACTGACCTGCCATCTCCAGACCACATGCACTGAGGCCATTGAGACTGGAAGCTTCAGGTGCAGAGCACCGAACCATTGCAAACAGGCGTGCGAATGCATGAAGGTGTGGAGAGATGGAGAAGATGAGTGCAAGGACAACTCAGTGCCAATCCACAGAACGCTCAGATAAAGAGCTGAACATGAGTTTAATCTTTCATACAAGATGGAAAGAAATCTTGAAGGATTCGGGACAAGGAATTGATGTGTTAATTTAATGCCCATATGCTTAGAATATTTAATATCAGTTACAGGTATTTTAGTCATAATTTGTAAGACATCACTATCTCTGTTAATATTTAGTGCCTCCATCTTCATAAAAGAGCGTTTACATCTTAAGTAGCATAAATGCCAAACTTTACTAGACTAATGGCTTTACAATTTTGGTCGGCCATCATCCATCTCTTAAAATCGTTGTTTTAATAGATCTATCTTTTATCAAGATTAAAATAAACCCTGTGGAATAATAAGACCTAGCACAGCCTTAGTAGCAGTAACTCTATGTGATTAATAGCTCAAATGTTTTCACATCTGACATGTCTGTTGAAGTTTGTTTTTCTTTAAGTTGTGTGAATTGGTTTTTATCAATGAATACTGTTTTAAATGGAAATTTATATCACTTGTGCGATAGTTCCTTGAGGCGTATAAATCCCTAATATAAACACGTGGCTTATTCCTCATGCTCTAAAAGATCAACATCCCATGATGCCACATTGTTTCATCAGTTGATGATATAGTACAATGCTTCTTAAAAAATGTGGATACCACAGCACCTTCTCACACTAGTGTTGAACGTTGGTATTAGGTTTGCTTCTAGACTACCCAAATTTATTTCTTATGTTAAGATCATAAGAAAAGCAAAATTCTAAACCATAAAGATGTTCAGAAATATTTGAGTAGATTGGCCTCTTAGGTCAGTGGAGAGAAACAGAGATACCAGGTATAGTCTAAAGTAAAGTCTAAAGCACTACTCCACAAGAGAAGTAGTGTTCAGTTCATCAGAACTTGCTGAACAATCTTATGTGTGAGAGAGTCTATGAGACAACATTGGTGTTTCTATAAGACAGGAAACATGGCAAACATAAAAAAGAATAAGCATTAAATAAAATCTGATAGATGGATGCCTGGAGGACACACACACACACACACATACACACACACACACACGGCATATATGGTTGAAACAGCAGATATTACAAAAGGGAGACTGATACCCAACAATCTAATTATGACAGCAATGCAAGATGATCACAAGACTTTTTACACTTTTATTGAAAATGGATTTTTTTCTCATACAGTTTCCCTTTCTTCTATTCCTTCTAGTTCCTCTCTCAACTCTCCTCCACTCCAGATCCAATCTCCTTTTGTCTCTCATTAGGAAAGGGCAGGCTTCTGTGAGCTGACTCTTTCACAGGTCAGAATAGATTACAATATTACAAATCAAAAGCTATGATACCGGGGCTGGACAAGGCAGGTCAACAGAAGGAAAAGAGCCCCAAGATCTGGCACAAGATTCAGAGACCTACTTGTTCTCACATTCGGGATTCCTACAAATACTAATCTGAATGCTCCAATGTATATTCAGAGGAGCTCGTGTGTAGGACCTGTGTATGCTGCTTCTGTGTCTGAGTTCATATGAGCCACTGTCAATTGTTCTGAGGGCTTTGTTCTTCTGATGTTTTACTCTCCTTCTGGGTCTTATATTCTTTGCACCTCCTGTTTTGAAGAGTTTCCTGAGCTATGAGGGGAGGGATTTTGCAGAAAGATCACATTTAGTGTTGTGTGTTTCATGGTCTCTCTGGGTACGGTCATGTCTGGCTATGGGTCTCTGCATCTGTTCTCATCTGCTGTAGGTGGAAGCTTCTCCTGTGAGAATTGAATAAGGTATGATCTATGATCATAGTAAATATGATGATTGGTAAATTTTAATTCCCCTCCTGGAGGAGAATTTATTGGTAGTAACTTGTAGATTTATGTTAAGGCGATACGTGATTGGACAGGAGAGACATAGGCAGGGAAAGGTTGAGCAGAAGTGGAAGCAGGAGGTGGAAGAGAGATTCCTGGAAGAATCAAGATGTAGCTGGAGAAGGAAGGTCTAGATCCAGGTGGCCGTCATTGGTGATAGGTAGATATGAATATTTTTAAGAGTTTCTTTAGGTCATTTTATCTCCTACAGAAAAGTAGTTTGTATCTTTGTTCATTGGATGTAATCTTATTGTGTAGAGGGTTTGTGGATTGAGAATTTAATATATAAACATCCTTAAAACGCTACTGTGATTTGGAGTCATGTTTGTGCCAGGTGGTGGGGTAAAGAAACATGCCAGGGTGGCCATATCCACCTGGGACAGAAGCAAAAGTGTGGGCAGAGCAAACCACCTGAGAAGGAAACTGTGTGGAGAGTGTGGCTTTCAGACTGTGTGACAGTCTATGCACTCGGCTCAACACTAGAGCAGCACCTGTGGAGTGAGATCTTGGGGGTCGATAAAATATTTGCCACAACAGTAACTCTTTCTGCTTTTTACAAGGTCTTATAGCCTGTGTTGTATTTAGGGAGAGTCCTTCATATTCAGGAGTGAGTAATAAAGAGACATATGGGGAGAAAGCCTGAAGTACAAGCTTGAAAGGAAAACATACCTTAGGAAGGCACTTCTGCGTCTGCACCCTCCTCAGCTACACTCCAAGGTCTTCAAAGATTGTATCTCAGAATATGCTTTGGAAAAGAAGAGAAGGAAATTTATTTTCTAGCTCCCATCTTCCACTCCTTGAACTGTGTCCATTGAATAGTGGTTAATATAATGTGTTTTCCAGATTCATATGATTATTTACCAAGCCATCCAGACATTGTCTTTCACTTTAGCGCTATAAAGGGAACCACTGTTGAATGAATAGCAGCATGATTGGTTCTGAGTGATGTAATGCCCATGTGAAATTAATCAGAGCATACATGGAAGAAAATTACACGTTACTATTGGGGAAAGCACAGATGTCCAAAATACCCAGACTTGTGAGGCTGGGTGATTCTGAATAAGCATGTAGACTGTGAATGTATCATAGGAACATAGTCATGGCTTTCCATTCTAAATATCACTGATGCCACAAAGTTTCTTATCCATTTTTCTGTCAAAAGTAAATGTTTTTTCTTATGCCAAGATCCTTTATTATTTTATAATACATGTTGGTTTTGCATACCACTTTGTCCTTTCTCTTGGATGGTATAAGGCCCATGGTTTCAGATTTTTATAATGCTATCATCTGCTCTGTATACCATATAGTACGTTGAGGAAGTCGGTGGCTGGAAATACTCCCTGAGTAGATAATTGAGTGGACTGAAAAAGTGACGTGTTCAGAGTTCCTCACCTACAAAAGGAATTGGAGGAGTTGATCAAGGTTTTTGCTATTGCCTACTTTATAGAAAAGGGGATGATAATAGAATGCATAAGTGAGAGGCATATAAGTCATGCTTCATATGCCTTAACTTATCCCAGCCAACACTTATCAAAAGACATTCTTGCAATGATTATGTTCCAGATCTGTGTTCTTCAATATACCAGCCTCTGAATTCATCTGATTATTTAACACTTAGAACTGGAGATTTGACTTCCATCGATTTAAAATTTAGTGGTTACTCTTTATTATACTGTACAGTTATGACAGAACTTTTCACGATTCAAAGCAAATCCTGAATCACTTTTAACTATGTGAGCGGATAAACGACTTAGGTCTACTTTTACGCTTTTTGCTTTCTCTTTAGAATCTGTATGAGAAGCAATTAAATAAAAGGAGATTTTTGTTTATAACCTTGGAATAAAAAGTGCTTTGGGGAGGTATTTATTGGAGTGTGCCATCTTTGTAATTGAGAGGTAAGTTTGGAATAGTGTCTTCAATATGGAGACATAAGGAAGGGTACATAAGGTGGTTCTACCTAAGAATAAATTCATGTCACTAAGCAACTGATTCTTGTTAAATCACAGCAATCAGCAAACCACCTGTATACCATTCACAGGTACCAAGGATCTACACGGCCTGTAGACAACTCTGTTGTCTATGTGCACTTCTAACTCCTCCAGTGTGTAATATAACTGTATTGTCCATGTGCACCTCTAACTCCTCCAGTGTGTAATATAACTGTGTTGTCTATGTGCACCTCTAACTTCTCCAGTGTGTAATATAACTGTGTTGTCTATGTGCACCTCTAACTCCTCCAGTGTGTAATATAACTGTGTTGTCTATGTGCACCTCTAACTTCTCCAGCTTGTAATATAACTTATCTAAGTACTAAGATGATGCACTCCAAGTTGTCTCTGGCCCAGAATTTTTACCTAATTCTAGAATCCTCTTCTGGTTTTAGTAAATGTTGTTAAGTCAAGCTGTTCTCACTATAATGGGCTAAATTCTGTTTTTCTAGTTGTTCCCTGAGTTGTTAATACCAAGACTCTAGGATATCTAAAAATGAAATTCTTAAATCAGTTTTACTTACATTAAATATTCATGTTTTTATTCTTTCCAAATACTTTTACACTTTGGTGTTCTGGCTTGATAGAAATAATTCCCCCAAATGGGTTAATCACAGATCTGCATTCTCAGGGGAAGAAAGTACAGTGGGGGATCCCCGTCATTCCTCCCTCCATGGTCCCCAAGGGAGAGAGAAGGCTTCTAAATTCTACAGAAATGCTTTATAAGTGTGTTGAAAATTATTTCACTATCTCACATGTTTTAGTTTTCCTGGGAGAATACCTCTCTAACCTTTTCTAAAACTGAAAATCAGGGTGAAGATGAGTGCATCCTTTCAAATATCCCTAGAGAACATGGAGGCAGAGATCCAGTCCCGTCATTACATCATTATAAACACATAAAGGAGAGCATGAAAGACATTCAATCAGAGAGTGTCTCTCATCAGAATAGAGACATAATTTGTTGTAACTTCAAAATAGTTGAACAGCAATACAACTGAAGGAAACATGGTAGAAATTTAGAGACATTGGTTTTAACACAGTTAAAATGTCCCGAATTTAATGAGCCTCTTAAACATTTGGTCCTATATACCTGTAAATATCTTTTTAGGTCTAACTTAAGTATCTCATGGTACATTTTACATTAGTTTCACTTTTGTGGTAGCCAGTGGAGTAAACTGTGTGAGCTGCTTTGAAGGATGTGCCATAGTCTCCTTAGAGACCAATCACTGTTCAGCTGCTTAGTTTGCTCCAGGTATGAGTCTAATGTTCCTTAGAGGTCTCCATGATTTTGCCATTCAACCCCACACTCTGTCCAATGCTCTGCTTCTGCTTCAAGTGTGTGAGCCTCACAGTTGTTTCCGTAGTCTGCACCCCTGTGTGCTAAGTGAGCTGCACGCAGGACTCAGCAGCCTGGGCTCCACTGTCATAGCTGTGCTGTCACTGCACTTACTCTGAGAAATGCCCAGTGTTCAGAGAGCCCCAGTGGACTCTGTTGGAGTGAATGAGGGCAAAGTAGAACTGAGGAGCATCTGACGCCACACCAGTGGCATTAGGGACCCGAAGTACTTCTTAGGATCAGAAGACGGCTTCTAAGGAGGCATCCATATCCGATTCCTGCTCTGGCATCAATGAGAGATTTGATCCAGCAAAGACTCCTTTTCCCGGTGTAGGGGGATGCCAAGGTGCTGAGGTGGGAGAAGGGGGTTGGAAGAGGGAGCACCTTCATGAAAGGAAGTCGGGGGGAGGGGAAATGGGAGTGAGGGGGAAGGGGATAACATTTAAAATGTAAATATAAAGAATATCCAATAAAAAAAAAGAGAAAGAAAAGATGGCTTCTGATTTTATTTTCGTTAATTTTAGCCTCTATGTGAAGGTAAATTGATAGAAAAGAGGAACACTCCTCCATTGCTGGTGGGGTTGCAGGCTGGTACAACCACTCAGGAAATCAGTCTGGTGGTTCCTCAGAAAATTGGACATAGTGCTACCTGAGGACCCAGCTATACCATTCTGGACATATGCCCAAAAGATGCTCCAATATATAACAAGGACACATGCTCCACTATGTTCATAGGTGGGATTTAGGGTCTTCTCTGTGAATGTGGGTATATCAGGAAGTTCAGCTCCCAGTGTGGTGTGGGCTATGTGGGATCAGGGTCAGCACAGAGGCTCTGTTCCCCAGCACAGGTTGGATCCAGAAAGTATGTGGGTCTCTGGCTGGGCAGGGAATCCATACACATGCTCTTAATGGTAACTTTTGACAGCTCTGTCTTGATTGGCTTGATATTGCTATAGATCTGGCCAATTAGTGCCCACCTGTCTTCTCAATAACTCAGATACACTGAAGGCTTCACAAATAATCTCCAGGGAATATCAGATAAAGTAGGAAGACAGAAGGACTTCATAGTCTGCTTCTTGCTGCAAGTCAATTCAACTTACCTATAAAATTCCCATATATATATATATATATATATATATATATATATATATATATATATTAATTTATATATTATACCAAAAAATAAAATGTAAATAAAAATATTAAAGACTGCACAAGATCTTTCTGACAAAGAACATTATATTAAATCTAACATCATGAACCTTAAAGATTATATCTGACACAAATGCTTTGTGAAAAATATAAATGGATAATCACATCCTATTGCATGCTATTACTAACCATATTCTCTTTATGTAATGAGAATAGTTAAAGCCAGTATTAGATTACCATGAATATCAATATTATACCAAACACTTTTTTATAAGTGTCTAATTTACTTTGCACATAACATTTTACACAGAGTTTATGGAAAAAAACTTCTACTTATTATTTGATTGCAAAAAATCCAGTATTCACTCAGATTTATATAACTAAAATGTTGTTTTATATTTATAAGGAAGAGTCCATGTTTAGGAAACTGATTTTTCCATAAAGAAAATATTCAACAATTTCAAAAATAGTGGAAACAATATTAGAAAATGTTTACCTTATGAGGATTTTTATTTGATTATAAAGATTCTGATTCGCTAAGCCAACATGGGTGATGAGAGAGAAGTCTTGAATTGCTATATAATACTAGTAACTGAGTGACCAAGAATGAACACTCCACAGATATTTTCTTTGAATTGATGTATATAATACCACCAAATACAATTGAATTATGTAAGAATAGTAAAAAATATCATAGGCAAATCTCTCTTTTTCTCTTTCTGCATGAGTTTGTGTGTTTATGATTGTGCATGTATAGACACACATGTATGGGTGTATAGGTGTGGGGATGTGGATGAATTTGACTGATATGGCATTTAAAAGACAGCTATGATTCTTGCTGAATGTTCCCTGTCTAACTGAAATAAATACTAACAAAATTATTTTTTTTCAATTGTAACAGAAACTACTACAGAAGGGCAAGTGGTTCTAAAAACAGCGCTTATTTCTAGCATCTAGTCAACCTACTGTCATAAGTAATAAAGCCGTATTCTATGAGGCTGCATTTAAATTTGCATCTGAAGATAGAAGAGCACTAACCTGCTCAACTCAGGTAAGGATCTTCCTGCCATAAAGAATGGAAGACTGAAATCCACAGTCACTTGATGGTTCCAGGTAAGATGGGACTCAGTGTGCTCCTGAGACACTCAAGTGTCCCATTTCAACACACCATCAGTTATAGGCCTCCAGAGTATTACTTATGATCTACTGATATGCGTGGTAGAAATAACAATAGTTGCCAAACTGAAGGATTGTATCGGTTGGTCAGGCCTGAACTATCTACTTCTCTTTGCATATAAAAATGACTCATATTCTACTTTTTTCCAATAGAAATGACTGCATGTAATATGGAAACAATTAATTGTCTGACAGTCTATCAGTATCATGGAATTCTTGAATGTATATCAACGTTCTGAAATGTATTATTGTAGCTAGAGGTCAGAAATGCACATTGAATTTCTCTGCTCTATTCTGCAGCTGATCAGTTGGATTAACTCCAGTTGGAAACAGAATTTAAAACATTATTTATGAAGCTTACATATTTTGCTTCCTTCCTTTCAGTTCTCTAAAGAATCTCCAATTTAAAGTTATCAATTTTTTATATAGCAACCTACCTAATTAATTGTTTTGTTTTGGGGAAGGAAATGAAGCTTGCTGAGGTATCTTGTAGGACACTATCACTAAACAATGCACTCGGTATTTTTAGTTTAAGCATGAAAAGATGCAGATTCCTGTTTATTTATTTAAACTAAGAAACTCCACTATGTGAAGTAATTTAACAGTCATCCTGATTTAAGATAAAGGTCTTGATCAATGTTTACTGCAGTTGTTATATATTGGAGCTTGTGTACAGAGTCGCCTGCTCTAAATTAACCTTATTCTGCCACTACAGACTTAAAACATAGTTTCAAAAATGCAGGATATAGAAGGACTATTAGCCAGTATATTATAGCTATTAAAAACAAGTTGATTCTCTTTCTAGGGTTCACTGGCAAACTGAAATTACAATTTATATATCCTATACACTTGTGAAGACACATGCCACTTGGATATCTTTCATTGTTCTGTTTAATAGCTTTATTGCTAAACTGGAAAAGGATGCCGTTGAAAATGCATCAAGCCAGTCATTGTTTAAATGAGAAGGGAAGAAGTGGCAAATAGATGTACTAAAATTGTTTTTTCAAAATCAGCCACATCAGTACAAAGAGAAGTAAATTCTAATTGAAATGCATTGTCATGTGTTCAATCTATTCCAAACACAGACATTGTGCAATTGTCTTGTTAGACAAGAATGCCCATACGTGAGAACACAATGCTTCCATTGACATTTGAAAACGTGGATATTATTGACACACACTGATTGACTAATTGCCTAGCTTTGGAGCTACTCCGGTTTTGTGGGAGACTGTAACTGCAAATCTGCCTGTGAATTGTTATTCTTTTTTTTTTATTCTTTTTTTTTTTTTTTTTTTTTTTTTTGGTAGAATGTCATGTTTTCTCTTCCTTAGAACATTTTCTTGTATCTTGATATTTCATTTTCCTTGGCGCTCTCTTTTTGCAATCTGGTTCTCAGAATTTTTTTTTTTTTTAGTAATTTAATTTAAAAAGTTTCTCAACCTAACAAAGAATTTTCCTTTTCTCTCCCCCTCTCTTTCTCCCTCTCCCCACCCTCTCTGTCTTTTCATTGTTCACAGGTTGTCTCAGCTTTACTTAACTCTAGAATCTGTAAATGTACATATTTGTTTAGATTATCTGAAGGTTTATTATCACTTCCAGAAGATAAAAATGCATAACCTTCCTCAGTTGTAACTATGAAAGTTTTTCTGTCATTCTGTGTATCCGTGTGTTAAGCTTATTATTTCACATTCTATTCTGTTCCAATTCCTAAAGCATTGACACAGTGCATAAATTATATTTCTCATTATTATTATTATTATTATTATTATTATTATCATCATCATCATCATCATCATCATCATCATCATCATCATCATCAGTTCTACACTAATTCACATATTTCCTAAGATTACTTTTTATTCCAATTACAAATAGCTAAACCTTGGTCAGGGTTTTTACTTCATAGCATGGCCAATGAGTTCAAACCACAGGTGTTGTTGGTAAGGACATTTTCTGTCTATTGGTTCAATCTGAAGTTTTTCCTGCTGATGAACTATGTACATAGATTGATGTGGAATGATTATGTTGTTTGTCAATGAATTTCTTTGCAATACTAATACAAAGTGAATACTTTCTATCACTATATTTAAGAATATTTTTAGGTTAAAATGTATTTCTATATGGATTTGTACACAAGCCAGCTTTTATCTTTTCAGCTCAGTTATTTTTACCAAGTTGGTAAAATATTACAAAAGCAAACAACTGACTTCCCTTTAGTGCTGGCCTGGAAGTAAGAGGACATTTAGGGACAAGAATAATAGTCCATGGTACAGGTGAATCAGAAAAGACTTGCTCATTTCTCGACTTACTAAGCATAATGAATGATTATTCATTCCTTCTTCAATCCTTCCTGCCACCCATTCAGAGAGAGACTCACACATTCAACTGCCAATGTTCCTCTGTCTCTAGCAGTTTTTAACTATTTTTTTCCTTTTTTTTTTCCTGTAATACTTATTTGGAATTTTATCTCTAATACGCAATAAATTTGGGGAAACACTTCTGGCAACGTTGGTTTGAAATTACCCCATATTCAGGTAAAAAGAATGCTATCACAAATGACATTTAAACTTCTTAAAAAACAATGATTTATTTCATGTGCTTAAATAGGTATATGTGTACACCATGCACGGAAGTGCCTACAAAAGTTAGAAGATGGAGTCTGAGCTCCTGGAACTGAGGTGTATGTGTTGTGAACCACTTGATACGGATGCTGGAAGGCAAATCTACGTATCTTTGAACAGCATCCAGCACTCTCTGGTTCATCTCTCCACATCTCCAATTTAGTTTTTTGTTTGTAAGAACTACTGAATCTCATTATGATATTATTTACTATTTCTTCCATCAATATTATGTTGTTATATAAATAACTCCCACTTGATTAATGTTAGCATTTTTAGCAATAGAATAGTAGGCTTAATGTGTGCTTTTCTCATCTCGCTATTGATTCCCCATGTCATAGTTTATGAAGTTCTGCCTTCACTCTTCATTGTTCTGAGCATTCTTTACAGCTGAGAATCTCATACATGTGTACAATGAAGGAGGCTCAGATCTGTCCCCTACTTTCCTTCTTCACCTTCATCCATAGTCCCTATGTGTTCTCCTCGCATCATCTTCTTTTGGATAACCCATCAAAACTCAACTGTTGCCTGTACACATGTGGTTGTGGAACCATCAACGAGAGCAAGCCAAACCTATCAGCTTCAGACTAATTTTCTCTCCCCAGTAACTGTCACCTGCCAATTGTTCACTGAAGTTTTATATTGATACTTGAAGAGAATGACTACTAAAATAACAGTTATTATAACATTACTACCCCTTTCTTCTGTTCCTTAAAGTCTAATGTTCACTTTATATCTTCAATGTTTGCTTTTGTCGAAGCAAAACTAGAGGAAGTTAACTATATTCACTTTCCATGGGACAATATATACTTTCTGCCATGGCAACAGAAAATAATGCATTCAAAAGAGGTAAATGTGCTGACAACTAAACATGCAAAAGTGTCATTATGTCATTATGTCTAATTATAACTGCACATGAAATATCTGAACATAAACTAGAAAATGCTACTTTTCATAAAAAGCAGCTTAGGACCTGACCTGGTAATTTGTCGCTTTATACTGTTCACTGCCTGAGATAAAAAAGTAAGATAAAGACATGGATTTTAAAATAATAAGTGAAAAAGATAATCAAACGGTTTATATTGCAAAAACTTTACTGCCTCTCACCTATTTTCTTTTTAAACAAACCATTTATTTTCTTAGATCACATTTTTCTTACACAAGCACACATTGTTGCAACATAGTTCAAAATAGTTGCTAATAAATAATGATTATTTTTGAAGTATTGTGATTTTGTATACCTTATCATTTACTTAATGTCTAAACATTGCTCACATATTATCAATATTCAGGAAGTGTATAATGATCTTGCTGATTGCATGGATGTGATTCTAATATTGATTATACTTCTGAGTAGTTATCACATTTGCTCTTGAGATCGAATGGGTTGCTTGATTCCCCATAGAGTGGTATGTGCGGGAAATGCTGTCAGACACCATATTTTCACATGGAAAGACGCTCAGCTGTATAATGGATAATCTTATTGCCTCCCTCTTATGGGTAGATGAGCACTCAGATACAAAGACAGAACAGGATAGGACACTGCGGGCGTTTCTGTTTGTTAGAAAACCCTACCCAGACTTGTTGAGAAAAAAAAGATTTTCATTTTCCAACCTCCTCACAATTTCAATGCTCTTTGAGAAAATTTTCTGGCTGATAATCTAGAAAAAAATCACATTTCAACTTCAATGAATTAAAAAAAATATTTGTTGTTAGGAAGAAAATTGGGGTTTTCAGCACTATGCTCATAACATTAATTTGATGGTATATACTGGTCTGCTTACAGCCGGATGTCTCCCTTTACTGTTGGGAGCATAGAGAAATTAAGATTCCACACATTTCTCTAATTGCTCCCTCAGAATGAAAGCCTCTGTGTGTTTCTTCCAAGCACAATCAAAGACAAACACAGCACATCTCTGTGAGTGAAGTCATATCTAGTGACAGAGATTGAGTGAAGACAGCGTCTTTAGTTCAGCGAAAGCTCTGCATGAGGACTGCAATTATATCTCCTTCCTGAAAGTGTTAGCTGTCCACAGGAAGGGAAATTTTGGTATTACCTCTGGCATTTGCTCAGTGGCCTAAAAATGCAACCGTGTACAGAGAAACCAGTGCTTTTGAGGAATCATGTAGTTGGTTGTTGCTCCAAACTGAGAAACTCAACTTAAAAGCCACACCAAGAGATACAATAAATACAATTTTTGTCATTGGCTGGAATAATGAATGCCAAATAAAATAGCCTTGGCCTTAGAGAAGGGTTATTAAAATACAGAAAAATATTTCCTACACACACACACACACACACCCACAGACACAGACACAGACACACACACACAAATCTCAAGTATATATGTATTTATAACCAGAAAAATGTTGAATTCAACCTAATTTAAAAAAAATCAGCAACTGGCATGTATTGTTAGGTGTCTTTCTGATAACCAAACTAGGCAAGACACAGCAAAAAAAAAAAAAAAAAATTACAGCAAAAAATGCCCTTGAGTATACAATTTTAAGAAAAAAAAATGAGAAAATGTAGAATGTATGGAAAAATGCCACCAAAATAACTAGAAAAATAACATTATGTGATAAGTAATTGAAGGAAATTAGTATATTTAGGTTGGAAAGTTGGTTTTTCTTTTAGAAAGTTTCAAGACTCTTCCATGAAGTGTTTGAAAATTAGCAGTGATGTATTTCCGGGCATCTCGGCCATCCTACACTGTGGTGCCAGCTGCCTCTGGCTCTGTCCAACGCTTCCTTCCCATGAGCCACTGCCTCTCCATGACTCTGCTGCTTCCACACCCACTCGGCATCTAGGAACCACTGTTCTATTAATAAGTCTCCTTAAGAACTGTTGCAAGAAGGAAAACATGGGCTTATTTCTGTGCTTTATTTTCTCTGAACACATCTTCCTCCAGCCCATATTTGTATACCATAACTGAACCAACAAATGCAAGGCAGAAAGCCGGGGCTAGTAAGAAGCATATTTATACAGAAGAAATTTCTGAGATTTAATAAAAT
Organism: Micromys minutus; assembly: GCF_963924665.1. NCBI lineage: Eukaryota > Metazoa > Chordata > Mammalia > Rodentia > Muridae > Micromys > Micromys minutus. Next base: position 3,526,899 of record NC_137954.1, read on the forward strand.
GTACAGTTCTGAAAACTGCTTTGATATCTTTGGTTTAAAAAATGTTTATATCATCCCTCCTCTGATTTGAGATACTTTCAGCCTGACTACATATACATGTACATATACATATATATAATACACAAAATAGTTAATATAATGAAGAACAGGCATATATTTCACACTGGGACAGATGCACAGATGGAGGAGGACAGCAGTGTTTTAATCTTAAATTAGTTCCTTATAACTCACTTCCCAGATGTGCGTTTCTTCAGCCCTCGGCTATCTTGAGAATGGTTTCTGCTTTTGTCTGTCAATGAGTCATAAGCTGTCTTTTAAATGCAGAATAAACACATAAAAATATATTGCTTTGCAGGGACTGACTGAGCACAGGTTAAACTTTCTATGTATCTTGTGGAGAATGGATCACATAGTTTTGATGGGCATCTCCCAAATGCCTGAGGTTTTCTCACTTTCGTGAAGAGCTCAGACATCAAAATATTCATCAGGACAAATATGCCTTTGCCCCTCTTTTGTGAGTACACATGTGTTCACATGTGCGCATACAGATGGATGATAGAATTTCCCACTAGACAGATATCTTCCTCAACTGTTCACCTCTTTATTTTATAGTTTATCTATTTTAAATTATGATAGATTACATCATTTCCTTATCCTCTTTCTCCCTTCAAGTCCTTTCATGCACTCTTTCTTTCAAATTCATGTATACACAGATATGTATGTAACAACAATCAATGAAAGGAGAGATATGAACTTGCTTTATTTTTTGTACATATCATGTTTTATACTGAAAATGGAGCCCACCAATTTGCTCAACTTCCTGTCCAAAAATCTCCAGAGATACTCCTGTGTCAGCCTTCACAGATCTGAGATTACCATTGTACCTCCATTTCTATGTGTGTGCTGTGGATATGAACTTACCCTCGTGATGGCAGGGCAAACACTTTCTTCAGTCTATATGTCTTTTAAAGCCAAACATCATGTTTAGTAGCCAATCACCGAGGCTAATGTACACTTTATTTTGAGGGCTTATTCTGAGTATCTTTGCCTGTCCTCAAGGTATTAATGTATCACATTTGATTAGACACACAGAATTTAATTTCAAACAAATTCTACATAGTCAATGGTTCCTCTCACTCCCTTGTATCATTTGTACATGATACCTAAATGACTTTGTTACCAGAGATCATTAATCTAATGTCCACCAAAGCAAAGACAGACCATTTGTGGAGGCAGGGACCACATTAAAATGCAGATTCTTTAAAAATTCCATTTTACCTGAATGAAACATTTAGAAGCAGACACTATATGTATAGCCTAGGCTGCATTAATGTTTATGAGGGTACAACTAAATAATGCAGATGCTATGATATACTAGAGATTATCTCAATGCCAAACTGTGTGAAAAAGCTATTCAACTTAAAGCAAACACTATTCCTTAAGATGAAGATATTTAGATTTTAAAAAGCATATAAGATTAACAGTAATTTAGCTTTTGGAACTCTTTTTATATCTGAAAGACTGCCAGATAATAAAAGAGAAAGTACAGTGTGGTAGGATCTTCCCCTAATAAATAGACATTATAAGAGACCAAACACTGGGTGAGTAGGTCTGACTTTTGGGTCAGAAAGAGGAAGTGAAAAGAGAAAAGGAAGGAACAACACTTGTTTTGGATGGGGGGGAAGCAAGAAGGCAGACAGCATGAAGGACGCTAGAGGCTGTTGTTTTGAGTGACAGATCTTCCAGGATCTACCACCAGAAGATTTCTAACAGAATAGTTTTAAACTGTAGATGCTAGAACAAAAACAAAAACAAAAAAACCAAACCAAACCAAAACAAAAACAATCCTAAAACAAAAAAACAAAACAAAAAAAACCAACCCCCCCCCCCAAAAAAAAAAAAACTAAAAGAAAAGTAGATGAAGGAATTGAACAAAACCATCAAGTATCTAAAAATGGAAATAGAAACAATAAAGAATTCATAAAAAGACACAATCTTGGAGATAGAATATCTATGAAAGAGATCAGGAGTCATAGATGCAAGCATTACCAATAGAAGACAAGAGATAGAAGAGAGAATCTCAGGGGCAGAAGAAACCATAGAAAACATTGACACCGTCAAAGAAAATGCAAAACTCAAAAAGCTCCTAACCCAAAACATTTAGGAAATCCAGGACAGAATGAGAAGGCCAAATCTAAGGATAATAGATATAGAAGAGAACAAAGATTCCCAACTAAAAGGCCCAGTAAATATCTTCAATAAAATTAAGAAGAAAACTTCCTTAAGCTAATGAAACCTACAGAACTCGACATAGACTGGACCAGAAAAGAAATTCCTCCCAACGCAAATAGTCAAAAAACCAAATGTAAAAAACAAAATATTAAAAGCTGTAAGGGAAAAATGTTAAGTAACATGTAAAGGCAGATCAATCAGAATTACACCAGATTTCTCAACAGAGACTATAAAAGCTTGAAGATCCTGGACAGATCTCATACAGACCCTAAGAGAATACAAATGCCAGCCCAGGCTACTATATCCAGCAAAACTCTCAATTACTATAGATGGAGAAACCATCCATGACAAAACCAAATTTACAGAATATCTTCCCACAAATTCAGCCCTACAAAGGATAATAAATGGAAAACTCCAACATAAGGAGGAAAACTACACCCTAGAAAAAGCAAATGATAATCATTATCATCATCATCATCATCATCATCTTGCAACAAACCCCAAAAATATAAGTAAACAAACATAATTCTACCTCTAACAACAACAACAACAACAAACAAAACAAAACAGGAAACAGCAATCACTTTTTCTTAATATTTCTTAACATCAATGAACTCAATTCCCCAATAAGGGATAAGAATGCAAAACTTTTTAGTTTTCTTCAAAACATACTGTCTATCCTCTAGCCAGAAAATAAAAACAATTGAAATAAAAAAAATTTAAATTCTTAGCCTATGAGTTAGAAATTTAGTTTGGGCAAGCAGATCAGGGAAAAGTGTGAGCACTCAAGTGCAGGAATCTTGTAACAAAGAAAATGTACAGTTTCTGCTTGCAGGCTCTGAGGTCCCCTGCTGTGGGGAGTGTTCCTTGCTCCGAGTCACAGGGAGCAGCAGATTGGAAGCTTCTTGAGGCAGATATTGATTAAACTGTGAATTTATGAAATTGGGATTATTTGCTTTTAGTATAGACTTATGTACATATTTTGTTTAAAATACTTGGGGAGCTTTGCCTTTGATTTGGAACTAGGATAGGGAAATTTGGTCACTGACTCCAAGTAGAGAACAGTGGTAATTGCCTGCTATGAACAGGTATTAATAAAATAAATGTCTGTAGCTCTGGACAGAGAGCATTACAATATAGTTGGTGTAATATAGTCTACAGGATACTCATATTCTTTGTTCATGGGCTCCACAGAAATTTTGGGTTAATATCCTGGCTTGACAAGTTAGAACAGCCCTAAAAATGGCTCATGCAGTATTTGTTTAGGTTACTCCATTTGTTTTAAATTGTTTCTATCATCAGAAAGAGTAAGTTTATGAGTTTTATGGTTGTGTTATTAATCCTCTGGAAGAGAAGACAGGACACAGCTTTCCTGTTGCTGACTGAAGGATGTGCTGATTTGAGAGAAAGGTTTTGTTTTTGAATTTTTATAAAAGGTGATTAGTGTATATACATGTTCCAGAGTTATATGGATCAGTTATGACAAAGGGAGACCCCCTGAAGAACTAGATTCAAGAGAATCAAACAAAAACAATATCTGATGACACTAGAATTTTGTTTTGAGGTTTGTATATTACAGAATGTACAGCTTTGGTGAGTTTCTTCGGCAGGCATGCTGAACTGACCTGCTTGAACTCCTGATCTCATGTAGTTTCATCCAGATCCAGTCAGGACAGACATTATAGACTACAACCAACTCCCTCATTTTCTATACCCCTATCTTCTTTGGAATATTGCAATGCCCATATTCAACAGGAAGAAATTATAAAGAGTTGTCATCCAGGTTCTCTGAGCTTGGAGACTGGAGGTATTTAATCTAAGGTTTTCTTTCAAGGGAATTTAGTAATGACCAGAATTTAACAGGATACATCTAGAATTGATGGTGTAGCCATAATCTCATTTGGCAGAAATCTTTATAATAGTTACTAAGTTGAAGTTTTTTTTTTTTAACATTGGTACAGAATTTGTTTTGATGCAGAATCAGGGTTTTCATTTGTATAAATTTTCTTTATTGTTACAAAATTGTAAAAGTACAAGGCTTGGATCCAGTCCTATAACTGCATTTACAAACTGACTTTGTACGATTGAGCATATGAATTAAGGGCCAGAAAACAAATTCTTGCCTCTGAATTAATTGCCAGGATATTGGCAAATATTTTACTTAGAAATAGCTGAGAGTAGTTAACAGACAAAAGCCCAGATTACTTTACATAGTTAATTTTCAAAAACATCAGAAATCTGTAGAATGTGACATATATGTTATTTCTTCATTTGTTGTTGATGCATATCTGCTCCTAGCAGCACGTCTTTCTTGGATTCAAAGAAGAAATTGAGCACCAGTGAAGTTGTTTCAGTTGTGGTGAGACGGCCACTAGGCAAGAATTGCCTTAGTGCATCTACAGACCTGTACTGTTCATGAGAGGACACAAGTTACAGGCAGGATAACTTTGTTCTGCCAAGACAGAATAAGCTAATCCTTAATTTTTCTGTTTCAAAGGTCTGTCAGATAATTCTGAACAAGAAGCTGAAGACTGATGTTCCAACTTGCTGACATACAGAGGCTATTGTCTTTACAATCTGTCTCAGTTCTGGAAGCTGTGTTAGGCTTCTTATATTTTCAGATAATACTAGTCATTCTTGGATGTCTGATGGGATTAAAGACAAGTTATATTCTCATAGCCAACCGAGGTTATTTAGCATTGAGAGAACAGATCTGAGAAGATAGTTTTCAGAAAATAAATAAACTAAACCAGGATATAACAGATATGCTATTCTAAGCCCTTTTAAAGTTAGGATAGATAACAGAGTATTCTATTTAATTGACAAAACTATGGAGTGGATGTTAGATGTAATTTGTACTTTATAAATTACAAAGTGATAATAGTTATGCTTGATTTATATTTGAGAGGACAACAGAAATTGTCTCTGAAAATTTGAAGTAGAAAGGGCATTTAGTAAAAGAAAACCCAGCAACTCAGAAAGACTCTAGGAAGTCTAGAGATTTGGAAAGTAATTCCAGCAAAAAAAAAAAAAAAAAAAAAAAAAAAAAAAAAAAAAAAAATCAGAATGCTGGATGAAAGAAATAAAAACCAAGGATGTTAAAAATTTCTTTATTTGATTTGCACTTCCTTAATCACTAAGAACTTTGAACATTTCCCTATGTGCTTCTCAGCCACTTAAGATTCCTCTGTTGTAAATCCTTTGGCTTTATACCCCATTTTTCAATGGGCTGTTTGTTTTTTCAGAAGTCAACTTTTTGAGTTCTTTTTATATTTTGGATATTATCCCTCTATTGGATGTGGGGTTAGTAGAGATTCTTTTGTCAATCTGTAGGCTGCTGATTTGTCCTATACTGTCTTTTGCTTTGCAGAAGCTTTTCAGTTTTATGAGGTCCCATTTATCAATTCTTGATCTTCGAGCATGAGACATTGGAGTTCTTTTTAGGAAACTTTTCCTGGACCAATAAGTTTCTTTCCCACTTTCTTTTCTATTAGATACAGTATATCTGGTTTTATGTTGAGTTCCTTGACTTAAGCTTTGTGCAAGGTGAGAAATGTAGATCTATTTTCATTTTTGTACATACTTACTGCTAATTAGGCCAGCACCATTTATTAAAGATGTTTTTTTTTCCATTGCATATTTGTGGCTTTTTTGTCAAAGATCAAGAGTCCATAAGCACATGGTTTTATTTGTGGATCTTCAATTCTATTCCATCGATAAACCTGTCTGTCTCTGTAGCAATACCACACAGTTTTTGTTTTTCAAAAGATTTCTCCATTTCTGAGGCCTTCTTCAATTTCCTTAATGAGAGACTTGAAGTTTTTCTCATATAGATCTTTTACTTGTCTGTTTAGAGTTACACCCAATATATTTTATATTATGTATGACTATTGTGGAAGGTGTTATTTCCCTATTTTCTTTCTCAGCCCATTCATCATTTGTATAAAAGAAGGCTACTGATTTGTTTGAGTTAATTTTATATCTAGTCATTTTGCTGAAGTTGTTTATCAGCTGTAGAAGTTCTCTGGTACAATTTTTGTTGTTGCTTATGAATACTGTTACATCATCTGCGAATAGTGGTACTTCAGCTTCTTCTTAGTCAATTTATATCTGCTTGATCTCCTTTTGTTGTCTTATTGCTCTAGCTAGAATTTTAAATACCATATTGAATAGATATGGGAAGAGTGGGCATAATTGTTTTGTCCCAGATTTCAGTGGGATCGCTTCAAGTATCTCTCCATATAATTTGGTATTGGCTGTTGGTTTGCTTTATATTGTTTTTATTATTTATACTTATAAATGAGAGAGAGAGAGAGAGAGAGAGAGAGAGAGAGAGAGAGACAGAGAGAGAGAAAGAGAGAGAGAGATATGAATTCATAGTTTATAGTTTTTACCTTTCTATGAACTAATGAAAATGTTCTATCACAGGAAGAACAGAACAAACGTGATAATTTCAAGGAATTACTGGGGGATTATGTAAGCAGTCGCTCACATGTTAAAGATGAAGATTTGATTCTATTCAGCAATCCTTTATTTTCTTCAACTTCAATTGAAGACAGTTGGCAAGAATAGAAGAAAGCTCTCTTGGAAAGTTGGGGGCTAAGGAAGAGAATGTGTGAGGATTTGAAGGTTCAGAAAGAAAATTCTTCACATTTGACTCATGGTTATAGTAAACTCAACTAGTATATAATCTTTTCAATGTTACATTCATTCTTGAAAGAGAATTGTTTAGCAAAGCACTAAATTCTGAAACATACGGATGGCTTAAAGAGCAAAAAAAAAAAAGATGTTTCTTTAATATAAGAAAGGCAAGATGTCACAATAGAAAAATATATTCATATAGCCCAGAAAAACTAGAAACCTATTTTGCAAACAATAGATTTTCCAACCAAAGTACGATGCTCTTGAAAAAGAAATGTAGAATTTATACAGCGTGCAACAACAATAAAATGATATATGATTTTACCATAATAATCCAATCACTCTTATTTATATACTAATTCATGTTTTGTGGGGAACTGTTGGTGCTCCCAAATAAATTCTGAGATTCATATGGTCTGTGAGTTGTATTGTGGGTATCCTGAGATTTTTGTCTAATATCCAGTTATCAGTGAATACATACCATGTGTGTTCTTTTGTGACTGGGTTGCATTACTCACGATGATATTTTCTAGATCCATCTATTTGACTGCAAATTTCATGAAGTTATGGTTTTTAATAGCAGAGTAATACTCCACAGCTTAAATTTACCATATTTTCTGTGTCTGGTCCTCTGTTGAAGGACACCTGGGTTCATTCCAGGTCCTGGCATTATAAATAAGGCTGCTTCACAAAACTCATGCACTATTTCTTTTTTTCTCTCTCTCTTACAACTTTATTTTTTAAAAAAGGGATACATATACAGATTTTTAAAGGCATTTTGGCATAACACTATATAAATATTTTTGTCAGAACTTAATTCTTTTAGAGGTTTGATAGTATGCATTGAAATCTCATGAGTTACTATAAGCATAAAGTACATGTAGGATGGAATGTAACATGGAAACTGTCAGTTTTCTTGGTGAGTATAGATTAAGCATAATGATCTTTGAATACCAAAAATTGCCACAAGGCTATATTCTTAGCTCTTGGATTATTAATGATTTAAGGTCGATTTGTACCACATTCTGAGAGGGTGTTATACATTTATATTTTTCCTAAGAAGGACTGAGGCTTTCATTTTTTGGCCTCTGTTTTTCTTGAGCTTCTTATGGCCTGTGAGTTGTTTCTGGGGTGTTCAGAGCTTTCTGGGGCTAGTATCCAATTATCAGTGAGTGCTTATTATGTCTGTTCTTTTGTGACTGGGTTATCTTACTCAGGATGGTATTCTCTAGATGCATCCATTTTCTTAGGAATTTTATAAAGTTATTGTTTCTAATAGCTGAGTAGTACTTCATTGTGTAAATATACCAATATATCCATTCATCTACTGAAGGACTATTTCTGATGCCAAGAAACACATACAGGCAGAAGCCTGTTATGGATGCCTCCTCAGAGAGTCGGCCAGAAGCATACTAATACAGATGAGGATGCTTGCAGCTAACCTTCAGAGTAAACATGTGGACCCCAATGAACAAGCTAGACAAAGAACTGAAGGAGCAAAAAGTGTTTGCAACCACATGAGAAGAACATCATTATCAACCAACCAAACACTCCAGAGCTCTCAGGGACTAAAACACCAACCAGTGAGTACACATGGAGAGACTCATGGCTCCAGTTGCATATGTAGCAGAGGATAGCATTGTCTGGCATCAATAGGAGGAGAAGCCATTGGTCCAGCAAAGGCTTGTTTTTTAAGTGTAGAGAAATGCCAAGGTGCTGAAGTGGAAAAGGGTGGTTGGGAGAAAGAGCACCTTCATGGAAGCAAGGGAAGAGGAAGGAGGGTTAGAAATGGGGGAAAAGAGAATAACATTTGACATGCAAATACAGAGAATACCCAATAAAAAGAGCAATAAATAAATAAATAAATAAATAAATACATAAATACATAAATAAATATATAAATAAGAGGGTTAGGAATGTGAGAAAAGGGGATAACATTTGAAATTTAAATACAGAGAATATTCAATAAAAAGAATAAATAAATAAGGCTGCTTTGAACATAGTGAAGCATCTTCAGGCTATATGCCTAGGAGTAGTATGGTTGGATACTTGGGTAGTACAATGTCCAGTTTTCAGAGTAACCATCAGACTGACTTCCAGAGCGGTGTTACCAGCTTCCAATCCCACAACAATGAGGAGTGTTCCTCTTTCTCCAAAACCTCACCAGCATCTGCTGTCACCTAAGTTTTTGATTTTAACCATTCTGGCTGGTGTGAGGTGGAATTTCAGGGTTGTTTTGATTTGCATTTCGCTGATTACTAGGAATGTTGTGCATTTCTTTAGCTGCTTCTCAGCCATTCAGTATTCCTCAGTTGAGAATTCTTTGTTAAGCTCTGTACTCCAGTTTTTATAGAATGATTTGATTCTCCGAAGTTGAACTTCTTGAGTTCTTTGTAAATTTTAGATGTTACTCTTATATTGGATGTAAGGTTGGTAAAGATCTTTTCCAAATCTGTTGGATGCTGTTTTATTTTATTCACAGTGGCCTTTGCCTAATAGAAGATTTGAAATTTTATGAGGTCTTATTTGTCAATTGTTGATCTTAGAGCACAAGCCATTGGTGTCCTGTTTAGGAAAAATTTGCCTGTGTCCAATGTGTCTTTTTCCCACTTTGTCTTCTATTAGATTCAGTGTATCTAGTTTTATTCGGAGGTCTTTGATCCACTTGGACTTGCATGTTGTGCAAAGTGATAATATTGGATCAATTTGCATCTTTGTACATGCTGATACCCTTTGAACCAGCACCATTTGTTGAAAATGCTATCTCTTTTCCACTGGTTGATTTGAGCTTCCTTGTCAAAGATCAAGCGACCATAGGTGTGTGGGGTCATTTTAGGGTCTTCAATTCTATTCCATTGATCTACCTGCCTGTCTCAGTACCAATACCATGCAGGGTTCTGTTTATTTATTTTTTTAAATCACTATTGCTCCTCATACAGCTTGAGTTCCCGAGTAATGGTACCCTTTAGAAGTTCTTTTATTGTTGAGAATAATTTTTGTTATCCTGGGTTTTTAGTTAAACCAACTGAATTTGCAAATTGCTCTTTCTAACTCTATGAAGAATTGAGTTGAAATTTTGGTGGGGATTGCATTGAATCTGTAGATTGCTTTCAGCACGATGGTCGTTTTTACCTTATTAATTCTGCCAATCCGTGAGAATGGAAGATCTTTCTATTTTCAGTGATCTTATTTCAGAGACTTGAAATTTTTCTAATACAGATCTTGTACTGCTTGGTTAGAGCCACATCAAAGTATTTTATATTATTTGTGACAATTGTGAAGGGTCTTGTTTCTCTATTTTCTTTCCCAGCATGTTTGTCCTTTAAGTAGAGGAAGGTTACTGATTTGTTTGAGTTAATTTTATATCCAGCCACTTTGCTGAAGTTTATTATCAGCTGTAAAATTCTCTGGTGGAATTTTTGGGGTCACTGAAGTATACTATTATATCATCTGCAAATAGTGATATTTTGACTTTTTCCTTTCCAATGTGTATCCCTTTGGCCTTCGTTTGCTATTTAATTGCTCTGGCAAGAACTTCAAGCAATACATTGAATAGATAGGATGAGAGTAGACAGCCTTGTCTAGTCTCTGACTTTATTGGGATAGTTTCAAGTTTCTCTCCATTTTGTTTGATCATTGCTACTGGTTTGCTGTTTAGTGCTTTTACTACTTTCAAGGATAGACCTTGATTTCCTGATCTCTCCAAAACCTTTGGCATCAAGGTATATCGTATTTTGTCAAAGGCTTTATCAGCATCTAATGAAATGATCTTATGGTTGTATTTTGAGTTTTTTTATAAAATGGATTGTGTTGATGGATTTCAATATTTTGAACCAACCTTGCATTCCTGCAATGAAGCCTACATGATCATGGTGAATGAACATTTTGCTGTGTTCTTAGATTCTGTTTGTGAGAATTTTATTGAGTAAGTTTGCATTAATATTTATAAGAGAAATTTATCTAAAGTTCTCTTTGTTGGGTCTTTTTGTGGGATAGGTATATGTGTAACTGTGGTTTAATAGTGTAAATTAGGTAGTATTCCTTCTGTTTCTATTTTATGGAATGGTTTGAAGATTATTGGTATTAGGTCTTCCTTGAATGTCTGATTAAATAATGCCCTAAAACCTACCAGTTCTGTTTTTTTTTTTTTTTTTGTTTTGTTTTTTTTTTTTTTTTGTTTATTTTGTTTTGTGTTTTGTTTAGTTTAGTTTTGGAGATTGCAATGACTGCTTCTATTTCTTTAGGGGTCATGGGACTAGTTAAATGGTTTATTTGATTCTGGTTTAACTTTGGTACTTGGTATCTGTCTAGAAAATTGTCCATTTCATCCATATTTTCTAGTTTTCTTGAATAGAGTCTTTTGTAGTAGGATCTGATGATGATTTTTTGAATATTCTCATTTTCTATTGTTATGTCTTGCTTTTTTGGGGGGGTATAGTTTCAATTCTTGTGTTGGAAGTTTCCATCTATTATCTTTTGTAAGGCTAGGTTTGTGGGAAGATATTATTTAATTTTCTTTTGCCGTGGAATATCTTGGTTTCTAAATTTATGGTAATGAGAATTTTGCTGGGTTTTCTAGTAGTGTTTGTATGACATCTGCCCAGGATCTTTGGCTTTTAGAGTCTCTGTTGAGAAGTCTAGTGTAATTTTGATCTGTCTGACTTTATATGTTACTTGATCTTTTCCCTTTACTGCTTTTAATATTTTTTGCAATTTGTTGTTTTGATTATTATGTGATGGGAGGAATTTTTTTTACAACTTCATTTATAGAAGAGAGACACATGTACAGATTTTAAAAAGCATTTTGGCAATTCTTGTAGGGGTTTGATAGCATGCATTGAAATCCCACTAGCTACCATAAGCATAAAGTACTTATAGAACAGAATGGGTTTCTGTAGGTTTCTTGTATGTCTATGGGCATCTCTTTGTTTAGGTTAGAGAAGTTTTCTTCTGTAATTTTGTTGAAGATATTTACTGGTCTTTTGAGTTTGGAATCTTTATTCTCTTCTATACCTATTATCCTTAGGTTTGGTCTTTCATTGTGTTCTAGATTTCGCGGTTGTTTTGGGCTAGAAGTTTTTAGCATTTAGCATTTTTTTTTTGGTCAGTATTTTCTGTGGTATCTCCTACAGTTGAGATGCTCCTTTCCATCTCTAGTATTCTGTTGGCGATGCTTTCGTCTATGACTCCTGATTTCTTTTCTGGGTCTTCTATCTATAGGTTGTCTCCCTTTGGGATTTCATTATTGTTTCTTTCCCAGTTTTCATCCTAGATTGTTTTGTTCAATTCTTTCACTTGATTGTTCTCCTGAATTGTTTTAAAAGGGATTTTTGTGTTTTCTCTTTAAGGGCTTCTACCTGTTTACCTGTGCTCCCCTGTATTTCTTTAAGGGCATTCACATCTTTTTTAAAGTCCTCTGTCAACATCATGACGTGTAATTTAAGTCAGAGTCTTGTTTTTCCTGTCTTGGGGTATTCTGTGCTTGCTGTAGTATGAAAACTGGGTTCTGATGAGGCCAAGTAGCTCTGGTTTCTCTTGATTATGTTCTTGTGCTTGCCTTTCTCTATCTGGTTATCTCTGGTGTTAGGTGTTTTTGCTGTCTCTGACTGTAGCTTGTCTTTCCCATAAGCCTGTGTGCCTGCGATCTTAGGTGGGTTGGCACTCCTTGGGCAACAACCAAATCCTGGTGGAATTTTGATAAGGAGACCTTTGGCACAGGGTCAGCTCTTGTGCACAGATAAAATCCAGAAAGTTTCTTCTCTGGCTGCTTCACAGTTCTTGTGTCCTGTGTGTTCTGGGTAGCTCTCATAAGCATTTCTAAAGTACATTTTGATTAGGGGAACTTCATACAAAGTATTAATCTCACAAATCTTTTATGTGATATTGTTATTGGTTTTAAAAAATTGGTGTGTGGTTTGTGTACTGAAGATGTGTAGCGCAGATCGGGTATATACTTTACATACAATAAGACCCTGATTTTAATTACTAATAAGAAAATACAAAAAGACGACAGGAAGTAAAATAGAAAGAAAGAAAGAAAGAAAGAAAGAAAGAAAGAAAGAAAGAAAGAAGGAAGGAAGGAAGAAAAAAGAAAGGAAGGAAGAAAGGGGACAATTAGACTTGATATACTTTTGTCCTGTTATTTGTTCTCATTATTTCTTTAAATTGATGTTTTTCCTTTTAAATTATTTTGTTCTGCTTAGATCCCATTTGGCTTCTTTGATATTTATAAAAATATATCAAACATTGCTATTCTTTGGAGTTTTTCTATCTGCTAAGTTTCTCATGTGGCTGTATCATGTTCTGGCATGGTATATATTTGGGATTTTTAATTGTCACAATTCATTAGAGTACAAATTCTAAGAGCATTGGGAAAGAACCACTGTCATATTCCTTATCTCTAGACCATTTTCTTATCCATAAGAGACTCTCAATAAATAACTGTTGGAAACAAAGTCTAGGTTAATATATTTATCTTAATACAAATATATGATAAATTATTTTTGAAAGATCAGCTTAGAAAAATAGATAAGTCAAGAAAAATGTATTGTTGATATAGTCAGTTCAGTTACAAGCTGAACAGACATGGAAAAGTTCATCAAGAACATGAAAATAGGGCTCTGTGGGTTATGAGAGAAGCTGGGGTTTAGGCAGAATTTTTTTTAGTTTCCAATTAGTTGGTGAGAAAAGTCATGTGGTGTGGGATAGAACCTCTATAATAAGTATCAAAGGGGAAACACTATTTTCAAGAATGTGGATTTAGAATATTCACCAGTATTCATAAGATGTGAACAGGAGAAAAGCAATGAAAGAAACTAAGAAACCACCAAGGAAACAACCAAGTTCTACTACAAAGAGAATAGTCCTCCGTGACCTGAATTAACTCCCTTTGCTTTCATTCACTCTCCACTTTCCCATGAGCCTTCAGGACAGACACTTGGAATGATCTGTACTTGTTTCATTTTTTTAACATTTTCTAGAAGTGCCATGGGCTCAGTGTTGTTATGGGAAGTTCAATAATTACCTCAATATCTTGGTAACAATAAGGGCCTAAGATGTCTGCTTTATTTTATGGTGGGATCACATCACATGAATTTCGCCTGACTTTGATTTCCTGTAAGGCAATAATAACACTCTATATTCAAAATGGAGTTTGGCAGATAGGCAGCTGCAGGGACTTCACAGCACCCCCAGTAGCTAGGAAATGTGGACTAGAAGGTGCTAAGTCTGTAATTAGAACAAGGCATCTGTTTCCCAGCTCCTACCAAACAGCTACTAATCACTGTGGTCCCTTACTCTGAGCAGGGAAGTGCTCACCCATGGCTCTGCTGGATGTTTTCCCAGGCAGTAGCAGACTGGGTACTGGTGGAGAACACCCTGACTCTAAAGAAAGGAATGAAATATTATTGCTCTGGAAATACATGAGTTTTTAAAAGGTGTCTATTGGGCTTGTATCGATGTATCCTTACTTCCTGTCAGATACATATTTCCAGGAAAACCTGGAAGCAAATTGTCCCTACAAGGACAGTTTCATCTTTGTATGCTGTTTGTCTGGAAGGTTTTTATTTTAACTTCCCGACCCACGTGTTTACTTGTTCTTAAGGCATTCTGCTCAGTTTCATAAGATTATTAATATTTAAAAATACAATATTTAATACAATCCTATCAAATTACTATTTCCTACCAATTCTGACTTGTAAATCATTTTCTAATATGTGATCTAGAGTCTGCTTCCCTATGAACCTGCCTGACAAATGCTCTGTAATTCTGTATGTTGAATGGGGCCACACATTGCGCATTTTCAGTAGAGATCCCCAGTGTAGACAGGGATACTAAAAATTGGATCTCTCTTGCAGTAAGGAAACTGCTTAAAATTCTTTTGAATCTAACTTTTCCTAAGCTTAGCTCTTTAGACAGTTTTCCTTTTCCTTCATTTCCAAGACATAAAACAGAATTAGTGTTCCAAAGGAAAAAAAAATTAGTTTGAGCTAGATTAAATATTTCTTATCATTGACATTTAAATAATGCCTAAAATGAAGTCCAGAGATTTCCTGAGAACTTTCTAATCTCTATTCTATATTACCACAGATAACTACGTGTTATGCAATCATCTCGAATAAATTGGCTAGGATTCCAGCTCATTCTTCTCCTCAAAAGAATCAAAATATAAGTCAATCCTTTTATAATAATGATCAGTCAATTTAAAAGTTGACTCTGTTCTCATCCAATTTAGCTCCAGCAGACAGAGACCTAGGGCACAGTAGATGTCCTGCACAGCCTTTGATGCCCTATGTCTCTGAATCCTTCACATGTGGATAAGTTGGCAGTCTACTTTCTTTCTTTAGAGAGGAGGATGTTCAGAGATTGATGACATTTAGTACAGCTCCCCAGGATGCTAAAAAAGAAATCTGTGCTCACAGGTACTTTAGGTAACACACTGATGGAGAATTTTAAAAAATATGAAATGAGGGATCTTGCATATTATGCTTTTCTGTAAACAATAAGTGTTTAGATTACAATAACATCAGAATAATGATGACTAACATTGGAAAATCAAATCATAAGAATTATGAACAATCATTACCATAGTGGATTGAGTGAGAATGACTTCCATAAGTTTATATATTTGAATACTCCTTTCCCAGTTTTTGGAATTGTTTGGGAAAGAATTCTTGGTGTGACCTTGTAAGTAATATGTAAAGGGAGTGGTCTTTTAGCCAGGCCTACTTAGTATTCTTTTTACATCTATCTCCTATGTGTGGATAATGATCGCTCTCGGCTCCTGCTCCAGCTCCATGCCTGCCTGCCTGCTGCTATTTTCCCCAACAAAATGGTTATGGACTTACCCTTAGAAATGGTAAGCCTGCAATAAACTCTTTCTTCTTTGGGTTTCTATGATCATAAGGTACAGCTATAGAAAAGTAACTAAGCAGCTAGCTACACAGGATTGATATACAAGGGACAGTCTTTTCTGAATTATAAAATTATGTGGCTCAAGGAAGCACAAGATACCGAAAGTGAAGAAAACACAGCTGGAGCAACAATATGGCTAACCTATTGAGCAGGATTGAAATATTAAAGAAGACCAAGAAATGATTAGAAAATATTTTCATTAAGTAAAAATATTAGTTAAAGCATACTTAATACTTAACAAGCGAGAAAAGGGAGAGTGAACAAATAACTTGAAAGTGGGTGGATAATTTTTGTTACTTACTTAGATATGACTGCAAAGAATAAAATATTCTAGGAATGGAGTGTTAAGTACATGCATTCTGGGGTGGGCTGGAATAAGGTAAAAGAAATCAAGGAACTTTAGTTGTAACTAGAGGTATATTTCCAGTATTTTTCTTTAAACTATATCTTCTCAAAATCTTGGAAGATGTTTCAGGAAACAAAGAATGCTTCTTTTCTGAAGTCTGATGGATGGGTCTTAGTAATGGGTGGGAAGTGATGAGAAAAAACAAATCCACAGATATCTCCTTTCCAGTTAAATTTGAAGAAAAAATAATTGGATTGAAGATGCTTCATATTTGGCACACTTAATGAACAACAGACAGGACTGATACTTCATGATGAAGGAACTCTAGATTTCATCCTTGAAGTGAAATTAAAGATAAACCAAACTATGTGCTTTAATTCATCTTAACACTGGTTATTGAAGACAGTTTTTAAAAATTTTTTCCTTCTTTTAGATTTGAGATTATAAATTTCCCCTTCTCTTTCTTTACTCTAAACTTTCCACTAATAGCCTTGCTTTTAAGCTTATGATTTCTACTTTTCATTAATTGTTGAAAGTTTATACATATTTTTAGTGTAGTACTGGTTGATGTTAGAGGTGAAGACTTGAGAAATGAGGCAATTGCTTATATTATCCATATAATCAACTATGTTTAAAAACATTCTTGGTTTGCATGAATGTCTTTGCTGATTATTTATATTCACAACCAATTTACTATGCAGATAATTGTGATTATGTTCATATAATCCAAAGAAACAAACCAATAGGCTATACACATGTATACAAAAATATTTTATAGAATTAATTCAAACAACTATATGAACTACAAAGTCCTATACAGGACAGGTTTGAGAGCTATAATGTAAAATGAAGATCTAATACTGCAGTTTAATCTTGATGGCTAAATGTTTGAGAAAAAAAGTAGTCAACATTGGGGCTAAGATGATAGTTTAGTTGGTAACTATTCACCATGGAATTACAAGGGATTGTGCCTCATCTCCAGAAATTACATTTAAGACTTTGCAAGGTCACTGGAACAGACTCTACTAGCTCAGAAAATAAAAAGTTCATGTTGAGGGCTACCATCCAGTGTTGTTCTTTGGCTTCTACTCTCTCTCTCTCTCTCTCTCTCTCTCTCTCTCTCTCTCTCTCTCTCTCTCTCTCTCTCACACACACACACACACACACACACACACATACATGAATAAATACAGAGATATACACATGAATACACATACATGTACACACACTCACATGAGGTTATGCACACACACATACACATGGATATGCACATACACATATACAGAAAGAGAGGGTAAATCTTGAAGGGAAGCTAGGAAGATAATGATTCAATCCAGAGGAATGACCATCACAAGTAAAAACTACATGAGTTAGGACTAAAAATAGTAAAATAAAAAGCATGTTACTGTTTTACTATATATGCAAAAACTGGTAGGGAAGTTGTTAAACACACATACAGACACACATGAAGAAACATTACTGTTTTTAGAACAATGATGAACAGCATGTAGAATGTTGCCATCCACAGACATCAAGCATCCACAGGCACTGAGAGGCTGATGAACTGCCTGTGTAGTTTGAATAACACATCATATATTTATTTTTCTAACCAAACGCTTAGAAAGAAAAGTTTTACCATCTTACTTCTGGCTAATAAAAACCTAAGATGAATTCTAGATCTAACTACATATGATTTTAAGTGTTGTCTTGCCAAGAGAAAGTGGGATTGTGTGAATTTTCCCACAATTTCAATAAGTGCTGTCAAAAACGTCCTCCTTTGATATTCGCCAACCTCAGAAATTGAAATTTATTTAGTACCTTTGAAGAGGCAGTGTGTACTGCCTCTAAGGAGCATCCTCTGTTCTCTCAGCAGCACAACCCTGGGCCCTGTAGGACATCTATATTAGTCTCAAGCTGCATTAGCTTTGTACCATTTTCTTTAAACTCTTTAACTGCCAGCGTCCACAGTAGGACCCAGTAGGTGAGGTGCTTCTTCGGGATCTGCTCAAAACTCTTTTGTCAGAAGTGTTACCCTGGAAGGGTCTGGTGGCTATCAGACTGTACCTTGCTCTTGGCACCTCACACAGCTGCTCACTAAATACAGAGCTGTAGTAATGACCTTTCACGATATTCATAGTATCTTCTATATTTAATGAATCAGAAATTTCCCAACACTTCCTATTGGTTTTGTAATTTAGTCAATATTTATTGAGATGTTAATAAAACATTAAATCAACAATCGTGTAATGTACTAGTAAAATTTTCTCAGGATGTTCTACAATGACAGCTAATCTGTTGAGGGTTGCAGTGAATTCTCAGCTGTATCTGTCTCAAGAAAAAGGAAATAGAAAAGGCATAAATGATTGGATAAGTACATACTTTGCCATGTTAAAAATCTTCAGGAAGCAAGCAATGTATTTTTAGGGATTCTATATGCTATATGCTATGTTGGACTGAAGAGACAGATCAATAATTAAGAGTGAGTATATTCTTCAGAGGACTGGAGTTTGGTTCCTAACACCATTTCAGACAACTCAAAATTACCTGCAATTCTAGTACCAGGAGGTCCCAATGTCCCTGGCCCCCAGGAATACATATATTGATGTTAACAGACCCAGACAAACTCTGTCTTTGTCTCTGTCTCTCTTTCTCTTAAAATTTATTCCTTAAAACAAAACAAAATACAAGTCATATTCTTTTAAACAAAAGAAGATTGCTATTTGTTTGATTTTTATTAGTTCTTTGAGAATTTTGTGCAACGTGTTTTAGTCATTTTTATTTTTCAATTTCTTGCTAATTTAACACCTTACGGCACTCACTTAACTTTGTGTCTTTGAGGGAAGGGTTCAAGACCAATTTATGTTGCCCAAATATTTTCAGATTCTGACCTGGAAGAATGGCCAACTTATGGGAAAATGCACTGGGGAGAAAACCATCTCTCTTTCCGAGAAGCTAACAATGGACAGTACCTCCATGGTGTGTGGTAGGTCGTGTGCCAAACCTTTCTGTCTGCTTGGGTTATATAACTGCAATATTAAAAGGTCTAAGTTATACTTTTAACTAGTTTAAGACTTTTTCATTTTAATTTAAATAATACATATGTTTCCTCCCTTTTCTTCATCCAACATGCCTATATCCTTTTATTTTTCAGAGATGTATTATCTCTTTTAATTATTATTACAGCCATATAAACTAACAAATATTTAAATACAACTTAGTGAGTTTATTTAGTGTTTCTCCTATGTATGTTTTTTGAAGACTGGCCTCTTGGTATTGAATAAACAATTAGGGGACCATCTCTGGGGAAGACAGATTTTCTTTCTCAGAAACCTTTAGCCTCTCATAGCTCTTTATTTTGGAATGTGACCCTTTGAAGTTTTCTCTTATCCACATTATGATGACAACTGGTGTTGACTTTGTCTAGGTCTTGTTTAAGCAAACATATAGATTAATCTTTTTGAATCTTCCCCCGACCAGCATTCTTAGTACTAGAAGGTGCTGTGCAAGCTGCTAAGAGAAGGCAGCAGCTTAGAGTCCTGCCCAGCTGTATTGTCTATGAAGCAATCACCAACATTACAGCATCACATGCCTACATAAAGGTGTAATGAAAGCACTTATATCCTGACCACAAAAAACAACTGTCCAAGAGAATCTAATGCTGATATACAAGAAGGAAATCATGTCTATTTCTGCAACCGTAGCCAGCACCCTGTGACTAGTGATGCTATGGAACCCAGAGAAGAACCTAGTACTGTCATTTCCCTAAACAAATCCCTAACTGCAGTTAACATCCTTATAACCATAGATAACCATGGCTCCCTGCATCAAAGAAGCTTCATTTTTGCTGCTGACAGAGAGCATCAAAGAATACCACAACTCTGTAAAGCAGAGAACAGCTGGCCATAGACTTTCCAGGCTCATGATAAAGCTACAGCACCACTCCTTCCACTAAGGCTCTGAGAGCACTGTGGAAGTCAGGGAAAAGATTGTGAGAACCAGAGGACTGAAAGGTCTGCTGCAAAACTGTGTCTTTTAAATATATCAGAGAAGCTACACCCATGAAATGTCAACAAGAGAGCTACTTACCTAAGAGTTCAACAGTGTCAGCACCCACTGACATTCCAACATGGACAGCAGAAATCCCACAGGCTCTGTAGTGGTTGGAATAAAAGTGGAACTCATAGACTCATATATTTGGTTTTGTTTAATTTTACCTTTTCACCTTTAATAACATAAAAAATCTTTTCTCATAAGATATAATTTGAATAGTTTCCCCTTCACCTGCTCCTTCTCCCAGTTTCTTTTCTCTCCTAGCCAGATCCACTCCCTGTCTGACTCTTATTAGAAAAGAGCAGGTTTCTAAGAGATAACATCAAAATATCATAAAATAAAATATAATAAAACAAAACCCATTATATTGATGTTGGACAAGCAAAGCCAATAGAAAAATATAAGAGCCCAAGAGAATACACAAGAATCAGACACTCACTTTTTTTACACACTGGGACGTTTTATAAAAGTGTTAAACTGTTAAACCTAAAACTATAGAATATGCACAGAGGACCTGGTACACACTTGTGTAGGTACTGATATTGCTGCTTCAGTCTCTCTGAGTTCTTATGAGCTTTGCTCAGATGTCTTAGAAGGTCCTAGTGTCCTCCTAGTGTCCTCCATACCCTTTTGTCCCCAAAACCTTCTGCTTCCTCTTTCTCTTTCCCTAAGCTCTGAACAGGAAAATTTGGTGGGAAAATGCCATTTGGAGCTATGTTTCAATGTCTTTCTCTTTGCATAATGGGTGGCAGTGGATTTCTGTATTAGTTTCCATCTGTTGCAAGAGGAAGCCTCTCTATTGATAGCTGAATGAGGCACTCATCTATGAGAATCTAGCAGAAAATAATTAGGGGTCATTTTATTGTCACTATTTCATTTTTCTCTGCTTCCCTAGACTGGCTAGTCTTGCTCTTGCTCACTCAAGCACTATCACATATGGGCGACACCTCACAGTGTGCACCGGAAGTAAAATCCCACACAGTGTGCACCGGAAGTACAATCCCTCACAGTGTGCACCAAAAGTACAATCCCACAAGATTTGTACTAACAATGCCTTAGGGTGTTCTGCAGGCAGTTGGAAGATCAAAGGTTTTGTGGTTTGGTGCTGTTGGCTTTTCTCTTTGGGTGGCCATCAAACTACTTTTCTACGAAAACAAAAACAATAGAATACGGGGTTGAAGGTCTTTGTGGACATCAGCATAATATTTTGCTATTCAATGTATTGTGAGTGTTGTCTTCACCATTTGGGGACTTGCTGTCAGTTTGTTGAGAGGAACCTATTGTCTAATCAGTAAACTGAGTCATTGGGGATTTCCAAAGCACATTTTCAGACAACAATCAATTGCCTGAGACACAGTAACAGTCCTGGAAGCTTCATTTGGTGTCAAGAGAGGACCATCTAGGGTTCCTTCTTTCTCATTTGAAGACTTCATTAGGATTGCCTTTATATATCATGGGAAGATTCACTATACTAATTTTCCATACTGCCTACAAATGGCCTTCAATTCTGACTGTCTCTCCCACCATTCCTTCCCTCAATTCCATCTTTTTTCCCTCTTCCCAATTTTTCCCCTCCTGGGGAAAGTCTACTCATAAAAACCTATTCTACATCTCTCTTCTAGGGAGATTCAGATATACCTGCTAGTCCCTTCTTTTATGCCTAACCTTTCTGAGTCTATTGGTATAGCATGTTTATCATTTATTTAATGGCTAATAATATACAGATGTTTATTTGTCTAAAAATTTTATGAAGCCATTTTAAAAAATTGAGTAACAGTCTGCTGTGGAAATGTGACACATTTTCATTATCTATTCCTCTGTTGAGGGTCTAGGTTGTTTGCAGGTTCTGAATCATATGAATAGAGCAGTAATGAACATGGTTCCATAGGTTCATGTATTTGAATGTTTATTCAGTAATATTGGAACTCTTGGATAGTATTAGGAAGATTAGAAAGTGTGGCCTTGTGGGAATGTGTCACTCCCAGTGAACTTCCGGATATTAAAAGCTGATTACTTTCCTAACCTCAAACCCTTCCCACTTCCTTCTCCTTTTCAAATTCTCAGTCTCTTTTTTTATTGTTATAACACACACAAACACTGATCCATGCATAAATACCACCTGTTGCTTTGTGATTAAGTTAGTTTTTGTGTGTTGGCTGATTTTTATCAACTATAACCACTTGGTATGCTTTTCCTTGAGAAAGAATATTTTGCCTGCTTTCAGCATTCCTAAGTTGCCTGTGGTTCTTTGTGTAGGGTTCTTTGAGCTTTCAATGTTTCCTTGTGTTTATATATGTGGTTGTGTGAATATATGTGTACATTTGTGTTCATATATGTATAAATTATATAAATATATGAATGTACACATGCATAAAATGAAAATAAAAAATTTGACCCTAGTATTAATTATGCACCAAGGAAATTAACTGTGGACACAGTGACATATCTTTGGTGCATGTATAAATGGTAAGCTAGGTTAAGAGGGAAATGACAGTCAGGAAAGAAGGGGAAAAATTCTCATCATAGGAGTTGTACTGCATTATACTATTATGCTTTTTATTATTTTTTTTTTTTTTGGATGAGACAAAGTAACTTGGAGATATCACTTTGCCAACTCTTTTTCCATTTTTCCATCCATGTATCTAGAAATAAAGTGACAGAGAAACAGAGACAGACATGTATTTCGTTTTGTAAAGAAATTGATGCATGATCCTAGAAAGTAATAAATCTGCTATAAATGTATACTAAGAAAGTGAGGTAGTTTTTTTTCTACATCTGGTAAAAGGAAAACCAGAAGATCTCATGGTGTTAATTTTAGCTGACCCACCTCTCTCTCTCTCTCTCTCTCTCTCTCTCTCTCTCTCTCTCTCTCTCTCTCTCTCTCTGCCTGTCTCGGTTTCTGCCCACCTCTTTCTCTCTGTCTCTCTCATTTGTTTATTTTACCTTTTTTGCATTTTCATTGGATATTTTATATATTTACATAACAAATGTTATCCCCTTTTCCTGTTCCTCCCTCTACCATCCTTGTTTGTAGGCCTTACCACATGTGTTCTACCTCAAAAGTCAGAAAAGGTTGTTGAATCCCCTGGACTTTGAGTTATGACTAGTTGTGGGCCAATATTTGAGTGCTGGAAACACAAGCCAAGTTATCTGTGTGATCAAAAAGTGTTCATAACCATTGAGGTAACTCTTCAGTTCCATCAGCCTAAGCCTTAAGGTATGAGAAACAGGAGTACTCAAACAGAAAACCACTAGTTTTCTGAATGGCATATATGGAAGAGATGCACAGAATACAGACAGCATACAGATAGTTGATGATAAGCTTCCTTCCTCCTTATTCATTACCTAATGGACCAAATGAAGCTAACTCACATTACAGTGGACCATCACCTTTATTCAAGAAATTACTCCTGCATCATAATCTTCTGGGAAAAAGGCTCATAGACATCGGAATAACAATTAGCACATTAACTAGGCATCCTGTGACTATATCAGTTCAATATATAAAATCAACAATCATATATATAAAAGGACAATTTTTATGTAAACATGTTTTTAGTACATTTGTAAGGAATTATAAACACTCTAATTTCATAATTAATCTTTTTTGAGGTAATTCCTCTATGAAAGGTAAATAATTTTTTCTTTTGCTAAGTTTTCAGCATAATACTTAGTCTTACGTTTAGTGTGTGTGTTTAATGAAAGTATTTACTTTCATGGGCTATAATGAAGACTCAAAGAACATCCACTAAGACTGCTGTGAGTTGACGCTAGGGTGGTGCCTCAGCTAGTAAAGGCACTTGCAGCCAAGGCTGACAACCCGATTCTGATCCCCAGGACATCCACAGTGGAAGCAGAGAAATGACTCCTGTAAGCAATTGTCTACTATTCTACACAAATCCTCATGGCAACCCAATTCTTTCCTGCCCTGTAAATAAATAAATAAATGCCTTGAGAACTATAACTAAAGGTGCTTTGAACCAATAATCTGGCAATGTAATGTTAGGATTTTAGTCATATAAATCTATAACTCATATTTCTCTATCCAGTTAGTCAATCACAAAGAACCTTCCCAGGTGAACTCTTCCAATATAATTTTATTTATTATTATCATTTTATTGGTTATTTTACTTACTTATATTTCAAATGTAAGTAAATCCTCAATTTCTCTTCCACAAATGCTCATCCCCACTCCTCCCCATGTAGCCCCTATAATTTTATTTTTATTTTATTACCTAAATGGTGTTTGAAATCCAGAAGATGAGAATTAGAATATGATATTAATTTTCCCCATATGTTAATTACACTAAATTTTATTATAGTAAAATCATAACCCTTATATCTATTTACAAGATACTACATTTTTAATGTTTTTCCCTCACTTCTTTGGAATCACATAAAGACGTACAACTTAGCTTATTTTTATGCTCAATTATAAAATTACATAAAAACTGAATAATGAAGGCATATACTCAGTGCTCCCCTGTGATTGTCACACGTGAATGGTGTACCTGCCCATACCAACACATATGCACATGAATCACACAGATATGCTGTACCAACACACATACATTCACAGGAAAAAGACTCACAGTCTCAGATCTTTTAAAGTTTTGAATGAATGGAAAGTTAGTGAATAAGAATACATCCTTGTCCATAAATTAGAAAAAATTCATTTCATGAATGGGTTTTAGCACTTTCTCAATTTATTTGGTATATATAACCCTGAGTCGTTGATCTTTTCAAATAAAATTATTATCACAAAGACACATGCACCACAATGTCCATAGCAGCCCTATTTATAATAGCCAGAAGCTGGAAAGAAACCAGATGTCCTTCAGTAGATGAATGGATACAAAAATTATGGTATATTTACACAATGGAGTACTACTCAGCTATCAGAAACAATGACTTTATGAAATTCTTAAGAAAATGGATACATCTAGAGAATATCATCCTGAGTGAGATAACCCAGTCACAAAAGAACAGACATAACATGTAGTCACTGATAATTGGATATTAACCCCAGAAAGCTCTGAACACCCCAGAAACAACTCACAGACTATATGAAGTTCCAAGAAAAAACAAAGGCCAAAAAAAAGAAAGAAAAGAAAAATAGAAAAAGAAAAAGAAAAACCATTATGCTTAATCTTTACACACCAAGAAAACTTTGACTAATTCCAGGTTACATCTTGTTTTACATGTACTTTATGTTCATTGTAACTAGTAAGATCTTAATGCACACTATCAAACCTGATGGTAATGATAAATAATAACTTGAACAAGACTGTGTAGCATCTCACACTAAGTACCTACCTTATGCAGGTACTGTAGAGTGTGTATGTTTTCACATGCACAATGGTATGTAACATTTTCCACACTCCTATAAACCATGCATTGAAACTTTCTCATGTTACTAAAACTCTTCATGAAATTCAAAGAGCTTTGGCCAGGTCTTGTGACCGTTGGAGTAAGAAATGTAGCTCTGAGGTTATTAGGTTCGTGTCCTTGACTCCTGAACTTGTGTGAACACTGGTTTTTGCACCAAATGGCCCTAAATTTAGATAACGGATTGTTGTAAAAAACGTTTCATATTATTTGAGAGCTATTTCATTAAATACATTCTTTTAAAATCTGTGTGTTAAATTTGTTTCTTTTTTCATATGGATATAGATAAGATACTTAGTCTTAGCCTCATTTAAATACAATGTGCTTTTTAAAAAGAAAATTCCCAATTTTAAAACATAATTAATTGGTACGCTTCAGCAAATATCTTGGTTGTAGTCTAATTTTAGATAAAAAAAATGGTGATTAATTATCCCAGTCTTTCCAGGACATAAAATATTCCTTGTATGTGAAACTTGGAAAGTTCATAGTGTTTCCTTTACTTTATTTTTTGAAATCTCAAATACCAGACAAGTGCAGGCTTAGGAACTGCTATATCACATCCCTCAACCTACCACCAACTAAGGTAACTGTGGCCTTCCCGAGGAGTATTGATACTGAAACTGAGGCTCGCACAGGCTAATATCTGAAAGTTAATTGTGCCTGAGAAGCATGAGCCTCAAATTCTGCTGATTCTTATCATCCATGCTCCTCTCTTTGGCGTAAAAGTTCCAGGAAGCAAAGGAGAAAAAATGCCTTGTTATTTTAATATTTCGCATGTGTCAGGAAAGCCGGCACAACCAGAGTTAAGTTGATGCTCAGGATGAACTTGAGCTAGAGATGAGGATGCTTTGCTTTTGTTTCTCATTACCCTTCTTGTAGTTTTCTTGACCTGGAACTTAAGATACCCAGGGAAGGCATTGATGCTCTGGGTCGTCGACTTAGTCAAGTGCAACCAGCATGTAGTAGGAACGAGCTGCCAAGGATTCCCTTTGTGACCAACAGAACGTGCTCATGCCGGGGAAACAGGAAGTACAGGAAGATCCAATGTGCTACTTCCCTCGGCTTTCAGACATGAAAATAATGCACATTTGCTAATTGATCAAATATTAAAATCAAAACTGTAGCTTCAGATCAGATGGTTCCCAAGAATTTGCCCTAGTTTCTCTTGCCTTCAATATTCTTATTTCTGTCAGTGGAAGATTGTGGGGGAAAGTTCCGTTACAGAGATGAGTAAAGAATCCTGAAATATCATTTGTAGAAATTCTGGAAGAGGAAACATGTCCTTCATTCTGCAGGACGTTACTTCCAGAGATAGAATAACTCAACATAAAGTATGAAACTGTGTGTAGTTTTCCTACCCAGGTTAACGTTGTTGACTGATCTGTGTCACTTTTTCCTGACTCCTTCTTCTGAAGAACTAGAACATAGGAAATAGATTATACCCCAAGTATATGGCGACAGCTTCACTTTGCTCTATTTTCTTTCTTTTCCAAAATTTGTTTACATTTATAATTAGTACTACAATGCATTAGTTGATTATGCTTTAATAGGTTTAAAATATTTTAGATTTAATTAATTTAAAAATAAATTTCAAATTGATTAAAATTTAATATTTATTAAAAATGGTAACATATTTTATATAATAGAAGAACTGTACATTGATTTAAGACAGGGTTTCATGTATATCTTCTTTCTTCATTTGGCTATATTGTTTTAATCATTATTTTTTCTTGTTTCCTCTCAGCTCCTGTTATCTTTTTTCTCATTTTTATTAGATACTCTTATTTACATTTGAGATGTTATCCCTTTAGCCACCCCTCCATTCCCCCTCCCCTCCATTTGCCTTCACAAAGGTGCACTTCCTCCTAATCACCCTCTGTACCCCATTGCCTTGGCATTCCCTTACATGGGGAAAAACATGTCCTCCCTGGACCAAAAGCCTCTTCTCACATTGATGCCAGACACTGGTATCTTCAGCTACATATGCAACTGGATGAATAGGTCTTTTAATGTGTGCACAGAGATTGGTATTTTAGTTTGGTATTTTAATCCATGGGAGTTTTGGAGAGTTTGGTTGGTTGATAATGTTGTTCTTCCTGTGCGGTTACAACCCCTTTTAGGTCCTTCAGTCCTTTCCTTAGCAACCTCACTGGAGTCCCCGAGTTCATTCCAATGGTTAGCTGTAAGCACGACCAGCTATAGCTATATGACTTTAACATAGTTCCTGTGGGAGGATCTCTATCTGGTTCCTGTCAGTAAGTACTTCTTGGCATCAGCTGTAGTGCTTGGATTTGGTGGCTACATATGTGGTAGATCCCTGGGTGAAGTGACTTCTGAATGACTTTTCTTCAATCCCTATTATAAATAAGGCTGCTATAAACATGGTGGAGCCTGTGTCCTTATTATTATATGTTGAAGCATCTTTGGGGTATATACCCAGGAGTGAAATAGCTGGGTCCACAGGTAGTACTATGTCCAATTTTCTGAGGAACTGCCAGACTGATTTCCAGAGTGGTTGTATCAGTTTACAATCACACCAACAGTGGAGGAATGTTCCTCTTTCTCCACATCCTCCCAGAACCTGTTGTCACCTGAGTTTTTGATCTTAGCTATTCTAACTGGTGTAAGGTGGAATCTCAGGCTTGTTTTGATTTTTGTTTTCCTGATGACTAGGGATGTTGAACATGTCACGAGGATGAAACACCATCGATATACTTGCTTATGTCCTTCAAGCAGGGGCAATGATTCATAGTGAATGTTTGTGCCCCTCTCCCTTTATCTAGGTTCATGTGTAGAAATCTTACTCCATAGGAAGAACAAGAATATCAACAAACCAGACCTCCCAGAATTCCCAGGGACCAAACCACAACCAATCAGCACACATGGAGAAACCCATGGCTCCAGCTGCATATGTAACAGAGAATGGCCTTGTTGAGAATCAGTGGAAAGAGAGGCCCTTGGTCCTGTGAAGGCTCGATGCTCCAGTGTAGGGGAATGCCAGGGCAGGGAAGTGGGAGTGGGTGGCTGAGTGGTGGAGCACCCTCATAGAAGCATGGGAAGGGTGGATCGGATATGGGTTTTCTGGAGGGGAACTGAGAAAGGGGATAACTTTTGAAATGTAAGTAAAGAAAATATCCAATTAAAAAAAGGAAATCCCAATATATGTAGAGAGCCGTTTGTGCCACACCCAAACATGGAGCCGGCTTCCCGCCAAGAACTCGGCTAACAGAGCTGTTGCCCAGTCAAGAGACTTAGAGCGCATGCGCCATATACATCACAGCCTGCTCTCATCACAGCAGGGCGTGGGGCGCGCACGACAAGTGGTGCCGAAAATCCCGGAAGCGCCGAGGGGACCCTTCAGTTCGCTGAAGTGGATTCAGAACTGTGAAAAGGTAAATGGTAAGCTCTGAGAGACATGTCTCTCTTTGGATTTTATGAGGTGCCAAAAACTTAGGCATGTCTCTTCTTGGATTTTCTCCGGAAGTAGAAGGGTTGTTGCTTGCATTTGTGGTAACTGTTGTAACATTACTGTTGTGGAAGTTATCTAGACAGAAAGTTATCACGCAGCACCAAGAGGGCGGGTCAGAAACGGAGTGTAATAAAAAAGGGAGCATGCAAGAAAAAAGTAGAAGAGGTAGGCTCCAAGAGGCATGTTCAAAAAAAGTCAGAAATGGAGCAAATTTAAAGGCGGAAAGACCGCTGGGAGAAAAGAGGATTGTGCCCCTGGAAACAAAGTACAAGTTTCCCGGAGAGGATACTTTGTATCCGCTAAAAGAGCAAAAAGCTTTAGAGCTGGCAGAAGAAAAATTAGAGGATGAATTATTTGAATCTGTGGAGGAAGAATTAGAGGAGGAGGCAGCAGAATGTGAAGCGGAGTAGTTTCAGCCCAAACGGAGGACTCCTGTAACACAACTGGAAGCTCTTAAAGCAGCCGCCATCTCTGCTCTTCCGCTTTACCCAGAGAGGAAGTGCGAGTTCTTTTGTACTCCGGAGACACGCCATACCATCAGGCAAATGTTTCCCTTGTTTCTGGCAGGAATAGGCGTGCAACAACAGGATTCTTCTGCGAACAACCTTTATTGTACAATACTCCGAGCAGGGGATCCCCCTGAGCAGGGGACGTCTCCTTTAAGCAGGGGACTTCTCTACGTGGGAGAGAAATGCATTGCTTATATATGCCCAGGAGACTTGTGTCGCTACCTGATTGGTGCGCCCTCCAGTAACTCAATAGCATGCCCCGAGAGCGGGTTGTGACGTATATGGCGCATGCGCTCTAAGTCTCTTGGCTGGGCAACAGCTCTGTTTGCCGAGTTCTCGGCGAGAAGCCGGCGCCATGTTTGGGTGTGGCACAAATGGCTCTCTACATCTCCCCCTACTTTCTTAAATAAAAACATGGCTGATCAACCATCAGGCTCTTGTTGGACCTTTAGGGTTCAAGACCATGATCAGCAATAATTTTGGGTAAGGCACCTTCCTGCGTGCAATGGGAATGAGCCCTGCAGGGTGCAAAGGCTGCCTTAGTGTAGGACACCCGATCCTGGTGCAATGCCTTGTAAAGCTCAGGGTGCAGGGGCTATCCATACACAGACCCAACATTTTTCTTAAAGCATACTAAGCCAAACAGAGGGAGAGGTGCCCATTTCGAGTGCAGCAAGAGCTTGTGCTATGACCACTATGTCACGTTATTGTTGAGTACGGAGTTTGCACACCATCCAGAGCAGAAACACAGTCCCTCCGCACAAAAGCATGCCAAAAATTACTTGATAAGCCAAGAGTTCTATAATCCCCAAACCCTGCTATCTCTGTGTTTAAGGGCAAGTACGGTACATCAAAGGTTTTAATGGTGTCAAACAAACAAGAAAATAGTTTTGCATTAAGGCAAAAGGGCATCGGTTTTGGAAACACCGACAAAATCGCCCATCTCGCCTCTCCTCTGACTCTCTGGTTCCAAAGCATCAGGAGCAGGGCTGTCATCACCCCGAACTATCTAGCCCATCCCCTTATATAGGAATCTGTCCTCGCCTTGGACGTGGAGCCCCCTGATTGGTTGAAACTCATCAGGCCCTATGACGCCACAGGAGAGGCAGAGCTCAAGGAGTGGAAAGTTACCCAGCACGTGCGCACATGATTTGTTTACTGCTAACTTCAGCTGGATGTCAGCGCCATCTAGTAATGGAGAATGTGCAGGCAGCGCCCCACATCTCCCCCTATCTTTTATTCTTTAAGCAAAGTAGGACACCCATATTAGGAGGGCGGAGATAGAAGTCAAATCCTCATTAAGGTGCATAAAGACCATGTACAGGAGTAAACGCTAGGCTTTTTGTAGCCCGTAGTACTCTTAACCTGTCACTCTGCCGTTTTTCTGAGGGAGGGACACTGGGGCAGGCAACCCTCATGCCAGATGACATATCTCCCAGAGATACCCTGTGACAAAGGGCTCTCAGTGCAATGCTTTGCTCGGCATCCCTCATGAGCTGCTCAAACCAGACACTCTAATCCTGTGCAATGAACCGAAGTCCTAGGAGTGCAAGAGCTGTCTGGCCGGCGACCTACTGCTTAAGCAAAGACAACTAGATATCAGCTGATGCTCTATGTTCTAGAGCGACAAGCGCTTGGGCAATAACCACCTTGTCTCTCTTTTGTTTGGGCCTTGAGCTTACAAACCAGCCAGAGAAGCAACACAAGTCCGCAGCAAAGGATTGCTCCAAAGAGTCCCACCCCCAATCAAGTTGATATCGGTGGTGAAAAACTTAGGGAAGACTATAGCATCATGTTCCACTGGAATTAGTTTTGGAACCACGGACAGAATCTCCCAACTCGGTTCTGCTTGAATTGTCATGCAGGACAGGCTTATCAGAAGCACGTAGAACAGCATCTTGTTCTGGTAGCACTCGATGTGATAGATGTTCTGGGATCCAAATCAGGCTTTTTTCTTCCTGTGGAAAAACACAAATAGCTCCCCTGGATCGTATTAAAATAGGATCCGGGCCTTTCCAATTTCCAGTGAGGACATCTTTCCATTTTACTAACTCTTAAGGTGGCACAGGCCATTGTCCATGGCGCTCGGCAGCTGAATGGCCATGAGCATCCAAATTTAAAAAATTTAAGGTAAGAAGCATAATAGATATGGCCATTTTGGGTGTGGGGGGCACCTCTTCAATTCCCCCTTTTTGTTTGTTTAAATAAACATTTAGGGTGCGATGAGCACGTTCAATGATGCCTTGACCCTGAGGATTATAAGGCAATCCTGTCAGGAGTGAAACTCCCATGTGATGGCAAAATTGCTTGAATTTTGCTGAGGTATATGCAGGAGCATTGTCCATTTTTAACACTTTAGGAATGCCCCATGCACTCCATGCTTCAAGACAATGAGTAATAACATGAGAAGCCTTTTCTCTGGATAAAGGAGAAGCAAAAATAACTCCTGAGCAAGTATCAATGGACACATGTACATATTTTAATTTTCTGGAGGAGGAAACATGGGTGACATCCATTTGCCAATGCCTCTTTTGGGGATATACCCCATATTAGTCATTATCTCTTGTGCAGGCAGGGAATAATTGTTCATAATTTTAAGACCTAGTTTTGTTAAAATGTCTCTTCCCCATAGATTAACCGGTAGTGGAAGGACATACGGTGTAAAAGTCCCTTTCTCTCCTTTAGGGGCTTTCCATTTTAATAATTTAGAACTAATAGCAGGACTGGGTTCTTAGCCAAGGCTTAGTAAAGAATGGGAAGATTGTTTAACTGGCCACTTAGCAGGTCACCACCTAGTAGATATAATGTTTTTGTCTGCCCCTGAGTCCAAAAGTCCTTTAAAAGGTTTTCTTTTAATCTCCAAATTTAGGTTGGTGGAGTATTCAAATCTACTAATAGATATGCTAAGTCAGTTCCTGAAGAACTGAAGCCTTTGTTCCCTCTTCTCCCTTTGTTCTCCCTTCTCGCCCAGTTTGATGTAAATTGGGCAGGACAATTGGGGAGGATGAGCAATTGAGTTGGGAAACAAACCCCTAGGGGAGGAGCACATGATCTTTAGTTGGCCTTTATAATTTTGATCAATCACCCCAGGGTGTACTACCAAACCTTTAAGGGTGGCAGATGACCGTCCCAAAAGCAGCCCTATTGTATTAGCCGGTAATAGCCCATGAAAGTCACAAGGGATAGGCTGAACTCCCATTTGTGGGGTCAGGACAATTTTGGTGGTGGCACGGAGGTCCAATTCCGTGGAACCTGGAGTGGCTCTCCGCGGGGGTTTTCCTGCACCCAGACTACTGGGGAGCTGTTTGCCCCATATATTTGAGGGCCCTTAACTGCCCAACGTACACCCCGAGATTGACAGTCAATCCAAGGATACAGGATTGAATCTCTTCTTCCTGTACAGAAAGGTGACCACTTAGGTTGGGCTGGAATAAACAAATTACCCTTTGGCTGGGAAATAGGCCAGCGACCAGCAATCCAGGTGGCATTAGCCAATCCAGGTTTTTTGTATAATTAGCAGTGATTTTATAAGTTGAGACTGACTCTGCCAAATATACATTTTGAAAGTGGCTACAAATAGAAAGTGTCTTCTTCCTGAAGTGGTTTTATTGTGAGTCGAGATGCTATGTGTGGGAATCGAATTCATACAAAAGGTTTCAGACACTTTCATTCTTCTGACAGAAAATACCACGTGAAGTTTGCACTCTGGGATAAACTTCCTGCTCAAACTTAACCATGATGGAACTTGGTCTCTAGAACTGTGAGGAATAACCTTAGGTTCTTCATAAGCAACAAAGCATGTGGTATTTTGTTATAACAGCTTAAACAAGCTAAAGTCAATTGATACAAAGAATAAGTGAAGGCAAGCTTTCTGAGTTGTTACTGCACACGGGACAGTTTCCCATGCAAATGAGGCCTTTCTAACTATGTAGCAAAAGTCGTTGAACTTACCTGTCATACCAGCATGCTGCGGTAAGAGGGTTTCATGTGTTCACCTATGGCAGGGTGAGACTCTGTGGTGGTGTAGCTCTTGTAGAGGTACACGTCTGTCAATCATACTATACCCATTATCTATCTGTGAGGCTGATTAATGCATTGGTTTCTCAAGTTGGACTTCAATGGGATGAAGCCCTACATTGCACTGTCATTAGCAGTTTGTTTGTGTTGGGTGAACAGATGTCCATTCCTATTACTCCAGGAAAAGTAAATGTACAGAACCTTGATATAACTGGATCTCAATAACTTTCATCTTGGGAGAAGTCTGTGTAGGCCAGGCTGGCTTCAAACTCACTTAATTGATTGACTGTAAACTTCTGGTCCTCTTTTCCCTTTTTCTAGAGGGATGAGGCTGCAGCAATTCATACCCGTCTCAATCAGTGTTTTTAAAGATCAACACTTTAAAAAAGTGAATATATTCCAACTAAATTGTAATAGCATGAGATTATATTTTTGTCTGACCTTGTATCACAGTCTGTTTTTGTACAGATCTTTTCTTTATTTGAATCTAGATGATTCACTGTCACTTTTCCAGTATTTGACTAATCATATAGAGATCAAATAAAAATTACCCATTTTCTGAACAGGTCTTATATATACAGGAATACATTTCAGCTTAACTGGGTCATAGAATGTAAATGTGCAGAAATCACAAGGCACGTTCTCCTGTGAGGGAGGGACACCCTTATTCCCCAGAAAAGACAATGAATGATTAATTGAGAGATTAAGTTAATGTACAATATTTACAATAGATATAATTTGATATCAAGTCATATTTTCTAGCACACATACAAACACACATTTTGTATCAGGCTTGGAAAAAAATTAGACATGGGCTTGCTTAATAAAACTATGAAAATAGAAATTAGGAAAAAAAGTGTATTTTGTAATATTTCTTTGTATATTTGTCTGTAGTTGATATCTTTGGCTTATTTTAAATTATAACAATATATTCTCTGAAGTTTATATAAATTGTTCAATTTGGGCTGAGGGATTCTTCTTTGATAAATGTTATCAACAAAAATAAACTAATCATGAGAGAATCACAAGTTCTATTGCAGTAATCAAAATGATTGTTGGGCCCTGCTAATCAAGATCGAAGTCTTCCATTGTCTGGATAGCCTTCTGAGCTCTGTGGAAAATGGAAGTCTCCCTTTACAGCAGGACTTCTGTGTCCTTGGCCTTGTCTGTGGAGCCTGAAACCTCTACATTCTCTACTGCAGAATGTCATCCAGCAATAGTGAAATCACAGGTTAAACACTCCACCACCACCACCACCCTGCCTCACCCCATAAGAAATCCATTCAGTAAGCATCCGAAAATCCTGATATGCCCCAACCCCAATGCTAATGAGGCATCTCAGTACTTTAGTATTCAGCCAATGACCTGGATTTTCCTATCCCTTTCCCTAAAATTATATAACCCGTAGTCAATCCAGAATAACATATAAGCAAACTAGTTCATCCCAGATAAAGGTATATGCACAAGCTAAGATTGATTCAAAATGCAGTTTCACTGAAGATTCTTGGGTAAGGCCTTCACCTAAAAGAGATGTAACACTAAAATCCTTAGAGAAGCCCTTCTCCCCTGTTCTTTTATCCCCCTCCTCCAAAACTGCCTCTAAACTATTTGTACTTACAGCCACATATGCAGCAACATCTGGACATCCAGAGACAGTAGAAACAGGGGATGTAGAACCTCAGCTGGACCCCAAACTGCATACCGAAAGTGATACACATTTAAAATGATATAATAATTTTTTATGCAATGTTCCACCAATGGTTCATGTGATCATTAAGATAAAATGTTTAAGTGAATCCATCCCATATGCAGCCTCTAAATCCACACACTATTGTTGATGCCAAGTAGTGGTACTGACATAAACCTCATATGGATGCCTCCTCAGAGGCTCTGCTAGAGCCAGACTGATACAGAGGAAGATGTTTGCAAATAACCATCAGACTGAACACAAGGAACCTAATGAAGAAGCTAGAGAAAGGACTGAAGGAGTTGAAAGGGTCTGCAACCCCATGGAAGGAACAAAATTATCAACTTCCCATTGGTACATTTTATGTGGTGCTAACTTGATTATATCTAATTAAAATCTATTATGACTTTTTATGGATTGTCAAGTAGTCTTTAACTTATGAGAGTGTAAGTGATACACACTAATATAAGTTCTTTTATGGTAATACATTTAGAATTAAGCTCCTGTCTTTGAATCTTTGTGATCAGGTGAGCATATAGGAACAGGAATTGGTTCAATTTAAATTGATTGGCATTTATTGAGCAAAGGCCTACACTAGAACCTATTTTACATTTGCATTTGCATTTTCTTATGTTATTGTGTTGCATCTGAAGAAGGAATAATTTCATATATTTCCAGCTGATTAGATCATATTCTTCCATATTTTCTGTGTCTCATGCTAAATCTTAAAGAAGCTTATGGATTAGAGTTGAACAAATAAATATCCCAAACACTGAGAACATCCTATGTATGTGTGTGTGAAGTGGGAGTTAACTCTCAGGCACTTTAATATGTTGATCTCTGGCTACACACACTGACAAGGAAAATTTTATTTGTCCAGCTGTCAGTTTCTGGTTTGTGGTGTGTGTGAAATGCTGAGAGGCCATGATAATCTTCTTTGTCATCAATGTTGTATTGGCATCTGATGAGTGTGTCAAACAGTGCAGTGCATCATGTGATTCAAGTGGAACATTTGTTTCATGATGTAATGGTGATGACATTTTAGTTTTGATAGGGTGACCCCTGGAATGCTCCAGAAGGTGAGGTTTGTATATGAAGTCTGGTGAATTAGAGCAGGCACGGATTTTCAAACTTCTACCATGAAAGAGCTGAAATTGTTCAAGAGCAGCTTTACAAAAAATCAAATATATTTGAACTTGTAATTAAAATTTACCTTAGATTTAAGGTCCAGGTGTACCACACTCTGAGCAGGTGCTATATACTTATTTTTTTTTTTCTAAGAAGGACTGAGGCTTTCACATTTTGGCCTTTGTTTTCTTGAGCTTCATATGGCCTGTGAGTTGTTTCTGGGGTGTTCAGAACTTTCTGGGGCTAGCATCCAATTATCAGTGACTGCATATTATGTTTGTTCTTTTGTGACTCCTTACCTCACTCAGGATGATATTCTCTAGATGCATCCATTTTCCTAGGAATTTCATAAAGTCGTTGTTTCTAATAGCTGAGTAGTACTCCATTGTGTAAATATACCAATAAATTTTGTATCCATTCATCTACTGAAAGACATTTGGGTTCTTTCCAGCTTCTAGCTGTTATAAATATGGCTGCTATGACCAATGTGGTACATGTGTCTTTGTTGTATGTTGGAACTTCTCTGGGGTATATGCCCAGAAATGGAATAATTGGGACTGAGGTAGGATTATGTCCAGTTTTTGGAGGAACCACCAGACTGATTTCCAGAGTGGTTGTACCAGTTTACAACCCCACCAACAGTGGAGGAGTGTTCCTCTTTCTCCACATTCTCACCTGCATCTGCTGTCATCTGAGTTTTAGCCATTCTGGTTGGTGTGAGGTGGAATCTCAGCGTTGTTTTGATTTGCATTTTCCTGATGACTAAGGATGTTGAGCACTGTCTTAGATGCCTCTCAGCCATTCTATATTCCTCATTTGAGAATTTTTTGTTTAGCTCTGTACCCCATTTGTTAATAGGATTATTTGATTCTCTGGCATCTACCTTCTTGAGTTCTTTGTATATATTAGATATTAGACCTCTATCAGATATGCAGTTGGTAAAGATCTTTTCCCAATCTGTTGCCTGCCATTTTGTTTTCTTGATAGTGTCCTTAGCCTTACAGAAACTTTGCAATCTCATTAAGTCCCATTTGTCAATATTTGACCTTAAAGCACAAGCCATTAATGTTCTGTTCAGGAAATTTTCTCCTGTGCCTATGTGTTCTAAGGTTTTCCCTACTTTCTCTTCTAATAATTTCAGTGTACCTGGTTTAATGTGGAGATCTTTGGTCCACTTGCACTTGAGCTTTGTACAAGGAGATAAGAAAGGGTCCATTTTCATTCTTCTGTATGCAGAGTACCAGTTGGGCCAACACCATTTGTTGAAGAGGCTGTCCTTTTTCCATTGAATGTTTATAGCTCCTTTGTCAAAAATCAAGTGGACCATATGTGTGAGGGCTCATTTCTGGATCTTCTATTCTGTTCCATTTATCAACATGCCTATCTCTGTACCAGTACCATTCAGTTTTTAGCACAATTGCTTTGTAATATAGCTTGAGGTCAGGGATGGTGATTCCTGCAGATGTTTTCTTGTTGTTAAGGATGAATTTTGCTATTCTAGGTTTTTTGTTATTCCAGATGAATTTGCACATTGCTCTTTCCAACTCTATGAGGAATTAGGTTTGAATTTTGATGGGGATTGCGTTGAATCTGTAGATTGCTTTTGGTAGGATGGCCATTTTTACAATGTTGATTCTTCCAAGCCATGAGCATGGGAGATCTTTCCATCTTCTGAGATCTTCTTCAATTTCCTTCTTCAGAGATTTGAAGTTCTTCTCCTTTACTTGCGTAGTTAGAGTTATACAAAGGTATTTCCTATTGTTTGTGACTATTGTGAAGGGCATCTTTCCTCTAATTTCTTTCTTAATATAATCTAATAGCTAAGAATATAGCCTTGTGTCAATTTTTGGTATTCAAAAATCATTATGTTTAACCTATACACACCAAGAAAACTCTGACTGTTTCCATGTTACGTTGTGTTCTATATGTACTTTATGCTTATGGTAACTAGTAAGATTTCAATGATACTATCAAACCTCTAAAAGAATTAAGTACTGACAAAAATATATGTATAAAAATTTACCTTAGAGTATCAAATCAATCAAAGAAGATGAAATTTATCTCAACATTTTCTTGGTTTTCTGAACCAATGATGCTGCAATTACAGAAATAAAGATATAAATCTTATGATACTCTCAGACACTGGATGATACATGTGTATCATATGAACTATTTCAACACAGTCATGTCTCCAGAACCTAACAATCACAGTGACATGCTACAGCATTTTTGATGTTGTCAGGCGACCGTATAGAAAAACTTGAGTACATCCTCAC
This sequence comes from Micromys minutus, assembly GCF_963924665.1. Taxonomy (NCBI): domain Eukaryota; kingdom Metazoa; phylum Chordata; class Mammalia; order Rodentia; family Muridae; genus Micromys; species Micromys minutus. Next base: position 3,565,555 of record NC_137954.1, read on the forward strand.
ATCCACAGAATGTCAATATAAGGAGAAAGCACAGGCCAATCAGGTAGATTAAACATAGACAGCAACACAGGTAGAGAGTTACTAGCTGCTTTGCTCTGTTTGCTGCTAAAAGCCCTGTCATGCCTGTCTCTAAGGAGGGTAAGGACTTGCTCCCTGAAACTTATTGCAGGACAGAGATGGTAGATGACAGAACTAAGAAGGATGTCAGCAAAGACAACCACATATTGTCTGGAATGTATTAGAGCAAGTTTGGGGAAAAGGAAGAAGAAAGAGCTAGAGGCAAAATTTATCTACATAAAGCGTGAAATTGAGCTTCTTTACACCGAAGACAATATAAAATTACTAGTAATGTATTATCAAAATATACATTTCATTATTGCTGATTATTATTATGTTGAATGATCCAGAAAACATTTCTTGTATGCCATGCAAATAAATCACTTTTAAAATCGTAAACAAATGAAAAATGCAGATAAAATGTCATAAAAATTAAAATAATGGTCAGGAACAACAGCAACAGCAATATACTATCCACAGTAAGAATTCTGCCAGTGCCAGACTCTCCATTAGCAAAATACCACAGCTATAGTCTGATTGAGTGAATGTTTTGGTTATTAACCACTCTCAATGAGAGTATCAAAGATTTTAGTAAGATATACTCTTAAATATTTGCAAATGACTCAGGTTTAAACTAAGAAAACTTTACATATTTTATTAGTAGGTACTATTAAAATGATGTTAATCATAATTTAATAATGTAAATATTTGGACTCATATTTAAATACTATTAGAAAAATAATGGATACCCTTAGAGCCATGGTTTCCCCAAAAGGTGTTAGAGAGCATGCACTTTCAGACATACATATGAAAAAGCAAGAAAGGACACTAACACAATTAAAAACAAGCAAGGAAAAGTTAAAAATTTAGTTACAATTTAGAAATTAAAGTTTCATGGCCTCCAAATTCTATATAACTAACAAAAAGTCACTTTGAGAATAGAGTCTCCAAGGAATAGGCTACATACCTATGTCGTTGCCTACATGCTGCAAACAGATACACGGAAAACTAGAGACACTGAGCTTGCACTGAGGCCCCAGTTTACAAGCAATGACAGATACAGAAATCTAAAATACAAGACATGGCCACAAAGGTAGAGCTGACGTAATAGTAGGTGATAAAAGTCAGAACTGAAGAAAGACTTCAGTCTTCAGATGCTCATGCATAGTCCCAACTCAGCTATGAAACTGAGTGAGTGCATTCCTGGAGACGGAACATACAATTCAGAAAACGCGTGCACACCATGCCTGACAGGCAGCCACAGTCTGAGATAGGTACAAGGTGAGGAGAACCACACGAGAGTCATCCAAGGAAGCAAGTTATTCTAGAGAGGCAGAGACACTTCCACTAAATACTACTGAAAAATAGAAATTTGCAGCCAAGCTAAATTAGAATTTCATAGAATGAGAAATTTAAAAATACTTTTGATTTCTCTAACACTGTACTGTCCACAGACTCTAACAAGACAAGTATTAACAGAAGCTCTTTTCAAGAAGTCAAAACGAATGAGAGAGGAGGCATGGCATATAAGAAAAAAAGGAGCAAAGAAACCTGAACAGTCTGTGCAATGTGGTGATAGCACAGAACATATAAATACCTACAGAGCCATGTATAAATAGGTAAAGTCACAATCTAGAAAAGAAACCATTGAGAAGTTGGAAGGTCTAAAATAGATTAACTTTCTAAAGACTTTGAAAAAAGGCTCTTACCAATTTGAAGTTTAAGATTTAAAAAAAAATAATTGTAGCTGAATAATTTATTTAACCATAGTCTTAAATTTAAATAAAAAAGAGACACAGAAAGCACTAGAAAGACATTTAAAGATTCCACACTATTAAGATCATACAATGGTGCAATACAAGTTAATGATGTGACATGTTAACAAAAGAAGGAAAAGAACTCACATGATCATGTGACAGAGCAGAAATGCTTGGATCATACACTTAAAAATGATTAAATTTCATAATTAGAAAACTAAACAAAAAAGAGTTGGAAAAAATGAATGTGTGAAATATCCAACATGCAAATGTGGGCACCTGTGTTAGATGCAACCCCTTGTGTGAGAGCCAGGCATGACAGGGGCTACCTATAGTCACCGGTTTCAGGCAGCAGAGAAGGACCCACAGGCTCACTGGTCAGCAGGCCTAGGAAAATTTGTGAGCTCCAGTGATAGCAAGAAGCTGGTCTTCAGAAGGAAGGCGGAGAGTGACTGAGGAAGACGTCTGTGGCCTCCATGTGCATATACACAAATGAGTACATACATACACACACGTACACAAATGCACACACACATGAACATGTATAAACACATATGAAATGGAGAAAATCAGTAACTAGACAAGTGATCCTAAATAACATAGATGGACTGAGTCGGCTTTATTACATTATACTCAAAATTTGAAAACTATGTTATATGTTGATTCATACATTTTTATTGGCATTTTTAACATTCAAAATTCCATTTATTGAAAACAGATTTGTTTTCTCAAATAATATCTTATGATTACAGTTTTCCTCTTCTTTACTCCTCCCAGTTTCTCCTGATCTTCTTTCCTATCCAGATCCACCCCCTTTCTGTCCTCATTAAAACACAGTCTTAGAGGATTATTAAGAAATAATAAATTAAAATATAATAAAACAAAAACTAATACATCAGAATACAAACAAACAAACAAAGAGAAAAGAGCCCAAGAAAAGACACATTAAATAGATATATAGACACAGAGGTCCACTTGTTCACACACTCAAGAGTCCCATATAATACTGAATTGGTAGCCATACTATATAAGCAAAAATGTGTGAGTAAAAAGAAAGAAAATATATAAATAAAGTAAAATAAAAATAAAATGTAAAATAAAACATTGTGACAGACATTACAAGGCAAGGACCCGAATGATGCTGGTGTGTTTATTCCTGTTGGCCATCTACCACTGCAGATGTAGCCTATCCACAACAGCAGATTTTTCCCCAGTGAAACTCTTCTGTAGAAAAGTAAATTTTTGTTTCACAGCTGGTTATCAATTGGAATAGTTTCTGGAGTAGAGGTGGAAATGTGTGTTTGCTTGTTTTGGCACAGGGTTGGTACCCGGTGCACACCCCTGCAGGTCCTCTGCATGCTGCTTGGTCTCCGGAGTACACCTGTGCATCATTAGCTGATTTAGATGGCCTTGTTTTCTTGGTGTTGTATCCCTTCTGCTCTCACAGTTCCTGCCTCCTCAGCCAAAGTTCCTTGAGGGGTGTGATTTGATGATGATCTCTATATGGTTGAATGTTTCTTAGTCCTTCATTCTCTGCATAATTTCTGAATGCTGGTCTCTGTGTTAATTCCTCTCTTTTTAGGAGGAAGCTTTTCTGATGATGGCTAACAAAGGCCTGCTCTATGAGGAGAGTAGAATGTAAGTAGAAGTCAATTTATTGCTACATTGCTAGAATAGGAGTATTTGATTTTATCTTAGGTCTCTGGGTTATGTAGTATTAGGTTATTTGTCACTCATGTAGTTTCCAATATGCAAACCATCTCACAGATAAGTCTTGTGTCAAATTATATTAGTTGATTACTCCTACAAGCTTTGTGACACCATCGCATGCCTCTCAAACAGGACACAGTTGTAGATCAAACAGTTTGTGGTTGGGCTGTTGCTTATGTTTTTCCATTGGCTCAGTGGAATTTTCAGGGTGATTTATGTATACTGTCCTAGTATCTGCAAATAAAAATACTTTGACTTCTTTTTCAACCTATACCCTGTGGATCTCTTTTAGCTGTCTTATTGCTCTAGCTGAGACTTCAAGTACTATATTGAATAGGAACGTAGGAAGCAAACAACCTCATCTTCTTTCTGATTTTAGTGGAAATGCTATGAATTCCTTATTTTCCACATTGATGTTGGGTGTGAGCTTGGGATAAACTACCCTTATTATGTTGAAGACTTTTATCATGAAGGAGTGTTGGATACTGTCAAAGAACTGTACATCTAATGATATGATCATGTGGTTTTTATATTTCATTTTGTTTGTATGGTGGGCTACAGTTATTGATTTACATGCCCTGAAATACTCCAGAATCTCTGGAATGAAGACTACTTCATCATTATAGATGACCTTTTGATGTGGTCTTGAAATTGGTTTGCAAGTATTTTATTGAGAAACACCTCCCCCTCCCCCCCCCCCCCCCCCCGTCTCTCTCTCTCACTATGGCACCATAAAATTAATTTGGAAATGTTCCTTGTGGGTTACAGTAATTATTTAAAAATGTAACCTTTTATCCTGTGCTAGTGTCGGTACCATTAGGGCCATATGGCACATGCAGACCCCGCTGCTGCTCTGCTACACAGTCTGCAAGCCGCCCTCTCCACACAGCTTCCTAGGCAGGCAGTTACCATGCCTGGCACTCATACGTCTTGTTCCATGGGCAACAGAACCGGATCAACACGTTCCAGCTGCCTCTCAGCCATTGCTCACACACTGTCCTCCATAGCCTGGTAAAATCACGGTTCCAGAAACCTTGTAATTTAGCAATTAGTTTTATATGTTAAATTCTCAATCCACAATACATCCAAACAATAAATTCACTGCCAATTAATAAAGATATAAATTACCCATCTAGACAAGATAACATTGATCTAATTCAACTTGATCTGAATCGTCCTCCTTTGAGTTGTGCCTGTCTCAGATATTAAATACAGTCAGGAATTGACTTTGACTTATCCTTCCACAAAGTGGCCAGAAGATTCGGTCTTCAGTCACACACACACACACACACATACACACACACACACACACACACAGACACACACACACACAGAAAGAGAGAGACACAGACACACAAACACACACACACATACACACACACACACACACACACATGAATTAGCTTGGCATTTATTTTTAGACAAGAGTCAAATATATCTCATTACCATAAAGAGTTTTCTTTACTTTACATTCTTGGTAGAAAAATATACTCCTCCTTCAAAATCTTAAAGAATTTTAATATTTTTTTGAAATTGTGGTTTCATATTCAACAACTTTGCAGTCTACAGATCCATAGCAAAATGGCCGTCTAATCACATTGTCTACCTAACTTGCAGCCCCGCTGACCTCATTGATTCAAGGTTATGCCATCTTTTGTGTAACATGAACAGAATGATCAAACCATCCATCCATCTGATGGTTAGTTTTAACTGAAGAATGTGTTTATTCTTCATTATTATTTATCTACAGGCAGGTACAGTGTGTGTATGTGTGTGTGTGTGTGTGTGTGTGTATGTGTATACACACATATACATATACACATACACATACATATACCTATACGTATATGTATAGGTATATGTATACGTATATATATACATACACAGGTGCAGATACAGATACATACACAAACACACACACATATATATATATATATACAGATATTAACCAAAAGATTATGAATGCCTATTTTTTACTAGAGTTAAGCATCATATATATCTATATATATGTTGATAAACATTGAAGCTTCATTTATGGTTTTATTTATTTACTTTTATTTATGTATATGAATGTGTGTGCTTGTATGAAGTTAAACATACTACATGTCTCCAGGTGCTGGTGTAGGTCAGGGACACATCAGATCTGCTGAAACAGGAATTACAGGAAGCCACTTGATATGTGGGAACAAATTTGAGTCCTCTGCAGGAGCTCTTAACAGCTGAGACATCTTCACAGACACCAGGTTGAAGTGTTATATCTCATTGTACAATTTTATGTAATAATTTTAGCAAGAGCAAATCAAAGGATTTGGATAAAAAAGTGTTATATGGCTGGAACATATTCTCTAGGAGAGTGCTGACTTATGAATTACAGAAAATGTGTGCTTGAAGTAGAATGATCTGCAAATGGCATATAAATATTTTATCTTTGTCATGACACAATTCATAATTCACGTTAACATGTACACTACAAAGTATGGAAAAATCTTTTTTGTTTTTTTTGTTTGTTTTTTTTTTAAACTTTATTTTAAAAAACAAAGATAAAAGAAAAAAATTTTAAACATTTTTGCATAAATGTATACAAATACATTTTTGTCAGTGCTTGGCTTTTTTTTTTTTCTTTTAAGGTTTGATACTCTGCATTAAGATCTTACTAGTTACAATGAGCAAAAAGTACATGTAAAACAGGATGTAACCTGGAATTAGGCGACGTTTTCTTGGTGTGTAAGGGTTGAGCATAATGTTTTTTTGTTTGTTTGTTTTGTTTTATTTTATTTTTTTCTTGAGCTTCACACAGTCTGTGAGTAGTTTCTGGGGCATTCGGAGCCTCAGGGGTTAGCATCCCACTATCAGTGACTGCATATTATGTCTGTTCTTTTGTGACTGGATTATCTCACTCAGGATGCTATTCTCTAGATGCAACCATTTTCTTAAGAATTTGGTTAAGTCATTGTTTCTGATAGCTGAGTAGTACTCCTTTGTGTAAATGTACCACAATTTTTGTATCCATTCATCTACTGAAGGACATCTGGGTTCTTTCCAGCTTCTGGCTATTATAAATAGAGCTTCTATGAACATTGTGGTGCATGTATCTTTGCTGTATATTGGAGTGTCTCTGAAGTATATGCCCAGAAGTGGAATAGCTAGATCTTCAGGTAGTACTATGTCCAATTTTCTGAGGAATCGCCAGACTGATTTCCAGAGTGGTTGTATCAGTTTAAAACCCCACCAACAGTGGAGAAGTGTTCCTCTTTCTCCACAACCTCTGGAAAAATCTTCTGGTTTACATGTTCCTGTGCTTCATAACTGTGGCTAGGTGAAAGCGAGCAATGAAGTACTTCTTTAGATTTTCATGAGAAAGGTTAAAATTTCCTGTCTCCAGTTGCTTATTCGATAAGTCAGAAGATTGATATGCTGATTAGCTATGAAATCTAGGTGCTACCATTAAAACAAAAAGCGTGGCACAAAGACACTCAGATCCTGTCTAGCACCAGTTCTCAGAACTGTCATTCCCCTCCCCTGCCTCTTGGGTTAGGGATTGATTGAAGAGCCTGCTGCATGCTGGGAATGCTCCACCTCTCATTACAGCCACAGCCCTTGGCTAAGCTCTGCCCCCTCTTTTATTGTCAATGATCCAGTCCAAACCCCTTCCTCTGGAGCTCAGTGTGCACATGGGCTCTTTAGCCATCCTGCCTTTACTTTTAACTGTGTCTAAGGTACTGTCTCTGCACTGTCACTTGTGTTCTATGTCCACTTTCCTTTCAGATACTCACCCTTCTAAAGAAATAGTTGTAAGAAATTCTGTGTTCACATGGGACACATATATTAGTCTTGAAATCAGATCAAGAAGGGCACTTTAAAGGGGCAATGCCTGTCAGTTGGAGACTGACAAGCCATCTTAGGAAAAGTGCTTCCAGATTTTGCACTCCTGTGCTGTGTAATATATTGTTTTATTTGAAACGTTATGAAATATAACTGGCTCATACAGTTACAGCACGGAGTAGTTTGTGTCAGGCAAGAATGATGGTCTGTTATCTCAGTCGTGACTTGCAGAACAGATTGACCATCTGCACAGGCTTGGAATACAAATGACAGAAATGTCACAACTGAACTCATGCCACCATTTTATGAGCTTTCCAGAAAACCATTCATAAAATCCACTTCTGTGGTTCATCTCAGTCACTGGGTTTCCTGCACATGTCTCATAGGAAAAAAAGACCTTTCTTCACTTTTTATTGATATGCATAGAGAAATAAGCTTATAGTTAAGCAAAGTAAAGCCCCAAGTGTCACTTTGTCAGATATATGGAGAAGCATAGGGCAAAAGTCATCAAATACTGTATAGAGTATGCTGGGCAACTTTCCAAGTCCTCAGTGCTTCTCTGTTTAAAGGAAAGCTTGTGAGCAAAAGGAGGTCAGAGGGCGCCATATACTCTAATGTATGGATTCCAAGAAACTTAGAGACTTTATCCTTCCACAATTATTGTAACTAATCTTAATATCAATGTAATCAGTACATTAATACTGCAGCTGTTTTTCTTTCTCCTGGCTAGTTCTTCAGTAACAACAGGAAAACACCAAGATTTACTTTCAACTTAAAGTACAATAACGAAGCACTATAATTCTTTCTTAATCCTCTAGAAATCTGTCTATGTCCCAGCCAAAATCCCCAAGATACTTGCATTCTTGTCTTGGTCTGACTCTCTGGGCTTCAAGTGTACGCTGCCTTGACCCCTCCCTCATGGCAAAATCCCTCTTCCTCTCTTTCTCAATCTCATCCCCTGGCTGGCACAAGTACCTGTTGCCCAGCTGTTGGCTTTTCCAAGGCAGAGAATAAAGAGTGAATGATGTTTACCCAATCTTCAGACTGGAGATTCTTGATATAAATATTACAATGCTGTGCGAGGGTTACAACAAGATACAAGGGAGGAGAAACCAGCCCCTGAATAGCACAAGAGTAAACGTTACGCAGTGCACAATAATATAATTCTTTCAATTATAAGCAGGGTAAGTGCTATTTTCACTGACTTGAAAACAATTTTGTTCGTAGAGCTCTTGCCTACTGTGTAAGGCTTCAGTAAGATCATTAAAAAGACTGCCTTATTTGCTTCCTATTGCTATGATTAAACAGGTTAAAGAGGTTGACTGTTTAAAGGCTTGGTCTCCAGATTCCTGCCTTGAGTTCCTGTTCAGATTTTCCTTCCTGATGGATGGTAAACTGTTAGATGAAGTAAATAAGTCACTTACTCCTCAAGTCTGTTTTTACCAGTGTATTATTATAGTAATAGAAGGCACTCTAAGATGGAAATTGTTGCCTGACTTTAAATTTTTTTGTGACAAACCTAACTGTGCTGTTCTGGGGAGGAATGTGGAAGTGTTTGGAACTTTGGGCTCCAAAAAGTCATTGAATACTCAAAGCTTAATGGAAGGTTCTCCGAAAGCTTGGAAGATAGGCATATTGATATGAATGCAGACAGTGAAGTCATGGCTTGTGAAGTTTCACAGACATGCAAAAAGTTTTGTGATGCATTTGAATGGATAATCTGTGGGGTTTTGTCAGCTGGAGTTGAAGGATTGTTTGTGATTAACATGAGACAAACATCTCTGAAGTGAAATGTATGCTTTATTGGCATGAGTGAGGCTGGTGAGCTAGGGCTGACTCATCTGCTGTGGTTAATAACAGCACCACATTACTGGGGAAAAACCTTCTAGAAAGTGGTTCATTCAGGTCATCACGCAGAAGTTGTGGTAGGAAAAGGGGCAAGACTGCTTCTCAGGTTGGCCTGCATAGTTGTTAATGTTTACTCTCCCAGGTGATACTGGTTTTGTTAACATGAAAAGCTCAGGATTAAAAGGTCATAGAGGAAGCTGGACTTGGTATCAAGAGGAGCCATTGGTGAAGATTATGGTCTTGGGTGCAACGGATTCTCCAGAATTGAAGAAACTTTTGGAATGACAGGGAGACTTGCTATCATATATCAGGCAAGTCCCTAAGGTACCATGGGAGGCCAAGAAGCTATTAGTGAAGAGCTTCACAGTTATAGTGAAGACCCCAGCATATTAGAGATATACAAGTTTGTGATGATTACTAAAGGCTGTAGTAGAAACTAATCTAGGACAGAGGCAAAAGGAAGAGTATCAAAGAGCATAAACAGGAGTGATGGAAATCTTGAGGATACAGGTCTGAGGGCCACTGGTCATTTTTTTTTTCTTTTTCTTTCCTTCTTTTTTATTACCTTGTTCTGTAGCTATGAATACCCACATCTAACTATGTAGTTCAGGGTGACCTCCAACTTACAGTTACCCTCCTGCGTCGGCCTACAGAATGCTGAGATTATAGGTGTGAGTCACCACAATTGCCATGATAAAAATGTTTGACATTTATTAGTAATTCTTGTAATAAAGAGGATATTAATTTAAGCTTTAGAATTTGCACATTAAATTAAAAAATAATATATTGTATGAACATCCAAGCTAGGTTTATTCAATCATTTCTTCTAGTTATGTTTATAAGGGAGGATACCCTCTCAGAGTCAGTATAGGACATCCAAACCCATCCACTAAAGTACAAAGGAGAGAGATTTGTTACACTGAAGGACAAGCAGGGGCTGTTGGCAGGGGCTGCAAAGGAAAGCAGACAGCAAATAGCAGCAACGGGTACAAGAAAAGCAAGAGAGAGTGTTTTTTGCAGGGCAGGTTTTTAAGGGGAAAAGTGGGGAGTCTACACTAGGGTGAGTTGGCAAACCCTGGGCTTGTTAGCCTGATAATAAATTGTGATTGTTAGAATTTGGTGTTTTCTCTCAGGAATGAGTCACTGGCTAAATAAGAAAACGGATCTTGCAAGGCTCACACGTTAGGAATGGAATATAACCTGCATCAGTGGGAGAGGCCTTTGGTCCAGCGAAGGCTCTTTTTCCCAGTGTAGGGGAATGCCAAGGCGCTGATGGGGGAAAGGATGGTTGGGAGAGGGAGCCCCTGTGTGGAGGCAATAGGGGGGGAATAAGATTGGAGGAAAGGGAATAACATCTGAAATGTAAATACAGAGAATATCCAATAAAAAAATTAGCAAGGTAGAGGAATAGAAGAGAAGGGAGAGGAGAAAAGTCCCTCATTAATCGTTGCCATGCTCAGGTCTGCTAGAGCCCTTCTATGTTGCTTTAAAAATGTTTCATCTAATAGGAATTGCTTCACGTATAAGTTAATGGCTCAATATATTTTATGCATGTATTTCCCAGTATCCAAAGCTTGATTTAAAATGACCACAATGTAAAGAGTGACATAGGGAATGCCACGCCATTAGAGCAACGCTGAAACAACTTTCATAGTTATTTCTGTCAATCATAAATTCCAGGTATTTGCTACTAAGCTGAAAACTCAGTTTGATTCATCAAAAGGAACAATTGTTATGTCAGATTCTCAGCAGAGTTTAATGTGTCATACATAGGCCTGACGCTTGGTTTTGGCACTGACCACTCTACTTTGAGCCTAAAGCATCATTTCAAGAAATACTTTATCTTCTCATCTTTTGTCTTACCGTGTATAACAAAACAGCATGATCAAATGGCTTAGAAACAAAAAAAATTCTTACAATTTTGAAGAACAGAAAGTAAAAAGTCAATGGTGTTGCTATTTCCAGGGTCTGATAAGATTTCATATTCAGGTTACTCTTACAGTTTATATGTCCCATGGTATAGGTAATGAATGAACGCTCTGTTTTCTTCTTTATAAAATGACATATACCATTGACAAAAGATATATTCCTCTCATCAGCAAATTAAAGATCCACTTAGTGATATCACCTTGGAAAGTTAGGATTTTGAGATACAATTAAGGGAGGAGGCACACATTTATGACAATAGCATATGGAATATTGTAGGGTTTCACTGCTATGAAGAGATGCCATGACTACAGCAACTCTTATAAAGGAGAGCATTTAATTGGGGTTGGCTTATAGTTAGGAAGATTATTATTCCACAATTATCATGGTGATCCACAGGCAGAAAATGTATTAGAGAGGTGTCTGAGAGTTCAGTATCCTAATTGTCAGGCAGCAGGAAGAGAGACACACAGTAGGACTGGCTTGAGTATCTGAAACCTCAAAACCTCCCACTTTACACACACCTCTAACAAGGCTCCACCTACTTTACAGACATATCTCTTAAAGTCACAGTTCCTTTGGGCACATGAGGGTCATTTTCATTCAGACTATCACATTCCACTCCATGGTCCTTATCGCCCAATACACATCATAATGCAAAATGGATTTAGTCCAACTTTAAAAGTTCTCATGCTCTGTCAGTCTCAACACTGTTTAAAAGACAAAAGTTCAGTAGGAGGGGAGGCCCTTGGTCCTGTGAAGGCTTAATGCCCCAGTGTAGGGAAATGCTAGAGTGGGGGGGTACCCTCATAGAAGCAGGGGGAGGGGGATGGGATGGGGAGTTGAAATTACATAAAACAACCAATAAAAATTCAAATCTCAAAGTCTTTTCTGAGACTCATGACAATCTTTTCATTGTAACCTTCTCAGACATCAAAAAAAAAAAAAAAAAAAAAAAAAAAGTTACATATTTCCAACATACAAAGGCACAGAATATACATTATCATTCTAAAGAGGTAGAGAGAATAGTAAATACTGGACCGAAACAGACCAAAACTAACAGGGCAAATTCCAAAACTTTGCAATTCTATGACTGATGTCTGAGAATTCCTTAGATCTCCAGCTTTTCTCAGCTTTGTAACTGCATGTAAGAGTATGACTGTAACATACTCTCCTGGGCTGGTTCCGCACCTTTCAGCAGCTCTCCTTGATAAGTATTCTGTTATGGCATCTCTAACACCTTGGATTCTTCAACAAATTCCTGGTGTCACTTTTACACCTCTGGCAAAAGCCACTAGTCTCCATGAAGGTGGACTCCACCAACACATACCTAACAGCTTCTCTTAACCTTGGAGGGAGATCCACAAGCCATTTCTCACATTGTGGCTCTTAAGCTGCACATTCTGTTGTTTGGTGGGATGGAACTTGGACCCCTTGTTCAGATACAGTTTAACTGGTTTTCTGTTTTTGCTGATTTCCTTTCCTGATTAATCTTTTCTTTAATTTCTTTTCAAGGGTTACAGGCTTAGCTGGGTCCAGTCTAATCATGAAGTCACAACTCACTTTATTCAATTTAGCATCAGGATTTTCCTTAATGTTTTATCTCCTTGAGCACTGGATTTAGATCCCTTAGGTTTTCTTGTGCCCCATTTCTCCTCAAACTGAACATTTTTTATTTTTTCTGCTCAATTTGCTTCTTATCATTATAGATGTGTGTGAGAATGGCTAGTGATAACAACAGAAAGTAATCAATACTAGGCTGTCTTGAAACTTCCTCTGCCAATGCCATTAATCCAAAAACACTTCAATTTTGTCTCGGGCAATATTTCTTTTGACAAGAGAAGAAAGCAGCTACATTTTCACCAAAATTTCTCTATGCCACTTACTGGCATTTTCATCACAAATATCTTGAGCAAGGATGTTATAGTCTACTTCACTCTCAGCATCACAGTCTTGCACATTCCTACTAGTATGGCCCATTAATCACCTATTTACAATTTTTAACTTTTATTCCCAACCCAAAGTCTCAAGTAATGACACTCTGCCAACAAGTACATTGTCTATTCTGTCAGAGAAAGACACCAGTTCCCAAAGGATCTACTGGTATGGTATAAAAGGATTAAGAGATGTGGACTTGTCGGAGTAGGTGTAGGTTTCTTGGAGGAAACTTGTCACCGAGGTGGGAAGCTTTGAGTTTTCAAAAGCCCAAGCAGACCCAGGGAATCTCTTTTCTCCTGCTGACTGCAGATCTGTCTGTAGAACCATCACCTGCCACATCTACAAGCTGCAATGCTGTCTGCCATAAAGAAAATGGAATAAACATCTGATATTGTAAACAAGCCTCAATAAGTGCCTTATTTTATAAGAGTTGCCATGGTCATGATAATTTTTCTAGTACTAGAAGGCTGACTAAGACATGGACTATTACCAAATGTTAACTTTGTTGCAAGGTATGATGCTAAATTTCAAACTTATTTACAGAAAAACAGTATTCCTTATAAACCAAATTAAAATAGATCAAAAGGAAAAGTTTAAGACGTTACTATCCAATTTTCTTTTATACATTAGAATAAATTATCACAATACATGCTTTATATAAACAGGACAATGATAATAATTTCTGTGATTTTCTGTTTCCATGCAAAATACTATTAGATATAGATCAAGTTTTGAAAGTCAAGATTGATTATAAAACACATCACAAAGAACTTGAATATATCAACCTTTGGGCATTAACAAGAATATTATATTATGTTAATTTATCCTGTAAAGACTGGACATTCTTCTTCCTCCAAGCACAGAGTCTTTGTAGTCAAAGTAATTTAATTTGCTTTTATATTTGATGAAGAGTATTATGTGGGTGAAAATTAAAATGTCAGAGAAAGTTCTTTTCTATATTAAAAAATGTGACATTAGCTATAGCCTCATTGGCAGGAATTTATATTCTGCAAATGAAATATTTAACTTCCATCATAGATCTACTACAACCACTTCTTGTGCACCCATATGCTTGGGAGGTGGTGATGTTCTCTGAAGAGAGCAAATAGAATAGGAAGATAAGTTTCCTCAAAATGCAGTTTCTAGAATGAGAAGCTATGAGGCTAAAGAATAAAAGCTAAACAGGAAGTGACTTGAAATGGTGATTGCCACACCCCATTAGTGTTTTTATCTACCAGTCTATGTACAAACTATTTTACTATCTGTTTTCCATGACTATGCAACAGTTAGGAAAAGCAAGAATCTAACAATTTTAATTTCTGTGCTGTGATACAGTAGAGCTGTGAACCCAGCCTTAAAAAGGGTGGTGAGTAGTTTGCTTTACCTTAGTGTAGGGAAGTTTTAGAACATTTCAGTAATTGTCACTTATAAATGAAGATGATGTAAATCAATTTGGTTGTGACCTACAAAGACTCAACTTATTTATGTAAATATAGCTGAATCTAATTAGCATGTTTTACTTAGCAATTGGATGGCTCTCTATATAACACCATTTAATTTTTTTCATGCTTGGTTATTCTGAACTCCACTACTTCATAGGTTGACAAGAGTACAGAGTTATTTGTATACATCAGGAATGTGCTAGTGCTTATTAAATGGAGAAAGGGAGTCTAAATGAAAGGAAATGGAGAAGGGAGTGTAAATGAAAGGAGATGGAGTACTAACACTCCTTCCTTGCTGGTGGGATTGCAAGCTGGTACAACCACTCCAGAAACCAGTCTGAAGATTCCTCAAATGTAAAATGTTCTTTAGTACTAGGAAAGTTGTTTGAAAGTGAGTTATAGGTCCCAAAATAACTATAGAATTACCTGTCAGGCTCTAATTCGCTCTTTGTAAAACAGAGGAAAAAACGTTCTACTCATTCTGTTGGGGGAAGACCAGGAAAGCCAGAAACCAGCGGTAATTTTCTACTTCTCTTGCTTCTATTTACTAGCTTCATTTAGGTTCTTTAGATACATTCTAAACAGAATACTTTATGTCTATTTCCTCCAGAGAGTGCTAGATAGTAGTAGGTCTCAGTAGTGCAAAAATTCAAAAGATATGTTTCGGCCAAAGAACTTTGCAAACCTTTTTAAAAAGCTATTAAATAAGGTGTGCTCTTACAGTATTTTTAGGAAAATTTGAAGTTGTTAGGAACAGAGAGAGATGATTTAGCACATAGGTACATAGGTGTGTGTGTGCATCCGAGTGCGTGGTTTATATATATATATATACCTGATGACTTCCTGTACTTATGCTGAAAGAACATGTCTTATCCAAGGTGTCTTTTGTCTTCCACTCAATTATATAACTAATTAATTAATTAATTAAAATAAGTAAAATAATTTAAAAGTATTTGAAACTTGGCTATAGGTATGTTTGCATTCAAATCTCATTTTTTCTATATGAGACATGCAGGTTCTTGAAAAACTAATCACTTGCATCTGAGTCCCTGCTACAGACCATTGAATGATGGGAGGATAGAATCCTTTTATAAAATGACTGTGGTGACCACTTAACAATATGGCATTATTAGTAGTAGGTCTATTGAGCAAATATTGATTATTTCTCCTTATTGTATTTTCTACAAACGGAATTGATACGGCCTCCCTTTATAGTCTCTTTGAGGCAAAGAGACAATTATCATTATTTTCCTCTTTTAAAATTTAGCCTCACACCTTCTCCATGCTATTCTGTAACCATGGATTAAGCTAAATTGATAATTAACTTATGGAATGAGTACATAGTTCAGTCTTAAAAGAGTTGCCTATAATTCATGAAGTCTTGTGGTTAATCCTCACTACTGCCAAAGGTTAATCTACTTGTTTTATCAAACACACAGTAGTTAATTGTACAGATATAAGGCTAATTGTATCAACATAAGAATCAATATAATGAATAAGAATGAGGCATGATGCATCACTAAACCATGAATTTAAAACTGCAGTGGTTGAGTGTGATAATATTTAAGGCACATTAATTGAGCAAAACAAAATTGACATTTGTTGGCTATTTTCTTTCCATCTGTACTAAAGATACTTGGTTCTGTAAGTCTGCATACTTTAGTCTGTTATATACAGTCATGCTAAGCTTTTTCATTTATTATAAAGTAGTTAAACTATAAGATGCCCAAATTGCTCTTGATTACAGAGAATGCAGTGTAATAAAACTCTACCCATATTCAACTTTTATATTCTGATACCCTTATCCACCTTTACCTATCTTTGTATTTACACACAAATTTCACCACACATATAGACATAGAAAATCCATATTTAGGGTTATGTGTATACAGACACAGTCCATGGTAGAATGTAGCAAAGTATGGTAATGTTTCAAATTACAATAAATAGTTTTTGGCCTTTCTCTCAGTCTTACATACATACATACATACATACATAAAACTATTCAGTGTTTATGTCTGTGTTGCAGTACCAGTCACTGTCATTGATATATGGTGTTTTGTTTATAAATAGACTTGAATTTTATTTCCTGGTACATAAATTATGCATTTAGATCTCCATATATTTAAAATTATTATTACACACATTCTATATGTATCAGTATATATTCATAGCTCCATATATATTATTATATGTACATACATGTGCAATATATATGCATATAAATTTATAAATGGAGGATGTAGAGAGCCGTTTGTGCCGCACCCAAACATGGCGCTGGCTTCCCACCGATTACGAAGCAAACAGAGCCCAAAAGACATATCGCGAATGTGCCACAGACGTCACAGCCCGCTCTCGGGGCATGCTAATGAGTTACTGGAGGACGCACCAATCAGGTAGTGACACGAGTCTCCTGGGCATATATAAGCAGTGCATTTTTCTTCCACGTGGGTCCCCTGCTCAGAGTATTGTACAATAAAGGTTGTTTGCAGAAGAATCCTGTTGTTGCATGCCTTTTCCTGCCGGCGGGAAGTGGGGCACGCGACAGGAGGAGATAAATACACAGAAGCACAAACGTGTGTGTGTGTGTGTGTGTGTGTGTGTGTGTGTGTGTGTGTTTGTATATGGAGGAAACAAATACACACACTTATACCACACACCAGTTATATATGTGTAGGATTGAGGGAGGCACACAGAATATGTATGTGACTAGGTATACAACTGAGTCATGTGATAGCTTTGTGTATTAGGTTTTCTCCTTTTAGCATCATTTGGCATGCAGTCATTAAACTCTGGTCTTCAGGATTGGGTAGCCAAACTGTTACCACATCTCAGTGGCCCTAGACCTCCATCTGTTTTTATATAACTGAAATAAATTATATCTATAACTGATATGTTTGTAACCAAATCCACTTTTAGATAATTCTGCATGTTAATAAAAAACACCTTGTTACCATAGTTTCAAAAACTTATGTTTATTTATGTATCAAGTTTAAGTAATTCTTGAATATTAGGGTTCGATTTTCCCACATTGCTCAGTAAGTGAAACACCGTGTATATTCCCTACCAGTTTTTATTTGCTATATTTTAAAATCATTTTCTAAGGATACATTTTCATAAATGGAATTATCAAACAGAAGAGAATAAGTGTTTTGAGGCTCTTTATTACCCAATGCAAATTGCTCTCATAAAAGATTGGACTCAAATTTATATC